>NW_022103968.1:62868227-62874890 GCF_000313985.2 Echinops telfairi | reverse complement strand
ACACACACACACACACACACACACACACCTTCAGAGCCTGCCCTCTTTCCCCTGCTGGCTACCCCTGTAAGGTCTCTGCAGTCCTTTTCATTCTGGCTCTGCTGGTCATGTGTTGTCTCCCTCTCCAAGTGCCCCTCTGTGTGTCAGTCTCTGTCCCCCGGGTCCCTTCTCTCTCTCTCTCTCTCTCTCTCTCTCTCTCTCTCTCTCTCTCTCTGTCTGCAGAGCTTCGCATGTGGGAAGTAGGATACGACTTGTACCGCTCTATGTTTCTGAGCTCGGTGGTGAGCAGACAGGAACCCCCACGCTCTCCCAGCATGACTCCTCCCCAGCTGCCCCTGACCACACTCACCACTTCCTACTTTTCAACACAAGGGCCCTAGGCATCTCCCAGGGTGGGGCGGGGTGGGGAGTCTGTGCCCTGAACCAGGCCCTACAGCCGGAAGAGGAGAGAGTAGCAGTCTGTCAGTATGAGCTGGGCCCTTTCCACATCTCCTGGCCCTCTTCAAATCCCCAAGTGGGATTCCATGACCCGTTTTACAGGCCAGGGAGCTGTGGCTTGGAGAGATGAACGAGACCGTCAGCATCACACAAGTGAGAAGTGGCCGAGATTGCGGTTCAAGCCCGGGTCTCTCCAGTTCCGTCCTGGCCGAGAACGTGCAGCGGGAAAGGACCCACCTGGGTGAAATGTGGTGTGTGCCAGAACTGGAACACTCACTCAGTCCCCCGCTTAGAAAACACGAGCAGCGAGCAGACAGCCAAGCCATCGTGAACAACAGAGTCAGGAACAATGGTGCCCAGCTCAAAGCACAAGAATGAGGAAACGCTTCAAACACTGATTGTGGTGACGATTGGAAACCTCTTCTTGGCGTGATCGAATGATTAAATTATAGGGGGTATGAATTATATGCCAATAAAATAATTGGTATAAATGGCAACCGGTCATGCTGCTTTGTACCTGGGGGAGTCTGTGTCCTGAACCAGGCCCTACAGCCGGAAGAGGAGGAGAGAGTAACAGTCCGTCAGTATGAGCTGGGCCCTTTCCACATCTCCTGGCCCTCTTCAAATCCCCAAGTGGGATTCCATGACCCCGTTTTACAGGCCAGGGAGCTGTGGCTTGGAGATATGAACAAGACCACCAGCATCACACAAGTGAGAAGTGGCCGAGGTTGCGGTTCTGGCCACAGTCCTGGCCAGAATCCAATCTCCTGTACCCACTTGACGAGCGCAGGTCTGCTCTGACTCCACCGCAGCCTCGGCCATGTCGAACACCACTTGCACCCGCCTGAAGCCCCGCTCCAAGCCTGTGTGCTTTCCTACCTCCGTTGCCCTGAGCCCGGAACGCTGGGCACCAGGGCTGGGGTGCAGCCAGGACGGGTACAGCAGTCCTTCCGGATCATCCACACCAGCGCGAGAGTTAGTTTCAAAACTGTCAGTCAGCCTCGAGGCCACACTTGGCTGAGCCCGGGACAAGAAGTCAAGCCAGAATGGCAGGGCAGGCCCGGAGGTGAGGCTTACTGGGCTGGGTCAGGATTTGCCCACCTGGGTCAAGTCCCTGACAAGAGGAGAGGACCTAGCAGGGACTGAGTTTGGGACTTGAGATGGGGACTGGCTTGAATAGCATTGACCCAAAACCCATGTCCAACCGGACCTCAGACTGTCACCTTGTTTGGAAATGGATGCAGGTGTAACCATTGAGGTTAAAATAAGGTCATGCTGGATTCCACTAAACACAAACAAACTCACTGCCATGGAGCTGATGCTGACTCCTAGCGATAGCACCCCCACTCCTACCCCCTCCCCTCCGTAGGTTCCTGAGACGGTAACCATTTATCAGAGCGGAAAGCCCGTCTGGTGCCCTTGGAGCGGCTGGTCATGCAGATCACAGCCCGGCAGGCCCTTCTAGGCAGGCCAGATGAAGACGTAGAAGACACCCTGTGAAGTGTCGGGAGTGACGGGTGTGCCAAATCCGGCCTGCAGCCCCAGCGGCTGGGAGAGAGGCAGGGGCTAGCTTATCCCAGGGAGCCTGCAGAAGGAAGCAGCCCTGCTTGAATGTAGCCTGCAGGGCAGTGAGAGTCTTACACCACCCAGCTTTGTGCCCCACTGTTTACAATCACCCTGGGAAAGGTGGGGCTGCCCAGACGGGAGGGCCAGTGGATCTGGAAGAGGAAGCCGGGCCTCCAGCTGGGAGGCCCTGGCTCTGCCAGGCGGAAGAGTCTGGGGTGGGAGATGGGGAAAGGGATGCTGGGTTCCACGGTGCACCCCTGCAGACCTCATGGCCCTGGCATGGCTTGACTTAGGTTTGGTTTGAGGCTCCTGGGAATCTGCCAAGTCAAACAAGAAGAGCCCAGGAAGCCTACTCCAAGCCTACTGTGTGGCTTTGGACAAGAAACGTTACCTCTCTGGCCTCTCTGTAAATTTAAGTGGTACAGCCAGCCAGATAGTGTCTGAAGCCCCTCGTGCCCCAGCACCCTGTTGACCCCACAAAGAACCAGGGGGCCACAGGAGGTTGACCTTGATAAGCACAGATGGAGCTCGCAGCAAGGACCCCAGCAACAGGGAGCCTCTGGCAGCCGGGGAATTGGAGTCAAGCCCTGGGGCAGAAGATAGCAAGGCAGGCTTTGCCAGCAATGCCCCCAAGTCCCACCCAGAGGCCAGCCCTGTGGGGCTGCCTTAGGGATTCCTCTCCCAAAGCCCTGCCCAGCCGCCCTGCCTCCTCCTCCCCCAAAGCAGCAAGCTGGTCAGTGGTAAGGTGGAATGAAGAAATGAAAGGCTTATTCATGGCCAAGTCAAGAACCCCCCCGGAGATGGGGGTCAGAGGACAAGTCTGATGTGGGACAGGTGGCATTTGGAGTGTCTCGAAGGCCATTGGCACAAGTGTCTAGGAGATGCGGAAGACAAGGAGTGGTCCCCAGGCTGGGGACCTGGGGCTTCTCGGCCACAGGAAAGTGCAGGGGGACAGACATGGGGAAGGAAGGGGAGAAGATGGGCCAGGATTGAACCTGGTGGGCCACCGAGGACTCCCACAAGGTCAAGCGCCAAGAGCGCCAACCCCAAGGATGATCCTTGCTGTCAGGCAGCTGCGGACCTGGGAGAAGTGGAGCTGGAAGGAGGAGGCATGGCAGCAGGATCCCCAGGGACGGAGTGGGATTGGCCGGGGTGTACCCCAGGGGCTGCAAAGGGCGAGTGGAAACAAAATGTGTAGATTGTTGAGCGTGAATCTGATGACTGCTCAGCAGACCTCCTTCTAAAAAGGGTCTGTTCTTTGAAGCTGTGTTCTCTGCGTAGTTACAATGACCAAAGAAGAAAGAAGGGAGCGAGCAGCTGCTGGGGCCGCCTGTGGACAACCAAACTGCTCACTGGGTTTGGAGCTTGAGGGTCGTGGTTTCATGGACCATCGCGGTTAATTGCCCTAATAACCAGTTTAGTGCTTCTGCAAGCAGGCATCCGAAGCAGGAGGATTGTTTTCGATTTGCCTGGGCCATCAGGATCAGAAGGAGGATGTGGAGACTGGGTGACTAGTTGCCTTCAGGAACAATTGTCTCCTTGGCTCTGGGACCAGACCTGGATGCTGCCTGGCTACCATTCCTGAACATTTCGATCAAAGATTTTATAAAATAATCCTGATCACCAGGGGGGAAATACAGAGAATTTTCAATTCACTGCCACTCGACTTTCTGGAGCCATGGAGGCTGCAGGAGCTCCTGAAATAATTGCCCTGAGATCATCTTTTAAGCTTAAACCAAAAGCATCCCCTGAAGCTTCTGAAAACTCAACAACAGTTCAGCTTAACGAGCAGCAATGACCACGGCAGCCGCCTGAGAGATTGGCCAGATCCCTGGGGTAGGGCGGTGAGCTCTCTGGGAGGGACAGCTCAGAAGAGGGGATGCATCATGGTGCAACTTGGAGAGATGGAGTCCATGCCACGGAGTGAACAGTACGTGCAGGCACTGTGGCATTGTGCCGTGTGTATTCTCACTAACAACCACAAAACGAAGTGCTCTTTAAAATTCCAAACGACTCTTCATGGGAAAGAAGCTGCCTTGATGGGCGTCAGGGACAGCGGCGTCCAGAGAATTTGCTGAACGTGTGGCAGTGCGTCTTCTCCTTTCTCTATCAGCCCACTGCTTTCTGGTGCCAACTCCTCCCCCTGCGGGCTGACCCCTCGGTGGCCACCAAACCCTAGCAGTTCATAAGCCTAGCAGCCCTGGGACTAGCGGCCCCTGGCTAAATCCACCAAAAAGGCAGGACAAGCTGCAGGGGCCAGGCCTGGTTACAAACTCACCTCTGGAGCCAGGAGGTGACCACCACCACCCCCCCAAAAAAAACAGGGACTGAGGCAGAGGCAGGGGGTAGGAAGATGGGGAGAGGGGGGAGTTTGGAGGAAACCCCAGGTGTTGCTAGTCCAAGAAGGTAGCAGGGCCAGGGGTCCACACCACAGGCCCCCTCTTCACCCTCTGAAGGTCAGAGAGGGGGCGGGGGAGGAGACCTGGAAGAGACCAAGGAAGAGGGTTTTTACCTGAGAAGAGTTCTCTGGATTTGCCACCAGGGACCAAAGTGGCTGTGGCAAGGACAGATCCCCCACCCCCGGCTGGCTGCTGGCCCTGTGAGGAAGCCATCTGCCACCAGTCCACCACAGAGGGCCCGGTGAGGGTCAGAAAAGAGCGAGGAAGATGGGGAGCAGGGGGACTGGACAGGAGCCGGGCTAGGGCAGGAGGGCAGCCGGGGGAGAAGGAGAAAGGAGAAAGGGAGGGAGGGAGAAGATTGAGCCCTCCACCAGACGCCCTCCCCCTCCCCCAAGGCTGAGGGTTCAAAATCAGCTCTGGGTGAGAGGGAGACTGCAGAGAGCAGTTGTCTGTCTGCTGAGGGGGGCTGGCAGAAAGGTCCCCACACAGCGCCGCGAGGTTGACAGGGTCAGCAGCAGTAGTGGCCGTGTCTCCCTGAGACTGTGGCCCTGCCCCACACTGAGGACCGTCCTGCAGCCTACCCGGGCCCTGTGGTGCGGCTCAGGGGATCTGGGCACCCAGACAGAGCAGGACAGGAATTTCAGCCCCCTGGGACTAAGAAACCCTGGTGGTCTGGTGGTGACATGGTAGGCTGCGATGTCCATGGTTGGCAGTTCGAATCCCCCAGCAGATCTGAGGGAGAAAGACTGGGCTTTCTACTACTGCCAACAGTGATCATCTCAGAACCCCACTGGGGGTTGCTATGCATCAGCACTGACTGGATAGTAGTGAGTTTAGGATTTTTCGTACCAGTGAGGAGACAAAAATCAGAGCGCCCGGCCATGCTGACTGAAGACTTGGCCACAGAAAAGAAAAAGCTCAAATCTCCCTGCCCTAGAGTCAAGGCCAACTCATAGTGACCCTGTAGCACAGGGTAGAACTGTCCCCTGGAAGTTTCGGAGACTGTAGCTTTGGTGGTATAGAAAGCCCTGTCTTTGTCCCTCAGAGCAGCTGGTGGCTTTGAACTGCTGACCCTTTGGATCACAGCCCCACTCATAACCACTCTGCCACTAGGGCTCGTACAGAGCTGGGGGAAATCAGAGACACAGACCTTTCAGGGATGGCTACATGCCCACCCTGTGCTAGGTACTATGCAGCATGGCAGGTGGGCAAGCCAGCCAGGCCCCCAGGGCCAGCCAGATGGTGGTCTTCTGGGGCCACACAGCCTGTGACATCCTCCGCTTTTCTGCATGGGTGGGGGTACTGAGGCCCAGTGCAACAGAGCCACCTGCCCAGGAGTTCACAGCAGTGGGTGCTGAGACCCAGGAGAGCTTTGTGTTCCAGCCCCACCACAAGCCCCCTGGGTGCCGGTCAGACCCCCTGCTTGGAGCCGCAGCACGCTCATCACCTGGACCTCCCCGCCAACCTCCTGAGCACGGCCCAGGCCGGAGCTTACTGCTGGTTGGTTGTCGGAGGCAACGCCTCACATAAGCATCTTAGCCCTCCGAGGGGGAGGGAGGCACACGCACAGAGCAGCGTGCTGACTACGCCGGTTTCCCTGCCCAACTCCAGGGCACCATCACTTCTACCAGCAGACAGCATGATTATTGGATGTTGTTAATAATCTCTTGCGTTTATAGATGGTCCTTCTCCCAAGGATCTTACAGCTCTTCTGATTTTAGCTTCCCTGCCTTGCCAGAAGGTCCAAACCACAGCAGGGAGAGGCACTGATCTCCATCTGCTTACGAGACACAGGCTGGGGAGTCCATCTGCCCAGAGCCACACAGCAAATCAGCCCCAAGGCTGGAGACAGGATTCCTAGGCTTCTGGGTCCAGAAGGTGTGTGCAGACACACACCTGTTTCTCTTGGCCTCTCCCCTACTGTGTGGTGCCAGGCCCCGGTGTGCATCCAAGGTGTCCTTTCCACATTTGATTCCATTTGGTGAAGGAAAAAACATGGCAAGCCAATCCTGACTCACGGACCTTTCCAGCCACCACCCACCTACCAACGCATCATCCAGTGGTGATGCATCTACTGCATTACCGGGAGTTGTGCCACCAGTATTTAAAGCACCAGCAGGGCCAGCCACAGTAGATGTAGGCTTCAGGGGAACTGCCGGGGCCAGACACAACAGAAGGACCTGTGATCTACCTCGTGGCCAGCAGAGAGCGTCCTTGTGACCAGTCCTGGAATGTTGCCTGCTCTCCTGGCCAAAAATCA
>NW_022103968.1:62865174-62868127 GCF_000313985.2 Echinops telfairi | reverse complement strand
GGAGACGCTCACAGTCCTACTGGGGAAGAACTCAGAGCTGACCTTAATGACCGAAAGGACCCAAGCTGCCAGGCTCTTCTGATGTGACCTGCCTGATAAAGAGAGGAAGCAGCTGCAAACATCTGTTAGTAACCAGAACGCGGAATGCACCAACTGTGACTTGAGGAACATCGGAAGTCATCAGAAGAGAGACGGAAGGGACACACAGGAGGATGGGTACCCTTGGCGTTCGTGTGCTGAAGGAGACTGCGCCCGGCCACTTTGCGTCAGCCAGGCATCGGGGTTAGGTGCCAGGAAGCACAACTCAAAGAGGAATGGGACCCCACCCATCATCCAAAAGAGCACTTCAAGGTCCATCGTGAAGGACGACATTGTTGGTGGTAGAACAATATCCACACACCTACAAGGAAGATCAGCTGATACAACTATTATTTGGGTTGATAGACCAATCACTAATGCCAATGATGTAGAAACTGAAGATTTTGTACCGACATCTGCCATCTGAGGTTGATCAAACGCAATTGCACATATTGATCTGATGACTGGAATGTGAAAGTTGGAGGCAAAGAATTGGGCTAGATCTTTGGAATGACCTTGGGGACAGAAAAGAAGAGGCTGCATGAGATAATTTTGCAAGACCGGCCATTTATTCATTGTACACACTGTTTTCAGTACCATGGGCAGTGGTGATGTACACAGACCTCCCGGGAGGGGGTGTACACAAGCATCAAGTCAACTACATCTGTGGAAGGAGACATGGGAGAAGTCAATGTCATCGGTCAGAACAAGGCCAAGCGCTAACTGTGGAAGAGTGCATCAATTGCTCAACTGTAAGTTCAAGTTCAATTGACGTGAAGAACATTTAAACAAGTCCATGACAGCAAAGCACAACTTTGAGTATCTCCCATGTGAACTTAGGATCTCAAGGATGGATAGAACGCATTGAACACCAATGTCCAAAGACAAGACCAGTTGTGTGATGGTATGAAGGACAGCAGACATGAAGAAAACAGAAAAGAAACACCACAATTCATGTCAGAAGAGGCTCAGAAACGTGCTCTTGCACGCAGAGTCGCTCGAGCAAACGGAAGAAATGAAGACCTGGGATTAGAAAACAGAAAGGGCAGGGCACGTTTGGCAGTTCTCAAGGCAAAAGAACCGAGGAAACAATTCCAGGCTCAAGTTGCAATCCTGACAGGACTGAGCCATGCTCCTTCTGTTGCACAGAGTCTGTGGGAAACAGAACGATCTCTCCCAGAGAGACGTTAGACTTAGGACACTGCTGCAGCTCATGGTAAATGATTGTCACGTTACCTCCCTGAAGGCAGTCAGTTGCCAGACCACTCTCTGGTCCCCACCACAAGTAGGGCCCACTCCCTGCTGTTAAAGACAATGGGCTACTTCTCCCTAAAGGCTTGGGGCCATCAGTCTGGTCCCTGCAGGATGGGTTTACACCCTACTGATAATGATTTCTATGGAGATCCAGAGAACAGGTCAAACCTGCTCAGTCACATCCAAAGTTAGGCTGCCATCCTGACTTAATCTAGAATCCGTCCATCTTGTCACATGTATACCCCCATTACCTCCCCTTTCATATTGCGTGGATACCCCTAGATCACCCCCCTCTCATTACAGTATTACCTATAGCACAACCCTTTCCTGTGACGTATGTCTTCCGCTATAATTAGGGGGCTTGCATGTCCCCAGAGAATGCAAAAGCCTTGGTTAGCAACAAATATCTCTCTCTCCACATGGACCACCAAGGGAGGCTGAGGTGAGCATGCTACTATGAAATGTGTCTGACTCCATTAGTTCCATCCCTCTTCTACCTCTCATGCTCTCTATGGCTTTACTATAATCTTTATTTATTATCGCTGTACAATGGCGCCTACCAGACCTGTGATGCTGTGTTAGGGGCTGGTCAACCCTGACGAGAGTCCCTGTGAGCTCACGGGTGACTGCACCTGACACCAAGCGACATGGGCAACCACGCAGGAAATGTCGAGTGACGATGGAAGGCATACACAGAGTCATCGTGCCACAAAGAATGGTCTGAAGTTGGTACCATGTGATCACAAATTGATGGGATTGAAGGAAAAAGTCTAGCTGTGCAAAAAGCATTAGAGAAATACAAATGCTCCCTCTAGGAACTGAGGGGGTAACAATTGAGATGGTTCAACAAACAGCTATCACATGGAAAGCACAGACCCATCTGTAAAGTGAGGGACAGGGAGACGGACAGACATAACTGACAGGACAAGGGAGAGCAGACACAGAAATAGCTTTATCAGGGGACCTAGGCCAACAGGTCAGGGAAGTCGTGCTCAGCAGTCCGGGGCACGAATTGTTAAAGGGCTGGTAAAGAATGTCCTGCTTTTAGGGATAGGGTTTGGCTGCTCCAGGGATTGCTTGTTGACGCCTTGCGGCTTTCTTCGAACTGGAACAGCTGGTTTCACTGGTTATCTTATCTGGCAGTTATCTTATCTGGGGCTGTCAACTGCTGACCTCTGGGATGTGCAGGGAAGCAAGTGCAGGGCCAGGACCTGCTTCAACTTAGTCCGAACAGGCTGCCTCGTTCGGACCCGGCCCCAACATCATCTATCCCAAGAAATCTGGAAGACAACTACTTTGCTGACCAGCTGGAAGAGGCCTATATTTGTGCTCATTCCAATAGGATGTGGGAATTCTAGAAAATATATCTTTAAAATACCACATGCAAGTAAAATGTTGCTTAAAGTAATTTTTAAATGGTTGCAGCAATACCTTGACAGGGAACTTGCAGAAATTCAAGTCAGATTCAGAAGAGCACATGAAACCAGGAATATCCAGTTGGTACCAGACAGATCTTGACTAAAAACAGAGAATATCAAAAAGATGTTGTATTAGTCTGGGTACTTTGGAGAAACAAATCCACAGCGACTCATGTATAAGAGAGAGTTTTATGTAAAGAAAA
>NW_022103968.1:62862072-62864025 GCF_000313985.2 Echinops telfairi | reverse complement strand
GACAGACAGATGATGAATGGAGAAAATAATGACGTTGTCATAGATTTCATGCTACTGGACCGCCTACTTGTCAAGCGTTACAGTCTCAGAAACCTCTCGGGAGGCAGTTCTACCCTGTCTTATAGGGTCACGTCCTATGAGTCAGCATCAGCCCCATGGCAGTGAGTTTGTTATTTGGGAACTCTGAATCCACAATCAACACCCGTGGAAGCAGCAGTCATAAGATAAAATGATGTGCGGTGCTGTGTAAATCTGCTGCACAGTCGGTCAGTGTAAGACATGACAAAATAATAATAATTTATAAATTATCAAGGGTTCGTGATGGTGATGGGGTGAGGGATGGAGGGAAAAAAACAGGAGCTTATACCAAGGGCTCAAGCAGAAAGAACACGTTTTAAAATGATGGCAACATATGTACAACTATGCTGACACAATGGATGGATAGATGGATTGTGATAAGAACTGTATGAGCCCTCAATAAAGTGATGATTTTTTTAAAGGCAAAGCAAAGCTTTCCGCTACTTGAAAGAGAACGGAGGCGATCTAAGGTGCATCTCGCCCAGGATCAATTGTTTCAGACGCATGCGAAACCGGAGAGAAAATAAGGAGGTGAAGCAGAATCGAGACACTGCAGTTGCGTCATTGAAAACATTGAAAAACATAGATGGTCAGGATGCGCCCTGGAAGCATTCTCATGTACTCTGGGCCCTGGAGGAACCGGTCCCTGGAGAAGAGCATCGTGACCGATAAGGTCCTCAAGAAAGACGAGGACCCTTAGTGCGATGGTCAGGGCGGTGCAGGCTGGGCAGTAGCTGGCTGTCTGGCACATAGAGTCACTATGGGTCAAGACTGACTGGGCCACACCAAACACCAGCATCTTCACCGAAGTGGATCTGCAGGCCTTCCTTCCCCACATCACTTGTAGGTTAGCAGGCAAGTGCAAACCGTTTTCACCACCCAGCCAGGGGACCAGATCCAGGTGGAGCTGATGGGATTATTACCATTGTGCAGGTGAGGCCACCTGGGCTCAGAGAAGCAAAATGACTTTGCTCAAGGTCACCCCCGGACTTGGGTCCAGTTCTCTGGGCTCCCATCACGGTGCCAGCTGACCTCATCCATCGCACAGCTGAGTGGGAGGGATACCAGAAGAACGGGGTTGGGTCCGCACCGAAAGGAGGAACAAGAGGCCTGGGTCCTGGCCATCACCCACAGACAGTGATCTTAGGGTGTCAGTGCCCTCGCTGGTATTGCCCATCCAATTAGAGTTTGTCCCCAGTGTCCCTTCGTGGCCCTGGTGAGGACTCGGGCTCCCTGTGGCTCCCAGGAGAGCAGGCTGCACAACGTGGGCTGATCCGGGGTGTGCGGGAATCTGATGCAAACATCAATAAGCATCGATTGCTGAATCTCCTTGGGGGACTCCCAGCGGCTACAGAGAGGAGCCAATTAGACTCTGCTCATCTCCCTTCAAAGGCACTGGTCCCACAGCTGCAGCCCAGGGCACCCAGGCCTTGGGAGACTCTGGCTGGCAGCCCAAGACCCTGGTTAATGAAGACAGATGGGCTCGCCTACGATGTAAGGGGAGGCACAGGGTGGGCAGGACTGGGGCCTAATGGGAACTGCTCAGTGGGCAGGAGTCGAGGAAGAAGTGATTAATTATCAAGGAGAAGGGAAAGGAGCTAACGTGGGGGGATGATCACAGGGCCTCCTCCAGAGAGATCTGCGTATGGGGGTAACAGAGCCCGAGCTTTGGGGGTTCTCGGTAGATGGGGCCCACCCCCCTCTGCCCTTGAGGGAGGGACCGGAACAGACAATTGGATCGCAATCAAAGGGTCCGGTGCAAGGGGAAGCCTGCCCCTAGCACAGCATCACAGGTCCGGTAGGCGCCATTGTACAGCGATAATAAGTAAAAATTATAGTAAAGTCATGGAGAGCATGAGAGATAGAAATAATGGA
>NW_022103968.1:62850888-62861812 GCF_000313985.2 Echinops telfairi | reverse complement strand
GATCCTAGATTCAGGATGGCAGCCTAACTTGGATGTCACTGAGCTGGTTTGACCTGTTCCCTGCCACCATTATCAGTAGGGCGTGAACTCCACCTACAGGAACCAAATCAATGACTGCAAGTCTTTAGGGAGAAGTAGTTTATTGTCCTTAGCGGCATGGAGCAGGCCTACCCTGCCACAGGCTGCCACAGTAGTCTGGCAGCTGACTGCCTTCAGGGAGGATGTCTCTAAGTATCTGACCTCCCCCCATATGCTAGCAAAAAGCCTTTAGTGTTTGGCATATCTTTGGGGGAGACACAGCTGGGGAAAAGTCTCTTTATAATCCCACAGTCTGGAAGCAACATAGGGATGGTTCTGCAGTGCTGGCTATAAATTAGAAAGAGAGAGTACCCCCTCACACACACACCCTTCTCCATTCCCCACTGACACCCATGGGATTTCCCCAGCAGCAAAGCAGGAAATGTAGAAACAGACAGGACCCTCCCTCCCACTCACAGGACCTAAGTTCTACTGGTCTACCTCCTTAGCACTGCCTGCTCTGCCCTTCCCCCCAGGTGCTGGGAGGCTGGAGCCAGGGCTTGGGGAACACACAGTCTGGGTTTGACTGGTGCTCTGTGGCTTCAGGGCCACCCCTCTGGGCTGTTCTCTCTCTGGGCCTCAGTCTCCTGTCTGAGGGGTGGGGCTGGGGGTACAGAGGGTCTGACAGGGCACACGTTCTGACTTCTCCGGCTCCACAGCTTCACCTCTATCTTGTTCAAGTCCCGGTCGCTCTTCCCCCGGAGCCTGGGGAGAGTCTCCTGGCAGATGTCCCTTCTGGCTGTCTCCTCCTCCACACACTTGCCAGGCCGGCCCTCTGAAAGCGCTTGGGCGGTGTGGGCCCTTCCTGCCTTCGAGAGGCCTGGGTGCTGAAGGAGGTTTGACACGCTCGCCAACCTCAGACGTGGTACCATGGTCTGGCGCCTGTCTCTGCTTCCTTTGAAAGTGTTCCAAACGGTCCCATACACACACGGAAGGGCCGAGGGTCACATGCGGGAGAATGGCATGAGCAAAAGAAACTCCATATTGAAAGTAACCAGGGATGCGTGCTGAGTCACGTTGTTTGTGCAAATTAACAAGCTCCTAATGCCCGCTGGTAAAACTTATCAAAACTACCAGAAGAGCTACGTAAACAAAATGGTTTACCTTCATGTATAAAAACCCTACCGGCGGCTGGCCAGCTCCAGAGCTCCTGCAGTGCCGAGGGGACACCATGCCACCCTGAGCTCGGTCAGGGAGGCCACCTACAATGTATGACTGGGTATGCTTTGACTTCAGTAAGAGGCTATTAGTTACGAGATCTGTTCCCCCTGGGATGAATCAATGTGTGAATTCAGCATCATGCAACGTCTCTGGGCGGGGTCCTTTGTGCATGCTTGAGACAGAGAAACACGAGATTTTCTCCTCCTGTGTAGCATCAGCCTCGGAAACCCACAGGGCCCGTTCCGCGTGTCCCAGACTCCGCGAGGAGTCAGATTGGGCTCCGTGGAGTGCATTTGGAGGGAGGGGGAGCGGGGACTGATCAGTAACAAGCGGGAGGCTGCTGCTGCCCTTACTGATGAGTGGTGTGGGGGTGGGGGTGGGGGGAGTGTCACTTCCCGAGTCTTGTGTGTGCTTGGGATTTTCTACACAGAAAAGATTTTAAAATGTGGAGGGAGAACAGATTCTTTCTTTAAGGCAGCCTGTGACTACTGGCAGTGCTAGGTGACTGGAAATGGGTTTAGTAAACTCTTCTCTCCACTCTGATGTCTATCTGAAAGCTGTCATGGCGAAACGGTTAAAAAGCAACATAAAGGGGAACTTGGGTCTGACTCGCCGTAGCTGCACTGTTCCAGGGTGGTCCCGGGCCCTCTCTGTCAGTGCTGACAGCCCACACCATCTCTCGGCATCCTGGTCTCTGTTCGCCTGTGGCCTACAGGCAGCACGCGGACACTCCAGGCTGCGTCCCACGCCTCAGACTCTGCCCTTCTGAGGAGGCTGGCTCCCCACGCTGCCCGTGTACAGGCAGCTTCTCATCCTGGCTGAGCTCAGGAGCTCCTTCCTTGCAAGAAGCAGGTCTTGGTTCTCCTCGGGTCTCCCCACAACAGAACGGAGCATGGCCTCCTTGGTGTCCCCACTGTCATGTGGACGAGGGCACTGGGGAGCCAGCTGGGTGGGGTGGGGCTCATTTATGCATGCCCAGGGCCCAACAAGGGGCCTGCAGCTCCGGAAAGGGCCACTGTTAAGGAACGGTCTGACCTGCACCTGCACTTTGGCTGCCTAAACCTCAAAGAATTGGCCTCTTTTCCTGAGGTCACCCTGCCCTCTGTTGGTGGAAATAAGTATTGCAGGGAAGGCTGGCAGTCACCCTTGCCGTCTTTCTCTCCCGTCCCATCATCTCCCCCCTTTATTGGGCAGAGTTAAGCCCCTTTGTGGGGACAACGACACAATCAGAGCTGTCACCCTCTTAGGACCTCTCCAGGTACATCTCTGACATGAACCTGGCAGCACAACTGACTCTCAGGCCTGCGTGGACTTGGCCCAGGCCACTTTCTTGCCCTGGGGTGCCCAGACTCCACCCACTGTCTCAGCTGGCCCAACTCTAAGTCATCTGCCATCACTTCCTTTGTGGGTGCTCATGTGAACCCCTCTGTGGTTGGGCTGGTCCATGGTCTGAGACCACCAGCCACTCTGAGTGAGAAATGAGGTTTTCTACTCCCGAAACACACACACACACACACACACACACAACTCACTATCACTGAGTTGATTGCAACTCATGGTGACCCCAAAGGGCAGGGTAGAACTGGCCCTTTGGATTTCCAAGACTTTAAATATTTACGGTTGCTCTGAGCCTCATCTTGCTCCTGCAGAGTGGCTCGTGAGTTCGAACCTCTGACCTTGTGGTTAACCGTTCAGTGCATAGCCACCAGGGGTCCTGCCTTGGAAATCCAAGGGCAGTTCTTTCCTGTCCACTAGGTCACTACCAGTCAGAACCAACTTGATGGCAAGGAGAGCTTTAGAGGGTATTCCCCTCCATTGAAGCCCTCTGGCTTGGACCATCGCTGTAACCTCGGCTGTGTCTTGCCACACTGCAGTACCGGGTTTAAGCGCCAGGTTGCTGGTTGCAAGGTGGGCAGTACAACTCAACAGCGATGTGCAAGCGGAAGACGGCCATTCATCTACTTGTCTTCATGCAGCAGCCTCGGAAATGCCGGGGGAGGTTCTGTGCCATACGGCTGCTGTAAGTCAGAATTGTTGGAACAGCAGCGGAAAGTAGGACTCTCTATTGCTAATGTCTAGGGCTGTACTGCCCAATGCTGCCCTGCCACCAGTCACCTGCGGCTACTGACCACTTGAAATGTGACCGACCATATGACTGAAGGAGTGAATCTGAGCTTTTAATCTTTTCACACTTATATCATTCATTTACATTTCAATGCTGATGTTCACACAACGTGGGTCGGTGGACCGGTGGACCTAGTCTTTCAAGTGCAAATTTCATAAAGGCTAAATTCAGATCAAGTATCTCTGATGGCAATTTAGTACCCAAATGGAGATGTGCGTGTATAGAAGAGTGAATCTCAACTTGGGCACCAAATTGTGATTAGAAAGATTTGAGGGATACCACATTCAGTGGAGAAAGGCTGGAAAGCCTCCCATTGAACACTGGAAGCAGACGGGGATGCCCCTTATCACCACTCATGGTCAATGTAGTGCAAGACATCGAGCCAGTACAAGAGGGCCAAGAAGAAGTAGAACTCTTGCTATTTGCATAAGGTGACCAGACGTCCCGCTTTTTGGCGATTTTTAACAATCTGTCCCGCGTCCCGCGGTGTTTTAAAAAAGTCCCGATTTTTGGAAAGGATGCACGACAAGCTAGGGAACGGCGGGAGAACGGGAAAGGAATATACAGTTTTCGGCTGCCATGTGGCTATTTAGCCAGGATATGAGTTTTATATTATTTTTGTTAATTTTATAATGTTAAACTTTAATAATAATTAATAATTATTGTGAATTGATTATTGAGAACTGCTTATCAAAGTTCGCATTGTTGATCAGTTGTTAGAATTTGACCACCATTGTTTGGACTTAATGAACAATGGCATTTTTTGGCATTGGCAACGACGGAAAATTTTGTAACTGTCTCTCAGACGATACCCATCGTACTGCGTGCTAGTGCTAGTTAAACGAGTGATGTCAACAAATCAGCTATTCAAATAATTTAGGTAATTTATTTATTTCATAAATACATAAATTTTCTTGAATTTAGCAGACAGTACTGGAATGATGTGTAAAAATCATTTGATCATATTACTCAAAATTTCCCATATAGTAATATTTCAGAAAATGATCTTTTTAATGAGGTATCATTATTAAAAATATATATTGATAAGGAAAAGGTTAAATCTTGGGCATCAGCAAAAATCACAATAGAGAACAAATGGTTAGAAATATTTCATCATTTTGAAACAAACAATGTGCCATGCAATAATGCACTAAAAATTGTGGAATATGTGCTGTCTTTACCAGGAACTAATGCTGCCACTGAACGCGTTTTTTCTACGGTAAATAAAGTGTGGACATCAGAAAATTCACAATTAAGTGTTGAGACTTTGAAAGCCATTTTATGTGTGAAATATAATTTAACAAATTCTTGTGAAAATTTTCATGACCTTTTAAACAATGACAGCAATCTACTAAAAAAATTCACTCAAATGATAAATATGCCAAAGAATAAAATAATACTATATATAATTTTTAATGTATTGTATTTGTAAATTATACTTATGTTGAAATTTTTAAAAATACATTACAATACTATTTTTGCATTCCATGAAAAATTTTGTTGCTCCATATAGACCAAATTTTTAATCAAGAACCGTACCCCCCACCCCCACCCCGTCAATGGCGTCCCGCTTTACCAATGTTAAAATCCCGGTCACCTTATATTGGTAGGAATATTTGATTGGTATTTAGATTCCAGGAGCCCCATGGTGATGCAGCAGGTTAAGCATTTGACTGCGACCCCACCAAAGGTTAGCAATTCAAATGCAATACCTGCTCCACAGGAGGAAAGAGAGGCAGCCTGCATCCTTAAAGACTGACAGCTTCCAAAGCATTTGGAGCAATTCCACTCTGTAATTCGGGTGGCTATGTTAGGAGGCATCAACTTGAAGGGTTTGCAGAGGTGTAAGGAGCCCTGGAGGTGTAGCACAGCAGCCACCCTGTAGCAGAGAGGTGTGTCAGCATGCCTCTGTAGAGATAAAACCGGAAAACCAAACCATTGCCATTCCGACTCCTAGTGACCCTTTTGAACAGGGCAGAGCCACTCCTGTGGGTTCCTGAGACTGTAACTCCGCGGAGGCGTAGAAAGCCTCTTCTTTCCCCCTAGGAGTGGCTGGTGGTTTCAAACTGCTGACTTTGCGGTTTAGCAGCCCAATGTGCCTAACTACAGGTTAGCAACCCACTTCACCACCAGGCATCCCCTGTAGAGAAAACAGTCTTAGAAACCTGACGTAACACTTACTTGGCTCTGCAAGGTTGATATGAGTCAGAATGAGCTCAGTACAAACCAGTTTGGGCTTGTTGTTATTCTTGTTTGGTATGATTGTAAAATGTGTTCTGGAAATCAAGGATGGTGTTATCAGAGCTTACATGCTGAGCACTAGATTTTTGGAAGGCTGTGGTTTACAGAGGGGGGGAGGGAGCCCTACCTCTATTTTAAGCCCCTACATTGACTCAACCGCTGCCCCTCAAGTGAATTCTGACTATTGACTCCGTAAATACCCCACTGCCACGGAGTGAACTCCACATTATAGCCACCGGATAGGGGAAAACAGCCCCGGCGTGTATGAGACTGTAACTCTTGACGGGGGCAGAAAGCTTCATCTTTCTCCCAGGGAGCAACTGGTGGTTCCCAACGGATGACCTCGTGGTTAGCAGCCCAGCCAACCACTACACCACCAAGTCTTCTTACTGAGCAGGCGATGTAAAAAGCTTTGCCCTCAAGCAGAGTGCAAAGTTAAAGTGGACGAGTAGAAGACCCCCGAGCCAGCCCACAGAGGGGTAGTCTCAGCCCCCAGGGGACTTACCTCAGAGTGCGCTCGATCTGGGTACTAGTTTCCCCTTTCCTAGCTGTTCCATCTTGAAAAGCTTGCTTATCAGCATTCCATGTCAAGACCTCTCTGCAAAGACACTTTCCAGGCCCTTCCAACGTGGTCTAGACTCACGAGCGAGTGCAGTCCGTAGGTCATTAGACCCAAGAACCACGGGGAACGAGCAGGTGATCGGATCCACCACGTGCCCAGGACTCACTTTTAAGCATCTAGACTCTGGAGAATATCCAGAAGAACATGACTCAACTGTTGATGGACAGACGCAGGTAGAGGGCAGGTAAGGACAGGAAGACGTCAGACTCCAGGAAGTCAACTGAGATGAAGAGACTCAGCTGCCCCAATGTGGGGAGCCTGGAGTGTTACCGTCACAAGAGTCCCCACCGCTCCTGTCTTCACAGACAATCAGATGCCTTTCTGTTCCTCGTGTAGCTAGTTTCTGCTTCATTCCAATGGGCTACAAAAGTAAGGCGAGGACCCGCAGGCCAGGCTAAAGGTTGGATGGCTGCAGGAGAGCCGTGTGGTCACGAGCAAGACCCCAGCCAAGGTGGTTGTGGAGCCCTGGACCAGTATGTGAGCCGTACACACCCCGGTCATGACCCCTTGCCCACTTCTACAACACTGCCTGCAGCCATGATGGATCCAACCGCTGCCAGTCTTGGGTCCGTGCCCAGTTCCAGGGGCCGTGTGGCTGTGGCATCAGGATGGGCTCACGCTTCGGGTCTCCGCCATCCAGATGGCTCGTCTTATTCAAGACTTAAAACAGGGTCTCTATAAGTGATGTTTCCATTTGGAGTTTCTCTTTTTCCCCGATAACCGTGTGGAAAAAAGGAAAAAAAGTGAATCCAAGGTTAAGTAAAAAAGTGTTTCCATTCATACACAGGTTTATTGCAAACAAAACATGTTTAAGCATGTCCCACAATCCACGGACGACTGCCAACAAGGTCTCTCCATAGGACACTTGCCCAGTAGCCTTTGAACAGAAAAAAGAATGCTTTTTTTGCACCATGGAAAAACAGTATTTTAAAATCAGGGCTAATAGCAAAATTCTAAATGTTAATTTAGTTCTAAATAAGCTAAAAACAGGACACAAGTGAACGTCTTCCCAAACCATTGAAGCTTTGCAACCAGCTTATGGGAATGCTGTTCCAGGTAAACAAGCTTTACAGGATCGAGGGGCTTCAGGAAGGTGGGTGAGACCTCAAGATGAGCCTAGATGGTCAATTTCAACAGATGAAGAAACCATGCTGATGTCCAGACTCAGGTGGGTGAAGGTCATCGATGACCACGGATGCAATACCTGCAGATGCTGGGATCGCACCTGCAGCACACATTGCAGGTCGCAGCCAGTGCCCTGGGTGCCCACAGTGTGGTGCAAAACTCAGCTAGCCCAAAGAGCTGATCTTTCCATCAGCCCCTTCAGCAAGATGGAAGGTAAAACTGAACATTGTCTCATTAAAACAATTTGTTGTGGGACAAATCATCACGGAGAACGAGTCTTGGGCTTACCCATATGGTCCAGAGAGCAAAGTCCAATCAAAACAGTGCCTTCAGAGGGGATCCACTGAAGCAGTGGATCGCCAGGCAGAAAGGTGTGGTTGTTGTTAGATGCCGTTCGGTGGGTTCCAACTCACAAAGCCCGAAAGAAACGTTGGAAGACAGAAAGAAACATGGATCGGCCCTGTGCTGTCAGCACACGTAAGGGCTCTGGTGCTGGAATCCACAGCTGCAGCCACTGTGTCAATCCATGTGGTTAAAGGCTGTGGAGGGAAATGCCAGCCCCCCACAACTAATCACGAGTTCAGTAAGCACAATTGTACGGTGAGATATATAAATATTATATTAAAGTCATAGCATGAGAGATAGAGGAGAGATTGAAATAATGGAGTCAGACACATTTCATGGCAGCATGCTCACCTCCGCCCCACTTGGTGGTCCTCGTGGAGATGGGAGACCAGAGGGCAGGAGAGGGAGGGAGGGGAAGGAGGACAAGGGGAAAGGGAACAGGGGAGAGAGGACCGGAGAGGAGCTGGGGAACCGACAAGAGGCCAAGAGGGGAGCCCGAGAGAGCTCTTTATTGCTAACCCAGGCTTATGTACCTTTGGGGGGTGCATGCAAGCCCCCTAATTACAGGTAAAGACATACGTCACAGGAAGGGGTTGCACTATAGGTTATACAGCAATGAGAGGGGGACAATCTAGGGGTATCCATGCAATAGGAAGGGGAGGGATTGAGGGTATACATGTGACAAGAAGGGCAGATCCTAGATTAAGTCAGGATGGCAGCCTAACTTTGGATGTCACTGAGCTGGTTTGACCAGTTCTCTGGATCTCCATAGAAACCATTATCAGTAGGGTGTAAACCCACCTATGGGAACAGGCTAATGGTAACAAGCCTTTATGGAGAAATAGCCCATTGTCCTTAACAGCAGGGAGTGGGCCCTTCTTCTGGTGGGACCAGACGGTAGTCTGGCAACTGACTGCCTTCAGGGAAGTAACTTGACAATCATTTACCATTAGCTGCAAACAGTGTCCTAAGTCTAACTTGGGAGATATCTGTTTCCCACAAAAAGTCTTCCTCTTTGTCACTTCCCCACCGACTTCACCAAGCAGGATGTACTTCTCCAAGGACTGGTCTCTCCTGGCAACAGATCCAAAGTACAAGAAACCAAGTCTCACCAACCTTGCCTCTACGAAGCATTCGGACTATGCTTCGTCCAAGACAGACTGGTTTGGTCTTTTGGCAATTCGTGGTACTTTCAATAGTCTTCACCAGCACCATAATTCAAATGCATCTATTTTCCTTTGGTCTTCCTTATGCAATGCATATGGAGAGATTGAAAATACCCTAGCTTGGGTCAGGCACACCTTAGTCCTCAAAGTACCAGCCTTGCTTTTCAACACTGTAAGAGGTCTTATGCAGCAGCTTGACCCAATGTTGTGTGTCATATGGCTTGACTGCTGCTTCCATGAACTCTGATTGTGGGCTCAACCAAGATAAAATCCGGGACAACTTTAATCTGCTCTTGTTTTGCTTTTTTAATCATGATATTACCTCCTGGACCAGTTGTGAGGATTGGTGGTTTCTTTACATTAAGTTTTAATCCATACTAAGGACTAGAATCCTTGATCTTCATCAGCCAGGGCTTCAAGTCCTCCTCACTTTCAGCGAGCAAGGTGGTGTCATCTGCACACCGCAGGTGGTTACTGTCCCTTCCTCCGATGCGCAGGCTGCAGGCTTCATAGAATCCAGCTTCTCTGATTACAAGCTCAGCATACGGATTGAATAAGTAGGGCGGGAGTATGCAACCCTGACGCACACCTTTGCAGACTGTAAACCACGCAGTATCCCCTTGTGCTGTTCCCACAACTGCCTCTTGACCCATGTACAGGTTCCTCATGAGCACCATGCAGTGTTCTAGCATTCCCAATCTTCTCAAGCATAGTCCACCCAGGAGCATGCCTTACCCAAGACAACAAAACACAAGCAAACATCTTTCTGGTGTTCTTCCTTCAGTCAAGACATCAGCAATGGCTTCCCTTGTTCCACACCGCCTCCTGCACCCGCCCTGAACCTCTGTCAATGTACTGCTGCAACCTTTGTTGGGTGATCTTAAGAAGAATCTTACTTGCGCACGACTTTAATGATACTGTTCTGTTATTTGAGCATTCTGTTGGGTCACCTTTCTTTGGAATGGGGATCTCTTCTGGTCAGTTGGCCAAGTAGCTAGCTGTCTTCCAAATTTCCTTGCACAGATGAGGGAGTGCTTCCTGGGCTTCATCAGCTTGTGGAGACATTTCCATTGGTATTCCACCAATTCCTCAAGCTTGTTTTCAGTGCAGCTTGAATTTCTTCTTTCAGTACCATTGGTTCTTGCGCAAATGCTACCGCTTGAGATAACTGATTATCAACTCGTTCTTTTTGGTACAGTGACTGTGTATTCTTTCCATCATCTTTTGATGCTTCAGCATTGGTCAATATCTTGCCAGTAGGATCTTTCAAAATTTCGGCTCAAGGTTTGAGTTTTCCTCAAGTTCCTTCAGTGGAAGACGTGCCAGGCATGCTCCTCCTCGGACTTTCCAGTGCTGGGTCTGTGCAAGAGTTCATCATAGTCTTTTTCTCCATCTTCCTGAGCTGCCCTGTGACATTTTCTACTCCGCTCTTTGACTTCATTATTTCTTCCGGGTGCCTTAGCTATTGTGCTAGTTACATAATTCCACGTCAACTTGCCGATATATAAAAGGGTAGGGGTGGGGTCTAGCCTCTCAATCAGGCTAGAAGATGGTGACTCCTTGTGGGCATGGCCTTTTCATAAGGAGGGTCCCGGGGACCCCCCCTTGTTGCTCTGCCTTCACCTTCCTGCTGGCAAGCTGCTCTGACACCTGCCAGAGCCCTGGAGATGCCATTGGATCCACTGCCATTGGAGTCACAGAAACTTTGCACCCACCGGCCGGTGAGATTCCTGCATTCTGCATCATTACATGTGGCTGCGTGAGTCTAAAGACGGGCTTACGGACTAGTATCATACTTATGACTCGAGTTGGACTGGGCTGGGATGTTTTCCTGATATGTAACTACTTCTTGATATAAAACTCTTTCTTACACATATATGACTGTAAGATTTGGATTTGCTTATCTTGCTGTATTAGTCTGGGCTTTGGAGAAACAAATCCACGGCGACTCACGTATAAGAGAGAGTTTTATGTAAAGAAAAGGTGCATCACAAAAACATCCCAACCCAATGCTGCCCAAGCCCACAAGTCCAACATTAACCCATACCCAACACCAGTCCA
>NW_022103968.1:62848545-62849727 GCF_000313985.2 Echinops telfairi | reverse complement strand
AGCATTTAGGAACTAGAGGAAAGTTGTATGTTTCATCGTTGCTGCACTGCACCCTGACAGGCTCGTCTCCTCCCCACAACCCTTCTGTAAGGGGATGTCCAGTTGCCTACAGATGGGCTTTGGGTCCCCACTCTACACTTCCCCTCATTCACAATGATATGATTTTTTGTTCTTTGATACCTGATACACGATCCCTTCGACATCTCATGATCATACAGGCGGGTGTGCTTCTTCCATCTGGGCTTTGTTGCTTCTCAGCTAGATGGCCGCTTGTTTACCTTCAAGCCTTTAAGACCACAGACTCTATATCTTTTGATAGCCAGGCACCATCAGCTTTCTTCACTACATTTGTTTATGCACCCACTTTGTCTTAAGCGATCATGTCCAGAAGGTGAGCATCATGGAATGCCAGTTTAATAGAACAAAGTGCTCTTGCATTGAGGGAGTACTTGAGTGGAGGCCCAATGTCCATCTGCTACCTTAATACTAAGCCTATAAATATATGCACATAGATCTATTTCCCCATCCTCATACATAAATATGTATATACATATATATACATGCCTGTATTTAGACCTTTATAAATGCCCTTTGCCTCCTAGTTCTTTCCCCTATTTCCTTTTACTTTCCACTTGTCCCACTATCATGTTCAGCCTTCATTTGGGTTTCAGTAATTCCTCTCAGTTACATTGCCCCTAGTCATACCCTACCAGGCCTCTTGCACCCTCCTCACCACTGATTTTGGATCACTTGTTGTTCCCTTGTCCCTGGGTTTGTTAACACCACTTCCTTTCCCCCATCTTCCCCTCTCCCATGTCCCCCCAAAACCATTGGTCCGTTATTTTCTCCTCTGGATTGTTTATCCAGCCTGTCTTATCTAGATAGACCTGCAGAGATAATAATATGCACAAAAACAAGACAGATCAAAGCAAAGCAACAAAACAACAACAACAACAAAAAGCCTGTAAATAGTTCAAGGTCTGTTTGTTGAGCTTTAGGAGTGTTTTCCAGTTGAGTCTGATAGGGTTCCACCCCCTGTCCCCAAAGTCTATTTTTGGTACTCCGTCAGACTTCCTTGCTCTGTTCCCCTTGCTGTTCTGTTGCACACCCTTAGTGTTTTGCCTCAGTGTGGTGGTGTCAGATCGGGGCAATTCTCACACTGCGTCTCCAGTGTTGTCCCCT
>NW_022103968.1:62842392-62847852 GCF_000313985.2 Echinops telfairi | reverse complement strand
GTCTGGGTTTCTGAGACTGGAAACCTTTACAGATCTAGTGAGCCTCTTCTTTTTCCTATGAAGTGGCTGCTGGTTTTGAACTGCTTATGTTGTGGTCTGCAGTCCAATGCGTCATGCACTATGCCACCATGATGCCACAGTTTTCATACACAAATATAAAAGAAAGGAAATGGTCATAAAATCATGATTGTTGCTAAGTCAATCTACCAGTGTCACCGGTGAGAAGCCAGGAAAGGGCCATGGTTGGTAAAATCACACAATCACAGGTTTAGAGGGTTACAGGGTGGGTTCTGGGCTTTGGCTCCATGACTACACGGTAGTTGAGGTCTGGCTCAGGATCATGCCAACTTAAGTCAAAGTCACACGGTGGCAACAAAACAATACCAGAGGCCCCACCCCACCCCAACCCCTTAGAGAACATGCATCTGATTGGCCACTTGAGGCTGATGCTCAGGCAAATTCCCTAGTTCCTTGTGTGAGCACTTTCTGCATACTGGTGAATCTGCACTCAACCACAGTCTTCCTGCGCCATCGCCCGCTCCCGGGGCTTGCCCCCCTGGGTGTAAGCTTGGCCATATTGTTGGCCAATTTAATGGTCAGTACACCGTGGAGAAGTACCAGAAAGACTCAAGTGGCGATCAGACTTCCATGTATGTTAAGACTCGGAATCGATCAGGCCTCCTGCTGCAGGCTGCATCCTTCCACAAGCCAAGTGCATCTGGATTTACGCTCTAGTGTCTGCATGTAGCTTTCTTTTATGATTCCCACTAGATTTCTCCTGGAGAATATTGTGCAACACCAATGTTGACTGGTTCAAAGTTCTTCTAATCCACTGGGGGGAAAAACACCAAGTAGAAAGTTCACCAGGGTTTCTCAATCCAATATTTGGGCCCAGGTAAATTCTCTATTGTGAGCGATTGTCCTGTGGACTGTAGGTTGGTGAGCAATGTCCCAGGTCATTAGACATCAGTAGCATTCCCCTTTGTGAGACCCAAGCATATCTTCAGCTGTTGCCAACAATGTTCTAGGAAACAAAATCACCCTTAAAACCCTCACACCGCTCCCCAGGGTAAGAGCCATTGCTCTTGACCACTCTGAGGGCAGCCGCAGTCTCCTGTGGGGGGCAGGGGGAGGGAGAGGAGGGGGGTGAGGAAAGCAGCAGCCCTGGTGGTGGTCCC
Source organism: Echinops telfairi (assembly GCF_000313985.2). NCBI lineage: Eukaryota > Metazoa > Chordata > Mammalia > Afrosoricida > Tenrecidae > Echinops > Echinops telfairi. The sequence continues at coordinate 62,846,674 of NW_022103968.1, read as the reverse complement.
GAGGGCCTGGGAAGGTGAATCGTTTCAAAGTTTTCCTGGGCAGAGGCCTGACTGTCTGTCCTTCAGACTGTAAGTCTTTCCAAGAACAGATAGTCTCATCTTTCTGCTTGGAGTGGCTGGTGGGTTTGAACTGCCAACCTTGTGATTAGCAGTTCGACAATTAGCTACCAGCACCGCCAGAGCTCCCTGAAATGCCTATGGGAAGTTAGGCAATCACAAAAGGACAAATATTGTAGTCCACTACTACTAATTGGCAAAATCCTAGGGACCAATCCCCAAACCGGTGGAACGTCTGACTACTGGCCACCCACCATCCATCACCCCCACCCCCTCCTTATGTGCACTTGGTAAGAACCATCACAGGGAAGGAGACCTGCATTGGCTGGGGTCACTCCTTTATCCAGAAAGGGGGGGGAGGGAGAAGATCACCCACTTGGTGCTGCACAGCACTGAGCCAAGGCTGTGACGGACCAGCAGCCCTCCAGAGGAATGAGAGGAGAACCGCATTGGAAAGTTGGACGAGTGCCTCTACCTTTCAGAGGAGGCACTGATGTTCCTGCTGATGGGTGTGGCGGGTCAAGGGGGAGGAGCAACCTCACATCAGGAAGGGCACTGAACAATAATCACAGGGACCTCAGGGGAGAATAAACCCCATTCCATGGTCCTGGGTAGACACTTCTAATCTGTTTCTGCCCAACCCTTGGTGAATCGCGCCATGGACGGGACACTATGATGACCTTAGATGCTGGCCTTACAGGGAACATGGCATCCCCCAAGGCCACACCAGATGGGCTCAGCTTGCAAGCCCAACTGAACGAACTGGGCCAGCTCAAAATGACCCATACCCTTGGACTTAGCACTGAAATGCCCTGATGGGAAAGGATGCATGGGATGGCCACCCCAAGATGGTGGAAATGGCAGTCGTTGGACCTTGGGTGGGACCCCTGGCTTAGTGGGTGTCCAATGAAAGGAGACCCAGAACCACCCTATATTTGGTGCCTCATGCTACCCCTGAATTAATGCCGGCTTTGATCTGAGAGGCCAGGGTCTGCCCTGGTAAGAGATGATGCAGGAAATGTTCCCCTAGCACCCATCTCCACGCTCCATGTAAACAGAGCTCCATCCATTAGAGATGAGTCTGTACAAAGCAACACCTCATGGACTGCAGCTCACAATTGAACTATACTCCCAGAAACTGCTCATATCAACAGCATCTTAAATTCTATGTTGTTGGATAAATTATTAATGTGATCAATACAATAGCCCAAGAGGATGACTGACAATGTTTTGGGTTTGTTTTTTTATATTTTGCTTCTTTCTTGTTGATGATCTTGTTGGTTCTGGTTTTATTGTTTTTGCCATCGTATGACCGTCAAAGTAAACCAGGTGATTCGTAACCTGTAACAAGCAGATGGATTCTGGGCTCCCAGGTAATTCTGGCCCTAATCCAAGAACAGATAGTTCTTACAACATGGCTCTGCTTGATACTGGCCTTCACAAACAGATCACTGAAGGTAAGGGTGCTACAGCAAGTGTGGTGAAGAAAAGAGATGGTGCCCAGCTATCAACTGGAATAGTGCCTGGGGTCTTAAAGGCTCCTATTCAAACAAGCAGCCATCTAAGTGAGGCATCAACTAACTAAGTCCACACAGAAGAATCACACCAGCCTGTGTGATCCAAAGACGACCTTAACAAAACCCAAATATGCTGAAAGGGAAAGTACCAGAGCTTATAGGGTGACACCCAATTTGTAGAAGCTTCTGGAGGATCGTGGTTGTACAACATGAGGAGTGTACTCAATGGCACTGAATTATACATGTAGCAGTTGTTGAAGTGGTGAATGTTTTGTTGTGTATATTTTTGCTAAAATTGAAAAAAAAAATTACATGAAGAACAACGAGTATGGGGGAAAAGAAGATGTTCTAATATTGATTGTGGTAAAGACTGTACACTTTTCTTGATCTGGTGGAACTGCTGACCTGCCTGCCATGTGCATGAAGTGCCAAGGAACACAGGATGGCTCGTGGAAGAAGGTCAGTCGGAATGCCAGCGACTGAGGCAATTCGGGCTGGAATTGTTAGGAGTACAGTAGTTCGTTTGTTTGTATGCATCTTTGTGTTAGTCTGGGTAGACTAGAGAAACAAATCCATGGACACACATATGTACATAAGAAAGAGCTTTATATACAAGAGCAATTGAACATTGTGAAAACATCCCAGCCCAGTCCAGATCAAGTCCATAAGTCCGAAATTAGCCCATATGTCTGATACCAATCTATAAAGTCCTCTTCAGACTCACGAAACACATGCAGTGACGCTGAATGTAGAAGAACACAGGCCAGTGGGTAGAAAGTCTTTGGATCCAGTGTCATTGGAAACATCTCAGCGCTGGCAGGGGTCTCTGCATGGCTTCTCCAGCACCCAGGGCTGCATCAGGGTGGGTCCATGTGTCTTGTCAGCTGCTATGTCTCCCAGGGTGTGAGCAGAGAGTCTTCCCGAAATACCAGAATTCCCAGAATCCTTAGGGGAAGGCTTTGCCCACATAGAAGCCTTCTTGGCTATGACCTGATTGACAGGCTAGACTCCACCCCTATACACTTAATCCTTAAATCGACAATTCTATAACTGCCACAATCTTAGATTCTTATTTTGTTCACTTATAAGCTGAAAAAAGAACGAGAGAGACCCCATGGGGCCATTAGGTTCACTGTAAGTAGGAATCCACTCAACGGCCGGGGGCATAAAATGACACTGCTTATGTCCTAAAAGTGGGAAGCATTTACACCTGCAACTCTCACCTCATTACCTCCTTCTCCGCCTTTCCGGGGCTTGGCACAGGCCTTGGCATGCGGCTGGCCACGCGCAGTTGAAGACTAGAAGGAGGAAAGGAGAGGAGGAAACTTGCCATGGGGCATCTCAGGACTGGGGTCGGTGCATGCAAACTGCCCATGGCCCCAGGGTTATGGACTCTGATAGAACTAGAATCGGGAGGAATGTAAGGGCTATCTGGTCTACAACATTGTCCTCTTGCTGTATGTGTGTGTGTGGCCGGGGTGGGGGTGGGGGGCTGGGGAGCTCTCTGCTCTTCAGCGCAGCCCTTCCTAGAGGGACAAAACATGACTGGTTATCCCAGTCCCTGAAACACTGGGAGCCCATCAGTGTGAGTGGAGGCAAGACCAACAAGTCAAAAAAAACCAAAACACCAAACAAGTCACATGCTCACCTTTTCTACAGACTAGTGATAAATAATTAGAAAGCACAACGGAAAAAAACATCCCATGTACAGTGGCCAGCCTAAACTGTGAAATATTGATAGCCTAGATAATGGACACAGGACTGTCCCTTACAGAGCAATAAGAGAAAACAACCCAAATGAAAAATGGGCAAAGGAGATGGACAGGTAATTCCCAGGAGAGAAAGTACAAATCAAAACCTATATAATCATAGTTAATTGATTGTATAGGTTTTGATTTGTACTTCATACTTACTTATACTTATAATTAATTAATCATACTTATAATTAGAAACTGCAAACTAAAACTATAATGACACACTAATAGTGAGCAGATAAGCAAAATGGGCAGCCTATGGTGGGACAAATATAATCTTTTTAAATTTTAGTGCCACGATCCTGCATCTGCAAGGTTACTCCTTTTCTACTCCAACTGCCCAGTTCAGGCCCTGTAGACTCGAGTCTGGGCTATCAGCAGGGAGAAAGACTGGGCTTCCGACTCTCATAAAGAGTTATCATCTCAGAAACTCACAGGGGCAGTGCTACCCGGTCCTACAGGGTCGCTATGAGTCAGGATTGCCCCGATGGCAGTGAGCTGGGAGCTTGGCTACAGATACTGATGCTAGCAGGCGAACTCTAGTCCATTTGCCTCAGTGGTTCCCCATGGCTTTTTATCTAAGCACCACTGTGATTATGTCTCTTCCATGCTCAAAGCGCTCAAGTGGCCCCCGAGGCGGTGTGGAGCCCTGGGGCAGCAGTAGGTTATGGGTTCAGTGCTAACACTCAGTCAGGAGTTTGAGACCACCAGGTGCTCTGCTGGAAAAAGTTAGGGTTTTCTACTCCAATAAATAGTTACCATCATGAACAGGGAGGAAGAGAGAGTGGAGCACATCCAGGCCCACCAAGCCTTGAGGACAATATTCCCGCTCAGAGCAGCCAATCCACACAGAAGCCTGTATGGCCGGCCCCACTATGAGACACAACATCCCTCACTGACCCATAGCCCTAGAGGGGACAACACTGGAGACACAGTGTGGGAATTGCACCCGAT
>NW_022103968.1:62833843-62840667 GCF_000313985.2 Echinops telfairi | reverse complement strand
TTATCAAGGGTTCTTGAGGGAGGTGGGAGCAGGGAGGGAGGGGAAAAATGAGGAGCTGATACCAAGGGCTTAAGTGAAGAGCAAATGTGAGAATGTTGAGGGCAGCAAATGTACAAATGTGCTTTACACAAGTGATGTACGTATGGATTGTGATAAGAGTTGTATGAGCCCCCAGTAAAATGATTTAAAAAATGAGTTACTATCTCCGAAACCCATCGAGGCAGTACTACTCTGTCCTACAAGGTCACTATGAGTCAGCATGGACTTCCTAACAGTGAGTTTGGGTTTTGGGGGTTTGTTTTTTCGGTTTCTTCGTGTGGGGTTAAGAGGACACAGGACATAGGTGTCTCCTATAATCATTATAATAATCCTGTGAGGCAGGTACAATTGTTGATTTGAGGAAATTCATCCTCCCAAGCTTACATACCATGCACAAGATTGCTCCACTAAGCAAGTGAAGGAAGTGGACTTCAGAAGGCGGCCTGGCAGGTGGGAGATGGTTTTGACTTTCCTCTTTACTCTCGGCCACCAGATTGTCCACGGACCAAAACAATTTGCTTTTTCCCTTGTTGACTATGGACAGGTTGTCCTTTGGACTAAAGGCTTTTAAAAGAATTCTTAGCACAAGCCCTGACAAAGCAGTAGCCATTACCACCACTCGCCTGTCAAGCGGTCATACTGCGATGGCTTGCATGTTGTTCCAAAGCTGGAAGCTCTCCCGCTGGTGCTTCTAGTCTCAGCAGGGTCACCATGCGAACACGTTTCAGCAGAGCTTCCAGCTTCCAACAGACATAAAGGCCGGATGATCTCCTTCTAAATCAGTCCATGCGAATCCTATGGGTCACAACGGAATATTGTCCCATATAATGCTGGATGATGGGGCTATCTCCCAGCATAGAAGGTCGTCAACATAGACGGTGGCCATAGCCTTGTGTTGATGCTATCAAGACACTGCAGTGGCAGGTGACACAGGACTGGCCAACATCCCATCCTGCTGCATGTGGAGTTGCCCTGAGATGGAACCAACTCCATGATCACTGACAGTCACAATCATACCTGTTAGCCTCAGAGTTGTCAGTGCGAAACAGTGCTTCTTAAATATCACTTATTTTGTTGCTCAGTCGCTATCTCAAACTAACACACACACAACCCCACAGACACGGATTTGGGAATTCTTTCCTGAGAAGGTCCTACACAAGGCAGAGGGCCAGCCTACCTGTCGGAGTCAGGGATGTGCCAGTTGTCATCCTTTGGGAGTCTGGGAAAGGGCGGGGAGGATCACGTGTAGGACGGGTTCTCCAGAGAAGCCCAACCAGGGATGCTTACGTAGGCATATAAAGAGAAACTGACATTCAGAAACACAGCTCACGTGGTTGCAGGAGCAGGTAAGTCCTGGTGGATCTTCACACCGAAGACTTACATTAGGTCCCTCGGTGGGGCACCCCCGGCCACCCGGAGCGAGAAGGACCAGGTGTTCCTCTCCCTTAAGGAGATCATCTAGGAAACCCACAGGGCCTGGTTGGTCCGCCCGGCAGGGTCGCTGGGAGTCAGAGGCCTCAATGGCAGAGAGCGAGGCGGTGCCGCAGTGTGCCCTTGATGGCTCCCCTACGGGTCGATTGTTTGAACCGCCCAGCAACCCCCTGGGAAATAGACCATGCCAATCTCCTCTAAAGATGTAAGCCAAGAAAACCCAGTCGGGCAACTCTACGTTGAAACGTTGAGTCAGGATTGATCCAATGGCGACTGCCAGCACCAACAGGCCTTCCAGTTATCCAGAAAGCTAAGGGAAGAAAAGAAAATATCTTGTTTGGTGTGACAGAGCGTGGGAAGGAGTTTATCAATAAAGTTTACCAAAAGCCCCATCAGGAGACACACGGTGGGGAGGGGAGGAGACAAATCACATAATATCAAAATATGAGATTTTTGTCAATGAAGGACATCACGGAGAAGCTGGCATACAGATGGTAGGATTGAGGAGATATTTGCAATATTTAAAACTGACAGGCAATTAATGTCTAAATATAAACTCCCACAACTAAAGAGAGAGAGAGAGAGAGAAAACATTTAATGTTTTCTAAAAATGGGCCAGGATATTAAAAAGCAATTTGCAAATAGTAAGTCCCAAATTGTAACGAGCATACGAGGAGCTTCTCCAATTCCTCTGTGAACAGAGAGGTGCACAGTGAAACCTGGAGCTCTCGTTCACACCCATTCGTCTGGCACACAAAAAAGCAGTGGCTACAAGCAAGCGTGCGATGGTTGTATAAGGGACTCTCACTCCCTGCAGGTGAGAAGGCGGCCTGGGACAGCCATCTGGACAGCAGATGGAGCTGTTTGGGGACTCTGTGCCCATAAGGATTGTGAAGGTATCATATGTCATGTTGCCTAAGAAACACTCCCACAGGCCGTTGAGCTACTGAAGGAGGCCATTGACTGCAGCATCATTCGTGGCTGGTTTGCCCTGTGTGTGTGCACCATGTACACAAGGGCTGGGGGCTGGGGGGTGGCAGAGTCCTGGAGGCAAGCTCAGAGCCCAAATAATACACCATCATGGATTCTCACCATGAGCACTAAGCAACAGGTTAATAAAATATATGAGGGGGTACCCCCCAAACGGATTTTTTTCCTCAAAGCTACGTATTTCAATTTTTTAAATACAACATAAGCTTATCAGCTTCAAAGTACTCTCCATTATACTTAACACATTTGTCAAATCTGCAATTCCAATCTCATAAACATTTTTCAAACTCATCTGTTTGGATGGCTGACAGCACCTCCAGCATTTTTCCCCTCACCTCTTCTACATAGTCACCTCGTTGCCCCTCTTCACTAGCAGAAACAAAAAGAAGTTGCATGGAGCAAGGTCAGGTGAGTAAGGTGTGTGGGGAAGACAGGCATGCTTTTTTTGGTCAAAAGCTGGCACACTGAGATGGCTGCATGAACAGGTGTATTGCAGTGGTGGCAAAACCAGTGCCCCCTTGGCCACAAATCAGGCCTTTTTTGGTCACACACTGTTATGCCATCTTTTTAGAACCTCTAAATAGAAAGCTTGATTTGATTAACAGTCTGACTTGGTAGAATGAACTCCAATTGTACTACGAGTTGACAGTTTCATCCGTTTGGGAAGTTGACAGATATCCAGAATGAGGTTTGTCATCAATTGACAGTCTACCTTTCGTATACCTGAGTTTTTCCCATAGTGCTGTCCTTGTAAGCTATGATCAGCATCCCAACAGTTTCTGTGGCATTTTGCCCAAGCAGGAAACACAATTTCACAGCTGCACGCTGTTCTCTTAAACCAGCCATCACAAAAAAAGGGGGGTTTTAATGAAACTGCTTTTACGAAAAAATTCACCGTGACCAGAGAGAACCTTCCCAGGTGATGCCATCAGGTGCACTAACTCAGAGGGAGTTGCTGGATGCTCACCCAGTGGGGAAAAATGTGTACTACTAAAGTGCCACCCCACCCAGAGCAATTACGATTTGGGGGGGGAGGTTTGCCTCTTCCTCATATATCTACAGATTTAAATGTACATATAGCAGCAAGGATGGGTTAATTTTCCACTAAGTACCCTGTTTTATAAGAAACAGGAGATGCACAATAGAAAACTACTTACATAAATTAATAGCAATAACATTTTATAAGAATATGCCCAACAAAAACACCCGTTAACACATTAGAAAGGCTGCTTTGTGGGGCAGAGGGACAAAATTGGAGTATCAGGATAGAAAGTTAATAGAAAAACTGATAAATACTAGAGGATATGCATAACCCAACTTCAAGACATTAATAAGCTTCAGTAATTAAGACAGTACAGTATTGGTATCAAGAGAGACAAATTGACCAAGGGAACTGAATGGAGATCACAGAAATAAACTCATCCATATAAGGGCAATTGATTTTTATAAAGATACAAAGAGAAATCAGTGGAGAAAGGAACAATTGGATGTACCTATGCAAAAAGTGAATTTGGGTCTTAAAATCTTAGTGTGTAAAAAAATTAACTCAACGGATCATACATCTAAACGTAAAACAGAAAACTATTAAACTTCTAGAAGAAAACTTCGGAGAAGCGAGACCTTGGGCGAGGCAAAGATTTCTCACGATAACCTCAAAGTAAACACCCTGCCATCGAGTCAATGCGCACTCACGAGAGTCCAAAGTTTCGCAAACATTGATGGGAACAGACAATGCCCTCTTGCTCCCACTAGGGGCTTTGAAAGATGGACCTTGCAGCTAGCCGTCCAATGCTTACAGCACCACTCGGGCTCCTTAACACTAACGTAAAACTCCAGAGCAAACTTCCCTGCCATCGGCTGATTCCAGTTCACAACGACCCCGTCTTTCTCCCACAGGGGCTGTTGGGTTTGGGATGCTGAGCTTGCTGTGAGCAGCCCGCCGAGCAACTCACACCAGCAGGCCCGGCAGGCTGTAAAAGAAGCAGTTGATCAATTGCATTGCATCAAAATTAAGAACCGTTGCTCTTTGAAAGATACTTTAAAAGTATGCAAACAAGAGATATGTAAACCGTGTAGCTGATGACATTCTTATATCCAGAATAACCCACCGCCACGGAGCCCATTCTGACCCCAGTGGCGCCCTCCCCATAGGACAGAGGAGAACAGGCCCGTGTGGGTTTCCAAGGCTGTCCATCTTTATGGGAGTAGAAAGCCTCCATTCTTTCCATTAAAGTTCAAGTCAAGAAAACCCCGTCAGGCAATTCTCCCTTGCAACGCAGATCGCCCCGTGAGTCTGGCCGTTTCCAGGGGTTGACCTTGCGGTTAACAGCCCAATGTGTTCAGGCGCACGGGGCTCCGACCCGCAACAATCAGAAACTAAACCAAATTCACTGCCATTGAGTTGATGCTGACTCATGGCCACCCTCTGGGACAGGGCAAGACTGGCCCCGTGAGTTTCGGAGACTGCGGCGGTGGACAAGAGTAAAAAGACCCTTCGCTCTCCCACGAGTGGCTGGTGGTTTCCCACCTCGGACCCTTTGGGTCCCAGCCCAACACACAACCTCTGTACCACCAGGGCACTCTCAAAATTCAATACAGAAATAATCCCTTTGTATGCTTGTTTGCTTGCTTGTTCAGAGTTTGCGTGGGCAAGACATTTGAACAGGCAAGTCACAAAGATTTACCTATTGCACATGAGCCCATACATAAATAGGTATGCAACATCATCAGTCATTAGGGAAACTCAAACGAAAAATGACTACGTGTTAATCAGACTGGCTAAAATTAAAGGGACCTACCACACCGTGTCCAGATGAGGTTGTGGGAGAACTGGAATTCTTGGGCAGCTGCCGAGACTGTGAAATGATAGGATCACTTGGGGAAACCGTACATCGCCTTTAAGACTGGGTCATGATTTTCACTTGGAAGTACTTAGCCAAGAGAAATGAAGGCATTAGCCCATTCAAAAGTCTTCCACGCAAATAGTCACGGCAGCGTGTAGAAGCGACCCAACTGCCCCCCAACAGATGGATGCGTACACAAACCATGGCCTATCCATACAAGGAAAGACCAGCCAATTACATGGACAGCGGGGTACAGTAACAAGGCACGGTTGCTGCCTGCTGGCTCCCTGAGTGTTGTGCATGGCTAGCATCTGGCGCCTCACTGCTGGAAGCCACCCGACTGTGCCCTTGCCTTTGCCATCCACTAGGTAGAGGGTCCTAGCTACCCTCTTCTGTAAGATTCCGGCCATAGTTCTGTTAGGTAGCCAGACAGGGACAGGGGGATTGTCCTTGCCATGCCTGCCCAGGGCCCCCTACAGGAGGTTGGGAAGAAAAATCAGGCGCCCATAAAGACTTTAATTGGGCGTGCTCAGTCAGGCCCTGCATCAGAAGGGCATTACACCTGGGCGGCCCAAACTAGGCCCAAGCTCATGACCCTACCCAGGAGGGCTTAATTCAGCCAAGGGGGTCGACCAATACCTTCCAGCCGCCTACCCAGCAGGAGGTTTAAAATACCTGGGAGTGGGCAGGCAGCCTCCGCTTCCGCACTTGGGCCTTGCTGTGCGCTCGGGTCTCAGGTCACTACGTGTGGGCGCACAGTCCTATGAGGTTGCCTGTGTTCAATGGTGGGCCCCAGCGCCCGTGGTTTGGCACGCTTCCCCGAAACAGCGCGTACTCTTTTGAGGCTGTAAAACCTGAAACTTCTCCCGTCTTTTATAAAAACCCACTTGGATGACAAACCAGGCTTCAGCATAAATGATTTCTCCGTGCAAAGCCAAGAACTGAGGTATTACCCACTTGAGAAACCTATCAGTTCTACTGGCAAATGGGGGCTCTCTATGAACTGACTGGCAGACAATAGGCTATTAATACATGCCACAACAGCAGTTAAACCACACGAAGGGATCCAGACTAAGGGGGAGATGGTATATGCACACGCTGCGTGATCACATGTACATAAAGTGCAGCAAATACGAGCTGGTCCACAGTGACAGGGGCCAGATCGGTGCCGGCAGGTTTGGGGGTGACGGTATGTTGTGAAATTGAGTGTGGTGCTGATGATGTGACTGAGGCACACGCATGTGACCGAGGCACACACATGTCACAACCCAAGAAAACCCAAACTCACGGCCATCGAGTCCATGCTGACTCCTGGTGACCCTATGGGCTGGATAGAACTGCCCACGAGACACTGTAAATACGGGCACTTTAGTCTATGTCAACGAGCCTTCTAAAACATGAGGACCTTCTGTGCCAGGGTCCCGAAGCTGCTACATGACAGTACAGGCTTCAGACCAAACCAAAGAAGCAAACTCCGTTGAGTCGACGCCCACTTGTGGCGACCCTAGAGGACAGAGTAGA
>NW_022103968.1:62829332-62832228 GCF_000313985.2 Echinops telfairi | reverse complement strand
GCCCGGGGTTTGGGTCTTGTGCGGGTGCAGTCAGAGTGCAGTTTATCAGCTAGTCCCATGACCCCCTCACACTGTGGACCCGTTTGCCCATTTTCTGCGTGCATCCAAGGGCGGTGATGTGCCACATGGCGATAAAAGGCAGAATCAGGGCTTGAACCAGCCCTACCAGCTCAACTCACAGGCTGGCAGCCCACTCAATATACTTGGTCCCTCCCAGTTTACTGGACTCCCTTTCAGTTTAGCACTTCCCCGTTTCTGTCTTTGGGTAGTTTTTATGGGCTGCTAACCACAACGTTGGTGGTTCAATCCGACCAGCAGGTCGTCAGGGGAAACATCAGGTTGCCTGCTCCCATAAAGATGTACAGCCATTGAAACCCGAAGGGGCACCCCTGCTCTGTCAGGGTCACTGTGCGTCAGAATCAGCTCCACAGCTGTGGGGGTTCTCTCTGCATTTGAAATCCTGGGATCCCAGAAGCTCCTAGACCTAGATCGATCCTTCTAGGCAGAACAGACCTCCTTTCCCTCGGGGTCAACTCCTGTCCTGAATGGTGCTCATGGGGGCTACCTGCGGGTATTAGCATCATCAGCACATGGCCTGTGGCATGGGTTTTGCCTTTTGATCGACTTTTTGGTGTGTACAGGGCAAGCTGGTTTCCCAGCCATATATATTTTGCTCTGTGACATAAATCTCAACCCCCACAATGCACCAGCACTCACCCCCCTCCTCCTTGTTTCCACATCTACCCAGCCAGCAGCCAGCTTTTCCGCCCTGCCTGCCTACTGAGCTTTATCCCTGGGCCAGTGGCACCCTGCTGATTTTGTCTGACTGATTGGAGGCACTCAGATCTCCCTGGGGACACTGTTCACCTTACAGGCTGGAAGTGGAGGGGGCAGCGTATGCCAGTTCCCTTTGACCAAGTGACTTCCACTCTCTAGGGCTGTGCTGAGCCCCAGGCTAGAATAGAAAAGAAGATGGCAGATCTGAGGAAGTGAGGCCCGGCACCTTGGGGCTAGGGGCCTGGTGAGAGGGACAGTACCAGTGGTTGCCAACTGCAGGGTGCTATGGAGCACCCAGGCATGCCTGAAATGCTGGTTTCTTCACCAGGCCCCTGAGCACCTAAGAATCGGCATACTCCTGCAGATGGTCCACCCCACCCCCACCCCTGAGAACACTGCCTGGGCTGCCCTGACTAGTGGTGGGAGGGAGCCAGAGACAAACCATTTCCCCTCCCTAGGCTTTAGCCCTGGCAGTGTAGTGCTTACATGTTGGGCTGCGAAGGGCAAGGTCAGCAATTCGAAACCACTTGCTGTATCACGGGAGAAAGGTGAGGCTTCCTCCTGCCGTCAACAGTCAGTCTCAGAAACCCAGAGGGGCCCTCCTCCCTTGTCCTGCAGGGTCGCCACGAGTGAGGATTGGCGCGATGGCAGTGAGTTTGGTTTTGAGTGTTGGGAGGCCTCAGCATCTCTTTAATCCACCAGAAAAAGGGTCAGGGCAGGGCCTGGGGTGGATAGAAAAGACAGGTAAGGGAAAGAGCAGGCTGGGGAGTTGGGGGAACACGTTTCCTGAAAGATTGTGTCCGAACAAATGGACTTGCGTCTGGCTTTGCCTGGCCTTGGCTTGTTCTGTGACTTCGTTTAGGATGGGCCGTGGGCCTCTGTAAGACTTGGGAGGGTTAGGAGGGGGGTTGTTCAGTCAAATGGCCTCCTCCCAGTCACTTGCATTATACACGTGGATTTATTTTGATTTATTTTTTTATCTGAGTGGAGTATAAGACTCCAAGCCTAAGAACCTATCAGTGAGTGAGCAAGAACCCCACCTCCTGAGCAGGGCCCACCCTCCTGACCTCCTGGTCAGACTAGCTGCCCTTTGAACATGTCAGCGAGCGCCCAGAACAGCCAGGGGAAGCAACGTCCAGCCCGAGGGTCAGCCAGGACAAGGACACTTCACTAAACAAGGCCAAATACATCAGGGGCAGGCAGCACTTCAGAGACTTCTGGGAGGACCTTTTGAAGCCTAGGGGCTTGGAGGTAGGGGCAGTGAGGTGCCCTGAGGCTCTGGAGGACACAGATGCAGGGGGAGGGTGATCAGTAACCCTTGGTGCACTCCTCCTGAAGCAGGAGGCAGAGTCCAAGCCTGCCTCCCATTTACTGGCTGAACATGGTCCCATCCACCTCTGTGATCCCGTGGGCTAAAGGCTCTGGGGCTGTGTCCAGCACTCGCCCACCCCTCTCAGAGCCACAGGAGTGAACAGCGGATCCAGATGCCAGGGCCGACTTCCGGCTAACTGGTTGCCTGGATACATGGGCCCAGTGTAATAGCCGATTAGCCGTGATAAGGGCACGCTCCGGAATAGAGATGGGGGGGAAGCAATGGATGCTCAGTAAGCATTGCCATCTCTGTAGTCGGAAGAGGGGCCAAACCCATCTATCTTGAGAGAAGACTAGTTTTCAGGAGGGACGGAAAGATGGACATCTGAAAGAGCAGTGCCCTCCAGGCCTCCCAGCCCCTTCTCTCTGCACCTACCACCTGCCCGGGGTTTGGGTCTTGTGCGGGTGCAGTCAGAGTGCAGTTTATCAGCTAGTCCCATGACCCCCTCACACTGTGGACCCGTTTGCCCATTTTCTGCGTGCATCCAAGGGCGGTGATGTGCCACATGGCGATAAAAGGCAGAATCAGGGCTTGAACCAGCCCTACCAGCTCAACTCACAGGCTGGCAGCCCACTCAATATACTTGGTCCCTCCCAGTTTACTGGACTCCCTTTCAGTTTAGCACTTCCCCGTTTCTGTCTTTGGGTAGTTTTTATGGGCTGCTAACCACAACGTTGGTGGTTCAATCCGACCAGCAGGTCGTCAGGGGAAACATCAGGTTGCCTGCTCCCATAAAGATGTACAGCC
>NW_022103968.1:62822494-62828983 GCF_000313985.2 Echinops telfairi | reverse complement strand
AGTCCTGCCTTTCAGTTCTGGCTAGACCAGAGCATGTACACTGGTACAGATAAGAGCTCAGGACACATGGAATCCAGGTCAGATAAGCCCCTCAGGAAAAGAAATGGGAGTAGCGATACCAGGAGGGTTGGGGGAAGAGGGGAGGAAGGGGGAACCGATCACAATGATCGCCACATAATTCCCTCCCCTCTCCAGGGGGACAAACAACAGAAACATGGGTAAAGGGAGACAATGGTCAGTGAAGATATGAAAACAGTAATGTATAATTTATCAGCGGTCACGAGGATGGGAGAATGGGGCAGGGAGGTAAAAAAGAGGAGCTGATACCAAGGACTCAAATAGAAAGTAAATGTTTAGAAAATGATGATAGCAACATATGTACAAATATGCTTGATACAGTTGATGCATGGAATGTTTTAAGAGCTGTAAGAGCCCCCGAGAAGGTGATTTAAAAAAAAAAATAAGTAAAAGTAAACTCAAGACTCGGAACGGTGACAGGATGGCAGGTAGGCGGTGGCAGCTCAAAGGGCCTCCCTGTCGCCGGTGAGTCTTGTCTTCTGGCCCTGAGGCCTTAAGCTGCTCTTCCCTCTTCGCATACTAACCCAGGCCTCCTCCCTTCACCTGATAGGCTTTTGGGTTCATGACCAGGGTGGCCCTGCAGGCGGAGAAACTGGACCACCATCCTGAATGGTTTAACGTGTACAACAAGGTGAGTGAGGTCGGGGTTGTGAGAAGCCCCGCTCTTCATACCAAGGTTAGCTCTCTACTCAGTCTGCCTCGCCCATCACTTCCTGACTCAAGACTCCAGCACAGGCACCCCTGGGAAATGCCCAGTTGCACTGCCAGTGAAAGAAATGCAGATTCTAATACTGGAAAAGTAGACATTAAAGTAGACATTACAAAGTGTTAAAGTAGACATTACAAAGGCACAACCCAAGGAAGATAAGGCTGTGGGATGCAGGTACACGAAACTACTCACTGTTAGTCCTCTAAGTAGCTTCTGTCTCTCTGGAGGATGAAAGGATGGAAAAGAAACGAATGAAGAATACAGTACCCAGGCCCAGCAAACAACTCAGACTGTCAGTAAAACCCGTTAAAGTGCCTCCCATTTGCCAAGAGCTAGGCTGAGCTATTTGTACAAACAGTAAGGCTTGGAAGAGACTCTGTAAATGGATAGAGTTGACACTGGAGTTGGCCTTTGGGCTGATTTGAGCTTTTAGGTTGTTCTTGAAAACCAGCTTTGCACCATTGTGACAGACCTGTCACAGCCCCCTAACAAGAAGGCAACCCACGGGGCACAGTGAGCTCCTCCTCGGGAGCCCATGGACAGCCGGTGATGCTCTCCTGCTCGTGAGTGACATCGGTAGTCAGTTGGGCCTGCATGTCTGGTTTTGTTTCAGGTCCACATCACGCTGAGCACCCATGAGTGTGCAGGTCTCTCGGAGCGGGACATAAACCTGGCCAGCTTCATTGAACAAGTGGCAGTGACCATGACATAGGGCCTGCCCCTCCTTTTCATTCCTCAGGGGAAGAGGGGGGAGCTGGGGCGTCCTGGGTCCTGCTCAGTCACCTCACCCAGGCCATGTTGCTGTGCTGCCCACTGCGGGTGGGTCCTTGCTGTGCAAAGAAGACCGACTTCACTGCCGTCCCCCTCCGCCGTCCCTAGTTTCCTCCCCGAGGCCTGTTAGTACCGGTTTGAAAAAGTTCCTCCTTTCTTTGCAACTGCAGCGAGCTCTGCTTGTCTTGCTCAACTCTGCCGGTCTGAATCATTTCCCAAGAAGCTGTGATGGGCTGGGGGTCGGGGCAGGGTCTTAGCTAGGAACTAGGGCCCAGGCCAAGCGACAAACCCGATGCTTTCCTGCCCCTAATAAAGTCCCTGTGTCACTCACTTGGTCTCAGGCTGTAGATTCTTCTATCCTCCAGGGCAATCTGTTTGGGGTCAGCGAAACAGACATTTAAAGCACTGACTCCATGCAAGGTACTGGGGGGAAAAGCATGGACCAGCCTTTCTTTTTTAACCCTCTTCAGTATTTTTTTAATAAAATTTTTTAAAAAATCGTTTTATTGGGCACTCATGCAGCGCTTATCAAAATTCATCCATCCATCGTGTCAAGCACATTTGTACCTAAGTTGCCATCATCATTTAAAAAACATTTTCTACTTGAGCTCTTGGTATCAGCTCATTTTCCCTCCTACTCAACCCTTCCTCCCCAGTGAACCCTTGATAATTTATACACCCCCACCCCCCATGTCTTACACTGACCCATGTCTCCATTTACCCACTTTTCTGTTGTCCATCCCCCTGGGAGGGAGTTATTTGTAGGTCATTGTAATCAGTTCCCTTCTTTCTCCCCCCACCTTTCCCTTACCCTCCTGGTATCACTACTCTCAATATTGGTCCTGTGGGGTTTATCTGTCCTGGATTCCGTGTTTCCAGCTCTTATCTGTGCCAGTGCACATGCGCTGGCCTACCAGGATTTGTAAGGTAGGATTGGGGTCAATGATAGTGGGCCGGAGGGGGGAAGAGGACAAATTAAAGAACTAGAGCAGCGGTTCTCAACCCGTGGGTCATGACCCCTTTGGGGGTCGAACGACTGCTTCAAAGGGATCACCCAAGGTCATCAGAAAACACATATTTCCGATGGTGTTAGGAATGGAGACACCGCCCCCCTATCCATCTCCAGGCAGGTCCGCCCACATGTAGATATGCCCACATACGAGTACCTGGCGTGAAGACGGTTACCCACGCTACACCATGCTCCAAGAAAATTTCATTTATTTGTAATTAGAAATAAATATTTCACAATATATAATTACATATTGTTTTATTGACTAATCACTATGCTTTAATTACATTTAACTTGTAACAACGAAAATATATCCTGCATATCAGATATTTACAATTCATACCAGTAGCAAAATTAGAGTTCTGAAGTAGCAACGAAAATAATTTTATGGTTGGGGTCACCACAACATGAGGAACTATTAACAGGTTGCGGCATTACGAAGATTGAGAACCACTGAACTAGAGGAAAGTTGTGTGTTTCATCAGTGCTATACTGCACCCTGACCTGGCTCGTCTCTTCCTTGTGACCCTTCTGTGAGGGGACGTCCAATTGTCTACAGATGGGCTTTGGGTCTCCACTCCACACTCCCCCTCATTCACATCGATAGGATTTTTTGTTCTGGATCTTTGATGCCTGATACCTGATCTCATTGACACCTCATGATCCCATAAGCTGGTGTGCTTCTTCCAAGTGGGCTTTGTTGTTTCTCAGCTGGATGGCTGCTTGTTTATCGACCCCAGATGCTATATCTTTTGATAGCCGGGCACCATCAGCTAGCTTTTCTTCACTGCATTTGCTTATGCACCCATTTTGTCTTCAGCGATTCTGTCAGGGAAGGTATCACAGAATGCCAGGTTATTAGAATAAAGTGTTCTTGCACTGAGGGAATACTTGAATAGAGGCCCAATGTCCATCTGCTACCTTAATACTTAACATATAAATATACATACCTAGATCTATTTCCCTATAGTTACATATAAATATCTTTACGTATGTACATGCCTGTATTTAGACCTCTATAAATGTCCTTTGCCGACTAGTTCTTTCCTCTATTTCCTTTTACTTTCCTCCTGTCCCACTCTCATGTTTGGCCTTCACTCAGCTTTCAATAATTCCTCTTGGCTACATTGTACTTGTTCAAGCTCCGCTAGGCATTCTACGCCGTCCTCACCATCGATTTTAGACCACCAGCCTTTCAATGCATATCTCATCACCTGGAGGAAATCAGGCAGGCATAGGGTTACCTGGCAAGGTGGGTGAATTAAGTCAATGCTAGATGCCAGGCTAAGGAGTGCACTGTGGAAACACAGTATTCACGCATGCTGACAAGATGGATTGGGCTCTGTTGAGTTATGCCTTGAAGACTTGAGAAAAATGATTGGGGAGCATTGTAAACAGGAACCTCCACTATGGGAGGTACCTAAACCCGATGGTGTGTAGTTGCCACTAAAAGAAGTGTCCACACGCAAAGGGTGAAGGCACAGGCTTGGCTTAGGCTTACAGGGGAGGTTGGAATACTCCTGGCCGTCTCCCTCACCCACATTTGGCTCAGTTGTTGCCCCTTTTCAGTTTGCTAAGACTTCTTGGATCACAGGGGTATCATGGTGGGGGAGGGAATGCCTAGCTCCGGAGCAGAGGTGGGGGCAGGGCTTAAGCTCAACGCCTCTCTCAGGGAGCTTCCAAGTGGGTTTGAACTGCCACCCTTCAGTCAGCAGCTGAGTGCTTGCCCGTTGGCACCACCAAGGCTCCTGGGTCACGCTCTAGGACAGTTTCCCAAACAATGGGCACCGTGTCAGCAGGAGCACTTCGGCTGGACTGCCTTCCTCCAGGGCCCTCGCATGAAGTGCTGCCTGGCTATTAAACGGGCTCGCACATGCCAGTGTCTTTGAATAATGTCACAACTCCCTCACCCAACAAGGGCCCCCCAGAAAGGCAGAGGCTGGCCCATGGGTAGTGAGCATGCTGACAGCAGTTCTGGCCTGCAGGCTATTCGTACAGAAACACAAGCCAACACTCTTTAAAAAAAAAATACATTTATTCTAAAATTAACCCACATAACTGAAGTTACAGGGAGGATGTTGAGGAGAGATTACGGTAAGAATGCATAAAAGAAAGTAAGGCAATTAATTAAAGGCTCCAAGTCAAGAATAGGCTCTCAAAAACGCAACTCTTGATCACTCAGACTATGTAGTGGGTAGCTATCAAATTAGGTCCCACAGGTTACTTGTCATGCTGGGTCTGGGGAAAAGTTGCCCAGGCCACCAAGAGGCCCCAGGGAAGGCACAGGGACTCACGGGTATCAGGAGTAGCTGGCAGCGTCTAGACCCACCTCGGAGATGAGCCAAGCCTCCATAGCCACGCGCAGCCTGGCCCCACTTTCTCTGGGTTTTACCACATAAGCTAGGAGGTGCTCTGGAAGCCAAGCCACCTGGCAGAAGATCAGAGCAAGAGCAGCACTGTGAGGCTGGGCCAAGCTCTCTGTCAGTAGGCCACTCTCGGGTAGCTGGGCAGCGCCACCTGGCCCAGCTGGCTGGTGCCCATTCAGGAGGCTTGATCCACCAAGGTGAAGCTGAAGTGGACAGTGGCGGTGACAGTAAACAGACAGCAGGGTCCTGGACCTGGGTTCCACACAGGTATGAGACAGGTGTAACCACCACTCCCAGCACGGAGACCCATTAAAGTGCTGGAATGTAGTCCAGCTGTGTGGGCCTCACCAACCTCACACCCTGCGTCAGGGGCGGTCTCTCACCAGCAGCCAGTTGGAGTCCTGCCACCGCCCCACTGGTGACCTTCCAAATGTTCCCACATAAAAAAGCGCAGCATCGACAAAGAGATCCGGGACATTTAATTCTTTAGTAGCGGTTAAGACATTATTTCTGCACCTGGGAAGGAGGCATCGCGATTGGCAGGGGCAGTTAGAGAAAACCAGCCAACAGAAAGAGAGGCAAGTACCATTTTCCTAGTATAAAACTAACATTGGAAGTGGCCTGGCAGCCAAGTCACATGACTACTTCTAATGCAGAGACAGGACTACAGGTTTGCAGAGGCCCGTGTTGTGACATGTGACAGAACAATCCTTAGACACTCCCCTTGGCCACAGACCAGGGGTAACTATGCACATACACACACAAAGGAAAACCAAAGAAAAAGGGAAATCAACCCTGGATCACACACTAAAATGGCTGCAGGAGGTCCCTTCAAAAGCTGCACCCATCGCCCCAGGACCCATGCTCCCACCCAGAGGCAGAGTGGCTCAGGGTCAGGTCCTGAGGGGAGAAGACACCAGAAGTGTTAGCACACTCATGGGGGCTCTTGTTTCTCCATTTCAGCAGCTGGCCAAGGTCAGTGTTGCCGACTGGGGGTGCCTGGGTGCCTGGAGCCCCAGTAATGCAGCCCTGGAGACCAAGGGGCAGGTCCTGCACTGTGTTGACTGGGACTCTCCATTTCAGCAGCTGTGGAGAAGCGTGTCATCGCCACGTGCACGTGCCCAGCCCTTCCTCGGACACACACAGGCACCACCACTCTTGGCACCCTCAGTGCACTGCAGAGCAAACAGGAGAAACACACACACACACACACACACACAAAAGCTGCGGGCAGGAGGCCAGCTAGACTCGACTACAGTGTAGGAAGAACGCTTCAGACACACGGGCTGTGAGCTGCAGTCCACGTTGTCTGGTAGCCTGGCTCTCCTGGCCAGCAGCCCCGTGGACCGCTAAGGGAGACCTTCTAGATAGAGCTGACTATCCGGGAGTCCCTGAGAAGGGGATGGAGCAGAGGTACATTTGCCTGACTTGTCCTAAGAACGCCCGGACACAAACAAACCCCCCAGGCAGACTCATTTCCCCTGGGGCCAGGGGCAAGAGCAGCTTACTGCTCACCAAGGAGAAAGGCACACTATATGACATTATCAGAGGAGAAC
>NW_022103968.1:62816388-62821913 GCF_000313985.2 Echinops telfairi | reverse complement strand
TCAGGCCTGCCATGCTCACTGCCCATCCATAGAGGCAGCAGGGTCCAGAAAGTCCCACCCAGCGGGTCTGGAAGCCAGGCTCCCTTCTGAACAAAGTAAACAAGAAGCCCTCAGTGTGGTGGCAACCGAGTGTCAGATGGGACAGCAAGCATGGCAGAGGCCATGGGAGGGGACGTCTGTACCAGTCTGAGCAGGCATACTAGCCCCGCCCGTTGTGCTCTCTGCTCAATCTTGTGCTGGAGAAAGCACACCAGCAGCCAGGGAAGTGACTCTGAGTGACAACTAGCCGACTGGTGAAGAGGAAGGTGCAGAAAGCCCCCTGCTTCGGGGACACGTAAAAGCCACCAAGGGAAACAAGCTGCACAAATGCTTCTATTCTGACCAGCCAAACGTCTGCTGGAGACAGCCCAGGGGCCCTGCGCTAGCTGGTAACAGTGCCCAGCTTCCCTAAGGTGAGTGACCAGCACAGAGCGGCCACACGGTGAGTAAGGTGAAAGCTAGAGTTTGGAGAAGGAGAGGGTTAGAACGAGTCCTAGTGTAGCACTTAAAACACGGGCAAGATCACTATATGATGAAGACGCCCTTCAGGGGGCTTCAGACGAAACGTCACGAAAGGATGGTAAAAGGTGGAAGGAGAGTCCTGAGGGCCGAGCTGTCTTGCCATCCGTGCTGCTGTGCTCTATGGAGTAAGGCCAGATGTCGAAGCTGAGCAAGGTCTGTTCCACATGCTGAAGAACTTCTGAAGGTCCAGGCTCAGCAGGGCTTGGGAGAGCCATTCATCTGGCTGCCCGAGGTCATGGCGTCAGTGATGAACAGGCTGTCCAGGAAGACCGAGGACAACTCTGCCACCATGTTCCTGTCAACTGTTGTCTGAGCCAGGCCGTAGATAGCACCCTACGAATCCAACCAAGACACATTGTCAGTGACTGCGGGGCAGCAGCAAGGTCCAAGCTATGGTTTGGAACCTCTTTTCTGCACCCCTGGCTTCCCACATGCCCACCCCTGCAGCCTCCACCACGTCCTCTCCATCCCAGCCCAGGCATGTCTCTCGCAGAGACAGCTGCCATAGGACATTGTTCATAGGTACTGGCCAGCCTGCCTTTTCTGTGTAAAGAAACCCTCTTATGGGATTTACCATAGACAATTGCAGAAAAAACATTTATGGACCTGCCGTCAAGATTTCCTTTGGAAATGCACAAAACTACCACCTGTTTTGGTCAGCATGTCTTAGTTTTCAGCTGCTTCACAGAGACAGGGTATCTCATGGGACCCCTCAGGCCCCTGGGAATGGGGGAGGCAGAATTCCTCCAGTGAACAAACAGGTAAGAGGTCTGCGGGACAGGAACGGAGCGGACCACGGCACCGGTCATCTCTTCTTTCACGCGGTCCCTTTACCTGCACCACCACCGCCCCCTGCTCTTCCAGGGAGAGAGAAAAGCCAGTGTCCCTACCATTCCGGTGGTCTTTGCTTTGGGGTTCTTCATGATTTGGGTGACAGATTCCCGGACATCCTTGAGAAACTGTATGGCTACTCGATTCCGGGTATGGAGTAACGTGATGCAGAAATGAATACTGTGGGAGGGGAGAGAGGGGGACGTGCAAAGGTTCTAGGAGAGCATCCCACGAGCAGGAGTCCACATCCAAATCATGGGACCGCTCCTGCACCTGGTTTCCCACCCAGCACGCTGCCCTCAGGCTCTCAAGCCCCGAGTCGAGTCGGCATCAGCACAGCTGAGCAGGATGGAGAGCCGAGCTGGTCATCCTGCCCTCCCGCCCAAGTCAGGCCTCTGCCCACAGCCATGTTCCCACCAATGAGACTCTTCTTTCTTAGATCAACTCTGAAGGGCCGCTGGGCAGACCTCTTGAGGAACGTCGGGCAAAGAAGCAAGAACACAGCTGGGAAGGAGGAAGGGCACAGGGGCACTGAGAAGGCCTGGTCACGGGTCCCAGGTGAAAGGAGACGGGATCATGGGCAGTGAGCAGGCTGGTCAGCTAGAGCAGACTCTTCCTCTCCAGGCATGGTGCCTGGGTAGCTAGGAAAGCGCACTAACCCAGATCCTGGCAGGCTCTGAATGATTACAGATCACCGGAGGGTTCTGAGCTAACTATTACTCAGGAATGACGAGGCACTTTGGAAACAAAGTCGGTGGTCATGTAATAGACTGAAGGGCACAGGGATAGAAAGAGAATAGAGGAAAAAAGTTCCTTCACCCCTGGTCCCAGGAGGCTGTACTGAAGTTTACCTAGGCACTCAAGGAGTTTAAAGCTTATTTAGAAAGGTGTCAAGTCCTTAGAGGCTACGTCTCATAACGCCAGGGGACAAGGCAGAAGAAACTCTAGACTCCACCAGCCAAAGTCTACCTTCAAATGCCCAGGCTCTCTGCCAGCCAAGCAGCAAGGGGAGCAGAAGAGGCTTCCGCAAGCTTACCTGGGCGGGAACTGCAAGGGGTTCAGGTTCCACCCTTTAGCACTCATCAGGTTAGACAGGCGGTAGATGTCAAAGTCATGGGAGCCCAGAGCAACGACGGACAACTGAGGATCCCCGAAGACAAAGATGCCTTTGATGTTCTTCAACCTGAAAACCAGAGGGAGGGAAGAAAGGCAGTCCAGTCACACAGGTGCCTCCTTAGTCACCTGTGGACCTCTGGTTTTCTCATCTCATAAATCAAGGAAACTAGGCTGGGATCAGAGGGTCCTACAGGGGCATGAGTCAATGTGAACGAATACTCAGAGCTCCGAGGCCCACCCAGGTCACATGCACCTGCGTCCCTAATTCCCAGCCTATCTGCCCTACCTTCAGCTGGTGACATGCCCACAGGGCCATGCGAGCACCAGGCTGGGCCAAGGAGGACCTGACTCAGTGTTGTGCCAAATCAAGGCTGGAGGACAAGAGATTTCACCACAGTCCTCCAGCCCCGTCAAACATGCTCAGTGTGCACTTTCCTTATGACACTGAAATAAAGTCCAATTCATGGAGCGGGGAGGAGGGTGGAATTCTGGGAAATTCATCGCTCCATCCCTACAGTGTTGAAAAGCCCACAGTCATGTGTGTAATCCGCAGAGAAAAGAAGGGAACAGTGGCTCTCAATCAGCAGCACAGAGGAACCACACGTGGGCCTTTACAAATGGCACTTGGCTCCTGACCCCTCCCCTTTACCTTCCAACATCTCATGGTCAGGGAGAGGGAAGGCGGGCAACACGTTGCACAGAGAGTGCAGCCAGTTCCAGGCTGACAGGTCAAATTTTAACCTCCCTCCTTGCGCACGCCCTCTGTCTCTCCTGAGACTGTATTCTAACAATTGTCCAGTGTGACTCCTGGACCAGCAGCACCAGATCTCCTGGAAATGTGCTAGAAATCCACACCCCCAGAACTATGAATGCCCAGGGCGTGGGGGGTGGGGAGGGAACAGCCATAGGGATTAACAAGCCCCTCCAGGTGAACCGCCTGCATGGTCAGTCTGAACCCTCTGTCTCTGCCACCACACTGTGCGGCTGTTCTCGGCAAGACGTGTCCAGAGAAGCCTGATGTCAGGCTCTCTGGCTACCAAGACACTCTGCTGTTACAACAGAGAATGGGAGCTGACTGTCCCCTAAGCCAGCACCACACTACTACCTGGCCACCCTCCACTGCTAGTCTCAAGGGACCGCATTGGGGTTCAGCTAAGGGAGCACGAAAAATGCCTCTGCCTACAAGCTAAAACAAAAAAACAAAAACAAACAACCCAAGGGACAGAGCAGAACCCCAGTGGCCCATACGTACTCTGATTTGAGGAAGCGAGTGGTTTTGATGATCTGCTTGGTCGCCTCAACATAGCCGTTCTCACCGAAGTGCATCAGGGTGGCCCAACAGGCTGCACTAATGCCGCCAGGCCGTGAGCCGGCCATGGTGGGGGATGCGTAGACGCCACCCTGCCAGTCTGGAGCAGTGAAGAACTGGTAGCTCCTGTACTTCAGGTCACTGTACAAGATCACCGAGGAGCCTTTGGGGGCATAGCCATACTGAGTGGGAAGAAGCAGAGAGGTCAGAGTGCAGGCTTATCCAGATGGGTTATCACCCAGCCTCACGTCCTGCTTCCTCAGCAGCTTCTCTGTAGTCTGTGTCCCACTCGCTTTAAGGATGCAAATTCATGTCACGAGGGGGAAAGGACATACGGGATGTGTAGGGGGAGGAACCTGAGGCCCAGGGAAGGGCAGTGCCAGGCCCAGTGACGGTTGGCCTCCTGTCACCAGGCATGTGCTTTCCCATTTCCACCCTGTATGTCAGAGTGAAGGTTCCACTGGACGCCGGACCAGACAGCATAAACTAACATCACGATCATCACAGGATGCGTTGAGTCGAACCTGCCTCAGGGAGACCCGAAGGACATCCTCCATGGGTTCTACAGCAGTTGTTGAGCGGCTGCTGGTCAGCAACCCAGCACTTAGTCGCTGGACCACCGGGGCTCCTTAATGAGCATCACAAGCCAAGCCTTTAACTTGGTATGACATTTCCTTTTTATGAGCACTGTGATGCTCTGAATCAAAAGGTGACTTAAGCTGGCTTTATAAATAAACTATGACTGCTTTCCTGATCAAAATGTGCCCTGCCAATTAGCTCTGAGTGAGGCGAACGTGGGACTAATCATTCTCTGATCACACAGAGATAGATGGTAAGGAGACAGGCCCGGAGACTGTAAGGCAAAGACGGATCATGAGGAAAATGTATTGATTCCTTAGCAAAGACCAAGAGGTCTTACCTAGACTCGTTTACAACAGGCTCAAGGAGCACACCTAAAACAGGGACCGATCCTGAACCTGCTGGGAGTCCTTCCACACCTGGAGATCATCTCCAAGAGTTCCTACCTTGATTTCTAGGACATGCCGTAGTGGTTACACTTTGGGCTGCGATACACCACATGGGTGACAGTTTGAAACCATCAGCCTCTCCTAGGGAGAAAGACGGGGCTTTCTACTCCCATAAAGAGTTAGGGTTTTGGAAACTCCCAGGGGCAGTTCTACCGTGTTCTATAGGGTCAATATGATGGCAATGATTGGTCGGTAGTGAGTACCTTGATTTTGACTCCATCCACGAGAGGTGACAGGCAGAGGCATTTAAATCTCACAAGTCAGCAGTTGCTAAGCACATGTCACAAAGGTTTAGGAGTCCAGTAGCATGGGAGCCCCCAAATTCCCATACTCTTTACTTGCTAGCTGCCATGGAGTTAATGCTGACTCATAGTGACACCACCCCTGGCCCCCAACCCCCAGCCATTCCACAGTGGGTTTCTAAGACTGTCACTCTTTCACAGGAGAAGAAAGCTCCCTCTTTCTCCCACAGAGCGGCTGGTGGTTTCAAACTGTCAACCAACTGAATCACAATTCAACTCATAACCACAGCACCACCAGGGCAGCTGCCACGCTCTCAGGAATGCCACCATCAGCGCCCCCCTCTTCTCCCTGCCACGCTCACTAAGCTCAAGGCTTCAGGGAATGTTTTTACAAGGGCAACTAGAGGAGCCACACAGTGCCCCAGCCAGCCAGCGGAC
>NW_022103968.1:62798813-62816288 GCF_000313985.2 Echinops telfairi | reverse complement strand
TCTCCTAGCCAATGCTAAGATACAGGTTACAGGTTCTTGTTCACTGCAGCCTGCACCTCTACCTCCTGTTCTCCCCTCCTGAGGCAGTTGCCCCCGTAAGAGCAGCTGCCAGAAATGTGTCCTTTTAAAGGAAGGGTCCAGCCAGCTAATGCAGTGCAGTCAAAAGAGCCAACTGGCTCCTCAGGTTCACAATCGCTCTCCTCGGGCTCAGCTCACCTTATGAGTGTCCGCGGAAATGCTGGTCACACCTTTCACCTGGAAATCAAACGGCTGCTCCAGTGGGTAGCCTGCCTTCTCCATGAAGACGATGAGGAAGCCGCCCAGACAAGCATCTACGTGCAGAGGTATTTTGTACTTGACAGCCAGCTAGTTTGAGAAAACAAGAAGACTTTACAAGATGCAGGGGGAGAGGTGGCTATCAAGACCAGCTCGTGGGGTCTGAATCAGTGTATCTTAAAAACAAACAAAGGCTGGCTATTTTGTTACATGCCATATAAATCTCATCTTTCAAATGCACTTACTCTTCAAACTGTTCACCGAAAAAGTACAATCTCTGTGTCTATTTAAATATAAGCTCAAAGTCACTGCACAATCCAGGAGGAAGTGGGTGGTCCCCTGAGGGGTAAGTCCTTTAGTAACTGCAGAGGGAACAGGTGTGAGGGGCCACCTGCTGAACACCATCCTCTGGTGAGCAGGTTCCCAAGGGTAGCTATTCCTTATCTGAAGCTCAGGGTCAATCTCACTGCAGAATGATGAGTTCAAACAGAGGACTCTCCCTTGTATTATTCCTCCCCAAGAATAGAAGCTAGTGCCTTTCGGCCCAGAGCTGCAGGGCTGACCACAGGGCTCATGAACTCTCTTGAGTACAACGTGGTCAGCCCTAAGATCAACGTTGCTCCTCCTTGCAAAGCTTGGCACCAGTGGATTCCATGTGAAGATCCCACACTGGCTGCTAGACTAGCCCAGGGCTCTCGTGTACCTTGGCCACTTCCGGGACAGGGTCGATCACACCATGAGGAAACTGTGGGGCGGAGCAGACAAGCATGGCGGTGTTCCGGGAGATGGCTCTTTTCATGGCCTGAGGACGCAGGGTTAGAGGAGAGTGAACATCCAGGTCACCACTGTGCTCTCCTCTGCTGCCAAGAGAACCTGGGCAGTCAGCTCCTCCCCCTCCCCAACCTGGGAGAAGCCAGTCCCTGTGGCAGCACCCAAGCACACCCCAGGGGGCCCATTTGGGGTAAACTGCCTGTGAGAACAATATAAGAACAGAACATCCCCAGGGGAGGTTTTGGGGTGTGAGGAGACTAGTGGGTTGGGTGACAAACAAGCCAAATGTCTCTGGCAGGGACACCATAAGTGAAGTTGTTTACTTTGCCAAGTTTATTTCCTCATCAGTGACCAGTAATAAAACCAACAGGTTCAGGACCTTCCTGGATCGGTGCAAGGCTCAACTGTCCTGCTGAGAGGCCTCTGAGAACTGCAGTTCTGCACAAATGCCAGGCACAAAAAGTCCGATGATTATAGCAATAGGAGGACCTCTATCAGACCAATCAAGACCACGGTAAGAGTTGGGGGGGGGGTAGTTTGTCCTTTACCAATAGAGAAGAGGAAGTAAAACCCAAGGCTTTAAAGACCCGGGCGGGGGATTGGATCATCTTCCCATTGGAAGCCACTTAGCTAGAAAAAGAAGAAGCTCCATCAATCACCACTGACGGTACCAGTTGGCACAGCCTGGCTGCCACAGCCAGAGGCCGTGCCGAGTCCTCGGAGGTAGCTCTGGGAAGCTAGTCAGTCCAATGCGTTGCCTGCTTCTCAGAGCCCAGGGCAGTCAGCACACCGTCCAGGGCTACTCACCCGCACATCCACCTCCATCGTTTTGTTCAGGGGAACTCGCACAATCTTCATCCCAAAATAATTGGCTGCTTTATCAAACGCTGCATGGGCACTTTGGGGGACCACCCTACACAACAGGGATAAACAGGTAAATCCAGACCGAAATACGATTTCCAAGAGCCCACCAGTTCATAGCTGATCTAATTAACAATACACTTCTGATATTATCCACCACATTTCACTAAAACAGAATATGATCAATAGACTTCTCTATAGAAATTTCTGCCAACACTTTGCAGTATTTGCTTTCTGTCTTCCTTCAGTCACACCACTGTTACACTTCCACTGTCCCCTTAGGGGTTAAACAGCTCTGTGCTGAGCAAGGACGGACCCACCAGGGACTCCCAGAAGAAGGAAACTGGCAGCTGATTACATCCTCTTTGACTAGGTATGAATGACAGCACGAGACCGGCTGCAAATGAATTCCTAACCAGTGTCCCCGGGCAGAAAGCCCTGAAACCAAGGATGCCACGTCTGCGTCCCCACATTGTGCCTGGAGAGGCTGGAGAAGGGGCGTCCAACAGCCACAATGATGGCTGTGGCATCCGCAGGCCTGTCTCTTGAGATTGGTTTTGTTCCTCTCAAAAGTCAGGTGCTGGGCTGCGATTTCCGAAGGGGGCCCTGGGGCAGTCTATTTAGGCATCTTTGGCTGACCTGAGATGAGCAGAGCTTTCCTGAGACTCCAGATCGCTTAACCTAAAGACACAGGACTCACAAAGACAGCCCTCCCACTGTGTGCTCCCATGCAGAAAGAGGGCTGTCCTCACTGCTGGAGGACTAATCACTTGGATAAACTTGGGCTGGGGCAGGAAGGAGCTTCACACTGTGCTGCTGGTCCATTCAGCCCTTTGCTGGATGTGCGACAAGAAGGGTTGAGTGGGCAGGACACAGGGGGAAGTGGGCTGCTTGTGTCAAGAGGGAGAGCTACGGTCTGGCTCAGTTTCACCTGGCAGGGCTCCTCCACACAGATGTGAAGCGAGAGGAATGAACCACCACGAGTACGTACATCTCTGGGGTTTTGATCCCATTTTCAAAGGCCAGGTCCCGATAGGCTTTGCAGGCCATCAATATGCTTTCTGTCCCGCCAGAGGTTACCTAGAATAAAGAGGAGATGTCATGTGGGGCTGGGAGCTAGGAAGGGTGCTCAGCACGCACCTCCTTCCCGGCCCTCGAAATTTCTGACCCAGAAATAGAGGTGAGCTGGGTAGCGTGCTGTGCGGCACCCACTGGAGGCAGCATGAGAAGGGAAAGGGGGCTTTGCTAGCTGGTCTAGAAGCAGTTCAGGGAAGGGTCAAAATTACTAAGAGTGAGCAGAAGGTCCACACTGTCTAGACAAACACCTTCTTGTCCAGAGCCCATCTATGGGTAACCATTTCCATCGTCTCATCTAGTCCATTTGTAATCCCACAGGGCCATCTACTCCACTCAAAAGCATCAGAATCGCTGGGTTTGACTTTTAAATGTCAAAATCCTTTCAGGAAGGTGAAATGATGGAGTTACCCACAATTCTAGTGAGCCGCGCACCACAGTGCCTGCAACACTGGGATCAAACGTCACAACTGTGACAGCACAGGACTGGTGATGTTTACTCTCCTACACAGGGTCCTGTGAGTGGGAACAGAACTCAGTGGCTCCCAGCTAGGACGATGCAATGCATGGGTGGCACACACAGTTTGCACGTCCTGGATTCCACAGGGATGGAGGTGACTACTCAAGCTACTGCCCTCAGATGGTCTGTGAACCTTGAGAAAACTGGTTTCCTAAAGCCACCTGGAAGTCAAAGAATGGTCTAGGGACTTAATAAGTGCCATGTTGTATTGAGAGCTGCGCTGTGGGTTTTTCAATAAAAGAATCATCTATGTACAGTTTTGGCAAACAGAGCTCCACAGGTCGGCTGATGGTTATGTTCTGGGGCAGATCAGTCATTGTTCTTCAAGAAAATGATGCGTGACCACCAGCTATTCTGGAACTTATTCTGTGCTTGTTTCCCGTACCACACAGCCATTGAGAAATCATCTTCAACAAAATTCTACTCAGATATGGAATCAGTGATCCTGCTCCATAGTCCCCACATGGTGTTGAACCACCTTCCTTTGGAATGGCCACAGATGCGGGTCTCTTCCACTCAGTGGGTCAGGTAGGCGACTTTCCAAATGTCTTGGCACAGACGAGTGAGCCCTTGTACTAGAGCAGCCATCTGAAGAAATGGATTACAGTCTGGGAAACTGATGGGGCACTTGGCTCTTTCATAGAGGGTAATTATTCCTTGGCACTGTCTTGAGTGCACACAAGAAAACACTCCACACTTGTAAGGGTGGGGACAAATTCAGTCATCCCAATACTCCTAGCACCTAGCACAGTCATGGAGTGAGTGTCTGGGTGATGCAAACTATAAATGTGCCCTGCTGCTGCTAATCTAATGGTTAGAAGTTCAATTCCACCCAGAAGTGCCTCTGGAGAAAGCCTTGGAGATCGAGTTCAGAAACATGTCACTGAAGACCATATGGGACACAGTGCTACGGACACCTGACACACGGATGGGCACAAGCAGAAGTCAACTCAAATGCAAGTGTGATTTTAGCTTATTAGTAGCTGGCAACTAATAGACACCCAGTTAACATTTCCTGATGACAGTCTTTACATTCATTACATCATGGTCTATATAGGCACTTTATATACATCTGCCCATGTTTTGGCAATATCTGAAAAAAAGAAAATCTTCCTAATACTGAGTTAGGCTGGACACCGTAGTTTTTATCATTCCTAGACACAGAAAACCTTACACAGGAGCTAGGAGTTTCATGTACAAGGAAGAAAAGTGAGCTCCTGGAAGATCACAGCCATTCACCCAATGACACACTTTAACATCTACTGATAAGGAAAATTGAGATGCGATATCCAGTGTGGTGTAAGATGAGATGGAATGAGAAAAGTCATTACTAAAATTTCCTAAAACCCACATAGAGGGCCAACGTACCACTGGATACAAAGTCCCAGTGGTCAGAAGAAACCATTAGCTGAGAAAAGTCGGGCATTTTTTCACTTAGGAAGTCTTCATGAAGCATGTGACCATTATTCACATAGACATGCATGCATTCAGCTGGGGCACTAGGCACGCATTTTGTGTCACTGTGCATTCCAAGTTGCAAAAGACAAAGTGCTTAGAGTTGAGGTCAGTTCTGCAGAGCAGCAGTGTGTCCTGTGCGCTGGCATCCAGTCTGACTCAGAAGGTCCCATGAGGGCCCAGTTAGGAAAGACCAGCAGTGTTCAAATCTTCAGTCCTTAGACACTGACCTCAGCAAAAATACTCCAGACCTCTGGTCATTGACTCCACATGTCCTGTGCTTATAATTAGTCAAATCCAAGTCATCATTTTTAGGCAAAGTCCAGTTTGCTTCTGATGGAAAAAGCAGGGCCATGTAAACTCTAAATTTTATTTTGGACTTTGCCACTTCTATATTTAAATGCGCTCCCACTCTTACAAGTTTCCCTTCTCCCCATGCCCAAGGGGAAATAAATGTAATTACAAAGTTAAAAAGCACAAACCAGAAGCCTCAATATGTACATGTGATATTATTCAACTTCCTTCACCTTCTGTACAAAACTCTCATTATAAAATATGTATTTCAGAAAACAGAGCCTCAGGGGTGACTGCTAACTGTTCAAACCCACCGGCTGCGCCTGGGAGAAGGGTGCACTTTCTGCTCCTGTAAAGACAGGGTCTCGCAAACCCACAGAGGTCGTTCTACTCTGTCCTACAGGGCCGATGTGCATAGACATCAAGTCAATGGCAGTGAGGGTTTTCTACTTTTGGTTCAGAAAACCAGAGTAGCATGTAGCTCACTTGGGACTATTCTTTAAGATGTTGTTTGTCCCCAATGACTCTTCCACAAGCGAATATTCACTTTCAGATAACGGTGATTTCATTTGTTTGTAAAAGTATATGGATGGCTCTTGAACAATTTTTACACTGTTGTGTGGGGCAGGACTGGCTCTTCTGTCTCTAAAGTTTGCTGACCCTCAGTCTATAGACTATGCGGCCAACCACAGACAGTCAAAAGGCACTCAGCGAAAGGCTGGGGTCGGGGTGGGGTGAAGGCGGTGGAAATCATCGACATCATACTCAATAAAGAGCACTGGAGCCACCTAAAAACAAATGTAAGGAGGAAAAGATTCCATGGGACAGGACTTTTTAATACGTAATGGCCTGCCACAGGGGAAAGTGCCAATTACGGGACTTCTAGTTCCAACAACATAGATTAAAATCCCCGAGAAGGCCTCCTGACTAAAAACCTCTGTGTAACAACAGAGGCCACAGGCGTTTGACACCTGAATTCACATCATTCTGTAATGGAAGATCACAAAATGAGCATTTCCATTCAATTCATTCCATTTTCATAGCACAGTCCAGCAATGCCAAAGGTAACCACAAAGCTTCTCTGAAGAACGTCATGTTAATCATACGTTAACTTATGAGCTGCTTACAGGATGGGGAAATAAATCACAAAGATAAGGAAGTTGGGCATCAAGAGTAAAATCAGTAAAAACAACCAAGAGCATAAATAGGTAATATTCGTGGATACCTGAATGACCAGACATAAAATGATTACATGGAAAATATCTAAAGAAACAAAACATACTATCAAAATGATAAGCCAAGATTAGTGACTTTAAAGAACTAAGCCTGGCTCAGCATTAGAAAATCAATGTAATACACTGTATCTACAGAACACAGAAAGATAACTACATGATCCTCTCTACAGATGTAGAAAAACATTTGATGACAGACAACACCTTGTCTTGATGAAGCCCAACAGAAGAATGGAATCTCAAGTAGTCCCTCAGTAGGATTCAGGGTACATGTGAAAAGCCAGCACTCAACATTATACTTAATGGAGAAGACTGAGAACCTCCCTCTTGAAGTTGGGAAGAAGACAACAACATGAACAAGTGTACAAGAACTGGATGAACTAGAAGAAGTAGGCAAGTACACACCCTACCCAAATTCTCAACAGATCCATAGCAAGTGAAGAGAGGGAATCAATAATCAATCACAATAAAAGCCTCAACCCAGACGGTTTCACTGTAAATATTTCTAGAAAACCTGAAACCATGCTCTTTCAATACTGTTTAAACTCTTCCAAAGGAATACTCCAAAATTCATTGTATGAGGGCAACACAACCCCTACACCAAAACCACAACTACAGATTAAAACAAAACTAGAGGCTAATATTCTTATGAATACAGATGCAAAATTCCTCAACAAAATACTACTGAACAGAATCCAACAGCAATATTAAGAGCCATGCACCGTGATCAAGTGGAATTTATTGTAGGCATACAGGGATGGTTCAACCTTAGGAAGCCAACCAAGAAGTAGAATGACAAGATGGGGAGGGCCGGGGAAAAAACAAAAAGAATAATTTTAAAAAAAAGAATGACAAGATCATCATCTGTGGATGAAGAAAAAGCATTTGATACAAGCTAACATTCTTGATAAAAGCCCTACAGATTTGGAATAGAAGGGGAACCACGATTCAGGGCATATATGAACAGTGAACAACCAACATTAATACTTTATAGAGAAAGACTAAGAGGTTTCCTCAGTCTCAGAATTGGGATCAAAACAAGAGTGTCTGTTTCATCACAATAATGTATTAGACATTGTAGCCAAAGCAATGAGACAAGATAAAGTGATAAAAAGTATCTAGTTTGGAAAAAAACAATTAAAATCATCTCTCTTCACAGATATGATCATGTTTAAATATAAATACACACAAACAGGCTTCAAAAAGTTCTTTAGAAAAAGGAATTAATATGATTCTCTATATAGAAAATCCAGGACTCCACAAAAATTTTTCTTGAGTCAAGAGAGGATTAGCAAAGGTGGAGATTGAAACGTCCACAAACAAACAAAATCAGCTGGGTTTCTAAACACCAGCAATGGGAATCTGAAAGGGACATCCAGGAAACAATTCCTTTTACAAAAGCATCTAAGACAATAAAACATATAGGATAAATCTAACCAAGAATGTAAGGGAATCACATGGAGAAAATAACAAAACACTTGTGCAGAACGACACAGCAGGCATGGACCCCCGTCCTCACCCCACCCCACAAACAGGCTCCAAGAGAATCACCACTTTCTGGGCCAAGGACCTGTAGCACAGAGAGTGTGCAGGAAATCCCTGGACCCTTCTCTCTCCTAGCCCTGCTTGGACATAAGGCCTAGCCCTTCCGCTGAGCTTCTGAAGCAGTGGCGGTGGCAGGCTGCACAGGCAACCCTGCTAATGGCTAAGGCACACAGAGGAGAGTGCTGGGATGGCGGACCAGTTCTGAGTGCTGATGCTGTAGTGATTCCACAACTCTCTGTATGTACTAAAACTCGCTGAGCTGTAAAACAACAATCAAATTACTGCTGAAAGAGGTTAAAGAAGACTTCAATAAATGTAAGGATGACTTAATATTGTTAAGATGTCAACACGACCCAAAGTGATCCATAGATTCAATGTAATCCCAATAAAAAACCGCTAAGTTTTCTTTGCAGAAATAAAGTGTTAAAACTTCCAACTTTATAGAGCATGGTAAAAGACGCCAAATAAGTGTTGAAAGAAGAACACGGTAGGGGGACTCACACTTCCTGTTTTTAAAACATCTACATTACAGCAATCCCCAAGCCTGGTCCTGGTCCAACAGGGGACACACAGATCAGAGGGATACAACTTAGAGTCCAGAAATGAACCCACATAGCTGTGGTCACCTGAATTTTGACAAGAGTGCTAAGTCCATTCGATAAGGAAATAAACGGTACTGTATTGGGAAAACTGCATTTCCAAATGGAGAAAAGTAGAGCAGAATCCATGCCTCACACTACAAAAAATTATAAATTCAAAATGGATTAAGGCCCTAAATGTGAAACCATAAAATTATTAAAAGATAGATAACAATGGATTTTCTAATATAATAAATGTACAAAAAGCAAAAGATAAATAAATGGGAACTCATAAAAATGAGAAACTTCTGTTCATCAGAACACTGCAAAAAACTGAAAAGACAAGCTACTGACTAGGACAACAGTTCTCAACCTGTGGGTCGTAACCCCTTTGGGGGTTTCACAGGAGCCACCTGATCATAACAGTAGCAAAACTATAGTTATGAAGTAGCAATGAAAATAATTTTATGGTGGGGGGTCATCACAACATGAGGAACTGTATAAAAGGGTCATGGCATTAGAAAGGTTGAGAACCACTGAACTAGGAGAATATCTCTGGAAAATTGAGAATCTGTGTGTGTGTGTGTGTGTTTATTATATAAACTTAACAACAAAAATAACCCATTCATACAGCAGGCAAAGGACCTGAATAGACCTTTCATCAAAAAAGACATTCAAATGGTCACCAAAACGTGTGAAATGATGCTGGGAGTCATCAGCCCTCAGACAAGGATGCAAGCCAGAACCACAATGAGGATCAAGGTTGTGAGGAAGTGGTAATGGGAGCCCATGTTCACTGCTGGTGGGAATGCAGAAGGTACAGCCACTGAGATGGTTCCTCAAAAAGCTGAAAACAGAATTATCATATGAATCAGCAATTCTACTCCTAGGTATTGACCCAAAAGACTTGAAACAAAGACTCAAAGAGTCTCATGTACCAAAAGGAAACAGAGGAAAGAACTAGGAAGTAGCAAAGGACATTTATAAAGGTCTAAATACACACATGTACATGTGTAAATGAATTTATTTATAACAATAGGGAAACAGATCTATGTACATATATTTACATGTTAAGTTTTATGGCAGCAGACGGTCATTGGGCCTCTACTCAAATACTCTCTTTTTTTTAATCATATTTATTTATTTTATTTTTTAAATCGTTTTAGTAGGGCCTCATACAACTCTTATCATAATCCATACATACATCAATTGTGTAAGGGACATTTGCACATTCATTGCCCTCATCATTCTCAAAACATATGATCTCCACTTAAGCCCCTGACATCAGGACCTCATTTTTTCCCCTCCCTCATAAGCCCTTGATAATTTATAAATTATTATTTTGTCATATCTTGCCCTGTCCGATGTCTTCCTTTACCCACTTTTCTGTTGTCTGTCCCCCAGGGAGGAGGTCACATGTAGATCCTTGTAATCGTTTCCTCCTTTCCAACCCACCCTCCCTCTACGCTTCCAGTATCGCCACTCATATCACTGGTCCTGAAGGGATCATCCGCCCTGGATTCCCTGTGTTTCCAATTCCTATCTGTACAGTGTACATCCTCTGGTCTAGCCAGACTTGCAAGATACAATTCGGATCATGATAATGGGGGGTGGGGGGTGGGGAGGAGGAAGCATTTAGGAACTAGAGGAAAGTTTTATTTCTCATCATTGCTATATCGCACCCTGACTGGCTCGTCTCCTCCCTGAGACCCCTCTGCAAGGGGATCTCCAGTGGCCTACAAATGGGCTTTGAGTCTCCACTCCGCACTCCCCGCCTCATTCACTATGGTAAGATTTTTTGTTCTGATGATGTACTCTCTCAACGCAAGAACACTTTGTTCTAATAACCCATCATTCTGTGATCCTCACCTTTCCTGACACAATCGCTGAAGACAACATGCGTGCAAAAGCAAATGTGGTGAAGAAAGCTGATGGTGCCCGGCTATCAAAAGATATAGCATCTGGGGTCTTAAAGACTTGAAGATAAACAAGCAGCCATCTAGCTGAGAAGCAACAAAGCCCACATGGAAGAAGCACACCAGCCTGTGTGATCATGAGGTGTCAATGGGATTAGGTATCAGGCATCAAAGACCCAGAACAAAAAATCATACCTATGTGAATGAGTAAGGCAGAACTCAAAGCCCATCTGTAGACAACTGGACATCTCCTCACAGAAGGGTCACGAGGAAGAGATGAGCCAGTCAGGGTGCAGTATAACACCAACAAAACATAAAACTTTCCTCTGGTTCTTTAATGCTCCCCCTCCCCCCACCCATTATCATGAGCCAAATTCTACCTTACAAATCCAGCTAGACCAGAGAATGTACACTGGTACAGGTAAGTGTTTAAAACACAGGGAATCCAGAACAGATAAACCCCTCAGGACCAATAATGAGAGTAGTGATACCAGGAGAGGAAAGGGGAAGGTGGGGGTGGCAACGGGGAACTGGTCACAATGATCGATATGTAACCCTTTCCCAGTAGGACAGACAACAGAAAAGAGGGTGAAGGGAGACAGAGGTTGGTGTAAGACATGAAAAAAAATTTATAAATTGTCAAGAGTTCATGAGGGAGTATGGGTTGGGGGAGGGGGTAAAAGGGTCTGATACCAAGGGTTCAAGTAGAAAGCAAATGTTTTGAGAATGATGAGAGCAACAAATGTACAAATGTGCTTGACACAATGGATGGATGTATGGATTGTGATATCAGATGTATGGATTGTGATATCCCAATTAAAAAAAATTTTTTTAAGTCTTACATAACACTGTTCTCTGCAGCATTTTTCACAATAGCCAAACAGGGGAATCCCCTAAACAGTGGTTCTCAACCTTCCTAATGTTTCAACCCTTTAATACAGTTCCTCACGTTGTGGTGACCCCACAATCATAAAATTATTTTTGTTGCTACTTCATAACTATAATTTTGCTACTGTTATAGGTCGGGCGACCCCAGAGAAAGGGTCATTCGACCCCCAAAAGGGTCCCAACCCAAAGGTTTAGAACCGCTGCTCTAAAAGCCCATCAACAGATGAATGCATCAACAAAGTATGGTACTTACATGCAATAAGCTCTAATCAGCCAGGAGGAGAAAGTTAGTCTGGATACATGCTACAGCATGCATGGACCTTGACGATATTACAGCGAGTGAAAGAAGGCAACCATAAAAGGACAAACATTGTATGACCTCATGTATATAAAAAGAGAGGAGAGGTGCATATGTATAGAGATCAATTGATTAAGGTTAGGGTGCCTAGCTGATTATTGTAATTGCTGTTAATAAGTTGTACAGCTGTAAAAAGTTGAATTGGAAAAAGTTGTGTCACGGTGCACTTATAAGAAAAACAACAAAAAGAATATCTGCTGAAGCTGCTTCTATATAAACAAACACCTCATGGGTTTGGTTCCTTAGTCTGGAGGTTCAGAGTCATGGAACAATCTAGCTAATGGGCCTTATTATCTGGTTAGTGCTTATGCTTATGTTCTCTCTCCTAGTTGTATTGGTTGCAAGTGGTGATTCAAGGTACAACAACTGGTCTCCATTCACCTGGAGCATCCGAGGAAGGAGAACAGGGATACCCTCACTTGGCATAAGGGCACTTCACAACAGCTGGGATCAAATGGATGGGGGAGGGGGGGAGTTGCTGTCTGTTGAGTGGTAGCCATACAGATCTGCCATGTGGATCTGGGGTGAGGTCCCAGGCTCTGAGGCTGCCCTGTCAGAATGAAGTTTATGGTTGGGTGGGGCAATGTGGAAGGTAGGGAGAGGGAATGGTCAAGTTTGGGGGGAATATAGGTGAACGTCTGTTGAGGGGAGGCAGAGATGACCTCCAGGTGGGGGGAGAAGAGACTGAAAATACTCTTGGGAACATAAGGTGGGGAGGTTCTTTAGTGGTGTACAGCGGGTGGGCAGAATTGACCTGTGGCATCTGTGGGTATCCCAGGAACGCAGGCCAGGTGCCATAGAACACTGGGACACTGAATCTTGCATCTTCGGAGCATATGGAATGCTCCAGAAGCAGCATTGATGAGACCCGATACAAGAACCCCACTGGGTGAAGTGGACTATATGTGGTCGTCACCTAATCTGGTGTCAATTTAAGGATTAAGAGTGTAGGGGTGGAGTCTAGCCTGTCATTCAGATCATAGTCAGTGAAGCCTGTGTGGGCATGGCCTTCTCCTGAGAATTCTGGGAAACCCTGCTTTTCCTTCTTGGAGACAGGAGACACAATCTCTCTCAGTTTACTCCCTGGGCATTGCAGCTGACAAGCCACATGGACCTACCCTGATGCAACCAGACCTCTGAAGCCAGAGAAACCACGGAGAGACCCCTGCCAGCGCTGAGATGCTTACAACGCCACTGGATCCAAAGATTTTCTACCCACTGGCTTGTGATCATTCTGCATTCGGCATCATTGTATGTGTTTCGTGAGACTGAAGAGGACTTTATAGATTGGTATCAGACATATGGGCTAATCTCAGACTTATTACCTAGGACTGGACTGGGTTGGGATGTTTTCTTAATGTACAATTATATAAAACTCTTTGATACATATGCGTGTTTATGAATTTGTTTCTCTAGTCTACCCAGACTAACACACTATACTTAAGATGCACTTGTAACCTGAGGACTTAAGTTGGAAAACGTATGGTGTTGGAGGAAGTAGAAGACAGCTGTACCAAAAGTGGTGGACTGTTGGTTGGAGGATAAACAAGATCGTGCTACATCCACGCTCTGTGTGCCATATTAAGAGACATATTAGTCCAGCAATCCTGCGATGGCCATACTGTTATATTTTGCTTATGCTTGTGTATATGAGGGTGTATCTCAGAGGTGACCATTGGGGGTCACCCTCTTGAAGTTGTGTTGTTTCTCGGTTTGTTGGTAAATGAAACCCAAGGATGTGGAGCCTATAGGGAAAGAAAACATAACCAGGGTTTGGGGGAGGAGCTATATAGAATTCTGGGTGGAGGCGATAAGAAGGAAATGACGTCAAGAAGCCCAGGGAGGAAAGTATGTTTGGAGACTGACTATAGAAATAATTGTACAATTATGTTTGACCTGATTGAATTATGGAATGGTATGGCATATGTATGAATTCCCAAGTCACAGCAAAAAAAAAAAGCATAGATCCAGGAGTGAGTTCTGGGTTTGCACTAAACCCTAGTTCCAACTTAAGAGCAATTAATTCTTACATCATGCCCCTGCTCCATACTCACCTTCATGAAATGATCACTGAAGATGTGATAGGTAGGTTTGTTGTGCTAACATGGCCAATGAACACTTGTGAGATTGGTTGTAGGGTGGAGAAATAAACAGCTCAGGGAGCCTCACCTCTCTCTCTTGCTCTTTGATCATTGGACGAGTGTGTTGCTGCCTTGCTTGTTCTGTACCTCCATTTGCAAGCTACACTATCTGTGGGACGCCTATACCTGTGGACTGTGTCACTGTAACTTGAGGTTCCTTCAAGACCTGCTTTGCCACGCTACTGGAAGGTACATCTCTTGAGCTGAGGACTGTCGGACCCTGTCATCTAGCTGACTGTTGCTGACCTGCTTGCTGTTTGCTGCCTGTGACCAGATAGCCTGAATTGCTCCACAGAGGGCTACCCGGCGGCCCTAAAGACTTGAAGGACTGCCAGTGTACTAGCTGTCTCACAGAAGTGAGTTGCACTGAGCCATTTGTACTGCTTTATAGATAGATAGATAGATAGATAGATAGATAGATAGATAGATAGATAGAATAAGAAATAAACAGTTAACTAATCCATAAAGTCCTCTTCAGACTCACAAAACACATGCAATGACGCCGAATGGAGGACGATCACAAGCCAGTGGGTAGAAAGTCTTTGGGTCCAGTGGCATTGTAAACATCTCATGCTGGCAGGGAAGCTGTGGCTTCTCCAGCTTCCGAGGTCTGGTTGCATCCATGTGGCTTGTCTTCTGCAATGTCTCCCAGGGAGTGGCAGAGAGAAAGAGGTGTCTTCCGCCTCCAAGGAGGAAGTTCCAGATTTCCTAGAATTCTCCAAAGGCCAGGCATACACAGAAGTTTCAAAGGCTATCTCCAGATTGACAGCCTAGACTCCACCCCTACACTCTTAATCCTTAAATTGACACCAGATTAGGTGACTACCACAGAACATAAAGGTGCTACAGCAAAGTGTGGTAAAGAAAGTCGATGTTGCCCAGCTATCAATTGAAATAGTGGCTGGGGTCTTAAAGGGTTGTATCAAAACAAGCAGCTATCTAAATGAGGAGTCAACTAAGTTCACACAGAAGCACACTAGCTTGTGTGATTCAAAAATGTAAAGAACAAAAATAAAATATGGAGAAAAGTATCAGAGCTACTGTGACACCTAATTTGTAGAAGGCTATGGAGGACAGTGGGAGCCCAAAACCCATCTGCAGAGTGTCTAGTCAGACCAAGCTGCTGATAGATCTGCTCTGGCCAGTGGCACAGGTCCCACACAGTCTTACTAGAGACCATTGTGATCTGGATTATGCTGGGTCAAGCTTGATGCCTGGCCAGTTGACCTCCCTAAAAACAAGACCTGAATTTTATTGGGTGCAAGGCCTTGTCCCTTACTTGTTCCATGACAGAAATTGTTTCCCCTGGCTTTCTAAATGTTGGTGGGGGTCTTCTCCCTCTTGTATATTATTTGTGTTTTTGTCTTTATACTGATGTGCTCTTATCCTTACTACCTTAAGGCAATTTATTTTTCACTGTTTCCTTTTGGGTTTTCCAGGTGTGAAGCACAGGAGGAGTAGATGTATAATGATAATAATTGCTACAGGTGTTATTGGGGAAGGCAGGGGTGGGAGATGGGCCATAGGGAGGGACGGGATTTGGGTAGTAAGTAATGAAGGCAGGAGGCAGGAGGGAACACTAGAACTGATCAGACTGCACAACTCATTTTAAAGGCGATTGAATCATGGGGTGGAGGAGGGGGGTGTTCTAAGATAGGTGTGGTGGTGATTGTACAATTCCCCTTGATAAGATCGAACTATTCAATTGTGTATTACATTAATTATGTGCCAATAAAACTGTTGGGAAAAAATAGAAATTAAAACATTAAAAAAAAAGAAAGATTGGGAGAATTCTGCCACGAGATCATGAGAACTGGGTGGGGCCCAGGTGCCACTACTGAACGCTTTGATCAAAGGCTCCACAGAAAAGATCCTGATCACAGGGGAAATGTCCATTACATCTTTACATTTTCATGGACTCCAGACTTTCTATAGCTACACAGGGCAAATGAATCTCAGAAACTTTGCCCTAAAATCATCCTAAAAGCCTAAACCAAAAACATTCCCTGAAATGGTCTTCAAACCAAACAGCAGTTTAGCATAACTAGAGAAGAAGAAGAAGAAAAGGTTTGCCTTTAGAATGTTTTGAAGAACCGCCTACATGGGCTCAAATTGACAACAGCAACACAAAAGGTTAGGTGGGAACACTGGGGGAATGGGGGGTCAATGAGGAACAACGCAGAAAAGGAGGGTGAGAATGGTCGTACAACTCAGAATGGAAGCAGTGTCACTGAGCGTCCATGTCGAAACTGTTGGGGTGAACTATACTTTGCTGTTTATACTCTCAACAACAAACAACTGAAATTATTTTAAAAGAGGGAATTAAAAAAAAAGAAACCAAACAGAATTTTTAGCATGAAATGTAGAAGTCCCATGGAAGAATTAAAGAGTATTATCAGACACAACTGTTGAAGAAATCACATAGCTGTAACAATGATAATTCCCAACTATCACCATCCTCCTTATGATTGGGAAGAGCCACTGTGTTCTAGCTATACCTTTACAGCAGCGGTTCTCAATGTGTGGGTCGCGACCCCTTAGAGGGTCGAACGACCCTTTCACAGGGGTCGCCTAGGACCATCAGAAAACACATTATGACTTACATTATGATTCATAACAGTAGCAAATGTAGTTATGAAGTAGCAACAAAATAATTTTATGATTGGGTCACCACAACTTGAGGAACTGTATTAAAGGGTCGCGGCACTAGGAAGGTTGAGGACCACTGCTTTACAGCTTATCTATTTTTCTTCTCTGAAAAACAACAAAACTCACTGCCACCGAGTTGATGCTGACTCATAGTGACCCTAGATGGCAGGGTAGAACTGCCCCTGAGTTTCAAAGGCTGTGTCTCCAGTGTTGTTCCCCCATAGCGGTAGGGGTCAATGAGGGCCAGCCATATGATCCTCGATGTGCTTTTGCTGCCTTGAGCGGGAATATCATCAGGGCTTGGTGGGCTGGGATGTATACACTAGTTTTTCTATGGTATATCCCTAAGAGCAGAATTGGATGCAGTTCTTATTAGCTAAGAACAAATTGTCCTGTAAAAATTTCTAGCACCTGTCCCTCCCCCGTGAAGAATTTATTTCAAAGGATGGCACTGAATCTGCAGCTTCGGGAAAAGGATATATCTGACCAGAGCACACAGGAGCAGATGACGGGGGAGGAGGAGAGACTGGAGCACATCCTGGCCCACCAGGCCTTGAGGATGATGACCCCAGTTAGAGCAGCCAGTCCACAGAGAGGACCATATGGCCAGCCCCACTATGAGACATGATGCCCCTCACTGACCCATGGCCCTGAGGGGGACAACACCAGAGACACAGTGTGGGAATTGCACCTGATCTGATCCTGCCACACTGAGGCAAAGCACTGGGGAAGTGCAGCAGAACAGCAGGGGAGGGGAGCAGCAAGATCCCCAGGAATGATGAGGGTACAGGGCGTGGTGCCCTAACAGACTGGACTGGAAAATACTCTTAAAGGCCAGCGATCCTTGAACTAACTACAAGCTTTTCTTTCTTGGTATATTTTAATTTGTTTTTTGTCAGTGGCTTGATGTTGTTGCT
>NW_022103968.1:62766892-62797390 GCF_000313985.2 Echinops telfairi | reverse complement strand
CAGGGAGGGAGGGGAAAAATGAGGACCTAATGCCGGGGGTTTAAGTGGAGAGAAAATGTTTTGAGAATGATGAGGGCAATGAATGCACAAATGCGCTTTACACAATTGATGTGTGTATGGATTGTGATAAGAGTTGTATGAGCCCCTAATAAAATAATTTTAAAAAATTTCAAGCAACTTTATGTGGATTTCAAATTTGTGAAAGAAATGTCAAGCAGAGTATACTCTAAAATGGTGACAGAGAATAATCCAAAATTACAAGAAGTATTTTAAAACTGTTATTGTTAATCTGTATTTTCCATAATAATCACTATGCTTTTATTATAAATTATTTGTAATAAATACCACAATTTTGAGCTTAACAAAACAAAACTACTGGACGCTACCTGCACATACTTACACTGCCACAGGAATTAGGTCCTCCATTGAAAAGGGAACAAGCAATCCTAACAATTTCTGCT
This sequence comes from Echinops telfairi, assembly GCF_000313985.2. NCBI lineage: Eukaryota > Metazoa > Chordata > Mammalia > Afrosoricida > Tenrecidae > Echinops > Echinops telfairi. Next base: position 62,796,929 of record NW_022103968.1, on the reverse strand, counting down.
TCAATCTTCCGGAGTCCAGGGAAGATATCTGGATGCAGTGGGTTACTCCATGCAAAATCTCCATAAGCCTACAAAAAAAACCAAGCATGTATTACATAAAATACCATACACTTCATAGGACAAAGAGCCATGCATTACACAACAATGTCTCGGTACTAAAAATAACACTAGGAATTGGAAAAAACGAGAAAGGTAAGTTCCCTGACCAAATACTATTGTAGTATGGTGCAGAATGGCCATGCAAATATGTTATTTCATAATGCAGGAAGGGAGAAAGTATGCATGTGGTTCAAAACACAGATGGGGACGGCAAAGAGAATCAATTTGAGTCTTAGCTTTGCCTATCAGTTGAGATGTGATGAAATGAGCACTTATATGTGGCCTTTTCCTTAGTTCTTTGGGAAAACAACTTGAGAGGATTTTCCCTAAGGCCTTTTACTTAGTGTTCTGCCCCAAAGAGTTTTGTAGGCCTTTTATCGAGGTGGATGGAAATATCCTGGCTAAACTGTAAACAACTTAAAGGTATAATATTTTTGTCTGGCCCTGGCCTGAAACCTGCGATGGACTGGTCTATTATACATACCTTGCAGGAATTGCCAATATGCTTAAGCAAATTAAATAACAACAGATCCTTTATGCACATGAAGTGACTATGGCCAACAAGAGAAGATAGGTCAGTTGTGGGCCTGGAAGGAGGGCCATTCCTTGACAATAACCAGCAGTTTGTGTACACACACACACACACACACACACACACACACATACACACACACGAGGTTCACAGACAAAAAGAGAAGAGGGAGAGGAAAGAGAGATGGTGAGGAGGCTCCTTAAAGAGCTGTGACTTGGGTCCAGGCCTGGGAACAAGGACAGTGAGAAGCCTAGAGAGGACCCTGAGGCAGACCAAGTGTCAACATGTCTGAGTCAGCAGTCGACAGGGAAACCTGCCACTGGGAATGCAGCTCAAAGGGCTGACAAACCTGCCACACTGGCTATGAGGCAGTTAGTAGTGTGGAGGCGAAAGGCAGGAAGTCCACCAGCAGAGAGGCCTGTCCCCAGGAAACTGGGTTCACCACGGGGGCCTGCAAGGCTGAGAGAAAGTCTGCTGGCTTGCTTGGCTGAGAGGAGGCAGGGGTGCTATTGAGAAGTGCTAGGGGAGCTGTCCAGGCTTGGCTGGCATGCTTCCTGACCCTGATCCCCAAACTGTACCCCATTCCATCGTAACCCCTAACTGGAAGGACAGTTCTTGAGTTCTGTGACAGAGCTTTGCAACAGATTGCTGACCCAAATGTAGGAGGGAGGGAAGAGAGTTGAAGGGGAGGGTTAGGGTTATTGTCAGAGAAGGAGTGCTATAGTCGCTTAGAAAAGGAAGAAAATTTTATTTAAAAGAAAATGGCACTTAACAATGATGAGAAATACAACCTTCCTCTAGTTCCTAAAGGTTTCCTCCCTGCTCCCACTACCATGACTCGAATTCTATCTTGCAAGACTGGCTAGACCAGAGGAGGTACACTGGTACAGATAGGAACTGAAAATACAGGGAATCCAGGACGGATGAGCCCTATAGGACCAGTGGTGTGAGTGGCAAAACAGGGAGGGTAAAGGGAGAATGGGTAGGAAAGAGGGAACCGATTACATGGAACTGTGTGTGACCTCCTCCCTGGGGGACAGACAACCGAAAAGTGGATGAAGGGAGACGTTGGACAGGGCAAGATATGACAAAATAACCATTTATAAACTATCAAGGGCTCATGTGGGAGGGGGGAGCGGGGAGGGAGGGGAAAAATGAGGACCTAATGTCGGGGGTTTAAATGGAGAGAAAATGTTTTGAGAAATGATGTACAAATACGCTTTACACAATTGATGCGTGTATGGATTGGGATAACAGTTGTATGAGCCCCTAATAAAATGTTTAAAAAAAAAGAAAAAGAAAATGGCACTTTTGCATGACCTTTTGGAAATACTCTCATCTTTGGTGACCTCTGCCCCCTACGAATTGATTTGCAGTGATGCGTACAAGTGTGTAACACAAAGCAGTCCCTGCAGGGCAGTGCCGCACCAGATTTGGGTACTTGGTGCTCACAAACAGCCTGAGTGCTCAGGAATTGTCAGCTGAGTGAATATGGAGAGAACAACAGGATTCATCCCTCAGAACCAGGAGGACATGGAAGAGGAAGAACAACAGAATCAGAGCGAGATGTGTTCAGTAAAGAGATAAGGCTGTATAGCCAGTGTTGATATATGGGTCTCGGAACATCAGGGACAGTTCTGCTCTGTCCTGTGGGGTCCTTAGAAGTTGAAATGGGCCTGATGGCAGTGAGAGGCTCTACAATGTACATAATGAGAAGTCCCCGCAAAGATTTGATGAATAGAGACTTCAGATCAGCAAAGCTATAATGCTTAGTAGCGTGTGAGCAGTTTCAGGTCTCAGAAACACCGGCCTTGAGATCATTTATATGACAAGAATAGAACTCAAAAGCAAGTTTGATTACCAAAAGAAGATGTGAAATGCAATACTAAAGTCAATAAAGGATGAAGCTATTTGAATGAGAAAGGAGACTATTGCTCCTCTAAGGCCATTGTCCTTGAAGTTCAGGTAGCACAGCAAATAAGGCTCACGTTTCTGGGCCATGCCTGTCCTTACCAAATAGGCTCTGCCTTACCAGAAACATCTCCGATGATGGCATTCCCTTCTCTAGGTACGGTGTCTAGGAAGCCTGCAAACATAAGCCAAACCCAAACCCAAACTCACTGCAATTGAGTCGATTCACAGAATTGCCCCTGTGGGTTTCTAAGATATAAATTGATATAGGAGTGGAATGCCTTTTCTCCCTCCCAAGGAACAACTAGTAGTTTTGAACTGCTGGCCCTGAGGTGAGCAGCCTGACATGGAATCTACTTTGTACAGGCTGACAATGTCTTTGACAACGTGACAGTCTGCCTGTTTGGGTGAAGAGAAAATTCCAAAGGTGTGTGGTTTTATTTCCACAACAACTTTCCTTAAGTCACTGTGTGCAGTTACAAAAGGGAGGGAAAGCAAGGAGGTCAGCTCAACCATCAGGGAGCACACATCCCAGTGGATGCAGCCATCACGTGGTGGGGCTTACCTTAACGAGGAGCTCTGTGAGCTTCTCCTCCCCATTGTACACAGCTCCCGAGGCGCGCCCTTCTTGCCAGTAGACATCTGCGGAGTAAGGTAAGGCCACTAGGTCAGTACACAGGGACCTTTGGGAAGACTCTTAGGGTCAGTTTGATACAGTCAGGAATAACTCCAGGGTACAGAAGAACAATGACCACGATTGAATGGGATTCCAAGGACACTCATGTTAAATCAGGAAAGAAAAGATTGTCCATAAATTGCTATCAATGCAAAATAAAGTATAATCTTCACTTATTCCAATTACTGCTGAGAAAGTCATTGAGAGCCCTTAGGCACAATAAAGACAGTTCAGTACAAGGCTATCCTCATCCATTGCCTTTGAAAAGCAGAAGCATTTTCTTGGTCCAGGCTACTGTTCTGTCGTCTAGCCCTAGTCTTCTCCCTCCTCTCCCTTCCTATCCAGTTGTTGGGAGGTGGGGCAGCTGTTAAAACAGTTGGCAGAGGAAATAACCAAAAAGACTCACTGCCACTGAGTCAATTCTGACTCATAGCGACCCTATTGGACAGCGTAAAATTGCCCCTGCGGGTTTCCAAGACTAACTCTTACCTCTTAAGGGGAGTACAAAGTGACATCTTTCTACTGACCTTGCGGTGAGCAGGGTGAGAGCCAGGGAATGGAGTGCAAGTCTAGACAAACTATGATGAGAGGGGACCATCCAGCACCTGGACCCGGGATCTACCCGCAGCCCAGCCGGACCTCATGCCACTGCCAGTGGCTTCTAGCATCAAGGGAGTCCTTGGTGGGACAAACAGTTTTAAGCTCTTGCCTTCTGGCTGAACGGTTGGCAGTCTGAACCCACCCAGAGGTGCTGAGGAAGGTCTGGCAACCAAGTTACCCCACGGAGCCCAGACTGCTCCACACGTGTGAAGTCACAGCGGTCACTATCAGCCCCACCACAACTGGCTGCTTGATTCTATCTTGTTCTGTGCTCTAGCTTACCGCACGATAGGCTACTACCCTGCAGATCAGGGGCACGGTCAACGCTGGATAAAGCTCAGAGCCACAGTTCCCAGAGGAACACAGCCGGAGGCCAGAAGTGTCACTTCCTGCCCACGGCGCTCCCCTCCTGACTTTCTACTTCAGATCCACAAACCTAGTGATGCGGGGGCCTTGGGGCCTTCTGCTGCCACCAGGCCAAACCCTGTGGAAAGCGGGTAACTGGGAGGCTGGTACAGAAACACACCGTCATGGAGTGCACTGCTTAACATGCCTCTTCCATCCAAGTCTCTGCAATTCCCACCGGCGACTGGGCGGCACTGTGCAAACAGGGCAAGTGCCACACCACTGGAGGGGACTGGTCAGCTGTGGTATCACCACCCCTCTCTGGCTGTGAGGATGAGCTACCTGTGAGCAGAAGCAGACAGACAAATCCCTAGACCCCTGGAAAGGGAGCACATTTGAGAGCTCCGTCTGAGCTGGCGGAGCCCAAGGACAGGGCACCAGAGGCTGAGACAAGGAGACCCTGAGACGGAACAGAGGGACAACTCCAAAACTAGGAGACGGTGAGGTAGAGCAGTGGGCTGGCTTGCTGGCCCACAAGACAGAGGCCACGGACTACACGGCTGAGAGCTGAGGATCAAAGAGAGACCTGGCTGTGGGCCAAGAAGAGGTGTTGCTATGGTAAAAAAAAAAATAGATGTAATGTTTTCTGGTCCCGGCTTGTGGTAACTTGTTAATTCTGCTAATATCCCCCCTTAATTGTAAGTGTTATCTGTGAGTTCTGTGTGGGCATTGCAATGAATTCTGGAACTCAGCACAGGAGTGCTGTAGGCAGAAGAGCTGGTGTCAGAAGAGGGTACAGAAGGTTGGAGGGGAGCGGCCTTCTAACCCCTGCCTCACGGCAATAGGGAAGCCAAAGGAGGGCAGATAGGGCCACCCTGTGCCACTGACTGCACACACTGACTGGGAACTGCCCTGGGCCAGAGACTGCACCAAGGCCTCCTCTCTCTGGCAGGATGACAGCTGTTTGGACAACAAATCCCTGACCTACACCTCAATCTAGCAAGCACTGGCAGGCTGTGAGCTGGCTCTAACACTCCCCAGGGGACACTGCTCAGGAGAAAACCCATCTTCAACCAGGGGTGCCACCAGTCTTTTACAAACAGGAAGAGCCCTCTGCTGTTGGGCTAATTCCACTCAAGAGGAACTTGATGGGCGGAATAGAACTGCCCTTACCCGGTTTCCAAGGCTCTCAATCTTTATGGAAGCAGACTGCTTCATCATTCTCCTGGGAGCAGCCCGGGGCTTCTAACCACAGACCTGCCATTGAACAGCCCAGTGCTATCTTTGAGGGAGAAGCAGGAAGACAGATGACTGGAGCCCTGGAATCCCTGGGGAGCATACTGAGATCTGTCTGGGCTGGCAAGACCAATGCTCAACTCACAGCACCAACAAGTTTCCAAGAGACTTGGTCCATGATTTCATTTCTTGTCCTTTTGTTAGTATTACAGAGTATGGCAATGGCCATGTCTTAAAGGTTGGAGGGAAGGGAACATTGGGGCAGCAACCAGCCCTCACAATCATAGGGCCTTTCAATACACAGGCCTTGGAGGCCACCCCCAGCTTTACACCATGAGTATGGACACTCTAGACTCTATCTAATTCTGTACCACCCAAAACACACCAACTAGGAATTGAAAATGTATTTGTCGAAATGCAATGTGGTAACCCTGACTGGACCATGGAACCAAAACCACACTCACTGCTATTGAGCCTGTGTTATGCACAGAGTGGAACTGCTCTTGTGGATTTCCAAGGCTGTTCATCTCTAAGAGCAGGCAGCCTCATCTTTCTCCCAGGGAGCAGCTGTTGAGTTTGAGCTGCTGATTTTGCGGTGCCTAACTGGTAATCTACCATGCTAAGACCCTAGAGTAGAAAAATCAATACTAGTGATTGGAACTCTGGGGAGTCTTTGTAAGTTTATATGACTTTGTAAGAGATTCTGTAGTTTGTAATATTGTACCAATAGCAATCTCTTAGTTTCCACACATGTGAAATGTGCCAGTGTTCTATGGACAGTTTCAATAACTTCAAGGGAAAATAAAATCAAAAGATAGTAGAATTGTTTTTTAAGATTTAAAGACAAACTTTTGAAGTCTTTTCATATAAAGATGTTAAAATAAGGAGAAATTGTGTGAAGAGTCTTTGAGAACTCTGTACCATCTTTGCAATTCTCTGTACATCTAAAATGATCTCACTATAGAATGCTTATTTTAATTATTTTAAGTATGATCTTAAATGAATTAACACAAGTGTTTGTGTAAAAATCTTAATACAATTTATTGAGCACTTACTGGATACAACACATTTACACATAGGATTTCACTTAGCCCTTATAATATCCTTTAAGTATTATTATTGTTGTTTCTAATACAGAGACTTAGAAACTGAGACATACAGAAGTTACATAACTCATCCAAGGTCATATTTAAGTGGTAGAACCAGGAAGTCAATCTAGGCTAATATAATGGGCTGTACATTTAATCACTGAGCTATTTGGTCTGTTTACCTTTGGCATATATGCATACTCATAACCTTAATAAATTTCTGGTATGAGGATGTCAAAAAGTATTGCTACTGCAGGCTCTACTTCATACACGCTTGCCTTCATTCCACACAAAATGGATTGAAATCAGTCTCTGTAGTCATTAGATGACTGCATAGAAGTTCTCTCTGTAAAATGCTTGGTTTAGTTTCATTAGGGAGCCTTTACAAAAAAGTTCCAATCCCAACAGTGGCTTGCCAGGGGAACTGCTGACTCATTACATTCAAAGCAGAGAGGTTGGCTCAGAAGGTAATGGTGAGTGTTCCATGGGGTTCCTACGCAATGAGCAAAGGGGTCCCTGGTAGTGGAGAGGGCTACTCACTGAGGCGCTAACCACAAGGTGAGCACTTCGAACTCACCAGTTCCCCTAGTGGGGGAAGATGAGGCTGCTTGCTCCTGTCAAGATGTCTCAAAACCCATAGGGGGACGGACAGTTGAGATGGATTCAGTGGCAGTGGGAGTTTCCAGTGGTGAGCATGGGGAAGGCTGGGAGCTTCCTTCAGATGTGACTCAAGGACACCTAACCACGGCACCATCTTCACAAAATGTCTCTAAGGATAAGGATGATCATGAGGGGCTCACTCGGAGGTTTTACTGCATTGGTAGTAAAAGGACCAGGAAAGCTTCTCCCAGGAATTTTTTCCCTCATCCTAACTATGTGCTTGCTCATTCGCGAAGGGTAGCAAACGTTGTCCTAGCGGAGTTTTGTTAGAAAGCCTTAGCCCATCCACCCTTCAGCCCCGACCTTGTCCCTTCTGACTTCTTTTGCTTTGAGATCTCAGAGAACACTGCAAAGGAGCACAACCTGAGGCCCTTGAGGAGGCCGAGCTGTGAGAGGGATGCTGGGAAAACGGTCTTCCACAGGCTCCTTCAGGGCAGGGCTGGGGAGATGGAGTCACCACCCTCAGAAGGGGACAGCCATCGTGAACCGAGGCAAGTGTTAACAGCTGACACGGCAACGGGGGTAAGGGCCCAAAGAGCCCACACACGGCGAGCACCTACCCATCGCGCTGTACTCCTTGAGCTGCTCCAGCACGGCGGCCGCACTCAGACCCTGGGCCGGCAGGGCTCTCACATACTCCTTGTCCACTTTCAGGAAGGACATGTTCTTATTAATATCACTCTTGACTTTGTTCAGTTTCTCTTGGATCTACAAAGGCAAGAAAAGGCTAGGAAGGAGCCGGGAGGGCAGAGGATGGTGAGGAGAAGAGCCAGTATGATACCCAGCAAGGACTCAATGGGCCTGAGGAGCCAGAGCTAGGAGAGCATCTTCTTCTTAGACAGCTGTGGTGCTAGGCTGGCTGTTCACTGTGTGCTGACATGTGCAATGACAGCCCCTCACAAATCTGAAAAGCCAACTTCTTCCTCAGAGGTCGAAGAGGCACTCCCCTCCCTCATATGCCTTTCCTCCCCCATGCTGACATCGGCACTGGGACACTGGGCGTGGTTTTGCTGAAGGCAGGCCTTCTGGAGGGCAGTGTTTGGACCCTGCTCTTGCCCTGGCAGCAGCTATAGAAATGGAAGGAGAGCCATCAATGGTACCAGCGAACAGGCCGAGCTACAGCATCCTGTGCAAGTGATGAGGAGCTCCTTCGATACCAGGAACTTGGGGACCCGACACAACTCCCCACGTTCGGAGTAAGAATAACCAGGACTGCATGACATCACAAGCTGTTCACCACCTCTAATGTCTGACCGTCAAATGCGTAGAGGAACTAGGCCCTTTCTGCTTTGGCATATATCCGTTAGCGTTACTCATTTAACATCCTCCTAGCCATAGCTTCAGAGGCATTTTCTTTCATTCACTCACTCACCTCAGCAGGACAGAAGCTTAGGCTGCTGGTACATGCCCTGCCCAGCCACCCACAAGTAGACGCCTGTGGGAAGTATTGGGCTACAGCTTCCCTGCTCTGTCCCTCGGGGCTTCCAATCCCAGCCAGGCTCTCCTCAGGACTGCTGGGAGAGCTCCAGGCGCTAACAGAGCCAGAGCAGCTTGCTCAAAGGTTACTTAGATTAGTGTGTATCCAGTATATACAAACATGCATACTACACATACTACGGTGTTTGCACAACGTCCAAAAGAGTCTAAATCACATAACTTCATATTATCACCAAATGCATAGCGGACACTGACACATACCCATATGTGTCACGCAGATTCTCATAAAGCTGATTGTCAACAAGGAGGACGGAAAGGAAATGCCAAGTAATGAAAAGCACTGAGGAGGAAAACCGCTAGGGCAGGGTAAGGGGGTAGAAGGACAGGGGCTGCTCTTTGTGATCAAAGACTTGCAGGGTAGGTTTGGAGTTCGCCTTACATGTAATAGTTTACACCTATTACAGTGATTGTTCTCAGCAATATGTTGACAAATGTTTGATGTACAAGACCTCATTCTAAACTAGTTCAATGGTCTCAGTGCCCACCCTGGATGATTATAATACAGACAGATCTGGCCCTCAGGGAAATCTGCACAGCGTGGATATGCCAGGGGCATATTTGTAAAGTTGTGAATAAAGGATGGGTGGGTATAAATGGCATGGCATTACAATAACATGAAACATACAAAAATGATAATGAGCTATATTAGAGAGCGCAGCACTACACATCTCCACTCCAATCCTGGCCCAATAGTCTCAACCACACTACCCAATTCTAGCTTCCTAATAGAACTGATTTCAAAGTGAAATCCTTAATTTGTCTATTAATGTCCATCTTTCCTACTAAAACATATGTACCACACCAGGAAGAACTTGGTGGTGCCAGCATCCAGAGAGTACCTGGTAGTAAACGGGCACTCAGTAATTGTGCCGAATAAATGAGTGTGAGTGGATAAGAGAAACACACACACACCACTAAATGACTCAGAATCTGCTTCTGAGAAATGAAAGGTGATTACATAGCCCATTGGGCCCCTCTAATCCTGGTACTTTACACATTTAAGAATGGGTTCTGGAACCCAAGCATTCATTTGCCTCAAACACTGGATGTTCCTAAATTATTACTGAGGTGGGTAAGGAGAGAAACATGAGAAATCTTATATCTTTTGCGGTACGGTCAATCCTCTGTAAGACCTTCTATGACCCCGGACTCCCTCAGACTAATGGGAATTTATTTCTAGGACTTAAAATGACTCGGGATGTAAATACAAGGGGACTTTAAATTGTGTTAAAAATTACGCTCTCATTCTATTCCATTTTCTAGTCCATATTTTGAAAGCTTCTTGAAGAAGCCTACTCATTCTCATTCCCATTCTCTACTCGAGTTATTATTTCTACTTCTCTCTCCAGAAAACCAGCCTGGCAGCATGTGTTTGGGGAAGATAGCACAACGGTCTGCCTGCATGGGTTTGAGTGTGGCCAGGAAAGGGAACCGGGATTCTCACTGAGAGCTAGCCCTTAGGCCGGGACAAAAAGAGTCCAGAGAGGATAGAGGAAAGTCCAGTGGGCAGGCAGGCTTCATGTGCCAGAGGCACACCCTGTTGATCTTCATCTGCCATAAGGACAAAGACAACAGGGTACAAAGGTGGATATCTTACCGCCAAGTGAAGGGGGAGGGTGGAGGGGACCTAGTGCAGGAACACACCACAGAAAGGTACAAAGATCAAGAGACTCACCTGTTATCTCCCTGAAAGGCTGCACCTGGGATCAGCAAACTATGGCCAGGTGGCAAATCTGGTCTTTTTACAGAAAAGTTCAGCACAACATAGCCAGCTCCATCCTTGCCCAGCTGTCCTAAGGGTGCTTTCTTCCCACACAGGCCGAAGCAGCTATGCCAGAGCCTACTGCCGGCAAAGCCTAAAATGTTCCTTATCCAAGCTTTCCGAAGAACCTGTACAGCCGTGAATCGCATTAGCACTCAATCCCCAGATAAACATCAAAATCCAATCCAGCCAAGATGCAGTCCAAGGCATCGGCCCCGTCTGTCAGGTCTCCTGTATTCACATGTTCAATCTGCCTCAAGCTTCTCTCGTCTCGCTGTGGCCCAAACAGATTTGTTGTAAAAACAGTTGAAGTCAGACTGTCTCTACCTTGACAGTGCTGACGTGTGGGCCAGGTCATTCTATGGTGGTGGCTCTCCTGCTCATCCAAGATGCTGACAGCCTCCCTGGCCAACATCCAACCCCATGTGTGACAACCCAACGTGCCTCCAAACACTGCCAAGCATTCCCTGGAGATGGGGACAAAGTCTCCCCGAGAATACTTGGAGAAATAAGTAGAAGAAAGAAAGTACCATCATTAAGGGGAAAAAATAGAAATTCTACAAAGATTCCACTCACCTTGCGGCCGACAAAAGGCATCTTCCTGGCCAGCTTAAAACATTTCTTTTTAAACCTTGACCATAAACCTAATAGAAACAAATGGTTCTATTAGGCAAATAAATGTTCATGGAATAAGCAGCTCATCATAATATGCAAACTATGCAGTATGACACCCACAACCTCGACTTGTCTTCAGAATACCTGAGGAAAGATCTCCTCTTCTCAAAATGTTTGCTTTCAACAATCTTCACAGGTACAGTTCAGTGACATTAAGTATGTCCTTCATAGTGCTCAACCATCACCATTAACCAGCGTTTCTTGACTCTTTTGATCACCTTAACAGAACCTCAGTGCCCTCTACACATCGTGTCTTCCTTTGCCTTCCCTCCCACTGACCTCGGAGAGCCACTTAGAAGTGTTGCTTTCTATGTATTTGCCTAATCTGCAAATTGCTTTCCTATTTCATGAAATCTTTAAAATGTTTGAATAAATACTACATAGTTCAAAAATACATCAATGGACACATACACTGAAAGTGAGACATTTCTCCATCTCTCATCTACCCCCACCTCTGAAGCCAACCCCACCGAGCATTGTGGGGTGCTGCTAAGTCAGAACAACTCATAGCAACCCCGTGCACACGCACAAGCACACACACACGACTCTGTCTTAGGTCTACTAATTTTGCTGAGGGTCAGTCATGCATTTTCTCTGACCCTCTACCAAGGATGATGTCCACCTCCAGGGACTGATCGCTCCTGATCACATATCCAAAGTAAGTGACACAAAGTCTTGACATCTACCATCCTGATGTCCTTTATCCAAGAGAGACTCTTCATTCTTTTGGCAGTCCGTGGCATACTCAATGTTCTTCACCCTCCCATTATTCCAAGGCATCCATTAAGCAATGGAAAGTGTCATGGCTTGGGTCAGGCAAACTTACGCCATCAAAGTGGCATTTTTCTTTTCTAAGATCTTAGAGAAGCTCATTGCAGACTTTTGCCCCATGAAATGCATTCTTTGGTTTCTTTGTTTCTTTTTAGTTTTTTTTTCATTGGTGTATAATTCACGTACCATATCATTCATTGGTTTAAATATATTAACAGGACTTGTGCAACATTCTTTGATTTCTTGACTGCTCAGAAACCTGAAGGGGCAGTTCCACTCTGTCCTATGAGGTCGTTATGAGTCAGAATCACCCTAATGGCCGTGGATTTGGTTCATCCCATGGGTGTTGGTGACACTTTCAAATAAAATGAAACCCTGGTAACTTCACTATTTATCATGATGTTGCTTATTGGCTCATTGTATTGATTGTGTTTCATGTTGAGGTATAGTCTATACTGAAGGCTGTAGTCTTTCACCTTCATTAATAACTACCTGAAGTCCACTTCATTTACTTAAGGTTGGGCACCTGCACATCAGAGAGTCTTAGGAGTCTTCTTCCAATCCTGATGCCACATTCTTCTTTACATGTCCAGCTTCTGGGACTGATTGCCCAGAGTACACACTGAGTACATACAGTCAAAGGATACAACTTCGGCATGCAACTTTTCTGGTATTAAGATCACAGAGCATTCCCTTGTTCTGTGCTAATAGATTAAAAAATTGGCAAATCTAACAAAGTAATGGAATGAGATGATATAAATAACATATTGAAGAAATAAAATGGGAAACATCACAGCAGAAGCTGAAGAAATAACAATAGTGACAGAAAACTATTAAGAACTATACTGACAAATGTGAAAACCTAGAATAAACAAACATATTTCCAAAAGCATACGAACGTCTCCAAACTATCACATAATGAGGTAGAAACATTGAACAGATCCATAGCAAAGGAAGAAATTGAACAGGGCATGAAAAATTCCCATCAACAAAAACAAAAAAAGACTGAGCCCACATAGCTTCACTGGCAAATTCTACCAAACATTCACAGGAGTTCTCACCAAATCTATACAAACATTTCTAGAATGTAGTAAAACATGGAATGTTCCCTAATACATTTATGAAGCAAGCACAATCACACCAAAAATCAGGCAAAACATTACTAAAATAGCAATCTACAAGTCAATATCGTTCATGAACTCAAACACAAAAGTTACCAGCAAAAGTCAAGCAAATAAAACCCAACAACATACTCAAAAAGCTACATATCATGACCAAGTAGGAGCAACACCAGGTATCCAAGGATAGTTCAACATTAGTAAAATAATCACTATAACCCACCACAGAAATAAAAAAGATCACATGATCCTATCAGAAAAGACATTTTAGAAAATCCAGTAGCCATTTCTGATAAAAATTCTGAACAAAATAGAAAGGGAATATCTCAACATAGCTAAATGTTTATGTATAAAACTGATGGTCCACATTAGTCTCAACAAAGGGAGACTGAAATCATGTGTCTTGTGAATGAGATCCAAACAAGGATGCCCTTTGACTCCACTCCTATTCAATATTGTACTGGAAGCCTTAACAAGAGCCAGACGGCAAGAAGGCAAAATAAATGGCATTCAAGTGGCAACGAACTAACTCTCCATATAGAAAATTCCAAAGAGTCAGCAAGAAAACTACAGGAACTACCTGCAGAGTCAGCAAAGTGGTAAGTTCAAGATCAATTTGAAAAACAGTCAGATTTCTTTACACTCACACAGAGAACTCTGACATGGAAATACCATCTACAATAAGCACCCCACATGAAATACTTACTAATAAATCTAACCAGAGAAACGAAGACCTGCGCACAAAAAGTAACAATGAAAGAACATAGCAGACTCATGAATAGGAAGATTGTTAAAGTCAATGTCAATACGACCTGAATCAGTTTATATATGTAATGCAGTCCTGATCTAGAATCCATCATCGTTCTTTAACGAAAGAGAAAAATGAATCACCAACTTTATGCGGAAAGGAGAGAGAACCAGATAAACAAAGCACCATTAACAAAGACCAAAGTAGAAGGCATTCACACTTCCCCATCTCAAATCCTACTACCCAGCCACGGTAGTCAAAATAGCCTGGTACTGGTAAACAACAGAGATATAGACTGATGGTACAGAATTCAGAACCCAGAAGTAGATCTTTGATAAAAGACTGAAACTCATTAAATGAGGAAGAGACAGTCTCCTTAACAAATGGTGCTGACAAAACTGAAAAGCCAATTATAGAAAAAGGAAACAGGGCCTGTTAGGTAGCTGGCATAGGGCCTGGGGTGCTCATTACGCATGATCAAAGGTTCCAGCTTCCAGCCAGGAAGGGGTGGTAGGTGGGCATTACGCCTAGGCTGGCCCATTTGAATTCAATTCAGACAATGGGGTTGACCAGTATAGTAAACCATGCCTCCCAGGGGAGGACTTGAAAAGGCAGCATCCAGAGCCCACCAAGTGACTTTTTCATCTTGAGAGCAACTTCTCGGCAGGCTGCCTGGGGGTGAAGGGCCCTGGCGCTGCAGTGCCTATGTAAACCTGAAACTTCTCCTATCTTTCATAAAACACACTTGGATCACGAACCAGACTTCGGCATGAATTCTTTCTCGTGCGAAGCCAAGGACCGAAATATATCTATCCCACGAGAGAGATCTAACAGACCCACATCTCACACCATATTAAAAATGAACACAAGGTAGACCAAAGGCTTCAAAGTGAAACCTAAAAAGAAAGACATCACAGAAAAATTGCAACAAGCTTACAGGTCCTGAGGCATGGCAAAATATATTATCAACCATAACTTAAAATGCACAAAGAGCAGAAGACACACTAGATGAGAGGGATCACCTAAAAATTAAGACACATAGGCACATCAAAAGAATTCAGCAAAAGAAGAAAAGTAGAAAACACAGCCTGGGGGGAAAATTGGCAATGACGTATCAAACAAGGAATGAGTCTACAAAATATATAGAAACTTCAGCACTTCAACAAAAGAAAGACCAACAGTCCAATTAAGAAATGGGCAGAAGGTATTAACGGACACTTCAGTAAAGAAGACATTCAAGCAGTCAGCAAGCACATGAGAATATGCTCGCAATAATTAGTCATTCAAGAGATCCAACAAAAGAGAGCAATAAGAGATATCCTCCCAGCCCTGTATCCGTAACAAACAAGAGGAACAACCAATGCTGTTGAGGGGTCGAGAGACTGGAACCCTCATACATTTTTGGTGGGACTGTAAAATGGTACAATTAGAGTGGAAAAGAGCATGCACTTCCTTAGAAAGCTGCAAATACATATACCACATAATCCAGCAATCCTACTACCTCTCTATCTTTGAGAAGCAAGAGCTGTGACACGAGTAGACAAATGCACAGCCATGTTCATGGCAGCAATATTCACACTAGCAAAACGATGTAAATAACCTGAACGCCCATGACGAGAACAGATGAACACAGTATGATGGCGAACACACAATGGAATAGAACACAATGTTAAGAGTCCAACAAGCAATCTGGGGAGACACCTCAGAACATGGATGAACCTGGAGGACATTACGCTGAGTGAAATAAAAGACTCACAAAGGACAATACTGTATGAGACCACTCTTACAGAAAGTCAACAGAAGGGTTATCCACACCTACAAACATTGTCGCCAAGGTGGGAGAAGCACTGGAGGGCAAGATCAATGACTAGCGAGTAGACAGTGCTCCCTGTGTGAAGGAGAAAGCAGAATCAGCTAAGAGGAAGGTCAGTAAAAAATGATGATGACCGAGGAAGACACTGGGAGGAGTACAACACGCAGGTAAGAAGTGGGATATATGTCATTACATTGTGGAGACTGCAGTCAACGACATGAAACAAAATGAGTACAAAGTGTCGAGTGGAAAACAGATGTTCTCTGTAAACTTTCACCCAACTCACAAAATGCCGGAAGGAAGGAAGGAAGGAAGGAAGGAAGGAAGGAAGGAAGGAAGGAAGGAAGGAAAGCTTGATGGTCCACTGATGAAAAGTCAACTCTTGAAAGCCCGATGGCACACAGCTTTTCCCTGACACACGTGGGCTTACCACGAGGGACAGCTGACTCAATGACAATTGGCAATGGCTTTGCATCTGCACTAGTCTTTGTTTCCAGTGTGTCTGTGTCTTTCCACGCCTAGCACTGGAGCACACACGAGAATGTCTGGGACACAACCAGGACACTAAGACACACTGTATGCACAGCTGCAGAGATCTTTCTGTATGCAAAGTACTGTGGTCTCTGCTCACGTCTGTAATTTCCTATATCACTCAAGATTCATCCTAGATAAATTTTAAGTAGTACAAAACGGCCCGCCAACTGAATATAGCCTAATGTTAAATAGTTAAGGTGCTAGTTATTAGAACATTCCCAACAACGTTTCAGTTGACGAAATTAAAAACCACTTCCTTATTTAGCAGATAAAGTAATTAAGTAATGAGACAGAAATCAGTCCAAACATCTGCAAATGGTAAGTACTCTGACCAGGTGGAGGAGAAAGAATAGATTAATTTTATGGAAGCTTCAAGATAAAATGATGCAGGGCAAAAAGAAGGGATTGAAGGATCAAAGATGGAAGAAATTAAATTTGATAAGATAGTGTAGTCATGGGTTGAACATAAGTTATCTCAAACATGTAATTCCCAAAGGAACAGAGAGTAAGCTCTTTAGAAATGTCTAAGGTAACACATCGAAAATACCAGTATGAAGCACAGTACATGCCTCTTTACAGCTGACAAATTCCTGCCACATGAATTACGCCAGAATCCTCATAGAAGCCCTGTGACGGGGACAGGCAGGCATTGCTATAGCCATTGTGCTGTGAAGAAGTAGGCTAAGTGAATTTAGGAGTGTTGCACAAGATGACACGCTGGACGCCAGGTTTGTTTACTACTTCCACTCACGACAGAAGACTGATTTCCGTTGATGCACTGTGGTCGATCCAAGGAAAAACCACCATTAAGAACAGTATCAGCTGATAAGCATGGAGCAGCATTACGGAAGAGATAACCACTCAGAGAGCAGCCAAGCCCTGCCCAGACCACTCTGCCTGCCCGTCCTCTTGATACTCGTTCAGTTTTTAACTGCCACGCCCTCCGACCTTGCTACAGAATTCTCTCCCTACTCTCCCTTTCAGGAGGAGATTTAGAGATTGAAGATCAGCAAAGTTTATCACTAGTCCAAACTTCAGTCATCTTTTGAGCAATATAGTAGCAATAACTCGATTGTGAAGCAATATTAGAATACTTTTACAGTAGGAAAGCCCTAGAGCAATAGGGGGGAAAAGGCAATTCTCTCAAACCAGTCCACAATCTCTAGAAGGCAAACATTCTGATTGTGCTAAATTCTAGTCAGAACTTACAAAATTAAAAAGTGTGCTGTAGAAGTATGTGAAATTGCCAAGATTATACATCTCTGAGCTACAAAAACTACTTGACATCTGGTTCCACCCGATTCAGATTGAGATACAGGCACATTGGTCACAGAACTTCAAGCTGGGACTTCTAGCCTATCTGTATTTTCAAAATTTCCTATATTGAACATGTATTTATTTTGTATTAGAAAACAGTACATGTTACAAAAACAAAACAATAAAAAATGTCTTGGAGGCCAACCCACAAAGATTTAGATGTCATTTCCCATTAATAGATGGTTATTCATGGTTTTCTCATGACTGCTCATTGCCCAGACTATTCCTGTTGGAACACTAAGGGCAGGTAAACCCAAGGAGGCTGTGCCTTTCCTGCCAGTTCAGCAAATCACAAGGGCACAGTGAGCTGCAGAACCACACATGAGGTGAACCCCAAACAGACTGTGTAATCACAGCAAGGAAACACAAATCTCGCTAGCCCAAACTTGCTTTCACAAATGCACCTTCTTCAAAAGAAACGTGTCATTTCTGCTGCTCCTCAGTCCTGTGAATGGGACACTTCTTGTGAGATGGCAGATACCACACTCATCAGACAAAGGCTTCCTGAGAGAGAAACAAGCCAGAGCAGAAAGACAGGGCTTTCCCCACAGCCAGAGCCAAGTGCAGCCACTCTACACAGTTACGAGACAATCTGGCAAAGAGTAGGAATGGAGACAGGAGAACTTTTTAAAACTCGAGAGTGAACTAAAACATTTAGATAGTTTGGTCACGCCTCATTCCACTTTAATTCAAAAGCACTAAGCACTGCATTTTGCCTCTTGGTTGTCATGTTTTGCAACGCTTACTAGGTCTGGAATAGAACAATGGCTACCTGCATGGTGAAGATATATATATATATATATATATTTACATATATCATATACATATATAACACACACATTATCAAAACACAAAGCCTATCTTCTAAAGTTGACGTTACTGAGGGAAGAGGAAGTAAGCAGAAATGTACAATTAAAGAGGCCAGTCAATCTGCTAAGGAGGTTAACTCAGATGCCCTACGATAAGGTGACCGGATTTTAACATTGGTAAAGGAGGACACCATTGACAAAACTCATATCCTGGCGAAATAGGCACATGGAAGCTAAAAACCGTATACCATAGTTGTCATGCATTCTTTCCCAAAATTGGGACTTTTTAAAAATGCCGCGGGATGTGGGAAAAATTGTTAAAAATCGGGACTGTCCTGCCAAAAGCGGGATGTCTGGTCACCTTACAAAAATGAGAGATGATGGGCAGAGAGATTGCTATAGAAGATTCTCCAAAAACTCTACCTTTTGTGTTTGGATAAAATTAAGCAAAAGCTACCAAGCACAGCCTACTGGGGAAAACGATTCACAAAGTACTACCAGGCAGCAGGACTCTGGGTGAGGAAAAAGAGGTGGGCAAGAGAGGGGCTTAAACCTTAGGAAGAAGGAAGGATTTGCTAGCTGACCACTTAGACATTTATGCACCTTGTTCAAAAGAAAAGTGTCTTTTCTGCTGCTCCTCAGAGTACTGCCTAAGCAACAGCCTTGTCAATCAAGCGTCCTGAGTTGTCACTGCCTAAGGAGCTCAAGGGACACTACCCCTGAAATGAAAGTTCTGCTCTAAGAGGACAGGGACCCTATATTACTTGTATCAGTATCACAGGAGCCTCGCACAGTGCCTACCCAATAATGGGGACGCAGATGGTCGCTGCATGAATGTTATTCTAATTTCAGCTAATTTTTATTGAGATGAATAAGCTAAAATGAAAGCAATAAATTCCTGTTTTAGGAACTCCAGGCAAGAAACCAGAATTCCAGACGGTTTCAGTCACACTGTGATATCTATGGATCCTTCTAAAGTCTAATTTCTGAGGCGTTTCTATGTAAGCTGCTCTAATAAAGATGTGGGGAGGTGTCTGAGCTGACTTCACAAGAAGGAAGGGGACTCAGTTACCAGAACAAAGTCCATCTCTATCAGATGGAGGTCAGACATGCCTTCACCTTCCAACCTTCTCACTAATTCTGACACCAACCCGAAACTCTATTTCTCTACTGGGCTCAATAATGCCTTGAAATGGCCACAAAGGGCTCACAGACAGCACTCCCTAGTATGGAGGTCGTTGAGGAAGTTAACAGGTTACAATTCAGGATCAAAAATTCTCAGGATACAGTTCTTCCAATTAGGAGAACTCTTCTGGGCTGTGCCCCCAGGCACACCTCTCTCAGGTCCTCCATCTCTCAGGCATGTGGTCCCTTGGCCTCTTCCCTGCCCAGGCAACATTACTAAGCTCTTTTAGAATTGCCAGTAAATGCACACCACTCTACGTTAAGCTTCAGCCTGAAGGCTCTCAGCTATTGCTGGCCACATCAGCAAACCCAGCTCCCTCACTAAGTGCCTGGGAAGTTCTTACTTTGCAAGAGAGCCTCCTGACCAGTGGCACTCACTTTCCCTGTCTCTGTGTACTCGGATTCTGGGTGCTGCTGCTGCTGCTGCTGCTCCTGCGCCATGGCTCTGCTACGTCCTTGGCCTTACAACTCTGTCTCTTGGGGTGAAGAGGTTCGGTGTGTGCGGGATTCTTGAGGTCCAAAGGAGGTTCTCCACTCTCAGCTCTTCTCTCTTAATGGTAGTGAATCTCCTCTCCCTGCTTGTTACTCAGACCCAACAGACAAGATGGAAATATACCCAACCCGCATGGTCTCACCGTCATTTGGTGGGAGTCACCAAGACAATGGTTAGAAGAGCCATATCAAGAACATCAATGTACCACAGCTGCAACCCAAGGAAACCAACATAAATGGCATTCACACTTGTACAATAGTTCTATTATAACCTTACCAACTGTAACGTATTGTACAGCTTTCCGATGAAACAGATTTTAAAAATCAGAACCAAACAAAAACTCACGACATCGGGTCATGAGTTTCAATGATAGGAAAATGCCACCTCAATGCCTTTCCCGAGAATGACAGTATACTTACTCTCTTGCTGGAAGACAAATTCATATACCCAGACCACCAACAGGGTCCACAGAACACTCCATGCTATTAGCTGCCATGGCTCATATTTGGTGCAGTGCCCATTGATGTAATTCTTGGCCTTTGTGGAGTACACTTCCAAAATCTCAAAGTAGGGCTCAAAGACCTTCTAGAAATGCAAGAGAAAATAAGAAACATTACTCTCAGAAAGAAAACACAGTGTGTTCTTTGTTGCTTAACTCTCCTTTTCCAAACTCAAGGCCATTCACACTCAGGCCCCACCCAGCAATACTCTTGTCATCTCTGGATCGCTCTAGCTCCTGCTCTAGGGGCACCTGTGCATACAGCCACTCACCAGCTCTGTGGACGTGGACAAGGTCTCTTCTGTGAAACAAAAAGCCTGAGCTAGTTCATCACTTCAACTCTCAGACTCTCTAGTGCAGTGGTTCTCAACCTTCCTAATGCTACCACCCTTTAATACAGTTCCTCATGTTGTGGTGACCCCCAACTATAAAATTATTTTCAATGTTACTCCATAACTGTAATTTTGCTACTGTTATGGATCGGGTGGCCCCTGTGAAAGTCATTTTTGACCCCCGAAGGGGTCGCAACCCACAGGTTGAGAACGGCTGCTCTCAAAGTAACCCTCTCTGCTTGAATGTCATTTCTTTTCTCCACATTATTTCAACCTGCCCCATTCTTTTTCCGGTAAAGGGCCAGAGAGCAAATATTTCTAGGCTTGGTGAGCCACATCATTACAATTAAAGTCAGTGAAAAAGCAACCACAGACAAGGTGCAATCATATAAGAGAGGTTCTGTTTCAATAGAAATTTCGTTTACGGGCACTAAGTTTTCCTATCAGTTTCGAACGTTAAAAACTATCTTCTTTGGTTTTTTGGTGTTCGGCTTTTTAATTTTAAAAAAGAACAATCATTTTTAGTTCATGCGCTGCACAAAAATGGGGGCTGGCTGGGTTTACCACTAGGCCATCATTGGCCCACACCTGCTCTAAGTCCATATTTGACCATAAGGCTCTTAATGCCAGGGAGTGTAGCTAATAATTATTTTATCCCTCACAATGCCTGGCACTAAAACAAAGGGGGACATCCTCTATAAATTAACCAGAAAACTCCACTCAAGAGAATAATCTTGCACTTTAAATGTTCCTTGTGAATTCACCTGTGACTCAGTCTACAGCTTATCACAACAACCTGTCTTGCAGCTTCCTCACCTCTTTCTTATGGGCCCGACTCTGTGGGTAAGCTCCTGGAGGAGAGCCCCTATCACGGTGCCCTGAACAAAACAGGTTTATCTGATAGCTTGTTATTCGTTCACCTATTTACCATTCATTAAATAAGGCTTAAGTCAGTACAAGAGGAAGACTAAACTTTTACTTCGCTAATAGTTGCAGTGTCGGAAACTGACCGGGGCAGTTCTACCCTTTCCTATAGGGTTGTTATGAGTCGGCATCGACTCGGTGGCAATGAGTTTGGTTTGGTTTTTGCATACAGCACTAGTCTTTGCCCTTAACTGGGTTTACAATCAATTGGGAGAAGCATGCGTGCACACACATACACATACACACAGACAATCAAATTCTCCAGGATAAAAGCTATAGCAAGGATGTAAGTGAAATGCTAAGGAAGGCCTCTCCTAACATGACTTGAGAGGAAATGGAGAAGATATGGCAACAAATAAAATAAACCTGGTTAAAAACGTCATCCCAGGCAGAGAGATTAGCAGCATACATAAAGAGAGCCTGGGGCGTTAGAAAATAGCAACATGTTCTATGTGGTTAGAGTGCAAGCTACATGAGGGCAAAGATCATATCCATCAAATCCAGCACTAAATCCCCAACATACGGCAGAGTGCATGGCACACCGTTTGTACTCTAAAAACCTGCACAGTGGCTGGCAGTGACTGAGTGAATAAGCAGACAGATCAGACACCTGAGACTACAAAAAGCGTCTTAAAAATACATTTCACTAAACATGAGAGGGAGTTGAAATAGATAGGAATCTTTTGTAAAGTCCTCTATCAGTATAGTTTTAAATGTACACATTTATTTTGACCAGAAATGTCACTTGTTGGTATCTACATACCTGTACATGTGCACAAAGAGACATGTCCAAGGAGGTTCACCTTGGTATTCTTTATAAGAACAAAGGAGAACATATATGAATGATGTAAATGTCTCTTAACAGGGCCTAGATGTTCAGTAAACAATGGTGTATGCATTTTATGTGCCCATAGTGTACAACATCAAAAAAACAGATCCACAGCAATTCCATTGAACTTTTCTATGACTGAAGGTTGAGTTTTAAAAAAATTACAAAATGAAAACAAAATAGGAGCATGTATTGTTAAGTACGCAAGGGTTTTTTGTTGTTTTACTTTGAAGATAATTTGGAGGGAGACTGAGTAGAAGGCAGGCAGTGGTTAGAGTAAAAAACTTGGGTTAATTGCAAAAATAGTCCAGGGGAGAACTAAACTGGATTTGACCTTCGGGAGTAAAACAGAGATTTTTAAAAAGTACTATGAATGAATATGAAAAGGAGCCCCAATTGTGCAATTTTTACACTCTTGGCTGTTAACCAAAAGGTTAGCAGTTTGAACCCACTAGAAGCTCTGCAAGAGAAACTAGCTGTCAATGTAAAGATTGCTGTTCTTCATAAAGACTGTGTGCCATTGGGTTGGCCCAGACTCACAGCCTAAAAAATTCCATAGTCAAGTTGTGTAGGGTGTCTCTGAGTTGGAAATGACTCAACACTTCAGACTGAAGGACAGTTTGGGAAACGGAACTAGCATAGTTTGGAAACTTACTAGATACGGGAGGCGTGGAATTAGGAAGTGGGGCCCAAAAGCCCACTGCTATTGAGTCTACTGAGTCACTCTACCAGACAGAGTATAACTGCCCCTTCGGGTTTCCAAGAGTATACACCTTTACAAGAGCCAAGAGTCTCATCTTTCTTCCTTGGATGGCTGGCGGGTGTGAACCACCTACTTTGTGGTTAGTACCATAACACCTAACAGTGGGAAGAATCAAACAGTTCCAAAGTTTGAGAGAGCAGGTGACATCATCAACCATGATAAGACTAGAAGAGGCAAGAAAGATTAAGAAGGTAAAAGAGATTTTTAGAGAAAGGTCATTGATACTGGTTTAAGTTAGGTTTCTATTGGATATCCACATGCAATGTTCTAGTAGGAGTATGATAACTTAGGAGGACAGGTGTTCGATGAATGTTTGTTGAAAGCATTTATACCCTTAGCAATTATACTGTGGTGTATAAAGTAATTAACTTTAGGCAAGAATTGGGTTCCCTAGAGGGCCATCCATGGAAACAGCTTATTTGCAACCCCACCATAGCTCTTGGAGGCCATTCCCAAGAGCCCACTGTTGCTATCAACAATATCCATCCCGCAGAACAGCAGCCATGCTGCTCAAAATCTAAGACAGGCCAGAGGGGTCTAGCATCATCACAAGTATTTTTTGATCCCCGTCATTATGAAGAACCTTCCAGCATTAAAGTCGTGCTTAAACCATACGGTTGAAGAATGTGTAGAAGGGGATGACAGAAGGATAATCATTTGGATCAGCTTTTCTTCTGATAACGATGATGTGGTTGTGTGCTGTGGAACTGATTCCAATTCGCAGCAACCCCAAAGGACAGAGTGGAACTGCCTAGGGTTCCCTCTGATAAATACTAGTTTCTAAAATACGCAGCAAATAGAGGTTTTCAATGTCAAAAGATATCTGTAGATACTTAGCAAATAAAAATAAATAACTGGCAAATAACCAGGAAATGAAAACTAACTTAATTTTTTTTTCAAACATCAAGATTCATGCATAAAGACATTGCTCATTGAGATGTATAAAATTATATTCAGTAAGAATATATATTTTTGGTAACCACTATGCTAAGATGATCATGGGAGTCCTGGAACTCCAAAAGGATACTTTAAGAGGAGGTCTACTTGCTCTTACTCTAAAAGCAAAAGGAGGCTAAATTGGGTAACTCCTGGAAAACATTTTTAGTAGTGGACTGAAATTAAAAACTCAAATTCCCTGCCACAGGGGTCAATTCAGACTCAACAAAGTAGAACTGGCCTGTGGGTTTCCAAAGCTATAAATATTTACCAAAGCAGAAAGTCTCATCTTTCTCAGCCTGCTGGCTTTGTCCCAAGGTCTTTCACCAGCCCTCGGTTACTACAAACAACCTAGGCTCCCCAGTGATGGCAGTCACAAGACTGCCAGCTCTCAGCATTATTGGGCTCTGTGGGGTCATGCATTTATCTCTTTGGAAAAAAAGGATGAGGCAGTCTCTAAGGACCTTAAAACTAGCACAACCCCCCGCGCTGGGCCCTGATGCAATACTCCAACTCTTGGGAAGCACTGAGTCTAAGAGCTGGACGGCACCCTCGGGATCAAGCCCAGCATTGGCTCTTTATAAGCAGAGACCGCAAGGTGAACGGTGGGCCAAAGTTCAAGACTAGGAACACAATCCTTCAGACTTGCTATTCAGACCTCGTTCAAGTCTTGAGTCTTGGTGTCCATTGGCAGGGATCACCAAACACATAGGTTCCCAATTTTATTTTGCCTACTTCCCCCTTTACAGAAAAAGAAAATTACTCAATGCCACTGACAATTAAAAGCTTTTGTACTATAGCCCATAATCCAGGATAAAGACTAGCAGCACCCCACCCCCAACTGAATCATTCAGTGCCCCCAGGGGGTAGTGTCACTCATTTGGAGAAACACTAGTTTAACACATAGAATCCAACAGCATCCTCAAAGCTTTCTTTTCACAGGCCACGTTCCTGGCAGAATCCACCCTGGATATATGGTGCAGCTCATAACGAACTAATATTGGATAGCCCAGGCCATGACTGTGGATAAACCCTGAGCTAGAGATGGCATCAGCACTGCTGGAATTGTAATTACTATTTTATGTGCTTGTGCTGCAGCAATAAGCACCTTATCTATGTACACCTGCATATATATATCTATAATACAATACTTAGGCTCCTATTTATTTCATATCAGTCTATGGGAACGATGAATGGTCATCAGTGAAGACCACCAACTTAGTATGCATGTCCTCACAAATATCTCACTAATCTGTGCTTCCATTTCTTTATGCAGATTAGAACAGATACAAGACTAACAGATTCACAAAATAAAGTGGGGCATGTGTGTGTATGACTTCAACCCTTTCTTAACAAAACCGCTTTGGCACAGTTTCCAGAAGTAATGCATTCCTTCTTTCATATTTTTTATAAAAATTGGAAATACAGTAGAGAAAAATATAAAATGAAAGGACTTTTATCAATGGATATACATTCATTATTGTCATTAGAGAAGAACACAATTCTTTAAAAAAGTATAATGTTAAAGGAAAAAAACAAATTCTGATAAACCTTAATCGTATGACCATCCAAGAAGCTACTGTTAAATGAGTCAATTAACCAGTTTCTCTCCTCATGTTCATTACATCCTAATCTAATGGTTGAGGTGTTGGCTGATGCTGAAAAGACATCTAACCAGGACTGAATAAACCCTATCATCCTTAGACAGCAAACAACTAGTAGAATTCACAGGCACTACTAGTAGCCCACTATACTCAGTGATAAAGGACCCTTTCCACTCCCAAATCAATCCAAGGCACTCTAGTGAATATAACGTAGTCGCAAGTTCTGCTTGAAAATTCTAGTCTGCAAACTATGAATTTGAGGCCTGTTACATGTTAAACCAGTGAGCTTCAAACTTTTCAACAGACCCACAAAAATTTCTTCTACAACTCAATCTAGTACACATATTAACCCAAGCCACGAAACGAAAAAGTTTTAAAATAACCCCAACCTAACTTATTACCTGTGATACACTCATCTCTTTCCAAACTCACAAAGCTAGTAAAGCTGAGTCTTTGGGGGCAGGAGGCTGACTTGTGGAGTGGCTTACCTCAGGGCACTTAATTGGAAGAGTTGGGCTTGTTGACACAAGGAAGTGGAACCAAGTGGCTCTGGGCTGAGCCTTACTAGGTTGGGGTGCCTCTGGGCACTTAATTTATGGGCTGTTTGCTGACCCATGGAGCTTGAGTTTAATGCCTTCAGGCTAAGGCTTACAGTGGAGGGTATGCCCCACTGAGACCTAAAAGAACTTTGTAACATGACCTGATAAACAAGTGTATCCTGAGCACTTCTCACTTGCATTAGAACCTGCGGACTTCTTTAATACTGTGTGAGTTTGTGCAGCCATTGGAGTGGGCATTAGAAATATGAGATGAAGTGCAGAGCACTTAAGATAGCACATTCACGACCAGCAGGAGCCAGAGGTAGAGTAAGCCCTCTGTATCCTGAGATTCCTGTGCAGGGATCTCCTTGACCCAGACGACAGCTGACCCTGCCGTGAGCAGCCCAATGTGTAGCCCATTTTGCTACCACATCAAAAGTTTCCATCAACAATCCTGCAGGGAGGATTTGTTTTTCTTCGTCTTCCATTTTCTTCACCTCTAATCATCAAAAACAGAACAAAGCCGTGGTGGTCAAGTTCATTCTGACTCTAAGGCAGCGTAGAACTGCTCTCGAGGGTTTCCAAGACTGTAAATCGATACAGTCTCCTCTTTCTCCAAGAAGCAGGTAGTTGCAATTAGCAGCCCAACACTTAAGCCACTGCATCACCAGGGCTCATTCACCTCTAATATTATTATATTATTCAAAACAGCTTCTCCAGAAGAGTCTGAAGTACAAGCTTTAAGGCAGGGACAGACTATTAAGGAAAAGGAGAACTTGTTTCAGCTAGCTTACCCGCTGCCTTACATACCTACAGATCAAATGGTGGGTCCTCCAAGGGCTGAGATTCCCATTACAGAGTAAAGCGTAAATACAGAAAAGGCCCAATTTGCCTACTTATTCTCATAACAAAGAAAAGAGAGCTACTTGGATCTTATTTCTACCACATTGTGCAGAACTTCAAAGTGTAGAGTAAACAAGAAAACAATACTGTCTTTAAAGCTCAAAAAAAAAAAAAGCACATCAGAAGCCCAAAGGGGAAATTCCCATGGGTCATTAACGAAAAAGAAGTTGAGCAACAGAACCAAACAACCATTCCAAGCAAGTACAAATGACTGTGATACAGAGATGTTTGAAGAGAGTGACTCACCATTGGTTACAAGTTACAGAACAAATCATATACTTCCTCCAAAATACCATGTGACTCTTCCAACCCATAGTGACCCTATAGGGCAGAACAGATCTGCTGTTCCATAAAGTTTCCGAGGCTATAAATCATCACAGAAGTAGACTTCCCCATCTACTGCATTTGGAACCACATACCCTGTGCTTAACCATTACACCATCAGAACTCCTGATGTAAGTTGAGTCAGGAGACTCAGTAAGTGGGAAGGAAGGTTCTCTCCAATGCAAGTCCCACCGAGACCCAGCTGGTCTCCTAACAAAGCAGACAGGCAATGCTCCTGGGAAAGCCAAGTTTCTGAGCTCATCAAAGCTCACTCAAGGGCTGAAAGTCTATGTCAGGTGGCATTTACTTATTTACTTATGGTCGTGGCAAGGCCTCAAGGGAAGACAGGTGTTGATTCTGTCAGCCAACAATTCTGAACACATCAAGCAAGGCACTACACCAAAAAACAAATCATTACCATCCAGTCGATTCTGCATACAATTTCCAAGACTGCAAATCTCTGTGGGAGCAAATAGCCTCGTCTTTCTCTTGCAGAGCGGCTGGTGGTTTTGAACCACCGGAAGTCCACTGTGTGCCCAATGGTGCCACTAGGGTTCCCAACAAGGCACTAGAATAAGAGCACCCTCAGTGCCTTCACACTGATTCCAACTCATGGCGACAGCGTGTGTTTCAGAGCAGAACTGCTTCAAGGGAGCAAGTTCTTGGCTGTAATCTTTTTGGAAGCAGATTGCCAGATCTTTCTCCTGGAGTGCTGCTAAGTGAGTGGCTGAACGCAAAACTAGTAGAAACTTGGCTAAAACTAAGTTCAATATGCAAAGGCACATTTGTTTAACATACTGTCAGCATAAGGCAAGTCAGTGAAGTGTGGGGGAAAGGATTGTGGAAACTTGTAGATGGCTTGTTGCTAACCACACTATGAACTCCCAGAGTATGCGTACGCCAAAACCTCTTGCCAGTGAGTCCATTCCACCTGTTGCAGGATAGAGCTGCTCCCCAGGGTTCTCAAGGCATGACCTTGCAGACACTGAGCATCAAACTGCTTCTGAGGAGCCTCTGTGGAAGTTCAAACTGCCAGTCTTTCAGTCCAGTGCTTACTGATTTGCACCACTTAGGGACTCTTCAAAATTCACTGCAATTGAGTGGATTCTTGCGCATGGTCACCCAAAAGGACAAGGTAGCACTGCCACTGTGGGTTTCCATAGCTTTTTATAGGAGTAGAGAGCCTCATCTTTCTTCCAGCTGGTGGATTTGGTAGATTTGAACTGCTGACCTTGCATTCAGCAGCCTAATGCACAACTGCTCCACCACCAGGCTCCTTCGGGACTTAACTTAGGGCTAGCTAAATGGCTTACTCTGTGGATACACAGAGGTTACCTGTCAAGGTACAAAAGAAAAGCCTAAGTAACAACTACTCACTATCCATTGAAGATTCAAACTCCCTCCCATAGGATTTATTCTGACTTACAGTGATCCTACAAGTCAGAATAAAAGTGCCCCCTGGGTTTCCAAGACTGTAATTCTTTTCAGGAGTGGAAAGCCTCATCTTTCTCCAAGGGCACCTGGTAGTTTCAAACTGTTGCCCTTGCAGTTAGCATGCCAAGTCCTAACCCGCTATGTCTAGCAATGAGGCTTCCTTGGATAAGTGGGGAGTTTTCATACATGCAGGGTGTGATAGTTAGGTGATTGTGCCAACCTGGTCAACAGAAACATGTGAGATTAATCAGGTTACAGTTTGATTAGAGAGCAGAGATAAATGGCTCTGTAAGGCCTGTCCCCCTCTCTCTTGCTCTCTGATGATCAGAGCAGTGTGCTGCTGCTTTACCTAGTTCTCTGCCTCAACTTGAAAGCTACACTACCTGTGGGCCAAACCAACCCATGGATTGTGTCCCTAAAGGGTGGGGCTCCTTTGCGACCTGCTTTGCCATGCTGCTGGTGTTTACACTGCTTGAGCTTGAGGCTGGTGGACCCTGTCTCCTTGCTTGAGTTTGATATCCCATCCAGGCCTGCTTTGCTAAAACTCCGAGCTACTGACTGTTGCTAACACACCCTGCTGTTTGCTACCTGTGGGCAGAGAGTCTGCCTGTCTTGCCTGAGGGAAGACTCTGGTATCTGCTTCCTCATCCTTTGACCTGGCAGCCCACCTGAGTTGAAGGACTTCCAGTATATTAACTAGTCCACAGAAGTGAGTTGAACTGAGCCCTCTGTACTGCTGTGTGGACTAATTAGCTGTTATCTTCCTTGCTGTATAAACCTATCCTCTTATAGATACATAATCATAAGTGTCTTGGTTTTGTTTCTCTAGAGAACCCTGCCCAACACAAAGGGGAAGTTGGGACCTCCCTAAAATTACCACAATTGAAGGAATTACCATTCCCACACTTACCTTACAGAATTCTGTCTTTCTGTCACTGAGGTTACTGAAGGTTAAGACTTTCAAAATGTGTAGAAATCCCCCTTGTGCAACAGTCATGTGGCTTTTAAAGATGAGGAATCCTGAATCTATGCTGAGAAGTACGACCTAAGGAAGCTGTGATGGCTCATTCTCTGGAAGTTT
>NW_022103968.1:62763012-62765804 GCF_000313985.2 Echinops telfairi | reverse complement strand
TGTGTAAAAATTGTCTGATTCCATCTATATGAAATCTTCAGGATAGGGAAATTTATAGAGATATGGACAGAATTATGTACACCAAAAATATGTTTCAACTTGGTTAGGCTATGATTTTCTATTTATGCTCAGTATTTTGTAATCACTCTCCATTTTGTGATCTGATATAATTACCCTGTATATTATAAATCCTATATTCTGAGATATTAATGAGGCAGGATTGGAGAGTTATGTTAATGAGGCAGGATACACTCTAAAGAATTAGGCTGTGCCTTGAAACAATCTCTTCTGAGATATGAAAGGGATTGCACAAGCAAGCAAAAATCAGATGGACCTACCACCCTACTACCACCAAGATAGAATCAAATTGCAGTTGGGTGGGGGAGCAAAGAAAAAAAGAGCAGATACCAAGGGCTCACGTAGAAAGAAAATGTTTCGAAATGATGATGTCAACATATGTACAAATGTGCTTAATACAACTAAGCTGTAAGAGCCCCAATAAAATGATTTATTTTTAAAAAGGAAGAAGAAGAAGGATCAGATCAGAGCACATCACTTGGACCCAGGCTCCCCGTGCTGGGAAACATCTCGGCCCAGGGAAGACTGATGACAAGGCCCTTCCCCGAGACAACAGAGAGAGCCTTCAGCTAGAGCCAGTGCCCTGAAGGTGGATTCCTCCTAGTCTCTGAAACTGCGAGAGATTATGACACGGATTGTTCACGTCAGTCATCCATTTGTGCTGCTTCTGTCATACAGGACCTGACAGGTAAGACAGATGGGGAAGTGGGGGGGTGACTGCTAAAGAACAGTGGTTTTGTTTGAAAATGTTAGAAAATTTGTGTGGTAATAGAAAATTGTTTGCATAACTCTGAAAATTCTGAAAATGATCAAATTCTACACTTAAGGGGTGGGGTGCTCCTTGTCTAAAGAAATGTGTTTTGGAAAGGGTGTAAAACCAGAATTGCTACCTATAAGTTGTTGCTTTAAAAGCACTCCCTTTTCTTTAGCAGTTCACAAGTTCATAAACAGAATATCCAACAGGTACACCCTCCCCCATGGACACCTCCTCACGACTGCTGTGGAGTCACCGTCACGGAGGTCTTTGCCAAGGGAGCTGTGCAGGAAAAGAAAGGCAGGGCTGGTTATCGAAGTTCCAACCCTAAACTCTGGCTCTCACTCAGAAGCCTCTGATGCTGTATGACCTCTGGCTCATGACTGAGTCTCTGTTCAGCTCAACAGAAGAAAGACAGGGCTTCTACTCTCATAAAGCCCTAGAGTCCCAGAAACTCACAAGGGCAGTTCTACCCTGTCCTACAGGGTTGCTAGGAGCTGGAATCCACTCAACACTGAGTGTGGTTTAGTTTGGTGCAACTACAATTGGCTATGCTGCAAACCCAGATGCTACTGTTACAATCCAACAGGAAGCTGTCTAGTATTGAAGCAAAGCATCATAGCTTGAATTGCTGGTAAATCCTGCCCTCTCTGCCGGTGGAACAACCGCATTTGTGAAGGGAGATCTTTGCTCTTGGTGCACGGTGGGTCCTGAGTCAATCTCTCGTCAGAGCTAAAGAAGCATCAGGAAGGCAGGGGTGGGGAGGAGAGATGCTCAGCCATGGGAAGACTGCCCAGGGCAGAAGCTGAGGAGAGCCACAGCACAGAAAGCCTTCCCCCAGGGCTGGCACCAGGCACTGGGACTTCCAGCCTCCTAAACGGGTCTAGCCTCCCACTTGGGGGAATTCTGTTTTAGCAGCACTGCATCAATAAGATGGGTGGCGGGGGGTGGGGTGCAGGAAAATGACTGCAAAATAAAGCAGTCGTTAGTAAATAAAATACACGGTGACTCAATTTCCTCATGACACACATTTCGCCTCATGCAGCAGCGGTAGCAGCAGACAGCAGTGCTCAGTGTCCTAAGCAAAGGCACAAAGGCGAAGCCTGGAGCCACTCTGATTCCCAGGCCCACCTGGCACTTTCTTAAACTGCTGGTCATAAAATACAAGTTCGTGCCAAGCTGCTGGCATTCCAGGGGAAACGCTCAATCTACCCTTAGCCCTGGGAATCTCAAAATCCTATTAGAAAGTTGTCAGTGTCCCTTCACCCACCCATCAAACTGGATAAAACCAGTTCCCTGAGAACTGATCACAAACCTGATTGCAGCCCTCCTGACCCACTGCTGCAGGCTGCCATGGGCATGGTCTTGGGAAAGCACTTGCAACCCTCAGCTGATCGCACTCTGGCTGTAACACAGCTGGCCAAGTTCACCAACAGCATTCTCGCGGTTGCCCAAGCAACGCAGTCTCCCCAGCACTGAGCCCAAACACACCACCACAGAAACAGACTCAAAGAGTACCAGAGGATTATTGTTGTAAGATGGGGTAACTGCCACAAAGTGCTTTGCAACTCTAAGCTCTCCCCTGAACAGAGCCTTTCTAACACTTGGTTTTTAGCCTCCTGGGTATTAAAAAAAGGAAGAGCAATTCACAGTTAAAAAGGATCTAGACTACTTCAGTAAAAACTTCTTGGAGCTACCTCTGATATTTAGTGTGCAGCACACAGAAGTAAGTTATGTGGCCCACAACTAAAGCCCAATGTTCTTCTATTAAGAAAACCCTGAGTATAAATTGGTGCAGCTACTTTGGACACTTGTATAGCAGCATACTTTATGGCTCAGCAATTCCATTTATGCATACCAAAAGGCAAGTTCAAGAATGTAGCAGCATCATGAATGATAGTGAAACACTAGAAACATCAAGGTTAATGAACTCTGTTGCTGCTACTTGTTATTAAGTTGA
>NW_022103968.1:62760026-62761717 GCF_000313985.2 Echinops telfairi | reverse complement strand
CCAGGCTTCTCTCCCTGACAGACAGCAGCAGCTAAGCTCATTAAGGGGCTCAGATGTTCACAATACTAACAAACACTCTCCCCACACAAATACCCATTCTAAAAGATACTTGGTTCTATAGTTTGGGGACTTTCATTTGAATTAGATTTTGTTATTTTATTTTAAGGAGCCCTGGTGGCGTAGTAGTTACATGTTAGGCTGCTAAAATGAGCAGTTAGAAACCACCAGCTGCTCTTTGGGAGAAAGATGAGGCTCTTTGCTCTTCTGAAGAGTTACAGTCTTGAATATCCACAGGGACAAGTTTTCTAATGGAGTCGCTCGCTGTGAGTACGAATCAGTAGGATGCAGTGAGCATGGCCCCTCAGGCCTAGGGCTCTCTGCTTTTGCTGCCCAAGGTGTTTCAGAGCCTGGGCTGGGATTTCAGAGCCCCGACCATCCTCTCTGTCAGTAGCCCTTCCCACCTCAACTCCTGAATCCCACTTGTAGAAACAACAAACTACTGCCAGCTTTCAGTCCTCCCCATCTACCACATGGCTCCAGTCTCCCCTCATTCCAAAGCATGCTTTCTTTCTCAGTAATTGAAGGGGGGGTGAGATGTGTGTGTGTGTGTGTGTGTGTGCGTGTGTGACACATGTGAACTGACTCACCTGCAAATCAATGCCCTGTGGAAAATTTGTAATCCCAGGTTACTTTCTAATTATGTCAACAGCACATACAAACTGTATATAATACTAGACCGGGCAAAGTCTAGTTAAGGTAAATGTTACTAGAAATTCCTAAAACAAGACCAAGCACATACTATCTGTTTATAACTCACCTTTCCAATCTCCAAAGCCCAGAGAAGTCCCACTTGTTGACACACTGTGTTTCTGCTTCACATACAAGGTTGACACCATGCCAAAGAGAGTGCTCACCTGACCTAAATGGTCAAGGTTTCAAAGTCCCAGCTCCGGTCCCAAGGCAGTGCCCTGTTTACTAGCTAATTTTACCAACAAGACACCAGACAGGCTCAAAGAACAGAAAGGAACTGTTTGGCATAGACCCAGCATGTTCTCCTTTAAGCCCCACTTAAGGACTCAGAGGGCAAGCACCACTGAAGACTCAGAGGTCAAAGATAAAGCTCTCTGGCTTGAGGAAAATTGAGTTTTACACCCAGAAAGCAAAGCTGAGGGAGGCTTGCTGTTTCTAAATTTTAAAAAGTGCACTGCAGAAACGCTACAAAGGGAGCATTTCATTTCATTCTGCTGCCCCCAAAAAACACAACACCCATGCTATCTCCCCTCCACTATACATCCAAAATCTATCAGATAGAACCTGATCCATAAGCAAAATAGACCCAACTGGCGCACAAGAATGAGCCCATTAAATTTCAAGTGACAATTCACTGCCCTGCTTAGGGGCAAGCCCAGACTCCACCAATACCCACGTATCCCTGGTTAGTAAGTGTAAGGCCAGGGTTTCTCCACTTGGAGCTGCTGACTAGTTAAACTGGCTAGTCCTTCTTGTAGGGGCTGTGTGCACTCATGACTGCAAGTTACTCCCCTCCACCCACATGTCAGTATCACTTGCCAGGTGTGACAACCAAAACTGTCCCTGTTGTTGTCAATACCAGGTGGCCCTTAAAACAAGTACAGAGCAAAACTGGTCCATGGAGTTTTGAGAGCTGTGACCTTGGCCAGGCGACCCTGAAA
>NW_022103968.1:62756392-62758500 GCF_000313985.2 Echinops telfairi | reverse complement strand
GAATCCTGCCCCGATCCTTCTTTACTGTTCATCCTACACAGCCCTGCACAGTTCAAGGAAGGGAGGGCCTCATTCAGCAAGTACCGTCAGCAAGTGACAGATGTCAGGGCCCAGTCAGATCTCCAGGCAACCACCAAAGCAACGTCCCTAAATGTTCTACATGTTCTGATAAGGAAGTGAAAGGTAACGGTGGCTATTACTTTAAGACACAACTATCCCCAAGTTAGCATTCTGAATAAAAGCCATCATTGCTCTGCTACCGGGAACTCTGAGGCCCAAGAAGTAAAAAGCATTTCTCTGTATATGGAGGTCTCCTGCGTACATATAGCAATGTGCAATTCCCATAAATATACTGGTCAATGAGGGGGCGGCAAAAACTTTGTGGGAAATGGAATTAAAAGATAATGTTCATTTTCCATGGACTTTATGGAAGCCCCTGCATGTAAGAGGAAAAACAAACTGTCAATTATGACAAGTCATAAAGCATTAGCCCTGCAAGCTACCAAGAGTGCTAACCTGAGCGAAGGAATTACAGGGGTGTGTGGGGGGTGCTTTCTCCCAATCATCTATAGTTCTAATTTTCTAATATAAACAATGCTCTGGTACCAAGATTAAAAATTACCTAAGGCTGTTTATTATCTAGGAGTCTGTGGTTACCAGTAGGCCTGGTAACCTGAAAAGTTAACAATTCAAAACCACCAGCCACTGTGTGGAGAAAGATAGGGTTTTCTACTCCCGTAAACAGTTACAGTCTCAGAAACTCACAGGGGCAGTTCTACCCTGTCCTATAGGATCCATATGAGCCAGCATTGACATGATGGCAGTAAGTTAGATGGGAGTTTTTCTGGCTTATTATCTACTAGAAATTCATTACATTTGGGGCAAGAAACTCTGTTAGGGGACTTGTTCATCAGGATCTTTGTTTAACTCAAGAATTTCCCTGTCTCACCTAAAATCACTGCCAACCAGAACGAACCACGACCCTGAGTCCCTCTTTTACCCCTCTCACACAGACATTACAGATTTTTCCATAACAGAAAATGTAAGAAATCCTTACTGTTCATTTTCTCCAATCTCCCCATGATACCAACTTACTCTCCGGACAGTTAAAGGGAAGGTTGGAGATTGTTTTTAAAAATCACAACTCTTGCACAGAAAGATTTCAGACTCAGAAGAGTGGCTCACGGAAAAAGGAAAAACCCAGAAACACTATAACCCTAGCTTTTTCCTTATCACAAGCAGAATGCTAAGAGCCCTGGGGGCGTAGTGGGTCATGAACTGGGCTGCTAAACACAAGGTCAGCAGTTCGAAACCACCAGCCACTCTGTAGGAAAAGGATATGGGGCCTTCTACTCCCTTCAAGCCTCGGGGAGCCACAGGTGCAGTTCTACCCTATCCTATAGGGCAGGACTGGTCCCATTCAAGCCCCATTAGGTAAACGCTCTCTACAATCAGCACTGTGACAGGTGCTCCTTCACCTCTAGACAAGAGATGTGCTCCCTATGCCTTGCAGGGAGTTTCCCAAACTCTTACGTTTGGGAAACAGTTACAAAATGTAACAAAACGCGCCCTGGAAGAATGAGAAGCGAGCAGTTAGGAAGTTTGAAGTTTTAGATATGTCCAAGACTGCTGAGCACGTAATAAAAAGCGGTGGGAGGGCTCTGACTTCCCAACACAAGTATCAGAAGTCCGTCCTCCTGTGTGTCCTCTCCGATCCTTCGGACTAAAATAAACCTGAGCTAAACTACTTAAGAAGGGTGCTGGCAAACTCACCAACATCAGCAAGTCCGAGCTAGGCATCTTCCTCTTCCGGCCTTGCCGCTGCAAAAGGGAATCAGGATTGTGTACTTCTAAAGCTTTAAACTCTCGCTTCGGCCCGCGTAGACCTGCCAGAGTAGTCAAGAAATGGTTCTTGTTGCCTTTTGAGATCTCAGATTACACTCCCAGATATCAAACCCCACCCCTAGTCCGCCATCCCAGCGAATCAGGATGAGGCTGGTGCTGAACTTCCCGCCCCCAGGAGACCACACAAATCCAGACCCAGGATCCCCACAAAGGTTCCCACCCAGGTAAATACCCAGAAAACGCCCAGGATGCCTGAGCCCGGC
>NW_022103968.1:62749807-62755398 GCF_000313985.2 Echinops telfairi | reverse complement strand
GCGGGAGGAACGGGAGGCGCGCCCCAGGACCCTCTGCGAAGGTCACCCCAAAACCAAACCAAACGCCGCCATGGAGGGGGATGCCCACTGCTAGCGAGCCAGTAGGACGCGGTAGAACGGCTCTTGTGAGTTTTCGAGACCGTAGCTGTTTACTGGGGTAGAAAGCCCAGTTTTTTTCCCTCGCGGTTCATAAGCAGGGTTCATAAGTGGTTCGTTATTTTTAAAATCCAACTTGCCGGCTGCAATTTGGGGACTGGAGCCCCAGAGAAAGTCTGTCTGCAGAGCATCATACAAGTTGATCCAAAACAAGAACTCAAGATGGGTCTCTAAAGGAGGGCTTTGGGATTTTAGTGGTGACCCCGTGATTTCTCCCATGTCTTTTTCCTGGGCGGGAGACTTCATCTTTACTATTGAGATTATAGATTTCAGAAGTGGAGTTAGGGTGGGAAACTTGGTGTCACATTTGAACTCAGGGCACATCTAAAGTATGCTTGCTTAATACGAACAAAATCATATTAGAGCTAACCCACCCACCCAAACCCACTGCTGTCAAGTAGATTCGGATTCAGAGCAACCATATAGACAACGTGGAACTGCCAATGGTTTCCCAGACTGTACATCCTTACAGAAGCAGGAGGCCCAGGGAACCGACGACAATGACTGACAGGCACACACACACACACACACACACACACACACACACACACCCAGGGAGGGAGGAGGTGAACAACAGAAAGTGGGCGAAGAGAGAACGGACAGTGCAAGACATGAAAATAATAATTTATCAGGGGTCCGTGAGGGTGTGGAGGGAGGGAAAAAAGGAGAGCTAATACCAAGGGCTCAAGCAGAAAGAACATGTTTCCAAAATGATGAAAACAACGTATGTACAAATGTGTTTGATTGTTGTAAGAGCACCCAGTAAAATGATTTATTAATTTCAAAAAATAAGCAACAGGTGGCCCAATCTCCTCCCAGGGAGCATGGGTCTCAGACAGCTCTCAAGTGCTTAAC
This sequence comes from Echinops telfairi, assembly GCF_000313985.2. Classification (NCBI taxonomy): domain Eukaryota; kingdom Metazoa; phylum Chordata; class Mammalia; order Afrosoricida; family Tenrecidae; genus Echinops; species Echinops telfairi. Next base: position 62,754,387 of record NW_022103968.1, on the reverse strand, counting down.
CATGTTCTCCCAAGGCTCTTTGTTAGAGATGAAGAGCCCTTCATCGGTTTGCCAGCTCAAGCTCATTGTACTTCTTATGGAGAATCTCAGAGAGGGACCTAGCTCCTGGAAGTTCCCTTTAGAACCCAGGTTACAACCAAGATCTGGTCTGGCAATTCTGTGACTCTTGTGGCTGTTTGACTGTGTTGAGAGACTTCAGGACCCCTGACTTTCCTGTTCCACGCTCCCTCTCAGTACAAAATATATCAGGGATCGTAAGAGGACTGTCCTAGAATGAAAATGCAGGCTCTATAAAAACACAATCAAAGAGATGTATTGAAAGTCCAGAGAGAGTTCAGACTGGGGAAAATCTCCAAATTCACAGAGTAAAGGTGGTCCCTCCTTAGAGCAACACTCATCTAAAGTCCAAGCAGGAACTGAAACGACAATGTTATGGTTGGCTGAAAGACAATTGACACCCTAAAATCAGGATATCCGAAAGCAAGGGCTTTGTGGGGATGAGTGGGTCAATGTGGGGATCACATGGTGGAAGAAGGTACATGTATGGCCGGATCAATACCATGCTGACTTCTAGCAACAAGTGACCTTGAGTCTCCCCCACCCATGTGGAGCTGACCAGAGCTAGCTGAAACAACTAGCAGCAAGTGGCCTTGAATCTCCCACACACACCTGCGGAGCTGACCAGAGCTGGCTAATGGCCCGCTTTGTTCTCGACCCGCCGCTGTGCACCCAGCACCTGCATGGCCCATTTGGCTCAGTGCCCACTTTGTTCTTGCCCACCACTCTGCACCCTGCACGTATACACCCGGAACCAGGAAGACACCTTACATTCCAGAAATCGGGATATACCTGTCCATATAAGCAGCAGCCCTGTAGCCTGCAATGCGACTCCTCCAGCCCGGACAGTGTGGACTGTGGGACTTCGCCCAGGCTGGGGGATTTTCTCCCTAATAAAGCCTGTATGTTCTAATTCGACTGATTTGGTTTCTGGCGTCTCTCGACTACCTTACAGTACGTAATTGTAATGTTCAGGTATTTACAGATAGGCACAGGACAACATACCAAACTACTCACTGCCATGAGTTGGTTCTGACTCATTGGGACCCTGTAGAGCTGCCCCAGGGGGTTGCAAGGCTATAAATCTTCATGGGTGCAGAAAGCCTCGTTTTTCTCCCAGAGAGCAGCTGCTGGGTCCTACTTATACCCTTGCAGCTAGCAGCCCAATGTGTAACTCCCTACGCCAGCAGGGCTCCTCAGAACAAATCCAGGACATGCTTGTCTAGGAGCTTGTGATTTTCCCCTATCATGGCTTTTCCTGAGAGTGCATGTAAGACTGGCCAATAATGCTGTGCCTTTGAGCAGACTATCACGTCCTGTTCTGTTTGATCATAGAGGAAAGACCCCTGAGGGAAAACTGTGACCTCTTACGTCTTTCCGACAACAGAGAAAAAATATTTCCTTTAAAGTATATTGTGAAATTGGCACCGAGGTTCCGCACAGGGGAAGGGGTGGGGGAGGAACCACTGTTAGAAAAAGGAACTTTACAGTTCAATAAAAAGTTAAATTAAACATGTTTCTGGGTTAATGTCAAGGTTTAGGATGGAGTTATGGCTCCATTTAGAGATTTACAATCTCTCAGATTGTAGACTTTCATACATTCCATCCTTTTGATCAAGGATTTCTATTAAATTTAATCACACCCAAGATAATGTGCTTTCTTCCACATGGATCCCTTATTTGAATGACCTTTTCAGTGAAAGTTTTAAAGATCCAAGAGAGTAATTTTTAATGGTCAGGTGCCATCCACTGTTTTGACCATGCTTAGATTTTGTACCCAGTCTTCAGGAATATTTCAGGAAAGGTTAGTATGGAGAAGGACACTGTTAGAGGGACAACTTAGCTGTTAGGATACTTTTAGAGTAAGAGTTCAAACTCATCAATGATTAAGTTTTATCCATGTACATGAGCCCCTTCACTGGTAATATATTAGTTCTCTGTGTCCTATCATTGGTCGTGATTAAGTTTTATCTATGTACAAGAGCCACTTCATGGTAAAATATTTGTTCTCAGGGTCAAAACAGTAGTGGTTTTTACATAGTATTTAATTGCTATCATTATAATGATAATAACCACAAGTATCATTAGACCATATAACAGCATTAATCTGATGTATAATCTAATCCCTAAGGATAGGAAGCTGAAAATATTTAGATGAAAGGGGTTTGACATGGCCGTAGTTGAAGCCAAGTGGTATTTTTGTTGACCTGTGTGATGGCTTGTTCTACTCCGGCTGAAGTGTTTAAAGCAGCAGGGGGTATTGGCAAGTGCACAGCGTCCTGTTTGTTGGGCTAGAAGAACATGGAGTGTGGGAAATAGAAAGATTTCTCCCAAATATATGTTAGACTTAGGACACTGCTTGCAGCTAATAGTAAATGATTGTCAAGTTACCTGTATTAGTCTAGGTACTCTGGAGAAACAAATCCATAGCGACTCATGTATAAGAGAGAGTTTTATGTAAATAAAATGTGCATCATGAAAACATCCCAACCCAGTGCTGCCTAAGCCCACAAGTCCAACATTAACCCATTAACCCAACACCAGTCCACAAAGTCCTCCACCTCACAAAACAGAGGCAATGATGCCGACTGCAGGAGGAAAGCTGAGTCAGTGAATGAACAAGCATCTCAGCACTAGCAGGGGTCTCCACACGGCTGCTCCAGCACCCAGGGCTGCATCGGGATAGGTCCACGTGGCTTCTCCTTGGGGATGTCTTGTAGGAAGTCAGTCTTGCAAGCTGAAGCAGGGAACTGCTAAGGCAGCTGCACCCGGTGCAACCATCACACAATAAGAGACCCGAGAACTAGAAAGGCGAGGCTTCACCACCCATTTATCCCTCTGCCTTTCAACCAGCCCCACATGTGATTATCGGCCAGGCTGGCACAATTAACTAACTCAGACTTAGGACACTGCTTGCAGCTAACGTTAAATGATTGTCAAGTTACCTCCCTGAATGCAGTCAGTTGCCAGACTACTGCATGGTCCCAGCATAGGTAGGGCCCACTCCCTGCTGTTAAGGACAATGGGCTACTTCTCCCTAAAGGCTTGCGGCCATTAGTTTGGTCCCTGTAGGTGGGGTTTAAACCCTACTGATAATGGTTTCTACGGAGATCCAGAGAACAGGTCAAACCAGCTCAGTGACATCCAAAGTTAGGCTGCCATCCTGAATCTAGGATCCGACCATCTTGTCAAATGAGTACCCCCATTACCTCTCCTTCCTATTGCGTGGATACCCCTAGATCACCCCCCTACCATTACTGTATAACCCTATAGCACAGCCCTTTCCTGTGACATATGTCCTCACCTGTAATTAGGGGGCTTGCACGGCCCCAGAGAATATAAAAGCCTTGGTTAGCAATAAATATATCTCTCTCTCCACGTGGACCACCAAGTGAGGCTGAGGTGAGCATTGCTACCATGAAATGTGTCTGATTTCCTTATTTCAATCTCTCTTCTGTCTCTCATGCTCTTTATGACTTTAATGTAATCTTTACGTATTATCACTGTACAATTGCACCTACAGGACCCATGATGATGTGTTAGGGGCTGGGTACCCTGACAATGGAGGACAGTTATATGATCTAGGACAACTTTGGGTAAATGCTTAAGAGACTTCTGTTGGGCTTCTATGTTATCAACAAATGTATCTATTATTTACAGCTTAATAGCAAATACATTGCAAGTAGATCTTTCAAGTTTATGAACATTAATAAAGGGCAGGAGCTGTGAAGAAGTGCTCATTCCTCTCCAGGTCTGTAGCTAGCAGCCCAGGGGAATCTCATCGTTTCACCTGTTACTTGCCTAAAGGTGATGCTAAAGTTGATGGCTGTAGGGAGAGAGGTGGCTGTGTGTCTTTGCCTTCGGCCAGGAGGCTGGCTTGCAGACAGGGGTGCCCATTGGTCATGCAGCAGTGCTAAAGGAGCTTTGTAGCACTTGCTCAAGCAGGGAAGCTGTCAGTGGACCACAAGCCGGGAAGAAGTCAATGGCTGAGAGGCTGAGTGCTAGAGAGACACCTGATGGCCAGCATCACTGAGAAGAGGGGATCTGACAAAAGAAATGTGTCCATAACTTGTAGTGACCTATTGATTTCCCTAGTAAACCCGTAATCATGAGTCTGCCACTTTCATTGGCCCTTGCAAGGGATCCTCATGCCCCCTGCGGAGAGAGAGTGCCATGGGAGGAATAGTTAGTGTCCGCGGGGGGGAAAGAGGATGGAGGGAGAAGCCATGTCTGACCTCTGCCCGAGAGGAACCATTGTTGGGCAGGTGTGGAGTTGCCCTTCTACCAGGTAGAAGCAGGCACAGAGGAATTTCATCCATGCCAACACCTGAAGCAATATGCCCTTGCTGCGGTCTGTGTGGTCTTGGGGGCAGTTTTCTTCACCATGAAGGTTGTCTTAGGGTTTCTCTGTCTCACGGTCACTCCCACTGAAGACTGACGTGAAATGCTTTTGTCAAACCTGCTGCAACTGCCAGCTTTGCCATCTCGTTCCCAAATCTGACCATGGAACTTCAGACCCGTTC
>NW_022103968.1:62746580-62748383 GCF_000313985.2 Echinops telfairi | reverse complement strand
ACATCTCACTTCACCCACTTTTGTGTTGTTCATCCCCCAGGGAAGAGGCTTTATGTAGATCCTTGTAATCGGTTCCCCCTTTCTACCCCACCTTCCTTCCACCCTCCTGGTATCGCCACTTTCACCACTGGTCCTGAAGGGATCATCAAGCCCCCAATAAAATGATTTTAAAAAAATCAATGGCAATGAAAACAACAGTGTATGCTCTTAGCACAAGCAGATGAAACATGATATATCATTGTAATTGGGGAATAATAACAGCTCTGACCAGAGCACACCAAAAGATTCCAATGTAAATTAGTATAAAATTTTAGCTTTCTAGGTAACTTTGATACATGTACCTGGACTTACAAAAAGTGTTTTTGTTGTTAAAAAATACAAAGATATTTTAATTAAAGATTAAAATTTTGCTGACACTACACAAAATTTCTAGTAATTCATATAGTCACACAGTAATTTTGTGTGACTGCCTTGGAAAGTGTCATCAGTGTGGACCACACCCTCTCCAGCCTGCCAAGCAATGCCATTGCTTGAACTGAATTATGAGGAAATATCAGATAACTCCAGATTAAAGGGTACTGTGGTAGTCACCTCATCCGCTGTCAATTTAAGGATTAAGAGTGTAGGGGTGGGGCCTAGGCTGTCAATATGGTGATAGCCAGTGAGACTTCTGTGTGCGCATGGCCTTCTCCTGAGAATTCTGGGAAATCTGATATTTCCTCCTTGGAGGCGGGAGAGACTTCTCTCTCTGCAGACTTCTCTGGAAGACGTAGCAGCTGACAAGACACATGGACCCACCCTGATACAGAGACCCCTGCCAGCGCTGAGATGTTTCCAATGCCACTGGATCCAAAGACTTTCTACCCACTGGCCTGTGATCTTCTACATTCAGCGTCATTGCACATGTTTCGTGAGTCTGAAGAGGACTTTATAGAGTGGTATCGGACTTATGGGCTAATAACCGACTCATGGACTTGATCTGGACTGTGCTGGGATGTTCTCTCAATGTTTGATTGCTCTTGTATATAAATCTCTTTCTTATATACAAAAATTTAAAAAATATAAAAGCAAAAGGGTCATAGGGGGAAAGCTACTACATGCATACCTTCCTGGGGTAAGGTCCAGGTACTAAGGCAGGAGCCAGATCTAATCCAGGAAAATATATAGCAGCCAACTCAAAAGGAGGGGGGTGGGGAAGACATGGATAGCAGAACAGGGCACTAACTCACCCAGGGGGAGGGTATTGTTTTCATCTCCACAGGAGAGGGAGAGAGGGACCAGGCTTCAACCCTGTGCACCAAGATGTGAATGCAACATGTCAGCATGAACCAGTGAACTAACAGAGAGGTCTGCAGGGCCAGCCTCCATCCCAGCTACGTGGACACCCCCCACTGCCCGCCCCCCAGAAGAATACACTACAGAGGACAGCACTGAAGCTACAGCTCAGGGAGAGGGGCACATCTGATCAGAGCACACAGGAGCAAACAAAGGGGAGGAGTGAGAGTGGAACATATCCTGGCCCACCAAGCCTTGAGGACGATATTCCTGCTCAGAGCAGTCAATGCAGAGAGGACCATAGGGCCAGCCCCACTACAAGACTCGAAGTCCCTTCCTGACCCATAGCATTACAGGGGACAACACTGGAGACACAGTGTGGGAATTGTGCCCTATCTGACCCCACCACACCAAACTGGAGCGAAACATTAAGGGTGTGCAACAGAGCAACAAGAGGAGCAAAGCAATGAAGTCCTCAAGGAATACCAGAAATAGACTTTGGCACTAGGGCATGGCACCCCATCAGAC
>NW_022103968.1:62743258-62744996 GCF_000313985.2 Echinops telfairi | reverse complement strand
CATCTGGGTCTTAAAGGCTTGAAAATAAACAAGCAGCCATCTAGCTAAGAAGCAACAAAGCCCACATGGAAGAAGCACACCAGCCTGTGCAATCACGAGGTGTCGATAGGATCAGGTTATCGGGCATCAAAGACCAAGAACAAAAAATTATATTGACGTGAATGAGGGGGAGTGGAGTGGAGACCCAAAGCCCATCTGTTTTAATGTATAAATGTGCTTGTCACAATGGATGGATATATGGATTGTGATAAGAGCTGTAAAAGCCCCAATAAAATGATTAAAAACAAAAAAAGGTCTATGGGGCTGGCCCCAGTCCCAACTATGTTGACCCCTCCCCAGAAGAATACACTACAGTGGACAGCAATGAAGATACGGCCCGGGAAGAGTGGCAGGTCAGCCCAGACCACAGGGGAGTAAACAGAGGGAAAGAGAGAGGACTACAGCCTGGCTCACCAATCCTCGAGGATGACTTTCCTGCTCAGAGCTGCCAATGTGTAGGGTGATTTCCCATTTCTTCCCCGTGGTCTTAGGGAATGGAGCGGGTGACAACCCTATCCTAACCGGCCTAATGGGTATAAAGAGTGGGACTTCACCCTTAGTTAAAAGTTCTCATGGGAGCTGTATGAACTATAAATGAACTTCTGTATTTAGCAAAATAACTTGGCTTCTTGGATCTGCTAAGATGTTTTAGAACAAACTATTTTGCTTAACCTTGACTTGCAAGGATGTGGCTGCAAAGCCCAGGTGTCTTTGTTGATGGACTTGGCTGTTTTCCCAGAAGGAGCCAAGAAATGGGCTATAAAGGAAAACACAGCTTTTAATAAAGTGCCATTGCATACATTCATGCTTCAGAATGTTTCTTTGGTCCTCCTGAACCCTACTTTTCTATATTCTCCTTTTTCTCAAGACCACTCACCCAACTTCAGCTTTCTGTGAGGAACACGCCGGAGCTGGTCTCCGGCACCAATGCACAGAGAGGACCTGGGGGCTGACTCCACCATGAGACCTGACACCCCTCCCTGACCCACAGGGCTACAGGGAAGAGCATTGGAGACACGGTGTGGGAAGTGTGCCTGGTCTGACCCTCTCCCCACCCCCCACCCCCACCCACACCCCGGAGTGAAACATGAAGGGACCGAAGTAGAACAGCAACGGGCGCAGACAAGTACCAATGGAATCCCAAATACAGACCTCGAACTCAGTGGGCAGAGTGCACGTTACCAGATCCGATTAGAAAGCATTTGGAAGGGTCAGCAGTCAGACCTGGAACTACTTATAGGGTTGGGGTTTTTTGTGTTTTGTTTTTCTTTCTCTTTTTACCCTTTTGTCTATCCATATAGGATAGGCAGGATAACCAATCCTGAAGAGAAAACAACCAGGCAGACGGCATTGGGGGGATGTGGGAGAGGAGGAGGTGGGAGAAAGGGAAGAGGGAGCCAACCAACGCAAGGACAAGGGAATGATAAGAGAGCTAAAATTGATGAGGAGGAGAGCATAGAATGCCTGATGGGTTGATCAAGTCAATGTAGCCGAGAGAAAGTACTGAGAGTCAAATGAAGGCCAAATATGATACTGGGACAGGAGGAAAGTAAACATAAATAGAGCGAAGAACTAGGAGGGAAAAGATATTTATAGAGGTATAAATAAAGGCATGCATATATGCAGATATATCAGTATATAACAATAGGGATATAGGTCTATGTACGTATACTTAAATGTTAAGCCGCCGTAAGCGCGG
>NW_022103968.1:62722736-62742470 GCF_000313985.2 Echinops telfairi | reverse complement strand
ATTGTCTACAGATGGGTTTGGGCTCTTCCTATAAAACAATGTGCTTCATGTGATCATCAGTGTTTTTTAGTTATGCGTAGTTCTCCAATGTGTGGATGTGCCAGAATTTTCTAATCCACTCATCCATCGATGGAAATTTAGGTTGTTTCCAATTCTTTGCGATTGTGAATTGCACCACAATAAACATTGGAGCCCAAACAACTGGCCCTGGTATATTTCTTACCTCTTTTGGGTATATATGCTCAGTAGAGGATTTCTGGGTCATAAGGTAGCTCAATTTCCATTTACTTTAAATATCGCCAGATGGCTTTCCACAGTGGCTGTACATAGCTACTGGACCACTAACAGTGAAGGAGAGGTCTGTCATCCACATCCCCTTCAACATTTGTGGCTCTCTGATTTTCTGATTTCAATATCCTCAAAGGTGGTAGCTCATAGTTGTTTTAATTTGCATTTATCTGATGGCTAATGATAGGGAGCATTTTCTCATATTTATTGACCATTCAGTGCTTCTCCCCAGTAAATTTCTGTTCAGGTGTTTTGCCCACTTCCTCCGGGGGTTAACTGGTTTCTTCTTTTTACGGGCTGGAAGGGTATTGTAGATTTTAGTAATAAGCCCTTTGCCTGTTGTGTCATTGCTAAAAGTCCTCTCCCAGTCTGTGGGTTCTCCTGTTACTCTCTTGGTGAAGTCATTCATCACACACAGGTGCTTTATCGTTAGTATATTCCACTTTTTGATTCCAGGTTCACCTGTGTGTGTATCCTTCCCTATTACAGTTAGCCTATCAAGGTTCTTAGGTTTATCCCAATTCCTTCGTTGATGATCCTGATAGTTTGGGGTTTTACTTCTAGCTCTGTGATCCACCTTGAGTCTGTTCTTGTGCATGGGATGAGGTAAAGGTATTTTTTCATTTTTCTACAGATGGATAGCCATTGTTCCTAGCACCACTTGTTTAATAGAGGGCACCCACCTTCCACTTGATGTTTTGGGGCCCTTGTCGAAGATCAGTTGTCTACATGCAGATGGTTTTATTTCTGGGTTTTCTGTTCTTTTTCCATTGGTCTCAGTATCTGTCATTATTCCAGCACCATGTGTTTTGACCACTATGGCTGTATAATAGGTATTAAAGTCTGGTAAGGTAAGCCCTCCATCTTTGACCTTCTTCTTGAGGAGTTCTCTGGTAATTCTGGGCTTTTCCCCTCTCCATATGAAATTGGTGGTCAGTTTTTCAAATTCGTTGAAGAAGGTAGTTGGTATTTTAATCAGTATAGTGTTAAATTTATACAGTTCCTTGTGTAAGATTGACATCTATAATATATTGAATCTTCTGATCCATGAGCATGAGATATTCTACCATTTGTGGAGGTCGCTTTTGATTTCCTGTAGTAGAGTTCTATAGTTTCCTTTGTATAAGTTTTTCTTTTTTGGTTGTTGTTGTTGTTGTTAGATATATCCATAAATATTTCAGTTTGTTCTGGGCTATTGTGAAGGGTACTGCCTTCTTGATTTCTTCATAGTCTTGTCCAATGTATATAGCAAACCAATAGACTTTGTTTGTTGATCTTGGATCCTGCCCCTCTTCCATATTCCTCTACCGCTGCCAGTACTCCTGTTGTGGAGCTTTGGGGTTTTCCAATGGATAGAATCATGTCTTCTGCAAATATCAATAGTTTCATCTTCTCTCCGAGAGATACCTTTATTGTCCTCCGCTGCCTAATGTTGTTAGCTAGGACCTCCAGTACAAGGTTGAAAAGATGTGGGGACAACAGCCATCCTTGTCTGGTCCCCTTTCCCCCTATTTTTGGAATTGTTTTCATCTTTTCTCTATTGACTATTGGCTTTTTGTAAACAGCTTGTATTAATTTGAGGAATTCCCCTTCCATTCCTATCTTCTTGAGTGTCTGAATTAGGAATGGGTGTTGGATGTTGTCAAATGTTTTTCTGCATCTATCAATATTATCATGTGAATCTTATCCTTCTTATCAAGGTGGAGAAAAATACTGATGGACTTTCGGATATTAAACCATGCATCCCTAGAATAAATCCCACCCGATCATGATGGATAATAGGTTTTATATACTTTTGTATTCTATTGGTCAATATTTTAAGGATTTTTGCATCTATGTTCATTAGAGATATCGGCCTGTAGTTCTTTTTTTTTTAACATTTTATTAGGGGCTCATACAACTGTCATCCCAATGCATACACACATCAATTGTGTAAAGCGCATTTGTACATCGTTTCTTAAAACATTTTCTCTCCACTCAAACCCCCGACATTAGGTCCTCATTTTTCCCCTCCCTCCCCGCTCCCTTCTCCCTCATGAGCCCTTGATAGTTTATAAATGGGTATTTTGTCTTTTCTTGCCCTGTCCGACGTCTCCCTTCACCCACTTTTCAGTTGTCTGTCCCCCAGGGAGGAGGTCACACACAGTTCCATGTAATCGGTTCCCTCTTTCCTACCCATTCTCCCTTTACCCTCCCTGTTTTGCCACTCACACCACTGGTCCTATAGGGCTCATCCGCCCTGGATTCCCTGTGTTTTCAGTTCCTATCTGTACCAGTGTACCTCCTCTGGTCTAGCCAGACTTGCAAGATCGAATTCGAGTCATGGTAGTGGGAGCAGGGAGGAAGCATTTAGGAACTAGAGGAAAGTTGTACTTCTCATCATTGCTACATCGCACCCTGACTGGCTCATCTCCTCCCCGAGACCCCTCTGCAAGGGGATCTCCAGTGGCCTACTAATGGGCTTTGGATCTCCACCGGCCTGTAGTTCTGTATTCCTGTGGGATCCTATCCTGTGATAACTATGGGTATCAAAGTTATACTGGCTTCACAGAATGGGTTTGGGAGTTTGCCACCTTTTTCTATGCGCTGGAATACTTTGTGCAGTATCAGTGTCAACTCTTACCTGAATGCTTGGTAGAATTCTCCTGTGAAGTCTTCTGGTCCAGGAGCCTTTTTCTTTTATTGATGTTTCCCCACCCCCGGGATCCTTTTTTGTGGATAGTTCCTTTCTTCTTTTTTTAATCGTTGTTAGTTTCTGTTGATCCTTTCAAAGAATCAGCTTTTTTTCCGCATTGATTTTTTTACACTGTTCTCTTATCTTCCGACTCCTTTAACTCTGCGCTGGTTTTATTACTTCTTTTCTGTTGCTATTGCATGGGTTGTTCTGTTGATTCTCTTCTAGTTGCTGGAGATTTTGTGATAGCATATCAGTGATAAGTCTCTCCTTTTTCATATATACATTAATCACTATCCAACTTCCTGTGATAACTGCTTTTGGTGTATCCCATAGATTTTGGTATGCAGTATTATCACTCTCATTAGTTTCTAGAAACTTCCTAATTGCCTCTTTAATCTGTGCCAGTACCCATTCCCGTCACAGAAGATGGTTATTCATCCTCCATTTGTTTGCTCTTGTTTTTCTGGTAGTCCTTGTGGTGATCTCCAGCTTTATGGTGTGTTTGTGTGAGAGGGACATCTTAGTGATCTCTGTGTCTGAATCTACTCAGGCTTGACTTGTGTCCTAGTATGTGTTCTATTTTTGAAAATGAGTCATGTGCACTGGAAAGGAATGTGAATATTTTTGCATTTGGATTCCTGAGAGCTCTATAAATGTCTATCAGGTCCAGACACCTAATTGAAGTGTTTAGTTCTGTGGCCTCCTTGCTTAGCTTCTTTCCAGTGATCTATCTTTCTGTGACTGGTGTATTAAAGTCACCTACTATGATTATTGAGTCTGTAATTTCTTTTTTCATCTTTTGAATAGTTTGAGGAATTTCACTGGTCTCTTGTTAAGCACACATATATTTATGATGCATACTGGTTCTTGATCTACTGATCCTTTGAGGATTATACAGTGCCCATCTTGTCTCTTATTATGGTTCGCACCCTGAGGTCAATTTTGTCAGAGATTAGGATTTCAACCCCTGCTTTTTTTTTTTTTAAGTTTCTATTTGCCTGCTATATTTTCTGCCAGCCATTTATTCTTAGTCTATTTTTGTCTGCAATCTTCAGATGTGTGCCTTTCAGGAACTAGATTAATGGGTTATGTTTTCTGAGCCAGCCTGCTAACCTTAGTCTTTGAATGGGAAAGTTGAGGCCGTGACATTCAGAGTTTTTACCACCATCTGTGGATTCAGTGCTGTCCTCTCATACCTTTTGTGTTGGTTGTTTTCCTGTCTCCTATCATATCAGTGGGCTGTTTATATAAGGGGCTTCATTCTTGCCTTCTTTTCCCTCTGAGGACATGTTATCTTGGTCATTGTTTTTGGCATGTTGATTTCTAGATGGAGTTGTGCTATATGGCAGTCTCCTTGTGCTTAGTGGATGTTGGTCTCCTGACCACAGTGAGTTGGCAAAGATTTTCCACAGCATTGGGTGTCTTATGGCATATTCTTTTCTTTTCCAAGAAGACTTTTTCCTCACTGTCTATCTTAGAAGATAGTGTGGCAGGATAGAGGATTCTTGGGTTGGCATTTTTTTCTTTCAGCCTTCGGAAAATGTTACTCCACTCTCTCATACTCTTCCTGGTATCTGCTCATAGGTCTGAGCATATTCTTAAATGAGCACCATTGTAATTGACCACCTTTTTTCTCTTGTTCCTCTTCAATTTTTCTCTTTTTCCACAAAGCTGGATAATTGAATTATTATGAGCCTTAGTGAGTTCTTCCTGAGGTTTAGTTTAATTGTTGTTCTCTCTGCTTCCTGTATGAATGTAGGATTCTCATTCCTTAAACTGGGGAAGTTTGATTCCAAAAATTCCCTTGCTACTTTAGCTGTTGATTTCTTCATTCTATCTTGTTGTGATAGACCAATTATTCAAATATTGTTCCTATTCATAGCATCTGTCATTATTCTCAGGTTTTCGTCGCCTCTTTGGTTATCTAGTTTGACTGTCTTTCCCACTTGTTGAAGTCTGACCGATTGTCCTCAAATCTCTGGTACAATTCTCTGCCTCTTCTAGTCCATTGGTGAGGTCTGTGATCTGATGTTTTGCTTCTGTTACCTCATCATTATTTCTTGTATTTCCCTTTGATAGGTGGATTTCATCCCCTCTATCACGGGCTTCATCTCCTCTACCATTGGATCCTTATTCTATGTTACTTTCCTCATATGCTGTATTACTACAAGCGGCATTCTGAAGTTTTCTTTTTGTGGCAGATCAACATCTTATTCTTGTTCGAGGGTCAAGAGGTTTACGACTTCCTTTGCTGTTGTGTTTTCTTGTTGAGGGTGTTGAGGTATGTTTCTGTTTGTGTGTCATTTTAGAAGAACTAGGTGCCATATTCATGGGAGAACAAGGGGTCCTGAGCTCGTTCTCTGTGAGACCTGTAAGAGTGTTTTCGAGGACTGTCTGTGGCCTACTATGGTGGACAGTCGGACTGTTATATATCAGGGTGCTGGTTTCGGGTAGTGCTGGAGTGTGGGCACAGGCCTGGTCTGGACTTCCCACAATTGCAGACTTTAAAGACTCTCTTTGGAGCCCAAAACTCGTAAAGGCCATTTTGAGCTTGGGGTGTGGCTCTCAGAACCTGTTGGCTTTTCCTGTTTTGTTATGTTAAAATCCTAGACTGTGCTCTGGGGATTAGAGTTCTGGCTATCTTGTTATGTTAGTGATATGCTAATGGACAGAGTTCTGGCAGCTTACATTCAAAGTTACACAAAGGAACACAGCCTGGAATTGAAAGCATATTTTAAAAATTATATTGTTTCCTTTTTATAATGGGCTTGTGCGGTGCCCTGGTATTGGGGCTGTGCTTCACTGTTGCCTAGGGAACGGGAACCAGATAAGAAGAGAGGGCTTGGGGCCTACCATATCTGAATGCTCCTCTAGCTGAACGTCCATGTCACTCCAGGCTCTGTTGTGGACAGCTCTGCAGGTTGTGCTCTGGGGATCTGTGTTCTGTCACAGGCAAATGTCTTAGTGGCACTTCAATTGCTGTAAATTAGTATCTAGTTATCTATTATTACCCACGCTGGCAAGTGTGGAGCTGGGGAGAGGGGGAAAGAAGATGGCTGATGTAGTCACTCAATTCCTGGCTGGGGAGGGGCTGAAAATCCTAGACTGCAGGAGCTGGGTGTCTAGCTTAGAGGGGAACTCTGGTATCAGGTCTTGAGGCTAGTTCTCAGAGGCTCTCTGTGAGTATCGGATTATCACTACTTTTAGAAAACAGCTTGGGGAAATTGCTGCTTCCTGTGGGACTCAGATCTTGGGTGCAGAAAGGGGTGACGGATACTGCCTGCTGGACTGCTTAGGGGTTCTCAGAGCCTGCAGTCAGACTCAGTGAATTTAGAGCATTTCAGGGAGTTTTCGAATCACTTCATGGGTGAAAATAGCCAGGTGATGTCTGAACCAGACCCTAGCACACTGAATATTATTTTAGCGCCAAGCATCCCAGTATTGGCCTCCATACCTCTTAAACTTCTGGTTTAATAACATGAGGTGGCAGGCATGCACCTGGATGCCATCTTCCCTGTCCTCTTGGCTATTGATCTGGTCTATTTTAAATCAACCAAATGGTCTGAGATTGCTAACAGTGTCTTACAATCTTAATTATTAAAACAAAAGGGGGAGATTAAAACCAGTTTTATGTGTGGCAAACTTCATTTAGCCATTTAAACTCAATTTTATTTTTCTCCATCAAAAGCTCCTAACAAAATTGGGGCAGATAAACACATTTTCCACACCCCATCCCAGTGCAACTCAAGTCCATAGGTCTGATGGTATCTTGGGCCTTTTTCAGACTCACGTAGTGGCAGAAGGTGATGCAGAAGGGCAAAGCGGGAACCAAGGAGCTCCCAGGCTGGCAGGTGCAGAGCTGTGTGGATCCAAGGTTGATGGAAACATAGAAGAGTGCCAACAGTTTTCAGGGTTGGGTGGGGGCCCACATGAAGCCACACCTAGAGGCAGAGTCCCAGCAAGGATGAACACAAAGGGCAAGAGAAGGATGCTCCCAGTTTCTCTTACAAAAAGGTCATGCACCTCCTAGCAAGGATCCTTAGGCTGTGACCCTATTGACATGTTGGCCTCCACTCCTACACAAGTGCAAGTTGACATAAAATCTAACCACCACAGACCAACCCATCAACTTGACACCCAGGTAATTAAAATCATGGTTGTGCCTAACAGAATACAACTAAAATGTGTACAACCAGAAAGGTATCAACCCCATTTAAATCTTATATTCTATAACAAAGAAAAATAGTCTATGCCGAGCATTGACAGTTTTGTGAATGTGCACACCTTACTCCTATAAGCCTATCAACATCTTTCCTCACCCATGAAACTTTATAAGCCAGCCACATCATGCCTTTATCTTCCCCCATTTTGGGTATCCAATTTTTAAAATTCCCTTTTTGTCAGTCCAGTGTTCTGAGGATACAGGCATGCACTTTGACGGGCAGAATCTCCAACCAGGTAAAAGCTGTGTGTCTGCATCCATCAGCAAGTCAAAGCTAGAGTAAGCCATTCAAGTCAACTAGCGATGGGCACCAGCCCACAGGGTCAAACATCTTCTTCATCGGGTCAGCTCAGTCCGAGCCATCAAGCTAGGTCACTGGGTGCCATAGCAAGCTAAGGAGTTCCCCACACCACTCCCACTTCAGACCAGCAGCCCCCTTCACAAATTCTCAACAACCCTAGCCCACCTTTGGGCTCGGCCATGCTCAGGTTCCATACAGCTCTTTGAACTTCAGACCAGAAGGTTCATTCTTGTCTCACTTTAGTCTCTGTGAGCCAGGTTCACAGGTGTCAGTGGCCAGACTCAACTTTTCTCTCCATTGTCCCCAGCTCCACTCACAAGTGAATCCAGGTGGTCACTGTGTGAGCATTTCCGACCATTCTCAGGCTGTTTAAATTTCATTCCCAGAGGGGAGAAGTCTTTCATGGGCACAGCCTAGGTGCATACACAAGCAAAGTGCTTGCTAAAGATTCAAAAAGCCAAAGTTTTGTTTTTTAATTTCCCCCTTCAGTCTTCCAACAGTCCTAGTGGCATGTCCTCTCAAATGCAGATGTACTGGCCCCTCAAAGCACATGTGGGGATGACCTTTCCCAAGATTCCACCTTGGCCTCCAACGAAAAACCATTTCTCCAGGCAACTTCTCATTTCCCTTTTGACAAAATCCATTCATAATGGCGGAAGGCACTTGGTTTGCAAGTGCTTCTCTAAAATTTTCAAATATTCATTTGTATCACATTGTATCATTAACAATAAGTAGGATAAATCAGTATGATCCTAGTACAGCCAGGTCCTAAATACAATTCTTTTTTAAGCCAAATTAATTTTCTAATCTAGACTATCCCATTCATATGCCATATGGCCTAGGACCCATTGGCAGGATCAAACCAGGGCCCTGGTCTTCAATCAGTCTTTTTTTCTAAGCAGCTTGGTTCTTCCCTCAGGGAAGTTCAAGAATTGTTTTTCCTGAGTTACAATTTAACATCCATTATAGTCACCATTTCAAGTAAGAATAAACAAAAACAGCTTCTAAGATTCAAAGGTTTCCCTTCTCCTGCCCTTTCCAGAAACCAACTGTGTAAACCACATGGCCATATCTAACCCCCTCTGGTTAGCTGAAGGATGAGAATTCAACTCCATCCAACTGTCATAAGGTGGATGTTCAGGCATTTGTTTCTGTAGAACCCCACTCCTCTGGCACCAAATGTGTTAGGCTGGGATCCTAGTGAAAACAAACCAGTGACACTCATCTGGGTACAGGAAAGGGTTTTGTACCAAGAGACAACTCCGCCTCCCCAAGAGTGTTATTTAGAATTTGCATCTCATACTTCCATAGTTGTTGCTTTTAAATAGTTATATATATGTCAGTACTAGTGTACCCTCCTCCCCTCCCATATTCATTATTTGCTCCTCAGTTCCCTCAACTCACCCTCCCCATCCCCAATAAGCTACTACATTAATCACTGTCTAATCATCCATTCTTTCTGTGCTTCATGAACTGGGAAACATTACAAAAAAACAAACAGAAAAGGGAGATAGACCAGCAATATTAAAATAAGCTAGAGAGAAAATTTTTGTCTTGGACTGAAAAATATTTGAAACCTAAACAAATTAAGGATGGGTCAAGAGGCCCAATGACCTGGTATCATATACCATAGCTCCATGCACCACAATCAAGTTTACAATAATCTGCTAGTAAAGCTGGTTGAGTTCCTTGTGTGGCCAGAGGTATCTGTCAGAAACTTGAACTGAATAGATTCTCTTCAGATGGATTGTGGGCTCCCACTGCCCTGCGTAACCTTCTACAATGTTGGGTGTTCACATTTTAAGCTCTGATCTAACCTTTACTTTCATAATATTTAGATTTTGTTATTTGTTAACTTTGAATCACACAGGTTGGTGTGCTTCTTCTGTGTAGATTTAGTTGGCTGCTTGTTAGACTATAAGCCTTTAAGTCCTGAAACTGTATTCCAATTGACAGTCAGGCACCATCTGCTTGCTTCACATTTGCTGTAGCACACTTATCTTCAATGATAATTTCATGAAAGTGAGTATCAAGCAGGGACATGTCATGAGAACTGTTCTTGGATTGGGGCTGGAATTAAGTGCAGAATCTATCTGCTTGTCTGGTCAAGATTTTGTGACCCAAACTCTATATAAAACAGAAACACTAGTAACAGCAGGGAAGATGAATGCAGAAGAATTTTTTATTACACTTACAAGTCTATGATTATTTGTGACCCATGTTCTGGTCCAAACTCAGTTATTCTCTATACCTTAATCTAAGACCAATGGTTCAGGTTATTTACATAATAGCATGATCCAAACTTAATTCCTGATGGCGTATCCTTGGTTGCACCACCAGTGTAAGAGTGCTATAATCTGTTAACCTGTCTTAGTTCCACAGGTGTTCCCTGAATCATATCTATATTTTCCCTGCCCCTATTATACATACAGACATAAGAATTTAGGTCATTGTAAACTCCCATTTTATTGTCTTACATAATGACCCAGAGTCATAAAGGACCAGAGGCAATCTCAGCTTGTTAGTTGTCATCAAGTTGCCTGTGACTCATGGTAACTACATGAAATGTTGTCTAGTCCTACGCCATCGTGATGGTCAGTTATCAGTGTGCTCCAGTCCATTAGTGTGCCCACTCGGCATCTGGAGATCTAACCACAATGTTTTATTGGAACTCAGAGGGGTTTGTCATTTTCTAATTTCCTAAAGTTGCTCACCAAACCTTTCCTCTACTTCAAGTTCAATGAAATAATTGCATTCCTGGGAGAAGTACCCGCCCCCCACTCTAATTACCAAGGCCTCTGAGCTAGCAGAATTCAAGACTCAGAAAACCAAGTTTTGTGGACAATACTCTTTGAAGTAGCAGGCAAAGGGAGCATATTCATTTCTACTGTTCAAGTCGTCTTGCATCATCACAATTGCTGGTCAGAGCACATACCATATTCTCTAGAATAGCACACTTCAGTCTCCCAGAATTAAATCCCAGCTGACATATAATGGACACTTAAATAGACTATCCCACCATCCTACGCAGCCAGCTGCTTCTGGGAGATGGGATACATGTTAAAACGAGATGATCTCCCCATGGCTTCAGCCCACAGCTTGACTTTCATGTACAAGTGAATTACTTGATCAGAAGCAATGCTGTGTAGGGTAAAGAAGCTCAATGTTACAACATATTGCGTGGTGTGTTAGGCCGGGTTGAC
This sequence comes from Echinops telfairi, assembly GCF_000313985.2. Classification (NCBI taxonomy): domain Eukaryota; kingdom Metazoa; phylum Chordata; class Mammalia; order Afrosoricida; family Tenrecidae; genus Echinops; species Echinops telfairi. Next base: position 62,731,779 of record NW_022103968.1, on the reverse strand, counting down.
TAGAGATACAAAATCCAGAGACACCCATATATGTATAAGAAAGAGGTTTATACCAAGGAGTAATCATGCATCAATAACACAACCCAGCTCAGTCCAACTCAAGTCTATAAGTCCAATACTAGTCCATAAGTCCCTCTTCAGACTCACAGAGCCACATGAAGATCACAGGCTGGTGGGTGCAGAGTGTTGTGGATCCACTGTCAGTGGCCGCATCATGGGGCTTGCACCTGTCTCTGTGTGGCTTGACATGGCTTGTTAACAGGAAGGTGAAGGCAAAGAGAGATGGGCCTACATCCTGTGAGCCATTGATCTCAGTCACATTTCCAAAAGCAGTCATCAAGCTGTGACCTGATTTAACAGGCTAAACTCCACTCCATATCTTCTTACAGGTGCCATGTTGGCACAAACACACACACACAAAACACCAGTCGCAGTCTACCTCTTGACAATTTGGCACGTGTACACAATTCTTTAGCCATATATAACTTTAATAACAATGACAATAGTAAAACTATATTTGTGTCTACCAGGATTGAACTAAAATGCATACAACTCAAAATGTGCCAGCCTCATTTAAACATACTCTATAAGAAAACAAAACAAAAATATTCTATCCTTCACAGTGGCAGTTATGTGAACACCTACACGATAATCCTATAATCCTATCAACATATTCCCCCACCCATGAAAGTTTGTAAGCCAGTCACTTCATGACTTTGTCCCCCCAATTTTGGCCAATTTCTGTACTCCCCTTTTATATCAACCCAGTGCTCTGAGGCGACAAGCATGGTCTTTGATGTGAAGAACCTTCATTCCAGTTGTCCATGAGTCCATATCCATAAGCAAAGTCAAATCAGGACAGGCTGTCCATAAAGTCAGCAGCAATATGCACCGAGTCACAGGTTTAAAAATCTTCATCTGGTTGGGTTCTGGTCAACTCAGTGTGGGTTGCCTTGCTTCATTAGCCTCATCAGGGTCCTCACTGGCCGCCTTGCCTTGTAACAATGGGTCCATTCACAAATTCTCAACAACTCTACTCCCCTTAGGCTAGGTCATGCCATAGGCTCAAGTTGTGTACAACTCTTTAAACTTCAGACCAGTCCACCTGCTCTTCTCTTCTCTACTCCCCATGAACCAGATCCATGGATGTCAGTGTCCAGATTCAACCCAGATCTCTATTGCCGATTTTCTCCCATTGCCATTCAACAGTTGGATCCCAGTGATCACCTAGAGGGCATTTCAGGCTGCCCACAGGCTACCTTTAACTTTCAGTTCTAGAGAGGAGAGTTTCTTCATGGCTCCAGATTTTTTCCAGCTTCAAGAGCAAAAAACTAGCTCTCAATTCAAAAAGGCTGAATTCCTTTTTTTTCTTTTCAGTCTGCCAACAGCTTTCTTAGCAAGTCCTTTCTAATATAAATGTTCTGAGAAGTCAAGGCACTGGGTGGGGCTTATCTTTTGGGAGCCTTTGCAGGTATGTCCTATACCCATTTAAAGATCCAATTTAATGCCTGAAGGCAGTAGACTTATAAACTCTATTTTAATGTTTTCTAATAATTATTTCTAAAATATATTATAGCTATAATGAGTAAAAGAAATCAGTATAAACCTAGTAGATCCAGACATAAACCCAATTCCTAAAAATAGTGAAATTAAATCATTTTTATCTAAACTATCCCATTCAGATGCAACATGGTCATAGGCCTCTGACTGCATCGAGCCAGGGGTAGACCTTCTGTCTAAGAGCATGGTCTCAGAGAAGTTCAAGGGGTGTTTTTGCCCTGAGCTCAAAATTAATTTTTATCATATTCATTTTCACCATTTGAAACAGGAATCACCAACGAAAGGATTTAAAACTTGCAACTTCCCATGTTCTTTCCCATAGCTGACCTCCGGCTAGCCAATGAAGAAAAATTGTTATAAGGCAGAGGTCAGACAGGTAGGACTCTCCATCTTCATGCTTTGTTTCTCTAATACCCCACCCCCAAGGTACCATAATGTGTTAGGCCGGGTTGACTACAGAAAATGCAGAACACCCACATAAGTATAAGAAAGAGCTTTAGATCAGGAAGTAGTTGTGTATCAATAAAACACCCCAGCCCAGTCCAACTCAAATCCATAAGTCTGACACCAGTCCCTAAGTTTCTCTTCAGACTCGCATAGCTACCTGCAATGTAGGAAGATCACAGGCTGGTGGGTGCACAGTTGTGTGGATCCAATGGCAATGGTCGCAACACTGGGCTTGTGCAGGTCTCAGTGTGGCTCGTCAACAGGAAAGTGAAGGTAGAGAGAGATGGAGACCCTCTCCAGAGAACCATTTATCGCAGTCACACCTCCACAGGAGGTCATCAAGCTGTAGCCTGATAGACAGACTAAAGTCAGCCCATATCTTCTTACAGGTGCCATGGTGGCACACAAAATCTAACTATCACAGGCAGGGAAGGGCATCAATCCAGAATAAGTGTATATTTTGGTAAAAGAAAATAGCAACCCTTCCATTATAGGAGTCCAATGGAGGGAATGTGCCATCAGGTAACCAGCTTGTCTCCCACATTATAGGTGACTTATCAGGGACCCAGTGTCACCATTGCTAGCAAGGGATGTTACCAGTTCAGCCTTCATCTTGATCCCATGTATGACCTTATCCTGTGTCCACAGCACTTCACTCATGACCCCATTAAACAAGGATAAGGTAGCTGTGGAAGGAGACCAACAAACTTAAGGGCTGACTGTTGTATTTCTGTAAGCTTCCTTCAGAGGAGAGAGGATTTTGTCATACCATGACATTTCTGTATAATTTTAGGAGTTCATATACAAAATTCCTCCCTGAATTGCCTTGTTCAGTAATCACATCAACTTGCTGCTTTCCAAGTCCATGGGCATCCAGACACATCCTTAGATCTATGTAGGTTAGACCTTATGTTCTAGACAGGTATAGCCTGCCTAAAGTCCTAGTTCACTGGGAAGATTCTGCCTTTTCATGGACCTACAGGACCACCCTGAGCAAGGTTATCATGCCACAACAGGTGATATCCAACTCATAACATCATCCAGAATAATTTATGAATCCTGGATATTTGTTTTCATTCAACTGACTAGGGAACTCTGTGAGTAATAGGTGTGGATAGAAGGATTGTGGCATCAAGGAGTAGCATTAGGCATGCTGTGATAGCCAAATACTTATGTAGCACACACGTGCTCTTAAAGGAACCTGTTTTGGGCCCGTCTTATATAGAGTTCCATATGATAGAATTCTGGGCATGTCCAACCATGGGCTGGGTAGATCAAATAATACCTGCCTCATTTGGGCCCCTGTTATCATGGACAAGAGAGAAAGCTAAGAATCATTTCACAGTAGAGGCTATTTGCAAAAGACAAAGATGTCTTTGCCCTAAAACCCTTGAGCCTCCACAGAATCTTCTCATGAAGGATTGCCAAAAAGTTCCATACAGCATGTAAACTCACTACAGATCCTTGGATACCAACATTCAGCCAGATCATGAAAGCCAAGTGACAGTGCTCCACTAGAGGCAACTCCAGTTGGAGTCTCTTACTGCGCTGGACGCTCCTCAAAGCATTTCGCCTCTGCTGTAACCACTGACGTGGCTGGTGGCAAGTGTGGTACATGCGCTCTTCAAAACCCAAAGCTGTCTGCCAGGCACTGTGACTCTGACTGACCAGTGAATGTCAGGTCCAACAGCAATCAGTCCACTAGCGGCAAGGCTGTGGGGGTCAAGCTTCTCTCTTAGAACTGCATGAAGTAAATGGCATTCAAGGGCTGAGCAGGAGTGGTCACTGGACATGTGTAAGGATGCTTCATTCTCAGTGAGAGCTTGCTGTCCTTCCATGGATGCCGGAGGCTGAGAAAGTCCTACGCCCTTTACCAGCTGAGCTGTCACTGCGGTCAGCCCCCACCAGGCCTGTGGGCCAGACTCATCTCCCTGGAGACCGAGGGGTCCGCAGCCCCTCGTCCAGTCAGCAGCAGGCAGCTGAAGTGGAATTCATGAAGAGGCGGGAAGTAGCAGAGACAACCTGCCGGAGACCTGGAGGCGGCATGTGAGAAGCTACATCATGACGTCTGGAGAAGACGTCTCAGCCGCCGCCACCAAGCGCTAGGTGCTGCAGCCGACACTGCTGATGGGCCCAGCGTGGCCGTGTCCAGTGCCGCCCTGCAGTTTGGTGTAGTGTAGCTGTCACCGTTAGCAGAACACTTTCATCCATGGTCCCTGACAGCTTCTAGTCCATGCCTGAAGGCGCATCTCCTTGATGAAGCCCGAGCCACATGGTTACAGTCAGTCTATGAGGGATGTGATAGAGGTATCAGAATCTCAGTTTCTATCATGGGAAGTGGGGCTGCTCCCAACAAGACTTAAAGGGCCAACATTTCCCCAAACAAGGGTGAGAGTTCAGACACCAGGGTGTGTCAGCAAGGCTAGCTTTATACGTGTGGCCCTGGTTTCCTCAGTTTGGCTCTTACCTGCTCCCATAAGATGAAAGTCCCTTGAGCCTCTTTTACCACGTCTACGGGAGGGGCACAGCCTAGTCTTCAGGCAGGGGCTGTTTCACTCTCATCTGGATTCCACCGGGGATGCTTTCAGTCACAAGACCACTTACAGGCGTTTCCAGCCTCTCAGCCAGGGCCACCGTGAGCGTGCCAGTTGTCATGCCAACGACCTGAGCCGTAAGGCCATCTGAACTCAGGGTGCAGAGACTGACCTGGTTCTAAGCAGAAAACAGAGGGTGGTGGGAGAAAAAAAAATGCTTTCTATACCCTTGTCAAGATAGTACTCAGGGATCCAAATTGCACATTTAGTGCCCCTTGCTCCGCTGCCTCCTGTGATCATAACTCCCGCCCCCCACCCCCCAGCTTTTCTGGGAGCAGGGCATGTAAAACGTTGCTATCCATACTGGTCCCAGTGTTGTTCTCCACACCCGGAAAAAGGGCCTCAGGGGTACACCTTTTCTCCTTCAGCCATAAGCCACAGTCGGGGCCCCAGTTCTGCACCCGCATGCTCCCCAGGCACACCTTTTGGATGGGAGTAGGTGGCACATTTAGTCTAGACCATCATCTCTTTGCTCTCAGGCTTCTAGTCGACAAACAAGGGTGATCTTTTCCAGCCTTTACACTGGTTTTGGCCGAAGTCTTCCCATTACGCTTCCCGTGAGTTCTGGAACCTAGAGAGCTGAAACGAGTGTCAGGGCAGCTATGCCTGAGTGATGAGCCCCGTCCGTCGACCCACAGTGGTGAGATGTGTGCTGAAGGTTGTTTCCCATCCTTTTAGCACATGCTTTCAGGGTACGTGACACTCTCAGGTGCGAACCCCCTCCTTTCCCTCTAGGGCTGTTTGCTCTTCTGGGTCCCCTTGGACCTCAGGGACCGAGTGGGGAAGACAGTTCACCATGTAGCCCAGGTTCTACCAACTAGTTTCACGCAGAACCAAGCCCCGTGGGAAATGTGGGAAAGGGCTTACCTGGGCAGACAGTCCTGAGCTCTGGCAAATATTACAAAAAATTCAGAGAAATCTCTTCTGAGGAGCATGTATCAAGGGTGAAATCTTGTTTTCCCATGAAGTGCATCATCTGTGTGGGACAACTGAAGATTCTCAGCAGGGCCAGAAGGTAAGCTGTGTACACCAGATGCAAGCCCGCACTGGACCCGAGTCCTTCTAGCAAACGAGGTATGGCCTTCCCAGCCAGTCTGACCAGTACCAGACAGTGTTCGCCCGCCTGAGCACTAAACAGAGAGCAGAGTTCACTGGGGGTTCTTTGCTCCGTCTCTGCTGCTGCAAACTGCTTGTCCTAGAAGCCTCTGGACAGAAGACTCAGGAGTCACCTGCAGGAATGGTGGTCTTGCTCGTTGCATGCCGGTTCTGTGTCTGTGGGAGGATTTTCCTGCTGCTCCATAGCAACCATTGCTATAATCATTGTCTACTGCATATGTGTTAAGTTTAGAGTCAACATTATAACACACAGCTGTAAGGCCACCACTGATCAAAGTCCCCCATTCTGTGCTGCAGAGGTCTACACATGGACCAAGAGTCTTCTTCCTAACAAACAATGTTTGGCTTTGACTTCATCACATCCTCCAACAAATATTTTGGTTCTAACAGGTACATACCTCCACAGAAAACCAATCCTGACTGGATGTCTACTGACCCAGACCCCTCAGGAATGAAGGTCAGTGTCACCCTACCAAGCAAACACCACGGCCAGCTAAGGTGCTGGCTGAGGGCAAAGGTAATACAGAATGGGTAGTAGAAGAAGGTACTTCTACCTATCAGTTATGAACACGTGATCAATTGCAAAACAAGGTTTGTGATTGTATTTCTTTTTTACATGTGCTTATTGAATATCTTTTCTTTGTTTATGTTCTATGTACTGGATATAATTAGATACAGTGTATTTTCATTTATATGTATGGTAGGTATATGATGTTAGGTTTAAGTGTGATTTAATTAATGTCTGGAGATTATCTATGGCTAAAGAATTGTGTACTGGTGTCAACTTGACACGGGGTGGACTGTGATAGTTAGTTTTTTTGTGCCAACGTGGCCAATAGAAATGTGTGGGATCAATCAGGTTGTAGTTTGATTGGAGGACAAAGAGATAAATGGATCTGCAAGGCCTGCCCCCTTCTGTCTTGCTGTCTGGTGAATGGAGCATGCAGGAATGTGTGGCTGCTTTAGCTAGTTCTCTGCCTCAACCTGTGTGCTACACTACCTGTGGGCCAAGCCAACCTGTGGATTGTATCGTTAGAGCTAGTGGTCAGGAGTAAGAGTTCTGAGGTAGGAATCCAGATAAAGAGCTTCCAGGGCAGACCTTTTGGCGGGGGGTATGGGCCTGGGGCTCCAGTAAATGCTCCCCCTACTGGAAACCCAGTGGTTCGGGAACCTGGGCCATGAGAGGCCCCTGAAGGTCAACTTGCTCACCTTTATATTCCCAGTATCTAGCCTAGTGTATGGCCATAGTCGGCACTTAACAAATATTTATTGATCTTATTAAGGGAATATATGCTACTAACCCACGTACTTACTCACCTTAGGTTAGATATTTCCTTCTGGATTTCAGTGTCCCCTTCTGGGAAAGAGTCAATAATTGCAAAATCTCCTTCCAAAATGGTGATCAGATGAGCTCATAACCACTAGAGATTTTGTTTAGAAGTCACAGGCCTGACCTCTCCCCTGCCTCCTCACCCAAAGCCCATCTCAGGCCAGACAGACCACGTGGAGCTGTGGGAAATGAGTATCTCCATGGCTAGGGTGGGCCAAGGCTGCTCTAGGCTTGGCAGCGGAGCCAAGGACCCACTCATCCTCTTCTCCCTCAAGTCCGCTGCCCCTCATTTGCTCCTCGCATACCAGGAACATGACATCCACCACATCCACTGACTGCAGGAAAGGCCACCACAGAGGGAAGCTCTTTGCAGAGTCCCCCCTACATAATGGTTGGATTGGCATCCGCACGCAAATGCTCAGCTGCTAACTGAAGGGTCGGAGGTACCAGTACACCCAGGGGTGGCTCAGAAGAAAGGGCTGGCAACCTACCTCTGAAAAGTCAGCCACAGAACACACTTCAGAGAGAAGGTTTACTCTGATACATATGGGTTCCCCAGGAATCAAATCTGAATCAATGGCAAACCATGGCAGTGAGCACTGACTGTGTGGTGCTGTAAGAGGACGCACCTTCGTGGGAATCAGGAGCAGAGAGGGCATCCAGAAGGCCAAAAGTGACAGACACTTGGGCAGATGCCTCCCAGAGATTGGCAGAGGGGTGGATGGAGGGACTTCAGAAAGCAACCTGCCTCTGCTCAGAGGCTGAGACATGTGCTTGGGCACAGAGAGGTGGGAGATAGGCAGATGGGGAGGGGGAGGAAGAGAACTTGTGGGGGAGGGGGAGGAAGAGAACTTGTGGGCAGATCATTAGAACCTCCAGCACCAGGCAATAAGCTAAGCTATGGCCTTCTCTCACACCTCTCTCTCAGGGGAGGCACAGCATTACACAGGTCCTCTCAGCCCTGGACCACCTTGGACCTGTTCAGGAATCTGTCCTCCTAAATTGCTCTGTGAGCCCAGGTCATCCATCAGCCCTCTGCCGGCCTTTATGTCTCTGCTTGGACAGGAAGAAGGCTGAATTACATGGTTCCTATAGGGCCTTTACCATCAATATCTGTCAGCCTGTTACACAAAGGAGGCGATTGCTCTCCTAGAGGACCACAGTACTACCCCCAGGAGGCCAGCCCCTCCCTCCCTCAGAATCCAGCCATCCCTGTGGCCCCCAGTGACATTGAGAGACGTGCTGTTCTCCACTCTGCCCAATGGGCCATGTGCCAACACCTGCCTTCTCCCCAGGAGCCACCTGTCATTGTCTCAATATGTTGGTGGGAAAACAGCTTCATTAGCTCCTCCTCAGCCATCCGTCTCCTGGTGCAAAGACAAATGCACCCAGTCAGGGATGGCTCAAAGCTCTGAGGGCAGCTTCTAAAAATCTTCCCAGGCATGTCTGCTTCCCATACCATTCTTCCACGTGCAGTCAGAGGGTTGCTCCACAGGGCAGGGGAAGTGGCCTGAAGTGGCATCCCAACGACCCCTCCCACTGTCACTGGGCCTGAAGTCCCCACTGATGTTCTCCAGTCTCCGGGGTCCATATGTGCAAATACTCCTCAAAGGAAGAGAGCACTTGACTGGGAGCCACAAGACCTAGATCTGCTTCCTTTGCTGTATGAACTTGACAACTGACCCCCCCCCCCAATCCTGGAACCCATAATTAAATTTAAAAGTTGGTCTATGTGTTAGTCCAGGTAGACTAGAAAAACAAACGTATAGACACTCATATGTGTATAAGAAAGAAGTTTATATAAAACAGCATTTAATATTGTGAGAACATCCCAGCCCAGTCCAGTCCAAGCCCATAAGTCCAATATTAGCCCATATCTCTGATACCGATTGAGATAGTTTATTGTGTCAGCCTGGCCGATAAACACAAGTGGGATTAACTGAAGGGCAGAGAGATAAATGGCTTGGTGAGCCTCGCCTTTCTTGTCTCTCGCTCT
>NW_022103968.1:62711675-62713903 GCF_000313985.2 Echinops telfairi | reverse complement strand
AGACCTCGGGGTGGGGGGACTCAGAGAGCATCTTACCCAACCTTTTGTCTTATAGGTGGGAGCCCTGAGATCCGGAGGTGGGGAGGGATATGTTAAAGTCACTGTGGTGTCTTAAAATCAGGGTCAGGCACGGTAAATGCAAACCATTGCCCACTCTATGCCAGAGTAATTATCTTCAGTGGGGGCGGGAGGGGGGCACTATACCAGCCCTGGGATCGCCATTCCCTCTGGATCCAGGATATGTTTCAGTGGCGTAGAGTATGCTGCCTGCTTTCCCTTTGGAAACACAGAAGCCAGTGGGGAATGTGTCCAGGTTTTAGCAACAGGAGGCCATTAATAACTGCTGCGTTCAGAACCAAGAGTCTGTGGACAGCTCCTGGCCATGCAGCCAGGAGACAAGCAGGCCCTTAGGGGTGCAGGATAGGGGAATGTGTGAGGAGCAGTGGGAAGAGTGGGTGATTTACTGGCTTCTTTTATTGGGAGACCGAGACGTAAAGTGAATACTTGTGATATTTATCCCTGTCCTCAGCAATAATAAGTGGCCTCATTTGTTAAGTGGGGACAGATTCAAAGACGTCAATTAAAAAGTGAAGCAAGCCCAGCTGTACTATCTTCAGGTGCTGCGCAGATGCTTGGTGGGGGACAGGATTTCAGGGCTTTGGGCCTCATACCCTTACCCCACCCCCAAAACTCTCCCTCTCCTTCCCCTCACTGGGCCTGCCTCACCTGCCTCACCTGCCCCACCTGCGTCACTTACCTGGTATCCCTTCAGTTGGCAGCTCTCTTTACTCTCTTGCATTGTCCTCCCCCCCAACTCTCTCTACGATCCCCCTTGTAGTCCTTCCTGCCTCTGCCTCTTCTCTTCCTTCTCTCAGCTCTCCTCCCTCCCTCTCTCCTGCCCCCTGGACTGTCTACCTCTCACTGTCACCCTTAGGTTTACCAACACCCTTTCTCCTCTGCAGTTCATGTATCTCTCTTCTCAGGCTTCCCCACCTCACATCTCTGGTTGCCATGAGCCTCGACTTCCCAAACTCCTTCTTCGCCTGGTATCAGTCCACAAAGTATACACCAGGGTAAGTCAAAAAGTATTGCTGCAAAATGATAAAGCCCTTTATGAACAAAAGATTCAAAATGTGAAGCTATTGTTTCTAACATGCACTCCATCCAGGTCTTCCTACTTCTTGGGGAAAATGGTTTCATCTTTCTAGTCCTTCCATGAAGGATTCTAGACACTTCAGTTTACACCAGACCAATTTGCTGTCCTTGAAGGATTAAAACCATGTTATTTTTAAGGTGTTTTTAGTTTGAGGAACAAAAAGAAGTGCAAGGGGGAAAACCAGGGTTGCAGGTGGATGGGGTTCGGTATCTCAAAGAAATTCTTGTTGATGCCCATATTGAATCAGCCAGTATAGAACTGTCATCGGGTTTCTAAGAAAATCTCATGGCTGCAGATACCAACCCATAGGGACGCTGTAAGGCAGGATAGACCTGCTCCTGTGGATTCAGGGCAGTAGAAAGCCTCATCTTTCTCCCACGGAGCAGCTGGTGGCTTCGATTTGCTCCCTTGTGGTCAGTTGTCCAGTGAGTATCCACTGTGCCACCAGGGTTCCTGAGGCATAGCGTTCACAAGGCTGTAAATATCCATGAGGGTAGATCGTTATATCTTTCAACCATTGAGCATCTAGTGGATTTGAACTGAAAATATTTTGATTAGTACCTGAGTATTTTAACCACTACACCACCAGTGCTCATGTGAGTCTGTGTTTATACAAAAAATATGCATTCAGCCATGGTTCATACATATTTCTGTCACATTAGTAAATAAATGTAGGCCTGTGTGAGCATGTGTGATTATGCGCAAATATACATTTCATTACGTTCTTATTTGTTTTCTGTCTCATTAGAAAACAGGTCAAGTTCATGCTATTACTTGTGAACACAACACTCATTCCACACAACAAAAAAATATGTATCTTTTCCGAATGATTTGTAAAATTAATGAGGCCCTTCATAGGAGTAAACACTAATACCCTGATTTTTATTTTGGAAATTATAAAAGGGATTACATTTTTTTAAAAGAGAGAAAGAAGAAAGAAAATCTCATGATTGTTAGGGGCCGAGTCAGGCCCAGCCCTTAGCGACCCATGCACTACAGAAGTCAACACTGCCTGCTCCTGCCCCATCCTCACAAGTGCTCCTGAGTTTGGCCCATTGTTGCAGCCACCGTG
>NW_022103968.1:62707767-62711294 GCF_000313985.2 Echinops telfairi | reverse complement strand
CACACACACACACACACACACACACACCTTCAGAGCCTGCCCTCTTTCCCCTGCTGGCTACCCCTGTAAGGCCTCTGAGGTCCTTTTCATTCTTGTCTTTGAGCTGACCTTGCTGCCTGGAATTTACCTGGTCCAGCAGAGCACCTTGTAAGCCGGTGCTTTGATTGGCCCTTTTTGTAAGGCATCCTATCAAGACTGAGACAAGTGTATTACTGAGAGAATTTGCCTACAGCTATCAGTTGATGGCAGAGACAAATTTAAAGACATTTAATTTAGAATCAACCACAATGAATGAAATGGACCAATACATTTTTATGCTCACATTGGATTCAGAATGATGAATGGTTATGATTTAAAACTGAAAGAAAAAAATCTAGAGCTTTATGCAAACTACAAATTGCATCAATTTTGGAGGTTGGTCGTTGAAAATAAGATTCTGAAAAAGGAACTTTGAAATTAATTTGACTAGGTCCTTGAATCTAGATTAAATTTTGAAACAAGCACCTGAACCTGAACCAAACTATCTCAATGTTGCCTTCTCTGGACCTGAACCAGCCAGGTCTGAGACCTGGGGTCCCCGTCAGCTTTCTCTGGCAGCCAGGATACCCCAAACAGCACTAAAGAATCCTTAGCCCATACCTGGGACCTCTCCTATCGGGAGTCACGGATACATGTCTCTGCAGCATGGAAATCAGTCTGCAGTACCACGCATGTGCTGCCTTTTGGACTGCTCGGTGAGGGTCAGGGTGCATCAACCTGGTGAGGTTCCACACCAGTGGGTGTTCTGGGAAGCCGATGGCTTCTTCTAGGATCTAAATGCATCCCACCCTGGTTTCCAAGCTGGGCCATGCGTTCTCTTTCCTGTCTCTGCCCCACTAGGCCCGTTGCTTTCCTTGTTTAAGAACCTGTGAAATTGGGCCCTTGGATTAAGGGATTATAGGTTCAGATAGATTTGGGTAAAGAGTCTCCTTCCTCTTCCTGGGCCTCCAGCCCCAAACCTCCTCAACCCCCTATGATTGTTTATTTCAGAGTAACAAGACAGGCCACTGAGATGAAGTTATGTCTGACTCAGACTAGTGAAATTAAGGGCTACAGGACAGGAAGATCCCTGTGGCCTACAGGAAGCCACTGGTCTCACCAACTTACGCAGAGTAGCATCCCTCGACCCCCCTCTTTCCGTGTGCACAGGACGCCCTTCAGCCCCATTGCTGCATTCCTAAGAAAATGAGAAAACGTGTATCCAAGTAGTTATGATTCTGAAAGAGCTGCCATACTTCCTGACCCAACTACTGCCAATCCCATGCTCCACATTCTCTTCATCCCCTGGAGCCATCTGGGCAATGGTCAGAAGAGCCAGAGGAGGAGGAGGAGGACTTCAAACATTTCTTCCAAGAACCAAGGTTCCCTAAGTATTTGAAACCCAGAGCCCACTCTGGGGACACACTAACCTGAGTCATCTTTCTTCTACCCCTCCTCCCCCCAGGCTCTGCCTGAGCCTGCTTGATGTGGCACGATGGCACCCATAGCTCCCGTGGCCCAGGTCCCTTACTTAGGAGGACAGGAGACAAGTCCGCTGGCTCTAGTCCCACATCTCTTCTACTAGTAACACTTTGGTTAATGATTTATGGTTTTCAAGGGAGGTCTACACCCATGCCCCCCCCCACCCCGTTAAATTCCACAATCTGACCGATCTTCGCAACAGTGGTGTAGCCTCTATGTTTCAGATGAGACAGCTGACGCTCGTGGCGGAGCCTGGATTAGAACACAGACCCCCTGTCCAGGAGGTCTTCTTCTGCGAGCTCGCGCATGCTCAGAGCACCAACAAAACAGAGCACCAGGTATTAAATTAAACGTGAAGACCTTCAGATGCCAAGTAGAAAAGCGAGCACTGTGTGGGAGGCAACAGGCGAGCATCCATGAAATGGATACCAGCCCCAGTGTTGGGCAAAGTGCTGGCCGGAAATAAAGCTCATGCAGGTCACCCACGGGCAAGGTGGCTCGAGCTATGAAACCCAGGGCCCCACTGCCCTTTTTGGGCAACTGAGAGAGCCTAAACAGGCCTAAGGATCCTTGGCCCACGCCTCTACCACTTCAACGCCTTCATTGGTATCTGTCCCATTGGGCTCCCCGCTGTGTAACTGACAGTCCTGAGCTCAGAGGGTCTCTCAGCAGCAGGTTGTTTCTTTCTAATAGATAAGGGGTGGTGGGCTCCCAAGTCTAACCCTTGCTGCTTGCAGCCCATGCAACTGGATCCAACCTGAGTGGCTGCTGGGCAAGGCCAGTCGATTGCAGTTTTCATTCTCAGAAAAGGGAGTTATGTGACGGACAGCAGAGCCACACGCACACACACATCACTCACATATACCATTGGAACGTGTGAGGGAGCTGAGAGGGGCACCATAGATCATCAGTGCTTGCGGCCCTCACACATCTGAATGCACATCTCCAACACCTGCTCCAGGGGTGGCCTAAGGATGGTAGAGTGATGACAAGATAATGTCTGAAGTTGACCTTTCAGCTCCTGGGGACACAGACGTCATAGACACAGGAGTGATTGTCTCCCCAGGCTCTACGTGCACACATGCACACAGTCACTTACACATGGGATCAATGTGAGGTCACAAGGTCCAGAAATGTCACCAGACTGCCCTTTCATCCCAAGGTCACAGTGGCCCATTGAAAACCTCTCTGGCTGCAAATTGGCAGCATTTCTATAAGCCTCCCTTCCTTAGGCATCCCTGGAATGATAATAGACAGAGAATACCAGGGCTGTACATTCACTGAGCACACGATATGTGTAAGGTACCAGGTAACACTTCACCGGCATTACTTTGCTTATTGATGAAGAGGATCCCTGAGCAAGGTGCCATAGTAAGTGCCCTGTGAAAGCCAGAGCCTGGGGGAGGCAGAAAGCTGGCGGAGAGGAAAACTCCTGTACTGCCCGCTCAAAGGAGCACTGTGCAAGGGCAACCCCTGCGCAGGCCGGGCAGAAACCTTAGGAGACCTGGGAGACAAGGCTGTTCACTGTGTGCCGGCTCCTAGAAGGCTCACTGTATTGTCTCCTCGATTTCAAAGGACAAAGGGAAGTGCACAGAAACAGCAACGTGCCTAAGGGCAGGGCTGATAAGTGGCAGCCAGTCCCCGGACTTGAGCATGACTTTTCCAGTGTTGAAGTTCCTCACACTCAGACACAAATGAAAACCAAAGACAAATGGACATCAACCCTCGGATCACACGTTGGCATGGCGGCAGGAGGGCCCTTCCAAAGCTGAAGCCTCCACCCCCGCACCCGGCTCCCCCCAGAGGCAGAGTAGCTCAGGGTCAGGTCGGGGGTGACAGGGGCGGTGGGAGATACTGAGTGTCAGCACACTCATGGGGGCCCTTCTTTCTCCATTTCAGCAGCTGGCCAAGGTCAGTGTTGCCGACTGGTGGGGCCTGGGAGCCTGGAGCCCCAGCAATGCAGCCCTGGAGACCAAGGGGCAGGTCCAGCACTGTGTTGACTGGGACTCTCCATTTCAGCAGCTGTG
>NW_022103968.1:62705480-62706894 GCF_000313985.2 Echinops telfairi | reverse complement strand
TTAAGGCCGTGGGGAAAGAGGATCACAACACTGGAGATGTGGATTTGCCCCAGGGTGCTCCGCTGCTCTGGTGCTCAGAAAGACAGAAGGGAGCCTGATGTCTGACCACCTTCACCACAGGGAGGCTCAGGCCTGCCATGCTCACTGCCCATCCATAGAGGCAGCAGGGTCCAGAAAGTCCCACCCAGCAGGTCTGGAAGCCAGGCTCCCTTCTGAACAAAGTAAACAAGAAGCCCTCAATGTGGTGGCAACCGAGTGTCAGATGGGACAGCAAGCATGGCAGATGCCATGGGAGGGGACATCTGTACCAGTCTGAGCAGGCATGCTAGGCCCCGCCCGTTGTGCTCTCTGCTCAATCTTGTGCTGGAGAAAGCACACCAGCAGCCAGGGAAGTGACTCTGAGTGACAACTAGCCGACTGGTGAAGAGGAAGGTGCAGAAAGCCCCCTGCTTCGGGGACACGTAAAAGCCACCAAGGGAAACAAGCTGCACAAATGCTTCCATTCTGACCAGCCAAACGTCTGCTGGAGACAGCCCAGGGGCCCTGCGCTAGCTGGTAACAGTGCCCAGCTTCCCTAAGGTGAGTGACCAGCACAGAGCGGCCACACGGTGAGTAAGGTGAAAGCTAGAGTTTGGAGAAGGAGAGGGTTAGAACGAGTCCTAGTGTAGCACTTCAAACATGGGCAAGATCACTATATGATGAAGACGCCCTTCAGGGGCTTCAGACGAAACGTCACGAAAGGATGGTAAAAGGTGGAAGGAGAGTCCTGAGGGCCGAGCTGTCTTGCCATCCGTGCTGCTGTGCTCTATGGAGTAAGGCCAGATGTCGAAGCTGTGCAAGGTCTGTTCCACACCCCGAGAACTTGCCCCTCAAGGCGAGAAGGATCAGGCTCAGCGGGGCTTGGGAGAGGCATTCATCCAGCTGCCCAAGGTCACAGCTTCCGTAATGAAGAGACTGTCCAGGTAGGTCAAGCCGATCTCTGTCACCATGTTCCTGTCAACCAAGGTCTGAACCAGGCCGTAGATAGCACCCTACAAATCCAACCAGGGACATGTAGTCAGTGACTGCGGGGCAGCAGCAAGACCAAGCTATGGTTTGGAACCTCTCTTCTGCACCCCTGGCTTCCCACATGCCCACCCCTGCAGCCTGCACCACGTCATTTCCATCCCAGCCCAGGCATGTCTCTCGCAGAGACAGCTGCCATAGGACATTGTTCATAGGTACTGGCCAGCCTGCCTTTTCTGTGTAAAGAAACCCTCTTATGGGATTTACCATAGACAATTGCAGAAAAAACATTTATGGACCTGCCGTCAAGATTTCCTTTGGAAATGCACAAAACTACCACCTGTTTTGGTCAGCATGTCTTAGTTTTCAGCTGCTTCACAGAGACAGGGTATCTCATGGGACCCCTCAG
>NW_022103968.1:62690333-62705380 GCF_000313985.2 Echinops telfairi | reverse complement strand
CTGCACCACCACCGCCCCCTGCTCTTCCAGGGAGAGAGAAAAGCCAGTGTCCCTACCATTCCGGTGGTCTTTGCTTTGGGGTTCTTCATGATTTGGGTGACAGATTCCCGGATGTCCTTCAGAAACTGTATGGCTGCTCGATTCCGGGTATGGAGTAACGTGACACAGAAACGAATACTGTGGGAGGAGAGAGGGGGCGTGCAAAGGTTCTAGGAGAGCATCCCATGAGTAGCAGTCCCCAGCTAGCAGTATGGAGAGCTAGAGCCATTGTCCCGCCCTCCTCACAGGTCAGGCCTCTGCCCACAGCCATGTTCCCACCAGTGAGACTCTTCTTTCTTAGATCAACTCTGACAGCGAAGGGCCGCTGGGCCGACCTCTTGAGGAACTTTGGGCAAAGAAGCAAGAACACAGCTGGGAAGGAGGAAGGGCATAGGGGCACTGAGAAGGCCTAGTCACGGGTCCCAGGTGAAAGGAGACGGGATCGTGGGCACTGAGCAGGCTGGTCAGCTAGCGCGGACTCTTCCTCTCCAGGTGTGGTGCCTGGGTAGCTAGGAAAGTGCACTAACCAAGGTCCTGGCAGGCTCTGAACGATTACAGATTATCGGAGGGTCCTGAGCTACCTATTACTCAGGAATGACGAGGCACTTTGGAATCAGTTGGCTGCCATGTATGGATAGACTGAAGGGCACAGGGATAGAAAGAGAATAGAGGAAAAAAGCTCCTTCACCCCTGGTCCCAGGAGGCTGTACTGAAGTTTACCTAGACACTCAAGGAGTTTAAAGCTTATTTAGAAAGGTGTCAAGTCCTTAGGGGCTACGTCTCATAACGCCAGGGGACAAGGCAGAAGAAACTCTAGACTCCACCAGCCAAAGTCTACCTTCAAATGCCCAGGCTCTCTGCCAGCCAAGCAGCAAGGGGAGCAGAAGAGGCTTCCGCAAGCTTACCTGGGCGGGAACTGCAAGGGGTTCAGGTTCCACCCTTTAGCACTCATCAGGTTAGACAGGCGGTAGATGTCAAAGTCATGGGAGCCCAGAGCAACGACGGACAACTGAGGATCCCCGAAGACAAAGATGCCTTTGATGTTCTTCAACCTGAAAACCAGAGGGAGGGAAGAAAGGCAGTCCAGTCACACAGGTGCCTCCTTAGTCACCTGTGGACCTCTGGTTTTCTCATCTCATAAATCAAGGAAACTAGG
The DNA here is from genome assembly GCF_000313985.2 of Echinops telfairi. Classification (NCBI taxonomy): domain Eukaryota; kingdom Metazoa; phylum Chordata; class Mammalia; order Afrosoricida; family Tenrecidae; genus Echinops; species Echinops telfairi. The sequence goes on along the minus strand of NW_022103968.1, from coordinate 62,704,185 downwards.
CTGGGATCAGAGGGTCCTACAGGGGCATGAGTCAATGTGAACGAATACTCAGAGCTCCGAGGCCCACCCAGGTCACATGCACCTGCGTCCCTAATTCCCAGCCTATCTGCCCTACCTTCAGCTGGTGACATGCCCACAGGGCCATGCGAGCACCAGGCTGGGCCAAGGAGGACCTGACTCAGTGTTGTGCCAAATCAAGGCTGGAGGACAAGAGATTTCACTACAGTCCTCCAGCCCCGTCAAACATGCTCAGTGTGCACTTTCCTTATGACACTGAAATAAAGTCCAATTCATGGAGCGGGGAGGAGAGTGGAATTCTGGGAAATTCAACCCTCCACCCCTACAGTGTTGAAAAGCCCACAGTCATGTGTGTAATCCCCAGAGAAAGGAAGGGTACAGTGGCTCTCAATCGGTAGCACAGAGGAACCACATGTGGGATTTTCAAATGGCACTTGGCTCCTGACCCCTCCCCTTTACCTTCCAACATCCCATGGTCAGGGAGAGGGAGGGTGGGCAACACGTTGCACAGAGAGTGCAGCCAGTTCCAGGCTGACAGGAGGTCAAATTTTAAACTCCTTCCTTGCGCATGCCCTCTATATCTCCCAAGACTCTGTATTCCAACAACTGTCCAGTGCAATTCCTACACCAGCAGCACCAGATCTCCTGGAAATGTGCTAGAAATTCACACCCCTGATCTGTCAGTCTGAACCTCTGTCTCCACCACCACCCTGTGTGGATGCCCTCGGCAAGACGTGTCCAGAGAAGAGGTGGCCTGCAGAGCAGCCCTGATGTCCGGCTACCAAGACACTCCACTGACACAACAGAGGATGTTAGCTGACTGTCCTCCCAAGCTAGCACTACACTCCTACCTGGCCACCCTCCACTACTGGTCACAAGGAATTGCATTGGGGCTCAGCTAAGGGAGCACGAAAATGCCTTTGCCTACAAGCTAAAACAGAAAAACAAAAACAAACAACCCAAGGGACAGAGCAGAACCCCAGTGGCCCACACGTACTCTGCTTTGAGGAAGCGAGCAGTTTTGATGATCTGCTTGGTCGCCTCAACATAGCCGTTCTCACCGAAGTGCATCAGGGTGGCCCAACAGGCTGCACTAATGCCGCCAGACCGTGAGCCAACCATGGCGGTGCATGCATAGAGGCCACCTGGCCAGTCTGTAGTCACGAAGAACTGGTAGTTCCTGTACTTCTGGTCACTGTACAAGATCACCGAGGAGCCTTTGGGGGCATAGCCATACTGAGTGGGAAGAAGCAGAGAGGTCAGAGTGTAGGCTTGTCCAGATGGGTTACCACCCAGCCTCACGTCGCGCTTCCTCAGCATTTTCTCTGTAGTCTGTGTCCCACTCACTTTAAGGATTCAAATTCATGTCACGAGGTGGAAAGGACATACGGGATGTGTAGGGGGAGGAACCTGAGGCCCAGGGAAGGGCAGTGCCAGGCCCAGTGACGGTTGGCCTCCTGTCACCAGGCATGTGCTTTCCCATTTCCACCCTGTATGTCAGAGCGAAGGCTCCACTGGACGCCGGACCAGACAGCATAAACTAACATCACGATCATCACAGGATGCGTCGAGTCGAACCTGCCTCAGGGAGACCCGAAGGACATCCTCCATGAGTTCTACAGCAGTTGTTGAGCGGCTGCTGGTCAACAACCCAGCACTTAGTCGCTGGACCACCGGGGCTCCTTAACGAGCATCACAAGCCAAGCCTTTAACTTGGTATGACATTTCCTTTTTATGAGCACTGTGATGCTCTGAATCAAAAGGTGACTTAAGCTGGCTTTATAAATAAACTATGACTGCTTTCCTGATCAAAATGTGCCCTGCCAATTAGCTCTCACTGAGGCGAACGTGGAACTAATCATTCTCTGATCACACAGAGATAGATGATAAGGAGACAGGCCCGGAGACTGTAAGGCAAAGACGGATCATGAGGAAAATGCATTGATTCCTTAGCAAAGACCAAGAGGTCTTACCTAGACTCATTTACAACAGGCTCAGGGAGCACACCGAAAACAGGGACCGATCCTGAACCTGCTGGGAGTTCTGCCACACCTGGAGATCATCTCCAAGAGTTCCTACCTTGATTTCTAGGACATGCCGTAGTGGTTACACTTTGGGCTGTGATGCACCATATGGGTGACAGTTTGAAACCACCAGCCTCTCCTAGAGAGAGTTATGGTTTTGGAAACTGCCAGGGGAAGTTCTACCATGTCCTAGAGGGTCAATATAATGGCAATGATTGGTCGGTAGTAAGTACCTTGATTTTGAGTCCATCCACCAGAGGTGACAGGCACAGGCATTTCACATCTCACAAGGCAGCAGTTCCTAAGCACATGGTTCTTCTCGTCACCAAGGTTCATGAGCCCAGTAGCCTGGGAGTCATGACATTCCCACACTCTCTTTACTCACTCACTGCCATCGAGTCAATACTGACTCACAGTGACACCCCCACACACACACTACTACCCACCCCACAGTGGGTTTCTGAGACTGTAACTCTTTACAGGAGAAGAAAGTTCCCTCTTTCTCTCACAGAGCGGCTTGGATCACAGTTCAACTCATAACCGCAGCACCATCAGGGCAGCTGCCACGCTCTCAGGAATGCCACCATCAGCGCCTGCCTCTTCTCCCTGCCATGTTCACTAAGCTCAAGGCTTCAGGGAATGTTTTCACAAGGGCAACTAGAGGAGCCACACAGTCCCCCAGCCAGCCAGCGGACACCTGTATTCTCCTAGCCAATGCTAAGATACAGGTTACAGGTTCTTGTTCACTGCAGCCTGCACCTCTACCTCCTGTTCTCCCCTCCTGAGGCAGTTGGCCCCGTAAGAGCAGCTGCCAGAAATGTGTCCTTTTAAAGGAAGGGTTCAGCCAGCTAGTGCAGTGCAGTCAAATGAGCCAACTGGCTCCTCAGGTTCACAATCGCTCTCCTTGGGCTCAGCTCACCTTATGAGTGTCCGCGGAAATGCTGGTCACACCCTTCACCTGGAAATCAAACGGCTGCTCCAGGGGGTAGCCTGCCTTCTCCATGAAGACGATGAGGAAGCCGCCCAGACAAGCATCTACGTGCAGAGGTATTTTGTACTTGACAGCCAGCTAGTTTGAGAAAACAAGAAGACTTTACAAGATGCAGGGGGAGAGGTGGCTATCAAGACCAGCTCGTGGGGTCTGAATCAGTGTATCTTAAAAACAAACAAAGGCTGGCTATTTTGTTACATGCCATATAAATCTCATCTTTCAAATGCACTTACTCTTCAAACTGTTCACCAAAAATGTACAATCTGTGTCTATTTAAATATAAGCTCAAAGTCACTGCACAATCCAATAGGAAGCGGGTGGTACCCTGAGGGGGTAAGTCCTTTAGTAACTGTAGTGGGAAAAGGTGTGAGGGGCCACCCGTTGAACACCATCCTCTGGTGAGCAGGTTCCCAAGGGTAGCTATTCCTCATCTGAAGCTCAGGGTCAATCTCACTGCAGAATGATGAGTTCAAACAGAGGCCTCTCCCTTGTATTATTCCTCCCCAAGAACAGAAGCTAGTGCCTTCAGGCCCAGAGCTGCAGGGCTGACCACAGGGCTCACGAACTCTCTTGAGTACAACGTGGTCAGCCCTAAGATCAACGTTGCTCCTCCTTGCCACGCTCGGCACCAGTGGATTCCATGTGAAGATCCCACACTGGCTGCTAGACTAGCCCAGGGCTCTCGTGTACCTTGGCCACTTCCGGGACAGGGTCGATCACACCATGAGGAAACTGTGGGGCGGAGCAGACGAGCATAGCGGTGTTCCGCGAGATGGCTCTTCTCATGGCCTGAGGACGCAGGGTTAGAGGAAAGAGAACATCCAGGTCACCACTGTGCTCTCCTCTGCTGCCAAGAGAACCTGGGCAGTCAGCTCCTCCCCCTCCCCAACCCGGGAGAAGCCCGTCCCTGTGGCAGCACCCAAGCACACCCCAGGGGGCCCATTTGGGGTAAACTGCCTGTGAGCACAATATAAGAACAGAACATCCCCAGGGGAGGCTGGGGAGTGGGGATGGGTGAGGAGACTATTGGTTTGGGTGGCAAATGAGCCAATGTAAGTCCCAGCCCAAGGTCTCTGGCAGGGACACCTGGAGTGATGTTCACTTTGCCCCGTTTGTTTCCTCATCAGTGAACAGTAATAAAACCAACAGTTTCAGGACCTCCTGGATTGGTGCAAGGCTCAACTGTCCTGCTGAGAGGCCTCTGAGAAGTGCAGAGTTGTGCACAAATGCCAGGCACAAAACGACTGATGTAAATGCTGTGCTCCCTTAAATACCCAGCTGTATGAGACCAAAGTGGTCAGCATTTACCATAATGCAAAGATGAAATGGGAGCGGCAACAGGGAAGCTAGATTAAATAATGGACACAGAACAAACAGAATGAAAATGCTGAGAATGCTAGTAAATTATGAAAAATGTAATTAGTGTCATGGCCAATTTGTAAGAAAAGTATTTTTTAGTAACTTATATCACTGTGTAAACTTGAATTTAAAATACAATGCAATAAAAATTTTAAAAGTAAAGTTAAAAAAAAAAAGACCGATGATTATAACAACAACAAGAGGCCCTCTATCAGGCCAATTAAGACCCCGGTGAGGGTCTGGGGGTAGTTTGTCCTTTACCAATAGAGAAGAGGAAACAAAACCCAAGGCTTTAAAGACCCGGGCGGGGGATTAGATCATCTCCCCAAGGGAAGTTACTTAGCCATGAAAAGACTGCAGCTCCATCAATCACCACTGCTGGTTGCAGTTGGCACAGCCTGGCTGCCACAGCCAGAGGCCGTGCCGAGTCCTCGGAGGTAGCTCTGGGGAAGCTAGTCAGTCCAATGCGGTGCCTGCTTCTCAGAGCCCAGGGCAGACAGCACACCGTCCAGGGCTACTCACCCGCACATCCACCTCCATCGTGTTGTTCAGGGGAACTCGCACAATCTTCATCCCAAAATAATTGGCTGCTTTATCAAACACCGGATGGGCAGTTTGGGGCACCACCCTATGCGATAAGGTAAATTTGGGTAAAATAGGATTTCCAAGAGCCCACCAGTTAGCAGCTGATCTAATTATCAGTACACTTCTGATATTCTCCCCCACATTTCCCTAGATGGCGCATATACTGTTTTTACTTTCAAGGAAAACCAGAATATGATCAACAGACTTTTCTATAGAAATTTCTGCCAACACTTTGTAGTATTTGCTTTCTGTCTTCCCTCAGTCACGTCAGTCTTACACTTCCACTGTCCCCTTAGTGGTTAAACAACTCTGTGCTGAGCAAGGACTGACCCACCAGGGACTCCCAGAAGACGGAAACTGGCAGCTGATTACATCCTCTTTGACTAAGTATGAAGGACAGCACGAGACCGGATGCAAATGAATTCCTAACCAGTGCCCCTGGGCAGAAAGCTCTGAACCCAAGGATGCCATGTCCCCACACTTTGCTAGGAGGGCTGGAGGTGTCCAACAGCCACAATGATGGATATGGGGCCTGCAGGCCCATCTCTAAAAGGATTGTTCTTGGGTTTGTTTTTGTCCCTCTCAAAAGTCAGGTGCTGGGCTGCGATTTCCGAAGGGGGCCCTGGGGCAGTCTATTTAGGCATCTTTGGCTGACCTGAGATGAGCAGAGCTTTCCTGAGACTCCAGATCGCTTAACCTAAAGACACAGGACTCACAAAGACAACCCTCCCACTGTGTGCTCCCATGCAGAAAGAGGGCTGTCCTCACTGCTGGAGGACTAATCACTTGGATAAACTTGGGCTGGGGCAGGAAGGAGCTTCACACTGTGCTGCTGGTCCATTCAGCCCTTTGCTGGATGTGCGACGAGAAGGGTTGAGTGGGCAGGACACAGGGGCAGTGGGCTGCGTGTGTCAAGAGGAAGAGCTACGGTCTGGCTCAGTTTCACCTGGCAGTACTCCTCCACACAGCTGTGAAGCGAGAGGAATGAACCACCACGAGTACGTACATCTCTGGGGTTTTGATCCCATTTTCAAAGGCCAGGTCCCGATAGGCTTTGCAGGCCATCAATATGCTTTCTGTCCCGCCAGAGGTTACCTAGAATAAAGAGGAGATGTCATGTGGGGCTGGGAGCTAGGAAGGGCGCTCAGCACGCACCTCCTTCCCGGCCCTCGAAATTTCTGACCCAGAAATAGAGGTGAGCTGGGTAGCGTGCTGTGCGGCACACACTGGAGGCAGCATGAGAAGGGAAAGGGGGCTTTGCTAGCTGGTCTAGAACCAGTTCAGGGAAGGGTCAAAATTACTAAGAGTGAGCAGAAGGTCCACACTGTCTAGTTCAGTGGTTCTAAACCTTCCTAATGCCTCAACCCTGTAATACAGTTCCTCATATAGTGGTGACCTCCAACCATAAAATTATTTTCATTGCTACTTCGTAACTGTAATTTTGCTATTGATATGAATGTAAATATCTGATATGCAGGATGTATTTTCATTACAAATTGAACATAATTAAAAATAGTGATTAATCACAAAAGCAGTATGTAATTATAAGTTGTGAAATATTTCTTTCTAATGCCAAATAAATATAATTTTGTCTGGAAGCATGGTGTAGCATGGGTAACAGTCTTCACTCCGAGTGTTCGTAGGTGGGCATATCTGCATGTGGGCGGACCCGCCTGGAGGCAGATAGAGGAGTGGGGTCTCGGTCCCTAAGAACATCGGAAATATGTGCTTTCTGGTGATCTTAGGCGACCTCTGTTAAAAGGTCATTCAACCTCCAAAGTGGTTGCGACCCACAGGTTGAGAACCGCTGGTCTAGACAAAGACATTCTTGTCCAGAGGCCATCTACGGGCAACCATTTCCATCTCCATCGTCTCGTCTAGTCCAATTGTGATTGCACAGGGAACTCTAGTCCACTCAAAAGCATCAGAATCGCTGGCTTTGACTTTTAAATATCAAAATCCTTTCAGGAAGGTGAAATGATGGAGTTACCCACAATTCTAGTGAGCCGCGCACCACAGTGGCTGCAACACTGGGATCAAACGTCACAACTGTGACGGCACAGGACTGGTGATGTTTACTCTCCTACACAGGGTCCTGTGAGTGGGAACAGAACTCAGTGGCTCCCAGCTAGGACGATGCAATGCATGGGTGGCACACACAGTTTGCACGTCCTGGATTCCACAGGGATGGAGGTGACTACTCAAGCTACTGCCCTCAGATGGTCTGTGAACCTTGAGAAAACTGGTTTCCTAAAGCCACCTGGAAGTCAAAGAATGGTCTAGGACAGGTGTCCTCAAACTACGGCCTGCAGGCCACATGCAGCCCACCAAGGACATTTATCCGGCCTGCTGGGTGTTTTTGCCCTGTTTGTTTTTTTTACTTCAAAATAAGATATGTACAGTGTGTATAGGAATTAGTTTACTGGTTTTTTTAAAACTATATTCTGGCCCTTCAACGGGTCTGAGGGACAGTGAACTGGCCACCGATTTAAAAAGTTTGAGGACCCCTAGTGTGTTAGACAGGGTTCTCTAGAGAGCCACCTAAAAACAAATGTAAGGAAGAAAAATTCCATGGGACGGGATTTTTTAATACGTAATGGTCTGCCACAGGGGAAAGAACCACTTATGGGACTTCTAGTTCCAACAACATAGGTTAAAATCCCTGAGAATACAGATAAATATATAATACAAGAAATGAACAGTTAAATTATAAAGCACTACAAATGGCTCAGTGCAACGAACTCCCATGTGAGAGAGTTGTGAGAGACTAGCAGTCCTTCAAGTCTAATCTGCTGCCAGATCTCCCTCTATTTATAGAGAGAGCGAGGCTATCTCAGCACAGCAGCCAATCACAAGGCAGATCACCAACTGTCAACTAACCACCAGTCCCAACTGCCAGTCCCCAGCTCCAGAGATGTCTATAAGGGACCTCAACTTACAGCGACACAGTCCACAGGCTAGGCGTCCCACAGGTAGTGTACCCTTTAAATTGAGGCACAGAACAAGCAAGGCAGCCGCACACTGGTCCGATGATCAAAGAGCGAGAGACAAGAAAGGCGAGGCTCACCAAGCCATTATCTCTCCACCCTTCAATTAATCCTACTTGCGTTTATCAGCCAGGCTGGCACAATAAGCTATCTCACCTAGTCTAGGGACTTAATAAATGCCATTTTGTCTTGAGAACTGTGTTGTGGGTTTTTTAAAATAAAAGAATCATCTATGTACAGTTTTGGCAAACAGAGCTCCACAGGTCAGATGAGGGTTATGTTTTGGGCAAATCAGTCATTGTTCTTCAAGAAAATGATGTGGGACCACCAGCTATCCTGGAACTTATTCTGTGCTTGTTTCCCGTACCACACAGCCATTGAGAAATCATCTTCCATAAAATTCTACTCAGATATGGAATCAGTGATCCTGCTCCATAGCCCCCACATGGTGTTGAACCACCTTCCTTTGGAATGGCCACAGATGCGGGTCTCTTCCACTCAGTGGGTTAGGTAGGCGACTTTCCAAATGTCTTGGCACAGACGAGTGAGCCCTTGTACTAGAGCAGCCATCTGCAGAAATGGATTACAGTCTAGGAAACTGATGGGGCACTTGGCTCTTTCATACAGGGTAATTATTCCTCGGCACTGTCTTGAGCACACACAAGAAAAGATTCCACACTTCTAAGGGTGGGGACAAATTTGGTCATCCCAATACTCCTAGCACCTAGCACAGTCATGGAGTGAGTGCCTTGGTGATGCAATCTATGAATGTGCCCTGCTGCTGCTAATCTAAAGGTTGGAAGTTCGACTCCACCCAGAGGTGCCTCAGAGAAAGCCTTGGAGATCGAGTTCAGAAACACCAGTCACTGAAGACCATATGGGACACAGTGCTACGGACACCTGACACACGGATGGGCACAAGCAGAAGTCAACTCAAACGCAACTGTGTTTTTAGCATATTAGTAGCTGGCAAAAAATAGAAATCCAGTTAACATTTCCTGATGGTGAACTTGAGCCTTCATTACATCATGGTCCACACAGGCTCTCTATATTCATCTGCCTATCTTTTGATAATATCTGAGAGACAGGAAATCTTCAGAATAAGTAAAAAGCGGAGTACTGAGCAAGATAGACACTGTAGTTTTTAATCATTCCTAGACACTCAGAAAACCTCAGACAGGAGCTAGGAGTTTCATGTACAAGGAAGAAAAGTGAGCTCCTGGAAGATCACAGCCATTCACCCAATGGCACACTTTAACATCTACTGATAAGGAAAATTGAGATGCGATATCCAGTGTGGTGTAAGAAGAGATGGAATGAGAAGAGTCATTACTAAAATTTCCTAAAACCCACATAGAGGGCAAACGTTCCATTGGATACAAAGTTCCAGTGGTCAGAAGAAACCATTAGCTGAGAAAAGTCGGGCATTTTTTCACTCAGGAAGTCTTCATGAAGCATGTGACCATTATCCACATAGACATGCATGCATTCAGCTGGGGCACCAGGCACGCGCTCTGTGTCACTGTGCATTCTAAGTTGCAAAAGACAAAGTGCTTAGAGTTGAGGTCAGTTCTGCAGAGCAGCAGCATGTCCTGTGGGCTTGCATCCAGTCTGACTCAGAAGGTCCCAGGAAGCCTCAAAATCTACCTGTGATGTTATTCAACTTCCTTCACCTTCTATAGAAAACTCTACACAAAAATTTTAGAATACGATATGTAGTTCAGAAAACAGAGCCTCAGGGGTGACTGCTAACTGTTCAAACCCACCGGCTGTGCCTGGGAGAAGGGTACACTTTCTGCTCCTGTAAAGACTTAGGATCTCGTAAATCCACAGAAGTATTCTACTCTGTCCTATAGGGCCGATGTGCATAGACATCAACTATGTGAAGACTTTTTATTTGTGTGTTTTAGAAAACGAGAGTAGAACATAGCTCACTTCGGGAATATTCTCTTAGATGTTGTTTCACAAAATGACTCTTCCACAAGATATTCACTTTCAGATAATGGTGATTTCATTTGTTTCTAAAAGTATATGGATGGCTCTTGAACAATTTTTACACTGTTGTGTGGGGCAGGACTGACTCTTCTGTCTCTAAAGTTTGCTGACCCTCAGTCTATAGACTATGTGGCCAACCACAGACAGTCATAAGGCACTCAGCGAAAGGCTGGGGTCGGGGTGGGGTGAAGGCGGTGGAAATCATCGACATCATACTCAATAAAGAACACTGGAGCCACCTAAAAAACAAATGTAAGGAAGAAAAATTCCATGGGACGGGATTTTTTAATACGTAATGGTCTGCCACAGGGGAAAGAACCACTTATGGGACTTCTAGTTCCAACAACATAGGTTAAAATCCCTGAGAAGCCTCCTGACTAAAAACCTCTGTGTAACAACAGAGCCCACAAGCGTTTGTGGCCTGAATTCACACCATTCTGTAATTGAAGACCACAAAATGAGCATTTCTATTCAATTCATTCCATTTTTTATAGTACTGCCCAGCAATGCCAAAGGTAATCACAAAGCTTCTCTGAAGAATTTCATGTTAATCCTAAGTCAACTTATGAGCTGCTGACACGATGGGGAAATAAATCACAAAGATAAGGAAATTGGGTATCAAGAGTAAAATCAGTGAAAGCAATCAAGGGTACAAATAGGTAACATTTATGGATATCTGAATTACCAGACATAAGGTGATTTCATGGAAAATATCGAAAGAAACAAAACATACTATCAAAATGTTAAGCCAAGAATAGTGACTTTAAAGAACTAAGCCTAGCTCATATTAGAAAATCAACGTAATACACTGTATCTACAGAACACAGAAAGATAACTACATGATCCTCTCTACAGATGTAGAAAATGCATTTGATGACAGACAACACCTTGTCGTGATGAAACCCAACAGAAGAATGGAATCTCAAGTAGTCCCTCAGTAGGATTCAGGGTACATGTGAAAAGCCAACACTCAACATTATACTTAATGGAGAAGACTGAGAACCTCCCTCTTGAAGTTGGGAAGAAGACAACAATATGAACAAGTGTACAAGAACTGGATGAACTAGATGAAGTAGGCAAGTACACACCCTACCCAAATTCTCAACAGATCCATAGCAAGTGAAGAGAGGGAATCAATGATGAGCCACAATAAAAGCCCCAACCCAGACGGTTTCACTGTAAATATTTCTAGAAAACTTGAAACCATGCTCTTTCAATACTGTTTAAACTCTTCCAAAGGAATACTCCACAATTCACTGTATGAGGGAAACATCACCCTGACACTGAAACCATAAATAAACACTATAAATAAAAATTTAAAAACTAGAGGCCAAGATCTCTTATGAATACAGATGCAAAAATCCTCAACAAAATACCAGTGAACAGGACTTCTGGGAAGATGGCGATGGAGTGACACATACCAGGGGGACTCTGCAGAATTCAGCCTAGGAGAGTTGCTTAGAGGGACATTTAACACTGCTGGAATGCAGGAGGAGCATCATAAAGATAAGTAGGCGAAGACTCACGGGGTTTTGAGGGGCTGAGGGCTTTTGGCTTACCTCGGTGGAGGATGGCTGGGGCTTGACATTGGTCCCGCCACTGTCTCTGCCAGAGCCGGGACCATTTGGAACCCGTGGGGTGGGGGGGGGCGGGCGGCTAGATCTTGACACAGCCATGGTTTGTTGCCACCTGTCTTGGGGCAGCGACTGGACCCTTGGGGCTCCATGGGCAGGGATCGGGGTTCAGCTACATTGTTGCTTTTGTTTCCATCTCTTCTCTCTGTCCGCCCACAGTCTTGTAGGGCAACACAGGGGCTTTTTCTCGGCTTGCTGCTGCCGCCGCATCCTCCTCAGGCGGGGACTAAACCCTGTGGCTCCACAGGCAGAGATCAGGGTTCAGCTACATTGTTGCTTTTGCTTCCATCTCCTCTCTCTGTCCCCCCACGGTCTTGGAGCGCTGCGCAGGGGCTTTTTCTCAGCACAGATATAGCTTGCGGCCGCCGCCTCGGTGCAGGGACTAAACCCTTGCAGCTCCATGGGTGGGGATCTAAATTCAACTACATTGTTACTTTTGTCTCCCTCTCTTCACTATATCCCCACACAGGCTCAGCGAGCTTAATTTTCAATTTTATTTTCTCCTCTTTGTCTCTTTCCCATTATCTCACACTCTTCTGCTGACCTCCAGACCACTCCCCTTAGCCTAGGGCATTTATGCCTGACCCACACTCAACTAGGTGAGCTCCACCCTGTGTAGATATCCCGAGGCTGTGGAAAGCCCTGATGAACTCCACCTAGGGACACTCTGCCCAACTTCTTATTGGGGAATTCCTGCCTGTGTGCCTGGGGCACTAAGGCTGCTCTGCCAACACTTGTCAACATTCCAAGCTGCTGCAGGAATCTCTGTCATACCTCTGTAACACCAAAATGGGCAACCCACCAGCCTTCTGAGGCACTCCCCTGAGAGGGAAGCCACAGGAGGATAAACTGGTAGGCTAATTCCATAGTGAAATTAGCTGTAGGGAGTTCGAAGAAGCATTCTTACAAGTCTCCCAGAGAGAGCCAGTGCTCCTTGACTCCCTGTAAAATGGCACCTGGATCCTCTAAAACAATGCAATGCGAACAGCCATCAACCCCAATGACCTCAACGAAAAAGCAGGAGAAACAAAAGGCAATGGCAGAAATTGTCCTGAACATAACGACATGCATAGAAGAAGCAGACATTGAGCTGCCACAGAAAGAAATTTTCAGAAAGCTGCTTGGAGTCATACAGGATATGAGGGAAAAAATACATAAAAAGAATGATGACAGAGGAGATAAAGGCCATACACCAACAGGGAAATACAGGAGCTTAGGGAGGAGATAACAAAAATAAGTAGCAGAAACACAGACCTCAAGAATCGACTGGAGGAATCATAGAACTGCATCAGTGACTTGGAGGACAGCCAAGCAGACTTTAACAAATGTGAACAAAAATCTAATAAGATCGTCAGAAAAACTGAAGAAAACTTAAGAGCTATGCCTGATGCTATGAAGCAGAACAACATTAGAATTATTGGCTTACCAGAGGAAAAGACAACAAAGAAGTCATCTGCAACAATAGTGAGAGAATTCTTCGAGGAAAACTTCCCCAGCTTAAGGAATGAAAAAACAAGGCAACCATTCCCATTCAGGAGGTTGAAAGAATACCAGATAGACTGAATCCCAAGAAAAAGTCCCCAAGGCACATAATAGTTAAATTATCCAACTTTGAGGAAAAGGAGAAAATCATGAGAGCAGCTAGGGAAAAACAAGCAATTTCATATAAAGGTTCCCAAATAAGAATATGCTCAGACCTATCAGCAGAAACTATGAAGAAGAGGAGAGAGTGGAGTAACATATTCCAAAAATTGAAGGAAAACAACGTAAACCCAAGAATACTCTACCCAGCCAAATTATCGATCAAGATAGATGGAGAAGAGTTTTCCCAGACAAGGAAAAACTCTAAGAATACGTTAGAAGAAACCCAGCTCCACAAAAGATCCTTGCTGACCCAGTATGAGCAGAAGAACAATACTTATCAAGCATAAATAAGAGATCGCCACATAGAACAACCTCACCCAGAGGGCAACAGAGTGAAAACAGACCCCAAGAGAGCATTGGCTTAAGGATGGAAAGAAGTCAAGAATGATACACACGCACACATGCACAACACACTAATGAGAAAGGAAAGAAGGAAAACACCCAACACAAAAAGTATAATATGACATCACAGAGTCTGCAGATGGAGATAATAACCCTGAATAGCAATGGCTTGAACTCAGGCATTAAAAGACTGACACTTGCTGACTGGCTTAGAAAACACAACCCATCAATCTGCTGCCCTTAGTAGACACATTTCAAGGCTACAGACAAAAA
>NW_022103968.1:62667570-62688685 GCF_000313985.2 Echinops telfairi | reverse complement strand
AAAAATTTGGAAGACATGGACAAATTCTTGGAAAAACAATCCCTCCCTAAACTATCCTCAATGGATGTCAAGAATCTCAACAGACCCATAGCAATAGAAAAAACAGGCAAGGTTATCCAGGGATTACCAAGAAAAAAAAATCCCCTGGACCAGATGGCTTCACTGGAGAATTCTACCAAGCATTTAGGGAAGACACCAATCCTACACAAATTCTTCCAGAACATAGAAAAAGACAGCAAACTCCTTCTATGAAGCTAATATAACTTTGATACCAAAATCGGGCAAGGATCCCACAAGAATCGAGAACTACAGACCAATATCCCTAATGAACATCAATGTAAAAATCCTTAACAAAATACTAGCCAACAGAATACGAAAGTATATAAAACAAATATATAATTCACCATGACCAAGTGGGATTCATACCAGAAATACAGCGATGTTTCAACGTATGAAAGACCATTAGTATTATTCATCAAATTGACATGAAAAAACTATAAGATAGGGAACCAGTGGAGAGGTCTGGGGGGCCGGCTCCAAAGTGGACACTTGCCCCTCCCCCAAGAAGAATGTATTTCAAAAGACAGCATTGAATCTTCAACTCCCGGAGAGGGACATATCTGATCAGAGCACAAGGGAGCAGATGAAGGGGGAGGAGGAGACAGTGGAGCACATCCTGGTCCATGAGGCTGTGAGGACAATGTTCCCAATTAGAACAGCCAGTTGACAGAGAGGACCACATGGCTGGCCCCACTAGGAGACATGACGCCCCTCACTGATCCATAGTCCTACAGGGGACAAAACCAAAGATATCGTGTGGGAACTGCACCAATCTGATCCCACCACACCGAGGCAAAACACTAAGGGGGTGCAACAGAACAGTAAGGGAATGGAGCAGCGATGTCCCCAGTGAGTGCAAAATGTGGACTTTGGGGCCAGGACATGGTGCCTCAACAGACTGGACTGGAAAACACTCCTAAAGGCTAACAAACAATCCTTGAACTAACTACAAGCTTTTCTTTCTTGTTGTGTTTTGTTTTTTGCCATCGGTTTGTTGTTGTTTTGCTGTATATTGTTGCTTGGTTTTGCTCTCTCTTGTTTTTGTACATGTTATTATCTCTGCAGGTCTGTCTAAATAAGATAGGCTGGATGAACAATCTGGAGGAGAAAACAATGGGACCAACAGTTTCTGGGGGACATCAGAGAGAGGGAGGTGGGGGGAAAGGTAGTGGTATTAACAAACCCAGGGACAAGGGAACAAGTGACCCAAATCAGAGGTGAGAAGGGTGTGGGAGGCCTGGTAGGGCATGATCAAGGGTAATGTCTCTCACTCTGTGATCATCGGACCAGTGTGCGGCTGCCTTGCATGTCCTGTGCCTCAATTTAAAGGCTACACTGCCTGTGGAACGCCTAGCCTGTGGACTGTGTTGCTGTAAGTTGAGGTCCCTTTAAGACTTCTTTGGAGCTGGGGACTGGCGGTTGGTGACCTGCCTTGTGATTGGCTGCTGTGCTGACATAGCCTAGCTCTCTCTACAAATAGAGGAAGATCTGGCATCAGACAGACTTGAAGGACTGCTAGTCTCTCAACTTTCTCTCACGGATGTGAGTTGCACTAAGCCATTTATAGTGCTTCTAATTTAACTGTTTATTTCTTGTATTGTATATTTATCTGTATATGATTTAAAAGTTCATTTCTCGTTATATATCTAATTATCTTTATAAATAAATATATTATCAGGAATTTGATTTTATCTCTCTAGAGAACCCTGTCTAACACACCATTCTTGCAAACATGTTTCAAATCATCTGTATGGATGGCTGACAGCACTACCTCAATTTTTTTCACCTCTTCTGATCACTGTCCTTTCATGTCCTTCTTCATTCACGGAAACAAAAATAAGTCCCAGGCAGCAAGGTCAGGTGCGTAAGGTGTTTGGGGCAAGAGAGGCATGCTGGGGGTTTTTTTTGCCAAAAAGTGATGCACTGAGATGGCTGCGTGAGCAGGTGCATTGTCATTGGGCAAAACCAGTCCCCCATCTGCCAAACATCAGGCCTTCTCTTGCACACTGTTATGCAATCTTTCCAGAACCTCAAAATAGAAAGCTTGATTAAATCTGACTTGTTGGAATGAACTACAAATTGACATTTTCATCCATTCAGGAAGTTGATAGATATCCATAATGAGGTTTGTCTTCAATCAACATTTCACCTTTTTTGAAATGAGAAAACCACTCATCGTACACTTGAGTTTTTCCCATAGTGTTGTCCTTGTAAGCTGTGTTCAACATCACAACAGTTTCTGCAGCATTTTTCCCTGCGGGAAACAAAATTTCACAGCCATATGCTGTTCTCTTAGATCGGTAATCACAAAAAAATGCGGTTGAAGCGAAACTGCTTTTACAGAAAAATTCACTGTGGCCAGAGAGAGCATTGGCCAAGAATCAGTCTCCCACATGGAGGATGAGGATTCGACCACTGAGCCCCCACCGCCCCCCTACTTTCCCTTAACACCCACTGGGTAAGTCCATTCTGATTCATAGCAAGTGGGTGGGACAGACAGAACTGCTCCACAGGCTTTCTAAGGCTGTTAGTCTTCATGGTAGTAGAAAGCCTTCTCTTTCTCACTTAAGAGATTAGCATCCATCTGTTACCCACCATGCCTCCAAGGAAGTTCTTACAATTACCTGTATTTTTAGGCCTGCTATTAACAAGGGGGCAGAGGTAATGTCTGTCTTGTTTATCACCAAATGTAGGGCTTTTATCTGAGGTTTGAGCGAAACTGCTTTCATGAAAAAGTTCACTGTGACCAGAGAAAACCTTCCCAGGCTACATAACTGGGTGCACTAACGCAGAGAGAGTTGCTCGATGCTAGCCTAGGTGGGGGAGGGTGGGAGATGTGTACTAAGGTAGCTCCCCTCCACCTAGAGAAATTCTAGTTTTTTGTTTTGTTTTTGTTGTAAATGAACACTGAAAAACCAACATTAGAGAAAGACTGAGAAGTTCCCTCCATCTCAGAACTGGGGCAAAACAAGGGTGTCTATTCTCATCACCTCTATTTAATATTGTATTGGACATTCTAGTCAGAGCAATAGAACCAGAGAAAGAAATTAAAAGTAACCAGATTGGTAAGGAGCAATTAAAATCATCTCTCTTCACAGGTATCATCATATATAAACACACACACACACGTAAAGAGGCTTCAAAAAGTTCAGTGGAAAAGGAATTAATATGATTCTCTATATAAAAAAACGATGATTCCACAAAAAATTTTCTTGAGTCAAGAGAGGATTAGCAACGGTGGAGAGTGAAACATCCACGAACAAACTAAAATCAGCTGGGTTTCTAAACACCAGCAACGGGAATCTGAAAGGGAAATCCGGGAAACTATTCCTTTTACAAGAGCATCTAAGACAATAAAATACACAGGATAAATCTAACCAAGAACATGAGGGAACTACACAAAGAAAACAAGAAAACACTTGTGCAGAACGACACAGCAGGCATGGACCCCCGTCCTCACCCCACCCCACAAACAGGCTCCAAGAGAATCACCACTTTCTGGGCCAAGGACCTGTAGCACAGAGAGTGTGCAGGAAATCCCTGGACCCTTCTCTCTCCTAGCCCTGCTTGGACATAAGGCCTAGCCCTTCCACTGAGCTTCTGAAGCAGTGGCGGTGGCAGGCTGCACAGGCAACCCTGCTAATGGCTAAGGCACACAGAGGAGAGTGCTGGGATGGCGGACCAGTTCCGAGTGCTGATGCTGTAGTGATTCCACAACTCTCTGTATGTACTAAAACTCGCTGAGCTGTAAAACAACAATCAAAATACTGCTGAAAGATTAAAGGAGACTTCACTAAATGTAAGGCTGTTCCATGTGTGTGGATACACTTAATATTGTTACGATGTCAATATAACCCAAAGTGACCTATAGATTCAGTGTACTCCCAATTAAAAATTGCAAAGTCTTGTTTGCAGATATAAAGTTTTAAACTTCCAACTTCAAAGGGCAAGGTAAAAGACCCCTAATAAATTTTGAAAGAAGAACAAGGTAGGGGGACTCACACTTCCTGGTTTTAAAACATCTACATTACAGCAATCCCCAAGCCTGGTTCTGCTCCAACAGGGGACACACAGATCAGAGGGATACAACACTGAGTCCAGAAATGAACCCACATTTCTATGGTCACCTGAATTTTGACAAGGGTGCTAAGTCCATTCGATGAGGATATAAACAGTACTGGGAAAACTGCATTTCCAAATGGAGAAAAGTGGAGCAGATTCCATGCCTCACACTAAAAAAAAAAATCAAATCTGCCTGGTCTTGGCACAAGGGACTCCATTTTGAATCTGGCACCTTCTTGGTTCTCAGAACTCACCTCTCATGGGCCTCCCTCACATCGGCCTCCCCTCCCCTCACTGAAAATCACCAGTTCTGAGAACCAGACATCCCCGAGAAAGAATGTTATTTGAAGATATGTTTACTCCACCCGCCCCGTACCTATAGATAAGATTAACGTTCCTTGAAGATGTGTTTATTCCACCTGTCCCGGACCTATAGATAAGATTAATGAGCGCTTCCCTTTGAAGCCCATGTGTGCAGCTGTGCCTGCCACCAGGGGATATAAAAAACCGCAGCCAGAATTCCCCTCGCGCCGTTTCATTAGCTCAATACGTGAGTTACTGAACCCGCCCGCAAGCTTCTCAATAAAGCCTGCTTCTAAAACTTTACCAATTGGATCTTTAATTCCGTTTCGCGCCCCCAAAACCCTTACAAAATCAAGATGTTAATGTACACACTGAACCATAAAATTAATAAAGAGAGCAGGATCAACACTTTTAACAAAGGATTTTCTATGTCAAAGAAGCAAAAGATAAAATAAATAAGCAGGAGCTCATAAAAATGAAAGTTCTGTTCATCAGAACACTATGCGGAAAAACTAAAAAGGGAAGCTACTGACTAGGAGAATATCCGTGGAAAATAAGATATTTGAGTGTATGGATAAAAGCAGGCAAAAGACCTGAATAGACTTTTCATCAAAAAGACATTCAAATGGTCACCAAAACGTGTGAAATGATGCTGGAAGTCATCAGCCCTCAGACAGATGCTGCAAGCCAGAACCACAATGAGGTGCCACATCACACCCACTGGGATGGCGAAGTCACAAAATATTAAAAGGATCAAATGTTGGTGAGGAAGTGGGGAACGGGAGCCCATGTTCACTGCTGGTGGGAATGCAAAAGGTACAGCCATGGAGACAGCTCCTCACAAAGGTAAAAATAGAACTATCATGCGACCCAGCAATTCCACTACCAGGTATTGACCCAAAAGACTTGAAACAAAGACTCAAAAAGAGTCTTACACCCCTGTTCTCTGCAGCAATTTTCATAATAGCCCAACCAGGGAATCCCCTAAAAGCCCATCAACAGATGAATGCATCAACAAAGTATGGTACTTACATGCAATAAGCACTAACCAGCCAAGAGGAGAAACTCAGTCTGGATACATGCTACAGCATGCATGGACCTTGACGATATTACAGTGAGTGAAAGAAGTCAATCACAAAAGGACAAATATTGTACGACCTCACGTATATAAATAGACAATAGAGGTGCAAATGTATAGAGACCAACGTTTATTAGTGGGTCGCAGAGGTGGGAAGGTGTGTTAACAGTGGTGGTAATACCTTGAGTAAGAGTAAGGTGTATAGCTGATTATTGTAATTGCTGTCATTAAATGGCACACCTGTTAAAAGTTGAATTGGAAAGAGTTGTGTGACAGTGCACTTATAAGAAAAACAACAAAAAGAATACCTGCCAAAGCCGCTTATGTGTAACCAAATACCTCATGGGTTTGGCTCCTTAGTCTGGAGGTTTAGGGTGACTGTTTGGGGTCATGGAACTACTTAGCTAATTGGCCTTTTAACACACTTAGTGCTTCTGTTCTATTTCCTGGTATATTGGTTGCAAGTGGTGATTCAAGGCCTACTAATTGGTCTCCATTCCCCTGGAGCAACAGAGGGAGGAGAGTCCAGAATAGAGAAAGATTGGGGATGTGTGACTAACTACCCCCATGAATAATTCTGCCACAGAGCATGAGAACTGGGTGGGGCCCAGCTGCCACTACTGAATGCTTTGATCAAAGGCTCCAGAGAAAAGATCCTGATCACAGGGAAAATGGACTCTAGACTTTCTATAGCTACACAGGGCAAATGAATCCCAGAAACTTTGCCCTAAAATCATTCTAAAAGCCTTAAACCAAAACATTCCTTGAAATAGTCTTCAAACCAAACAGTAGTTTAGCTTAACTAGTGAAGAAGAAGAAGAAAAGGTTTGCCTTTAGAATTACATTTTTGAAGAACCACCTACATGGGCTCAAATTGACAACAGCAACACAAAAGGTTAGGTGGGAACACTGGGGGAATGGGGGGTGGTTACTGAACTTAGGTCAATGAGGAACAACGCAGAAAAGGAGGGTGAGAATGGTCGTACAACTCAGAATGGAAGCAGCGTCACTGAGCATCCATGTCGAAACTGTTGGGGTGAACTATATTTTGCTGCTTATACTCTCAACAATGAACAACTAAAAAATCTTTTAAAAGAGGAAATAAAAGAGGAAACCAAACAGAATTTTTAGCATGAAATGTAGAAGTCCAATGGAAGAACTAGAGTATCATCAGTCACAGCTCTTAAAGGAATCACCTAGCTCCAACAATGATGAATTCAGGGCTAATCTTTCATCCATTCCCACCTGTCCCCACCCTCCTTATGACTGGGAATAGCTGCTGGGTTCTAGTTATACCTTTACAGGTTATCTATTTTTCCTCTCTAAACAACAACAAACTCACTGTCATCGAGTTGATTCTGACTCATAGCGACCCTCTATGGCAGGGTAGAACTGCCTCTGAGTTGGAAGACTGGAGCTCTTTACGGGAGTGCGAAGTAGGTGTTTTATCTTCTATCCCGCATGTCTCTAACTCTCTCTTTTACAATTTCTATGTCTTCGTTTAGCATTTGCATTCTGCTTATTTTTTATTTGCCTTGTTCCATAAATTAAGTGTGGAAACATGTAAATATTTTACATTTTCATAAAATAAATTGGGGCTCATTAGACAAATGGCTGATTACAGGGCTGAAGTAAAAACATGATTAAGATGATGTGAAATATTTTGTCAAATCAGCAAACAGGAAGCATAGACCCAAGAGCTAAAACGGAGCCCCTCCTACTTGCCAAAGGTAGGGTTATTTGAGCATCAGTAACAACTAAAATGGATTAAAACACATGTATCATTCTACAATTTACTTAGCCATCTAACTATAAATTATTTTAACTTTTTAACTATTATGATACATGGATATATTAGTTTTTCTATGGTATATCCCTAAGAGCAGAATTGCTGGATCACAGCAATTGGGAACTGTAGTAGATAAGAACAAACTGTCCTTTAAACAATTCTAGCAACTTCATGTGGATTTCAAATTAGAGGGAAAAGGTGTCAAGCACAGCATACTCTGAAATGGTGACTGTTTATGGATTACAACATAGCAAGCAGTATTTTGAAATTGATATTGTTAACCTGCATTTTTGTATAATGATCACTATACTTGTATAGTAATAGATTTTTAATAAACACCACAATTTTGAGCTTAACAAAACAAAACTACTGGATGCTATCTGCATGTACTTACACTGCCACAGGAATTAGGTCCTCCATTGAAAAGGGAACAAGCAATCCTAACAATTTCTGCTTCAATCTTCCGGAGTCCAGGGAAGATATTTGCATACAGTGGGTTACTCCATGCAAAATCTCCATAAACCTGAAAAATAAAATAAAATCAAGCATGTAATACACGAAAGACTATTACACTACATAGGACAAAAAGCCATGCAATACACAACAATGTCTAGGTATTAGAAATAACACTAGGAAGAGGAAAAAATGAGAAAGGTAAGTTCCCTGACCAAATACTATTGTAGAATGGTGCAGATGGCCATGCAAATGTGTTCATTCATGATGCGGGAAGGGATAAAGTATGCATGTGGTTCAAAACACAGCCGTGGACGGCAAAGAGAATCAGTTTGACATCTTAGCTTTGGCTATCACTCTTAGGTCAAATAACCTATCAGAGGCTCAGTTTCCTCTTATGCAAAAGGAGATGCTTCCGCTGACTACCTTATTGAGCTCTGCTATAATTAAAGAGTATAATGCATGCAAAGAACCTAGTTAAGATGTGATGAACTGAGTATTTTTATGTGGCCTTTTGCCTTAGTTCTTTGGTAAAACCACTTGAGGTGTTTTCCCTTAAGGCCGGGAGGTGACCTTTCTTTCCCATAGTGTTCTGCCCCAAAGAGCTTACTTTTATTGAAATGATGGAAATAACCTGGTTGAACTACAAACAACTTAATGGTGTGATATTTTTGTGAGGCCCTGGCCTGAAATCTGCCAAGTGACTGGGCTATTATACACACCTTGCAGGGATTGGTCCACCAAGAGAAGACAGGTCAGTTGTGGTCCTGGAGGGAAGGCTGTGCTTTGACACTGACCAGCAGTTTGCATAAATATACACACCAAGGTTCACAGACAAAAAGAGAAGAGGGAGAGGAAAGAGAGAGATGGTGAGGAGCCTCCTCAAAGAGCTGTGACTTGGGTCCAGGCCTGTGAACAAGGACAGTGAGAAGCCTGGAGAGGACCCTGAGGCAGACCAAGTGTCAACATGTCTGAGTCAGCAGTCGACAGGGAAACCTGCCACTGGGAATGCAGCTCAAAGGGCTGACAAACCTGCCACACTGGCTATGAAGCAGTTAGTAGTGTGGCAGGAAGACAGGAAGACCACCAGCACAGAGGCCTGTCCCCAGGGAGCTGGGTTCTCCAGGGAGGCCTGCAAGGCTGAGATATAGGTCTGACGGCTTGCATGGCTGAGATGAAGTAGGGGTGCTGTTGAGAAGTGCTAGGGGAGCCCTGTAGGCTTTACTGGCATGTGTCCTGACCCTGATCCCCAAACTGGAGCCCATGCCTTCGTAACCGTTAACTGGAAGGACAGTTCTTGAGTTCTGTGACAGAGCCTTGCAAGAGATTGCTGACTCAAATGTAGGAGGGAGGGAAGAGAGTTGATGGGGAGGGAGAATGGTCAGTGTCAGAGAAGGAGTGCTATAGCCGCTTAGAAAAGGCAGAAGTCTACAGGGCTACAAAACGTTTGAAGAAAATTTTAGTTAAAAGAAAATGGCACTTTTAAGGGAATGTGGGGTAGAAGGGGGGAACAAATTACAAGAATCTAAGTATAGCCTCCTCCCTGGAGGATGGACAGCAGAGAAGAGGGCAGAGGGAGACGTTGGACAGTGTAACTTATGACAAAACTATAATAATTTATGAATTATGAAGAGTTTATGAGGGAGGGGGGAAGGGAGGGAGGGGGAAAATGAGCAAATGACATTAAGGGCTAAAGTAGAGGGCAAATGCTTTGAGATTGATGAGGACAGCAAATGTACATATGTGCTTGACTCAATGGATGGATGTATGGACTGTGTTAAGAATTGTACGAGCCCTCAATAAAATAATTTTTTTAAAAAGAAAATGGCACTTTTGCATGACCTTTTGGAAATACTCTCATCTTTGGTGACCTCTGCCCCCCATGAATTGATTTGCAGTGATACGTTCAAGTGTGTAACACAAAGCAGTCCCTGCAGGGCAGTGCCGCACCAGATTTGGGTACTTGGTGCTCACAAACAGCCTGAGTGCTCGGGAAGTGTCAGCTGAGTGAATCTGGAGAGAACAACAGGATTCATCCCTCAGAACCAGGAGGACGTGGAAGAGGAAGAACAACAGAATCAGAGCCAGATGTGTTCAGTAAAGAGATAAGGCTGCATAGTGTTGATACATGGGTCTCGGAACATCAGGGACAGTTCTTCCCTATCCTATGGGGTCCTTATGAGTTGGAATGGGCTGGAGGGCAGTGAGATGGGTCTACATTGTACATAATGAGGAGCCCCTGTAAAGATTTGATGAATAGAGAGGTTCTGGTCAGCAAATCCATAATGCTTAGTAGCGTGTGAGCAATTTCAGGCATAAGAAACAAAGGCCTTCAGATCATTCATATGACAAGAATAGACTTCAAAACCAAGTTTGATTGATTACCCAAAGAAGACATGAAAGGCAATACTAAAGTCAGTAAAGGATAAAATATTTGAAAGAGCAAGGAGACTATTGTGGGTTTCTGGCATGTAAATCGATACAGGAGTGGAAAGCCTTCTCACTCTCCCTAGAAGCAGCTAGTAGTTCCCAGCTGCTGTCCCTGAAGTTAGCAGCCTGGCATGGAACCCACTTTGTACAGGCTGACAACGTCTTTGACAACCTGTGAGTCTGCCTTGGTGTGCACAAAGAAAAAGTTCCAAAGTGATGTGGTTTTATTTTCATCAAAACTTTCCTTAAGTCACTGTGTCCAGTTAAAAAAGGAAGGGAGGACCCTAGAAGTATGTGCTACAGAGGACAACACTAAACCTACAGGTTGGGGAGACAGGTCGGCCTGCCACAGCCACAAACCAGGAAGGAAAAAAGAGAGAGTGAGGGGTAGACCCCATACTGTCTTAGCCAGCCCTGAGGATGACATTCCTGCAAGGATCTGCTAGGGCACAGAGAAGACTGAAGGGCCGACAATAGCTCGAAACCTGATGTCCCCTCGCTGGACCGTACCACAATACTGTGGACACACGGCGGGGAGTGAGTTCAGCCTGACCACCCCACAGTGGGGCGAACCAAGATGGAAACATTACAGATCAGAAATGGACGCAGAGCAAATACAAAACACCCCTGAGAAGTCCCCAACATAGACATAAGGCTAGGAAGGGCAATTCCCAGAACCCCCAGGACAGATGGAGGGATAGTCATAAAGGTCAGTGGATACAGTTGGAATTATATATGCATTGTGGGGAGGTTCTGCCAGTTTCCCCCCCTCTTGTTATTTAACCTTTTGTTTTCTTTTTATTTTGTCTCTGTTATTATTGTTTTTCCTACCAATATAAGATAGGCATAGGAAGCCAGCCAGAGGAGAAAGTAACAGGGCTGATGGTTCCGGATGGATTTGAAGGGAGGAAGAGGCAGGGGAAAGGAGTGGTGAGCAAACACTGCCATAGATAGGGGAACAACTAGGGAATTAAGAACAACAATAAGGAGGATGTAGAGACCCCGGTGGCATTGGAATAACAACAATCTAGCTGAGAAGAATTATTAAGAGGCAGAGGAAGGACAAGTATGATGGTGGGGCAGGAGGAAGGTAAAAGGAAACAGAGGAAAGATCTAGGAAGCAAAGCTATGGTTAGAGATATAAACATAGGTGTGCACTTATATAAATATATTCATTCATAAAAAGAGGTACGTATATTTATATGGCAATACATTGAGGAAGTGGACAGACTTTGGGCCTCTGCTCATGCCTTCCCTCAATGCAAGAACACTTTGTTCTAACAACCTGGCCATCTGTGATGCACACCCTCCTGACATAATCGCTGAAGACAAAATGGGTGCATAAACAAATGTGGTGTAGAAAGCTGATGGTGCCAAGCTATCAAAAGATATTGTGTCTGGGTTTTTACAGGCTTGAAGTTAAACAAGCAGCCATCTAGCAGAGAAGCAACCAGGCCACATGGAAGAAGCAAACCAGCCTGTGCAATCATGAGATGCTGACAGGATCAGGTAACCAGGATCAGAAGACCCCAAACAAAACAAAACAATATATTATTGAGAATGAGGGAGATCTGAACAGAGACCCCCAAACCCATCAGTAGACAGTAGAGCATTCCCTCACAGAAGGGTTACAAGAAAGGGATGTGTCAACCAGGGCTCAGTATAGCACCCATGAAAGACACAATATTCCCCTTGTTCTTTTAGGCTTCCTCACCCCCACTATCATGACCCCAGCCCTGACTTTCAGTTCCTGCCAGGTCAGAGTATATACACTGGTACAGAGAAGAGCTCAGGACATTCAGAATCCAGGTCAGTAAACCCCTCAGGAACAGAAATGGGAGTGGTGATACCTAGAGGGTATGGGGAAGAGGAACAGATTGCAATGAGCGATGCGTAACAAACCCCACCCAGGGGACGAACTACAGAAATGTGGGTGAAGGGAGACAGCAGTCAGTGTAATATCTGAAAATAGTAATAATTTATCATTTATCAAGGGGTCATGATAGTGGGAGAGAATGCAGGGAGAGGAGAAGGAGGAGCTGATCCCAAGGGCTCAATAGAAAGCAAAAGTTTAGAAAATGATGAAGACAACGTATGTACCAATATGTTTGATATAAATGATGAGTAGGTTGTTGGAAGAGCCTCCAATAAATTAATATTTTTTAAAGGGAGGGAAAGCAAGGAAATCAATTCAACTCTCAAGGAGCACACATCCCAGGGGATGCAGCCATCACGTGGTGGGGCTTACCTTAACGAGGAGCTCCGTGAGCTTCTCCTCCCAGTTGTACACAGTTCCCGAGGCGCGCCCTTCTTTCCAGGAGACATCTGAGGAGTAAGGTAAGGCCACTAGGTCAGTACACAGGGACCTTTGGGAAGACTCTCGAGGTCTCGCATGACACAGTTAGGGATAACCCCTCTGGACACAAAA
The DNA here is from genome assembly GCF_000313985.2 of Echinops telfairi. Lineage (NCBI taxonomy): Eukaryota > Metazoa > Chordata > Mammalia > Afrosoricida > Tenrecidae > Echinops > Echinops telfairi. The sequence goes on along the minus strand of NW_022103968.1, from coordinate 62,676,082 downwards.
GAACAAGATCACGTGGGAATGGGATTCCAGGGGCATTCTTATGTTACATCAGAAAGAAAACATTGTCCAGAAATGACTAACAATGCCAAAAATAATAATCATCTTCGGTTTTTCCCAATGGCTAATGGGAAAGTCAAGCACAGAACAAGACAGAATCCACCGGCCAGTTGTGGTGGGGCTGAAAGCGACCCTGTGACTTCACACGTGTAGAGCAGTCTGGCTGCCAGGCCTTCCTCAGCAGCTCTGGGTGGGTTCAGACTGCCAACCGTTCAGCCAGAAGGCAAGGGCTTAAAACTGTTTGCTCCACCAAGGACTACCCTGATGCTAGAAGCCAGTGGCACAAGTGCTAGAAGCCCTTAGGCACAATAAAGAAAGTTCAAAGCACGGCTGTCCTCATCCATCCCCTCCCACCTTTGAAAAGCAGAAGCATTTTCTTGGTCCAGGCTACTGTTGTCTAGCCCTGATCTTCTCCCTCCTCTCCCTTCCTATCCAGTTGTTGGGAGGTGGGGCAGCTGTTAAAACAGTTGGCAGAGGAAATAACCAAAAAGACTCACTGCCACTGAGTCAATTCTGACTCATAGCGACCCTATTGGACAGCGTAAAATTGCCCCTGCGGGTTTCCAAGACTAACTCTTACCTCTTAAGGGGAGTACAAAGTGACATCTTTCTACTGACCTTGCGGTGAGCAGGGTGAGAGCCAGGGAATGGAGTGCAAGTCTAGACAAACTATGATGAGAGGGGACCATCCAGCACCTGGACCCGGGATCTACCCGCAGCCCAGCCGGACCTCATGCCACTGCCAGTGGCTTCTAGCATCAAGGGAGTCCTTGGTGGGACAAACAGTTTTAAGCTCTTGCCTTCTGGCTGAACGGTTGGCAGTCAGAACCCACCAGAGGTGCTGAGGAAGGCCTGGCAAGCAAGTTACCGGCGATGGCAGCCTGGGAAAGCCCCACAGAGCCCAGACTGCTCCACACGTGTGAAGTCACAGCGGTCGCTATCAGCCCCACCACAACTGGCTGCTTGATTCTGTCTTGTTCTGTGCTCTAGCTTACCCGCACGATAGGCTACTATCCTGCAGATCAGGGGCACGGTCAACGCTGGATAAAGCTCAGAGCCACAGTTCCCAGAGGAACACAGCCGGAGGCCAGAAGTGTCACTTCCTGCCCACGGCGCTCCCCTCCTGACTTTCTACTTCAGATCCACAAACCCAGTGATGCCGGGGCCTTGGGGCCTTCTGCTGCCACCGGGCCAAACCCTGTGGAAAGCGGGTAACTGGGAGGCTGGTACAGAAACACACCATCATAGAGTGAACTGCTTAACATGCCTCTTCCATCCAAGTCTCTGCAATTCCCACCGGCGACTGGGCGGCACTGTGCAAACAGGGCAAGTGTCACACCACTAGAGGGGACTGGTCAGCTGTGGTATCACCACCCCTCTCTGGCTGTAAGGATGAGCTACCTGTGAGCAGAAGCAGACAGACAAATCCCTAGACCCCTGGAAAGGGAGCACATTTGAGATCTCCGTCTGAGCTGGTGAAGCCCAAGGACAGGGCACCAGAGGCTGAGACAAGGAGACCCTGAGACGGAACAGAGGGACAACTCCAAAACTAGGAGACGGTGAGGTAGAGCAGTGGGCTGGCTTGCTGGCCCACAAGACAGAGGCCACGGACTACATGGCTGAGAGCTGAGGATCAGAGAGACCTGGCTGTGGGCCAAGAAGAGGTGTTGCTATGGTAAAAAAAAAAAAAAATAGATGTAATGTTTTCTGGTCCTGGTTTGTGGTAACTTGTTAATTCTGCTAATATCCCCCCTTAATTGTGAGTGTTATCTGTGAGTTCTGTGTGGCCATTGCAATGAATTCTGGAACTCAGCACAGGAGTGCTGTAGGCAGAAGAGCTGGTGTCAGAAGAGAGTACAGAAGGTTGGAGGGGAGCGGCCTGGCTGGCCCCTGCCTCATGGCAATAGGGAAGCCAAAGGAGGGCAGATAGGGCCACCCTGTGCCATTGACCGCACACACTGAGAACTGTCCCAGGCCAGAGACTGCACAAAAGCCTCCTCTCTCTGGCAGGATGACAGCTGTTTGGACAACAAATCCCTGACCTACACCTCAATCTAGCAAGCACTGGCAGGCTGTCAGCTGGCTCTAACACTCCCCAGGGGACACTGCTCAGAACCAAACCCATCTTCAACCAGGGGTGCCACCAGTCTTTTACAAACAGAAAGAGCCCTCTGCTGTTGGGTTAATTCCACTCAAGAGGAACTTGATGGGCATAACAGAACTGCCCTTACCCGGTTTCCAAGGCTCTCAATCTTTATGGAAGCAGACTGCTTCGTCATTCTCCTGGGAGCAGCCCAGGGCTTCTAACCACAGAACTGCCATTGAACAGCCCAGTGCTATCTTTGAGGGAGAAGCAGAAAGACAGATCCCTGGAGCCCTGGAATCCCTGGGGAGCAAATTGAGACCTGTCTGAGCTGGCGAGACCAATGCTCAACTCACAGCACCAACAAGTTTCCAAGAGACTTGGTCCATGATTTCATTTCTTGTCCTTTTATTAGTACTAAAGAGTATGGCAATGGTCAATGTCTTAAGGAAGGGAACACAGTGGCAGCAACCAGCTCTCACAATTATAGGGCCTTTCAATACACAGGCCTTAGGGGGCCATCCCCAGCTTTACACCATGAGTATGGACACTCTAGACTCTATCTAATCCTGTACCACCCAAAATAACTCCAACTAGGAATTGAAAATGTATTTGTCGAAATGCAATGTGGTAACCCTGACTGGACCCTTGAACCAAAACCACACTCACTGCTATAGAGCCTATGCTATGCACAGGGTGGAACTGCCCCCATAGATTTCCAAGGTTGTTCATCTTTATGAGCAGGCAGCCTCATTCTTCTCCCAGGGAGTGGCTTTTGAGTTTGAGCTGCTGATCTTGTGGTGCCCAACTCATAATCTACTATGCTAAGACCCTAGAGTAGAAAAATCAACACTAGTGATGTAAACACTGGGGAGACTTTGTAGAGAATTTGTAAGTTTGCATGACTTTGTATGAGAATCTGTACTTTGTAGTATTGTACCAATACTAATCTCTCCATTTTCACACATGTGAAATATGCCAGAGTTCTATGAGAAGCTTCAAAACTTCAAGGGAAAACGAAATCAAAACTTAGTGGATAATTAAAAAAAATTTAATGGAATTGTTGCATAAACTTTTTGAAGCCCTTTCATATAAAGATGTTACCTATAAGGAGAAATTTGGTGAAGGGTCAATGAGAACTCTGTACCATTTTACAACTTTTCTATACATCTAAAATCATCTCAAATTAGAATGTTTTTTAAAAAGTATTTTAAGTATGATCTTAAATTGTAATAAACACATGTTTTTGATAAAAAAAATCTTAACATTTATTAAGCACGTACTGGATAGAACATAGTTACACATAGGATTTCACTTAACCCTTATATGCATTAAGATAAGTATGATTATTATTGTCTCCATTACAGAGACATAGAAATGGAGATATACAGAAGTTATGCAACTCATTCAAGGTCATACTTTTAAGAGGTAGAACCAGAAAGTGAATCTAGGCTAATTCAATGGGCTGTACTTTTAATCACTAAGCTATTTGGTTTATTTACCCTTCCCATACGTTTATACCCATAACCTTAATAACATTCTGGTATCAGAATGTCAAAAGTATTGCGACAGGGGGCTCTGGTTCATAATGCATGTGTCTATTCCACACAAAAAATGTGTTTAAACCTGTCTCTGTGGTCAGTAGATACCTGCATACAAGTTCTCTCCATAATATACTTGTCTCATTAGGGTGCCTTTAAGAAAAAGTTCCAATCCCAACAGTGGCTTGTGAGGGAAATTGCTGGCCTGTTACATTCAAGGCAGAGAGGTCGGCTCAGAAGGTAATGGTGACTGTTCCATGGGGTTCCTAAGCAATGAGCAAAGGGGTCCCTGGTGGTGGAGAGGTTACTCCATGTGTTAATAACCACAAGGTGAACACTTTGAACTCACCAGTTCCTCTAATGGGGTAAGATGAGGCTGCTTGCTCCTGTCAAGATGTGAAAGTCTCAAAACCCATAGGGCCAGTTCTCCGCTTTCCTATGGGACGGACAGTTGAGATGGATTCAGTGGCAGTGGGAGTTTCCAGTGGTGAGCATGGGGAAGGCTGGGAGCTTCCTTCAGATGTGACTCAAGGACACCTAACCACGGCACCATCTTCACAAAATGTCTCTAAGGATAAGGATGATCATGAGGGGCTCACTCGGAGGTTTTACTGCATTGGTAGTAAAAGGACCAGGAAAGCTTCTCCAGGAACTTTTCCCCTCATCCTAACTATGTGCTTGCTCATTCGTCAAGGGTAGCAAACGTTGTCCTAGCGGAGTTTTGTTAGAAAGCCTTAGCCCATCCACCCTTCAGCCCCGACCTTGTCCCTTCTGACTTCTTTTGCTTTGAGATCTCAGAGAACACTGCAAAGGAGCACAACCTGAGGCCCTTGAGGAGGCCGAGCTGTGAGAGGGATGCTGGGAAAACGGTCTTCCACAGGCTCCTTCAGGGCAGGGCTGGGGAGATGGAGTCACCACCCTCAGAAGGGGACAGCCATCGTGAACCGAGGCAAGTGTTAACAGCTGACACGGCAACGGGGGTAAGGGCCCAAAGAGCCCACACACGGCGAGCACCTACCCATCGCGCTGTACTCCTTGAGCTGCTCCAGCACGGCGGCCGCACTCAGACCCTGGGCCGGCAGGGCTCTCACATACTCCTTGTCCACTTTCAGGAAGGACATGTTTCTACGAAGATCACTCTTGATTTTGTTCAGTTTCTCTTGGATCTACAAAGGCAAGAAAAGGCTAGGAAGGAGCCGGGAGGGCAGAGGATGGCGAGGAGAAGAGCCAGTATGATACCCAGCAAGGACTCAATGGGCCTGAGGCGCCAGAGCTAGGAGAGCATCTTCTTCTTAGACAGCTGTGGTGCTAGGCTGGCTGTTCACTGTGCGCTGACATGTGCAATGACAGCCCCTCACAAATCTGAAAAGCCAACTTCTTCCTCAGAGGTCGAAGAGGCACTCCCCTCCCTCATATGCCTTTCCTCCCCCATGCTGACATCGGCACTGGGACACTGGGCGTGGTTTTGCTGAAGGCAGGCCTTCTGGAGGGCAGTGTTTGGACCCTGCTCTTGCCCTGGCAGCAGCTACAGAAATAGGAGAGCCATCAATAGTACCAGCGAACAGGCCGAGCTACAGCATCCTGTGCAAGTGATGAGGAGCTCCTTCCATACCAGGAACTACAACTCCCCACGTACGGAGTAAGAATAACCAGGACTGCATGACATCACAAGCTGGTCACCACCTCTAATGTCTGACCGTCAAATGCATAGAGGAACTAGGCCCTTTCTGCTTTGGCATATATCCGTTAGCGTTACTCATTTAACATCCTCCTAGCCATAGCTTCAGAGGCATTTTCTTTCATTCACTCACTCACCTCAGCAGGACAGAAGCTTAGGCTGCTGGTACATGCCCTGCCCAGCCACCCACAAGTAGACGCCTGTGGGAAGTGTTGGGCTACAGCTTCCCTGCTCTGTCCCTCGGGGCTTCCAATCCCAGCCAGGCTCTCCTCAGGACTGCTGGGAGAGCTCCAGGTGCTAACAGAGCCAGAGCAGCTTGCTCAAAGGTTACTTAGATTAGTGTGTATCCAGTATATACAAACATGCATACTACACATACTACGGTGTTTGCACAACGTCCAAATCACATAACATTGTATTTCACTGAATATATAGTGGACATTAAGTGACACATACCCATACTAAGCACACAGATTCTCATGAAGCTGTTTGTCAGCAAGGAGGACAGAAAGGAAATGCCAAGTAATGAAAAGCACTGAGGAGGAAAACCGCTAGGGCAGGGTAAGGGGGTAGAAGGACAGGGGCTGCTCTTTGTGATCAAAGACTTACGGGGGTAGGTTTGGAGTTCGCCTTACAAGTAATAGTTTACACCTATTACAGTGATTGTTCTCAGCAATATGTTGACAAATGTTTGATGTATAAGACCTCATTCTAAACTAGTTGAATGGTCTCAGAGCCCACCCTGGATGATTACAATACAGACAGATCTGGCCCTCAGGGAAATCTGCACAGGGCGGATATGCTAGGGTCTTATTTGTAAAGTTGTGAATAAAGGATGGGTGGGTATAAATGGCATGGCATTACAATAACATGAAACATACAAAAATGATAATGAGCTATATTAGAGAGCCCAGCACTACACATCTCCACTCCAATCCTGGCCTAATAGTCTCAACCACACTACCCAATTCTAGCTTCCTAATAGAACTGATTTCAAAGTGAAATCCTTAATTTGTCTATTAATGTCCATCTTTCCTACTAAAACATATGTACCACACCAGGAAGAACTTGGTGGTGCCAGCATCCAGAGAGTACCTGGTAGTAAACGGGCACTCAGTAATTGTGCCGAATAAATGAGTGTGAGTGGATAAGAGAAACACACACACACCACTAAATGACTCAGAATCTGCTTCTGAGAAATGAAGGGTGATTACATAGCCCATTGGGCCCCTCTAATTCTGGTACTTTACACATTTAAGAATGAGTTATGGAGCCCAAGCATTCATTTGCCTCAAACGCTGAATGTTCCTAAATTATTACTGAGGTGGGTAAGGAGGGAAACATGAGAAATCTTATATCTTTTGCGGTACGGTCAATCCTCTGTAAGACCTTCTATGACCCCGGACTCCCTCAGACTAATGGGAATTTATTTCTAGGACTTAAAATGACTCGGGATGTAAACACAAGGGGACTTTAAATTGTGTTAAAAATTACGCTCTCATTCTATTCCATTTTCTAGTCCATATTTTGAAAGCTTCTTGAAGAAGCCTACTCATTCTCATTCCCATTCTCTACTCCAGTTATTATTTCTACTTCTCTCTCCAGAAAACCAGCCTGGCAGCATGTGTTTGGGGAAGATAGCACAACGGTCTGCCTGCATGGGTTTGAGTGTGGCCAGGAAAGGGAACTGGTATTCTCACTGAGAGCTAGCCCTTAGGCTGGGACAAAAAGAATCCAGAGAGGATAGGGGAAATTCCAGGGGGCAGGCAGGGTTCATGTGCCAAAGGCATGCCCTATTGATCTTCATCTGCTATAAGGACAAAAGGGTAAAAGTGTGTAAGTTTTACCCTCCATGGGGGTGGAGGGTAGAGAGGACCTAGTGCAGGAACACGCCACAGAAAGATACAAAGACCAAGAGACTCACCTGTTATCTCCCTGAATGGCTGCACCTGGGATCAGCAAACTATGGCCAGGGGCAAATCTGGTCTTTTTACAGAAAAGTTCAGCAGAACACAGGCAGCTCCGTCCTTCCCCAGCTGTCCTAAGGGTGCTTTCCTCCCACACAGGCCGAAGCAACTATGCCAGAGCCTACTGCCAGCAAAGCCTAAAATGTTCCTTATCCAAGCTTTCCGAAGAACCTGTACAGCCCTGACCGGCATTAGCACCCAATCCCCAGATAAACATCAAAATCCAATCCAGCCAAGATGCGCTCCAAGGCATCGGCCCCTGTCTGTCAGGTCTCCTGTGTTCCCATGTTCAATCTGCATCAAGCTTCTCACAGCTCTCCGTGGCCCAAACAGATCTGTTGGGGGAACAGTGCAGGTCAGACTGTCTCTACCTTGACAGTGCTTGACGTGTGGGCCAGATCATTCTATGGTGGTGGCTGTCCTGCACATCCAGGATGCCGAAAGCATCCCTGGCCAACATCCAACCCCATGCGTGACAACCCAACCTGCCTCCAAACACTGCCAAGCATTCCCTGGAGATGGGGACAAAGTCGCCCTGAGAATACTGGGATAGATAGTAGAAGAAAGAAAGTACCATCATTAAGGGGAGAAAATCTATGAAGATTCCACTCACCTTGAAGCCGACAAAAGGCATCTTCCTGGCCAGCTTAAAACATTTCTTTTTAAACCTTGACCATAAACCTAATAGAAACAAATGGTTCTATTAGGCAAATAAATGTTCATGGAATAAGCAGCTCATCATAATATGCAAACTATGCAGCATGACACCCGCAACCTCGACTTGTCTTCAGAATACCTGAGGAATGATCTCCTCTTCTCAAAATGTTTGCTTTCAACAATCTTCACAGGTACAGTTCAGTGACATTAAGTATATCCTTCATATTGCTCAACCATCACCATTAACCAGCGTTTCCTGACTCTTTCGATCACCTTAACAGAACCTCAGTGCCCTCTACACATCGTGTCTTACTTTCCCTTCCCTCCCACTGACCTCGGAAAGCCACTTAGAAGTGTTGCTTTCTATGTATTTGCCTATTCTAGAAATTGCTTTCCTATTTAATGAAACCTTTAACATTTTTAAATAAATGCTACATAGTTCAAAATTACATTGATGGACATATACACATAAAGTGAGACATTTCCCCATCTCTCATCTATCCCCACCCCTGAAGCCAACCCCACCTAG
>NW_022103968.1:62659667-62667470 GCF_000313985.2 Echinops telfairi | reverse complement strand
CTCTACCTAGGATGATGTCCACTTTCAGGGACTGCTTGCTCCTGATCACATATCCAAAGTAAGTGACACAAAGTCTTGACATCTACCATCCTGATGTCCTTCATCCAAGAGACACAGTCTTGACATCTACCATCCCGATGTCCTTTATCCAAGTGACACAAAGTCTTGACATCTACCATCCTGATGTCCTTTATCCAAGAGACACAAAGTCTTGACATCTACCATCCTGATGTCCTTTATCCAAGAGACACAAAGTCTTGACATCTACCATCCTGATGTCCTTTATCCAAGAGAGACTCTTCATTCTTTTGGCAGTCCGTGGCATACTCAATGTTCTTCACCCTCCCATTATTCCAAGGCATCCATTAAGCAATGGAAAGTGTCATGGCTTGGGTCAGGCAAACTTACACCATCAAAGTGGCATTTTTCTTTTCTAAGATCTTAGAGAAGCTCATTGCAGACTTTTGCCCCATGAAATGCATTCTTTGGTTTCTTTGTTTCTTTTTAGTTTTTTTTCCATTGGTGCATAATTCACGTACCATATAATTCATTGGTTTAAATATTTTAACAAGAGTTATGCAACATTCTTTGATTTCTTGACTGCTCAGAAACCTGAAGGGGCAGTTCTACTCTGTCCTATGAGGTTGTTGTGAGTCAGAATCACCCTAATGGCCGTGGATTTGGTTCATCCCATGGGTGTTGATGACACTTTCAAATAAAATGAAACCCTGGTAACTTCACTATTTATCATGATGTTGCTTATTGGCTCATTGTATTGATTGTGTTTCATGTTGAGGTATAGTCTATACTGAAGGCTGTAGTCTTTCACCTTCATTAATAACTACCTGAAGTCCACTTCATTTACTTAAGGTTGGGCACCTGCACATCAGAGAGTCTTAGGAGTCTTCTTCCAATCCTGATGCCACATTCTTCTTTACATGTCCAGCTTCTGGAATTAATTGCTCAGCTACACACTGAGTAAGCATAATCAAAGTGTACAACTTCGACATGTAGCCTTTCTGATATTAAAACCATAGAATATTCCCTTGTTCTGTGCTAATAGATTAAAAAATGGCAACCCTAACAACGTATGAGAATGAGAAGATACAAAAAAACACACTGACGAAGTAAAATGGGCAACAAACAGCACAGCAGGACCTTAAGAAATAAAAATAGTAACAGAAAACTATGAAGAACTTACTGAAAAATTTGAAGACCTAGAATAAACAAACAAATTTCTGGAAGGATACTAACTCCTCCAAATTATCACGGACTTAGATAGCAACCTTGAACAGACCCATAGCAAAGGAAGAAATGGAACAGGGCATGAAAAAAATCCCCAACAAAAACAAAAAGGTTGAGCCCACATAGCTTCCCTGGCAAATTACACCAAACATTACAGAAGAGTTGTCACCAATTCTATCCAAACGTTTCTAGAAGATGGAGTGCTGCCTAATTTATTTTATGAAGCAAGCATAATCATAATACCAGAATCAGTGAAATATGTTACTAAAAAAGGAAATTACATGCCAACATCCCTCATGAGCACAAACACAAAAATTACCAGCAAAACCCCAGCAAATAAAACCCAACAACATATTTGGAAAGTGATGTATCATGACCAAATGGGATCCATACCAGGCATGCAAGGATAGTTTAGCATTAATAAAATAATCACTATAGCCTACCACATATATTTAAAAATCATTAGAAAATCCAATACCCATTCCTGATCAAAGTTCTCAACAAAATAGAAAGGGAATACCTCAGCATAACTAAACGTTTATGTATAAAACTGATGGTCCACATTAGTCTCAACAAGGGGAGACTGGAATCATGTGTCTTGTGAATGAAACCCAAACAAGGATGCCCTTTGACTCCACTCCTATTCAATATTGTACTGGAAGCCTTAACAAGAGCAAGACGGCAAGAAGGCAAAATAAATGGCATTCAAGTGGCAATGAACTAACTCTCCATATAGAAAATTCCAAAGAGTCAGCAAGAAAACTACAGGAACTACCTGCAGAGTCAGCAAAGTGGTAAGTTCAAGATCAATTTGAAAAACAGTCAGATTTCTTTACACTCACACAGAGAACTCTGACATGGAAATACCATCTACAATAAGCACCCCACATGAAATACTTACTAATAAATCTAACCAGAGAAACGAAGACTGGTGCACAAAAGCTTACATAACACTACAGGAAACCAAAAGTAACATAACAATGAAAGAACATAGCAGACTCATGAATAGGAAGACTTGTTAAAGTCAATGTCAGTATGACCGGAATCAGTTTATATATGTAATGCAGTCCTGATCTAGAATCCATCATCGTTCTTTAACGAAAGAGAAAAATGAATCATCGACTTTATGCAGAAAGGAGAGAGAACCAGATAAACAAAGCACCATTAACAAAGAACAAAGCAGAAGGCATTCACACTTCCCCATCTCAAAACCTACGACCAGCCATGGTAGTCAAAATAGCCTGGTACTGGTACAACAACAGAGATATAGACTGATGGTACAGAATTCAGAACCCAGAAGCAGATCTTTGATAAAAGACTGAAACTCATTAAATGAGGAAGAGACAGTCTCCTTAACAAATGGTGCTGACAAAACGGAATAGCCAATTATAGAAAAAGGAAACTGGACACATATCTCACACCATATTGAAAATGAACTCAAGATGGACCAAATACTTCCATGGGAAAAAGAAAGACCATCAAAGAGAAAGTGCAACAAGCTTACAGGTCCTGAGACATGGCAAAATATATTCTCAAACATACCTTAAAATGGACAAGGAGCAGAAGACAAACTAGATGACAGGGACCATCTAAAAATTAAGACACATAGGCACATCAAAAGAATTCAGAACAAGAGGAAAAGTAGAAAAAATAAAGGGTGAAGTGGAAAGACAAGGACATGCAAGAAACAAAGATTAGTGCAGATGCAAGGCCATTACCAATTCCTCTTGAATCAATTCTAACTCATGGTAAGCCATGTGTGTCACGAGAGAACGATGCCCCATAGGGCTTTCAAGAGTTGATTTTTCATAAATAGATCATCAAGCTTTCCTTCCTTCCTTCCTTTATTCCTTCTTTCTGGCATTTTGTGAATTGGGTGAAGGTTTACAGAGATCTTCTGTTTTCCATTCAATGATCCCTACTCATTTTGTTTCATGTCATTGATTTCAGTCTCCACAATGTAATGACATATATCCCACTTTCTACCCGTGTGTTGTACTCCACTCAATGTCTTCCTTGGTCATCATCATTTTTTTCTGACTTTCCTCTTATTTTATATTGCTTTCTCCTTTACACAGTGAGCACTTGTCTACTCATTAGTTAGTGATCGTGTTAGTCCAGGTGTACTAGAGAAACAAATCATAAAGATGGAGAGTAGATGCTTGTTTGACCTCTGCTTTATGGTAGTTTTTTCTTCTTTGGCCAGCCAGAGGTCAGAAATTGCCAAGCAGTTTACTGGGTTATTTTCTGAAAAGAAGATGGGAAGTTAAACTTTTGTTCACTTTTGTTGGTTGTTGTCTTTAGTTATTACTGTTTGAAATGATGAAAATGAATGTTGTTATTGCATATTTTGAGCTCAGGGGTAGAAATCTCCCCTTGATTTTCTCAGATACCATGCTGGTTAGCAGAAATGTCTGACAGAAGGTCAAAATGGCTGACAGAAAGCCTGGGCCTGGCTTGATGTAGTCAGAAGCCTAATTCCATATTTTGTATCAATCAAATAGTTTTGATAAGGATTAAGATAGATAAGCATTGAACTTGACTGCTTTAATAACTGAGTTTAGGATCTGATAATACTTTGTTTATACTGATTTCTTCTGCTTATTATTATTTATATAATGATTGATAGAAATGATTATTGGGAAGTATAAACAGAGTTTGTATGCTAACTCTTTCAGCCACCAATTTGAATCTTCAAATGGGTTAGGACAAGCCTGCAAAGAAGGCTCTGCAAGAAAAAGCTCCCCCCTGCTCCCCCAGGGCCACTGTCTCCATCTTTCCCCCCATTTTCTCCCTCTCCACCCCTCTTTCCTTTTCTTTGTGTTGGAATGACATGTACATCCTTGGGTTCGATCTCCCTCCCTCCTGATTGCCTGTACCTAAGCCCATAAAGTGTGAGATAAGTGGCTTTTCTTCTATACCTACTGTGCTGATTCTACTTACCTCAGTGCACTCTATGTGCCACCGTTTTCTGATCCACTCATCTATCGATGGAAATTTAGTTGGTTTCCAATTCCTTGTGATTGTGAATTGTATCGCAATCAACAGTGGAGTTCAGATGACTGGTCTTAGTGTATTTCTTACCTCTTCTGAGTATATGCCCAATACAAGGATTACTGGGTTGTGAGGTAATTCAATTTCCATTTGCTTTAAATATCTCCAGAGGGCTTTCCACGGTGACTCTACGACCACCAGCAGTGGAAGAGAATTCCTATCTCGCCATATCCCCTCCAACCTTTGTTGCTCTCTGATTTTCTGGTTTAGGCTATCCTCAAGGGTGTTAGGTGGTATCTCATAGTTGTTTTAATTTGCATTTCTCTGATGACTAATGATCAGGAGCATTTTCTCATATGTTTATTGGCCATTCAGGTCTCCTTCCTAGTGAAACTTCTATTTAGGTCTGTTGCCCACTTCCTCAGGGGGTTAACTGTTTTCTTCTTTTTGCAGGCTAGGAAGGTATTATTGTAGATTTTAGTAATAATCCCTTTGTCTTTTGTGTCATTGCTAAATACCCTCTCCCAGTCTGTGGGTTCTCTTGTTATTACTCTCTTGGTGAAGTCATTCATCATGTTTTATCCTTAGTATATACCATTTCTTGGTTTCAGCTTCATCTGTGTGTGTACACTCCCTATTACAGTTAGCCTATGTATTCCCTGCACCAAGGTTCTTAGGTTTGTCCCGATTCCTTTGTTGATGGTCCTGATAGTCTGGAGTTTTGATTCTAGGTGTGTGACCCACCTTGAGTTTGTTCTTGTGCATGGGGTGAGGTAAGGGTCTTGTTTCATTTTTCTACAGGTGGAGATCCATTGTTTCCAGCACCACTTGTTAAAAAGAGGGCATCCACCTCCCATTTGATGTTTTTGAGGGCTTTGTCAAAGATCAGTTGTCTATATGCTGATGATTTTATTTCTGTTCTTTTCCATTGGTCTGAATGTCTGTCATTATTCCAGTACCACACTGTTTTTACCACTGTGGCTGTATATAACAGGGGTTAAAGTCAGGTAAGGCGAGCCCTCCATCTTTGTCCTTCTTCTTAAGCAGTTCTCTGGTAATCCTGAGCTTCTTCCCTCTCCATATAAAATTGGTGGTCAGTTTTTCCAATTCTTTGAAGAAGGTGGTTGGTATTTGAATTGGGACAGCATTAAACCTATACAGTGCCTTGGGTAAGATTGACATCTTAACTATATTGAGTCTTCTGCTCCACAAGCATGGGATATTCTTCCATTTGTTGAAGTCTCTTGGTTTCCTGTAGTAGGGTTGTGTAGTTTTCCTTGTATAGGTAGCTTGGTTTTTTTTGGTTAGATATATCTCTAGATATTTCAGTTTGTTCTTGGCTATTATGAAGGATACTACCTTCATGATCTCCCCTTCCGTGGTCTTGTCTGATGTATATAGCAAACCAATAGATTTCTGTTTGTTGATCTTGTATCCTGCCACTCTTCCATATTCCTCTATCACTGCCAGTACACCTGTTGTGGAGCTTTGGGGGTTTTCAATGGATAGAATCATGTTCTCTGCAAATATCCATAGTTTCACCTCCTCATCTCGAAGGCAGATACCTTTAATGTTCTTCCACTGCCTTACATTGCTAGCTAGACCTCCGATATGATGTTGAAAAGAACTGGAGAAAAAAGGCATCCTTGTCTGGTCCCCTTTTCAGTGAGGTTGTTTAGTGTTTTTTCTGTTAACTATGATGTTGGCTATTGGCTTTTTAAAAATAGCTTGTATTAACTTGAGGAATTCTCCTTCCATTCCTGCCTTCTTGAATGTCTTAAGGAACGGGTGTTAGATGTTGTCAAATGTTTTTTCTCTATCGATATTATCATGTAATTCTTATCCTTTTTCTTATCAATGTGGCAAATGATATTGATAGACTTTTAGATGTTAAACCATCCCTGCATCCCTGGAATGAATCCCACCTGATCATGATGTATGACCAGTTTAATATACTTCTGTATTCGATTGGTCAATATTTTCTTGGGGATTTTTTCATCTATGTTCATTAGAGATATTGGTCTATAGTTCTCTATTTCTGTGGGATCCTTTCCTTGCTTGGGTATCAAAGTTATACTGGCTTTGTAGAATGAGTTTGGGAGTTTGCCATCTCTTCCTCTGCTCTAGAATAATTTGTGAAAGATTTGTGTCCGCTCTTCCCTAAATGCTTAGTAGAAATCGCCTGTGAAGCCACCTGGTCTTGAAGCTATTTTCATTGGTAGTTTCTTGATAACCGTATCTATTTCTTCTTTTGCTATGGGTCTGTTGAGGTTCTCGAGCTCTATCTGGGATAATCTAGGGAAGGATTGTTTTTCCAAGTATTTGCCCATGTCTTCCACGTTGGTGAATTCATTAGAATACAGACTTTCACAGTAATTTGTGATTATCCTTTTAATCTCATAACGGTATGTTGTGATTTCCATGTTTCATCCCTCATCATGGCTATTGATGTTTGCTCCTTCCTTTCCTTGATTAGGTTTGCCAGAGGTCTGTCGATTCTGTTTATCCCTTCAGAGACCATGATTTTTGCTGTACTGATTTTTGCATTGTTATCTTGTCTTCCCTCTCATTTAACTCTGCCCTGATTTTTATCATTTCTTTTATTTTGCTATCGGAGGGGTTGTTTGTTGACTTTGTTCTAGTTTCTAGAGGTTTTGTGAAAGTGTATCAGTCATAAGTCTCTCTTCATTTTTCATATATGCATTAACTTCTGTCAAGCTTCCTGTGATAACTGCTTTTGCTGTATCCCATAGGTTTTGGTATGTGGTAGTCTCATTCTCATTAGTTTCTAGAAACTTCTTAATTTCCTCTCTGATCTGGGCCAGTATCCATTCGTGTTACAGAAGATCATTATTCATCCTCCAGTTGTTTGCTCTTGTTTTTCTGATTGTCCCTTTGTTGAGCTCCAGCTTTGTGGCATAGTGGTCTGAGAGGGATGTCTGAGTGATCTCTTTGTGTTTGAATGTACTCGGGCTCAACTTGTGTCCCAATATGTGGTTTATTTTGTAAAATGAGCCATATGCACTTGAAAAGATTGTGATTTTTTGGCATTTGGATGGAGAGATCTAAAATTTCTATCCAGTCCAGTCACCTAACTGTAGTATTTAGTTCTGTAGCCTCCTTGCTGAGTTTCTTTCCCAGTGATCTATATTTCTCTGAGAGCGGTATATTAAAGTCATCTATGATGATTGTTGAGTATGTGGTTTCTTTTTCATCGTTGGAAAAGTTTGTTTGACTAATTTCATGGCTCTCTTGTTAGGGGAGTATAAATTTATTATGCTTTCTGGTTTCTGGTATACAGATCTTGTGAGCATTATATAGTGCCCATCCTTATCTCTCATTATGGTTTTCACCTTGGGGTCAATTTTGTCAGAGATTAAGATTGCAACCCCTGCTTTTGTTTTTCATTTTAATTTTTTTATAAATCATTTCATTGGGCTCTTACAGCTCTTTTTAAAAAATCATTTTATTGGGGAGTTCGTACAACTCTGATCACAGTCTATACATATATCCATTGTGTCAAGCACATTTATACATTTACTACCATCATCATTCTCAAAACAT
>NW_022103968.1:62650366-62658535 GCF_000313985.2 Echinops telfairi | reverse complement strand
CCCCACCTCTCCCTCTCCCATGCCCTCCCCCAGAACCGTTGATCACATTGTTTTATCCTCCAGATTATTCATCCAGCCTATCTTATTTAGACAGACCTTCAGAGATAATAATATGCACCAAAAAACAAGACAAGGCAAAACAAAGCAACAAAAGAAAACAAAACAACAACACTACCAAAAAGCCAATGACAAAAGAAAGCCTGCAGTTAGTTCAAGGACTGTTTGTTGGCCTTTAGGAGTGTTTTCTGGTTGAGTCTGATGGGGTGCCAAGCCCTGCCCCCAAAGTCTATTTTTGGTATTCCCTGGGCACTTTGTTTCTCTGTTCCCCTTGCTGTTCTGTTGCATGACCTTAGTGTTTCACCTCAGTGTGGTGGGATCAGATCGGGCTCAATTCCCACACTGTGTGTCCAGTGTTGTCCCCTGTAGGGATATGGGTCAGTGAGGGTTGTCGTGTCTCGTAGTGGGGCCAGCCACATGGTCTTCTCTGGAGTGGTTGCTCTGAGCAGGAATATCATCCTTGAGGCTTGGTAGGCCAGGATATGCTCCACTCTCTCTTCCTCCCCCTTCATTTGCTCCTATGTACTTTGATCATAATGTCTCTCTCCCTGAGCTGCAGCTTCAGTGCTGTCCTCTGAAATAAATTCTTCTGGGGAGAGGGACAGGTGTCCATGTAGTTGGGATTGGGGCCGGCTCCTCAGACCTCTCCACTGGTTCCCTGCTCCATGCAGCTATGTTGCAGTCACATCTTGGAGTATCTTACAGCTCTTAAAACAATCCATACATCACTTCTATCAAGGACATTTGTACATATGTTGCTATCATCCTTTTTTATTAATATATAATTTTATTGAGGGTTCTTCTATTAATATATCATGTTATTGTATCAAACACACTTGTACATATGCAATCCCTGCTTTTTTAAAGTTCCCATTTGCCTGGTATATTTTCTGCAAGCCTTTTATTTTTAGTCAATTTTTGTCTGTGAACATAAGATGTGTCTCTTACAGGCAGCAGATTGATGGGTTATGTTTTCTGAGCAAGCCTGATACCCTTTGTCTTTTAATGAGCAAATTCAAGCCGTTGGCATTCGTCATCTCATACCTTTTGCATTCGGTGTTTTCCTATCTCCCTTATATCAGCGTGCTGTGCTTATGTGAGGGGCTTCATTCTTGCTTTCTTTTCCCTCTGAGGCAATGTTATCTTGGTAATTATTTTAGTGCATTGACTTCTGGATGTAGTTCTGCTTTATGTCGGTCTCATGCTTGTGGTTGGTGGATGTTGGTCTTCAGACAACAGTGTCAGCAAGGATTTTCTGCAGGATTGCATGTCTTATGGTGTATTCTTTGAGTTTTTCCTTGTCCAGGAAGACTCTGACCTCACCTTCTATCTTAATAGTTTGGCAGGTTAGAGGATTCTCAGTTTGGCATTTTTTTCTTTCAGCTCTTTTGGAAGATGTTACTCCACTCTCTCATTCTCTTCATGTTATTGGCTGATAGGTCTGAGCATATTCTTAAATGAGCACCATTGTATGTGTCTTCCTTTTTTTCCTCTTGCTTCACTTCAAATTTTCTCTTTTTCCCCAAAGTTGGATAACTTAAATATTATGTTCATTGGTGAGTTCTTCCTGGGGTTTAGTTTAATTGTCCTCTCTGCTTCCTGTGTGAATATCTGATTCTCATTCATTAAGGTGGGGAAGTTTGCTTCCAGAAATTCCCTCCCTACTTTAGCTGTTACCTTCTTCCTGTGTCTTGTTGTAGTAGACCAATTATTCAAATATTGTTACTATTCATTGCATCTGTCATTGATCTCGGGTTTTTTATCCCACCTCTTTGATTATCTTGTTTGACTGTCTTTCCCATTTGTTGAAGTCTGTCTGATAATCCAGATTGCCTTTATGATTCTCCACCTATTCTAGTCTGTTGATGAGGACCATGATCTTGTGTTTTGCTTCTGTTACCTCATCAATTAGTTTTTTATTCCCCTTTGGTGGGTGGACTTCATCCCCTCTATGTGGACTTCATCTCCTCTATCAGGGACTTCATCTTCTCTAACATTTCGTCTTAATTCTGCATTGCTTCCCTCATATCCTGTATTACTCCAAGCAGCATTCTGAAGATTTCTTTTTGTTGCAGATCTACATCTGTTTCTTCTATGAGTGTCATTAAGTTTAAGACTTCTGCTGCTGTTGCATTTTGTTGTTCTTGTTTTCTTGTTTAGGGTGTTGAGGTATGATGCTGTCTGCATGTCATTTTGGAAGGACTGAGCATGTTCCTGGGAGACTGGGGGGTGAAGGCCCTGAGATCTTTCTCTTTGACTGGTAAGAGTGGTGTATTATTCTGTGCTGACTAGAAAAACAAATCCAGAGAGATTCGAATGTATAAGAAAGAGCTTTATATAAAAGAGCAATTGTATATTGAGAAAAGTTCCCAGCCCCATCCAGATCAAGTCCATAAGTCTGATATTAGCCGATATGTTCAACATCAGTCTATAATTTCCTCTTCAGACTCACACAACATATGCAATGACACCAAATACAGGAAGATCACAGGCCAGTGGGTGGAAAATCTTGTGGCTACAGTGGCAGTGGATGCATCTCAGCACTGGCATGGGTCTATCCCCATGTCACTCCTCCAGCTCCATGGTTCTGGCTTCATCAACATAGCTCCATGTGGGATGTCAACAGGAATGTCTCCCAATGAGAGTTTGTGTCCTGCCTCTAGGGAGGAAGACAGGAGTTCCCAGAATCCTCAAGAGAAGGCCATGCCCACACAGAGGCCTAACTGGCTATGGCCTGATTGACAGGCTAGACTCCACCCCTTTGCAAGTTGACAGGAGATTATGTAATTGCCACAAGTGGTTTTGGGGACTTTCTGTGGTCTACTATGGTGGTGGTTTGGGCTGTTGTGTAGGAGAAGTGCCTCGGTGACTGTGGCAGGATGCAGTGGAGGGCCCAGGAGGGCGTGCTGCGGCCAGAGACTGTAGGTTTGATACTGGAATGAGTTGGGGTTGGCCTGCAACGTGGGCATGGGTCTGATCTGGACTGTTGGCTATAATTTGCCATATTTTAAAGATGATCAGTGGTGCCCAAAACTGGTAGATCTAGTTTTGGGCTTGGCTGTGGTCTTCAGTCCCTGGATTTTCATGCTTTGTTATGTTAAATCCTAGGCTATGATCTGGGGATTAGAGTTCTTCCTTCTTGTTCTGCTAATAGCCCAGCACCAGGTTTCTCGTGGCTTATATGCAAAGCTACCCAAAGGAACACAGCCTGGAATTTTAAGTGTTTAGATTTTTTTTTAATATAATCGGCTTGTGGGATGCCCTGGTATCAGGACTGTGCCATGCTGTCCCTCAGGGAAGGGGGACCAGATTAGCTGAGTAGTTTGGGGGCCTACTGGATCTGAATTCTCTGCCAACTGTCACTCCCAGCTCTTCTGTACAGTTCTATCATGGGTAAATATCCCAGGGGCTCCTCTATTGCTACAAATTAGTGATTTATTATCTATTGTTACCCACGCTGGGGAGAGAGAGAAAGGGGATTGCTGATGAAGTCACTCCATTCCTGGCTGGGGAGGGAGGATACAAGGCCTGAGAATGCAAGAGCAGGGTGTATGGCAGAAATGGGAACTTCGATGTGAAGTCTAGTGGCTAGTTCTTGGAGGCTCTCTGAGAGCCTGGTATTATGACCACCTTTAGACAGCAGCCTGGGGAAATTATTGCACGCTGCAAGTCTCCTATGTTCAGTGTAGGAAGGGGTGGTGGACGACCCCACTGGGCTAGGTGAGGGATTAGTGGAGCCCGACGGCAGATGTAGGGAACTTAGAGCCTTTCATGGAGTTCTCAAATTGCTCCATGGGCAAAAAATCACAGGGGGGTCAGAATCAGAACCTAGTACTCTGGATCTATTGGCCTCCTTACCTCTTAATTTCCTGATGTAATAAAATCAACGTACCACAGCTGCAAATCAGGAAAATCAAATTGAATGAAATTCATACTTGTGCAATGCTTCTAGTATTACTTTACCAACTACAAGGTATTATACAGCTTTCAAATGAAACAGATTTTTTAAATTAGACCCAAACAAAAACTCTAGAAGTCACAACATCCTATCATGAGTTTCAAAGCCAGAAAAATACCACTGCTATACCATTAGTGTGAGGACAGTATACTTACTCTCTGGCTGGAAGACAAATTCATATACCCAGATAACCAGCAGGGTCCATAGAACACTCCATGCAATTAGTTGCCACGGCTCATACGTGATGCAGTGCCCATTGACATAATTCTTCACTTTTGTGGAATGTACCTCCAAAATCTCAAAGTAAGGCTCAAAGGCCTTCTAGAAATGCAAGAAAAATACTAAACATTACTTTCAGAAAGAAAACACAGTCTGTTTATGTTGCTTAACTCCCCTTTTCCAAAGTCAAGGACATTCACACTCAAACCCCACGCAGCAATACTCTCATCATCCTCTAGATCAGTGGCTCTCAATCTTCCTAATGCCTCGGCCCTTTAATACAGTTCCTCATGTTGTGGTGACCCCCCAACCATAAAATTATTTTCATTGCTACTTCATAACTGTAACTTTGTTACTGTTATGTGCCGGGTGACCCCTGTGAAAGGGTCATTCGACCCCTAAAAGGGTCGCGACCCCCAGGTTGAAAACTGCTGCTCTAGATCGAGCTAACTCCTGCTATAAGAACACCCATGCACATGGCTACTCACCAGCTCTGTGAAGGTTTCTAATCCTCTTCTATTAAAATGTCTGAGCTAGTTCATCACTTCAACTCTCAGACTCTCTAATGACTTTCAGTAGTCTCTGCCCCATTCTCAAACCCTTTCTAAATGAATGTCACTTCTCTTCTCTACTTTATTTCACCCTGCCCCAATCTCTTTTCTGTAAAGGGCCAGATAGCAAATATTTCTAGGATTGGTGGGCCATATCATTACAATTAAACTCCGTGAAAAAAAAGCAGCCATAGACAAGGCATAAACAAATGAGAGAGGCTCTGTTTTAATATAAATTTTATGTATGGACACTCTACTTTAAGTTTTCTTATCAGTTTCACATGTCAAAAATTATCTTTGTTTTTTTGGTGTTCTGTTTTTTAATTAAAGAAAAAAATGTTTTAGCTCATACACTGCACAAAAATGGGGGCTGGCTCAATTCACCATTAGGCCATTTTTTGCTCACACCTGCTCTAAGGCCATATTTGATCATAAGGCTCTTAGGCCAGGGAGTGTAGCTTCTGATCATTTATATCCTTCACAGTGCCTGACATAGCAAGGGCAGAATCATCCATAAACTAACCAGAATACCCCACTCAAGAGAATCCTCTCACCCTTTAAGCATTCCTTAAGAGCTCATCTACAGCTTGTCACACCTGTCTTGCAGTTTACTCATCTCTTTCTCATCTCCATGCCTAAGTGGTTAAGCTCCTTAACCACTTATCACAGAGCTCTGAACAAAGTAGTTTATCTAATAATTTGTTATTCATTCACCTATTTAACATTTATTAAGCAAGGCTTAAGGCATTAAAGGAGAAAGACTAGGCTTTCTATTTCTGTTAACAGTTACAGTCTCAGAAACTCACAGGGGCAGTTCTACCCTGTCCTATAAGGGACTGGGAGGAGGAGGTTGAAGAAGGGAGCAGTGAGCAGCAATGCCATAGACAGGGAACAACTAGGGAATTAAAATCAACAACAATGAGGCTGTAGAGGTCCTAGGGGTGTTGAAGCAACAGCAATCTCGCTGAGAGTAATTACTAAGAGGTGGAAGTAGGTTGAGCATGATGGTGGGGCAGGTGGAAGGTACACGGAAACAGTGGAACACTTTAGGAAGAGAAGATATGAATAGAGGTGTAAGCATAGGTGTGTATATGTTAACACACAAATCATAAAAATAAAAGTATTGGCCCATCTACATATATTCATATGGTAATACACTGAGGTTGTGGACAGACTTCAAGCCTCTGCTCATGCCCTCCCTCAATGCAAGAACACTTTGTTATAGCAACCTGGCCTTTTGTGATGCTCACCCTCCAACCACAATCACTGAAGACAAAATGGGTACATAAGCAAATGTGAAAAAAGTGGATGGTGCCCAGCTATCAAAAGATACAGTGTCTGGGGTCTTAAAGGCGTGAAGTTAAACAAGTGGCCATCTAGTAGAGAAGCAACAAGCCCACATGGAAGAAGCACACCAGCCTGCGTGATCATGAGGTGTCGCCAGGACCAGGTAACAGGTATCAGAAGATGCCCCCTCCCCCCAAAAAAGGTTGCTGTTCTTTATAAAGAATGTGTGCCATTCAGTTGGGCCAGACACACAGCCTAGAAAATTCAATAGGGAAGTTCATAGGGTGTCTCTGAGTTGGAAATGACTCAACAGCACAGACCGAAGGGCAGTTTGGGAAACGGAACAGCATAGTTTGGAAACTTACTAGATACGGGAGGCGTGGAATTAGGAAGTGGGGCCCAAAGCCCACTGCTATTGAGTCTACTGAGTCACTCTACCAGACAGAGTGTAACTGCCCCTTCGGGTTTCCAAGAGAATACACCTTTACAAGAACAGAGTCTCATCTTTCTTCCTTGGATGGCTGGCAGGTGTGATCCACCTACTTTGTGGTTAGTACCATAACACCTAACAGTGGGAAGAATCAAACAGTTCCAAAGTTTGAGAGATCAGGTGACATCATCAACCATGATAAGACTAGAAGAGGCAGGAAAGATGGAAAAGATAAAAGAGATTTTTAGAGAAAGGTCATTGATACTGGTTTAAGTTATTTTCTATTGAATATTCTATTGGAGGACAGGTGTTAGATGAATGTTTGTTCAAAGCATTTATGCACTTAGCAATTATACTGTGGTGTATAAGGTAGTTAACATTGGGCAAGAATTTGGTTCCCTGGAGGGCCATCCAAGAAACAACTTATTACAACCCCACCATAGCTCTTGGAGGCCATTCCCAAGAGCCCACTGTTGCTATCAACAATATCCATCCCGCAGAACAGCAGCCATGCTGCTCAAAATCTAAGACAGGCCAGAGGGGTCTAGCATCATCACAAGTATTTTTTGATTCCCGTCATTATGAAGAACCTTCCAGCATTAAAGTCGTGCTTAAACCATACGGTTGAAGAATGTGTAGAAGGGGATGACAGAAGGATAACCATTTGGATCAGCTTTTCTTCTGATAACGATGATGTGGTTGTGTGCTGTGGAACTGATTCCAATTCGCAGCAACCCTAAAGGACAGAGTGGAACTCCCCTAGGGTTCCCTCTGATAAATACTAGTTTCTAAAATATGCAGAAAATAGAGGTTTTCAATGTCAAAAGATATCTGTAGATACTTAGCAAATAAAAATAAATAACTGGCAAAAAACCAGGAAATGCAAACTAACTTAATTTTTTTAAAGCATCAAGATTCAGGCATAAAGACATTGCTCATTGAGATGTATAAAATTATATTCAGTAAGAATATATATTTTTGGTAACTACTATGCTAAGATGATCATGGGAGTCCTGGAACTCCAAAAGGATACTTTAAGAGGAGGTCTACTTTCTCTTACTCTAAAAGCAAAAGGAGGCTGAATTGGGTAACTCCTGGAAAACTTTTTTAGTAGGGGACTGCAACTAAAGTCTCAAACTCCCTGCAATGCGATACAGTCCAACACATATGGAACCTTTACAACCAAGTAGAACTGGCCTGTGGGTCTCCAAAGCTATAAATTTTTACCAAAGCAGAAAGTCTCATCTTTCTCAGCCTGCTGACTTTGTCCCAAGGTCTTTCACCAGCCCTCGGTTACTACAAACAACCTAGGCTCCCCAGTGATGGCAGTCACAAGACTGCCCGCTCTCAGCATTCTTGGGTTCTGTGGGGTCATGCATTTATCTCTTTGGAAAAAAAGGATGAGGCAGTCCCTAAGGACCTTAAAACCAGCACAAAGCTCAGGCTGGGCCCTGATGCAATACTCCAACTCTTGGGAAGAGCTGGATGGTGTTGGAGACCAGGAGGCCTTGAAACAACCCAGGTGCAGGATGCGAGCTGGCCAGACTTTGGGGGCCTGTTCCAGGAACTGGCTGATTGCTTTGTCCTTGGTGTGTATCAGAAAACGGCTTGCCCCCGCCCTTGTACCAGGTGGCCTAATCACAAACTGTCTTTACAAGCCTGAGAAA
>NW_022103968.1:62645511-62647193 GCF_000313985.2 Echinops telfairi | reverse complement strand
GCCTGGTAAAACTGCATAACTAAATTCCAGTAAGACCCCCTACCCCTGTGAGCTGAGTTGGCCAGTCAATGACGGGTAAGATCGGGTGTGTCCGAGATCAACCTAAGACAGGCGCTGGTTCAATCTTCACTTAAAGGTGGGCGTTCCAGAGAGCCAAAGACGGGTAAGACTCTGAGAGCACCTGACAACCTAAGACAGACGCAACTCCCGCAGGCAATTAAGCACCATTAAATATAAAAGAAAGGGGGAGGATGGCACCCTCGGGATCAAGCCTAGCATTGGCTCTTTATAAGCAGAGACCTGAAGATGAATGGTGGGCCAAAGCTCAAGCCTAGGAACCCAATCCTTCAGACTTGCTATTCAGACCTCGTTCAAGTCTTGAGTCTCAGAGTTCATTGGGAGGGATCACCAAACACATAGGTTCCCAATTTTATTTTGCTACTGCTCCTTTACAGAAAAAAAAATTATTTGATGCCACCGGTAATTAAAAAGCTTTTGTACTATAGCCCATAACCAAGGATAAAGTGTAGATATCTGCTTCTGCAGCATCCTCACGCCCAATTGAATCATTCAGTGCCCCCAGGGGGTAGTTTCACCCATTTGGAGAAACACTGGTTACACATAGAATCCAACAGCATCCCCAAAGCTTTCTTTTCACAGGGCATGTTCCTGGCAGAATCTACCCTGGATATATGGTGCAGCTCATAACAAATTAATATTGGATAGGCCAGGCCATGACTGTGGATAAACCCTGAGCTAGAGATGGCATCAGCACTGCTAGAATTGTAATTACTATTTTACATGATGTTTGTACTGCAGCAATAAACACTTTACCTATGTACACTTGCACATATATCTGTAATACAATACTTAGGCTCCTATTTATTTCAAATCAGTCTATGTATTATACCCATCTCAAGATAAGGGAACTATGAATGGTCATCAATGAAGACCACCAACTTAGTATGCATCTCCTCACAAATATTTCACAAATCTGTGCTTCCATTTCTTTATCCAGATTAGAACAGATACAATACTAACACATTCACAAAATAAAGGGGAGCATGTGTGTGTGTGTGACCTCAACTCTTTTTTTAATCATTTTATTGGGGGCTCATACAACTCATCACAATCCATCACAAACATCAATTGTATAAAGCACATTTGTACATTCATTACCCTCATCATTCTCAAAACATTTGCTCTCCACATAAACCCCTCCCTCCCCGCTCCCCCCTCCCTCATGAACCCTTGATAATTCATAAATTATTATTTTGTCATATCTTACACTGTCCAACCTTTCCTTTCACCCATTTTTCTGTTGTCCTTTCCCCAGGGAGGAGGTTATATGTAGATCCTTGTAATCATTTCCCACTCTCTACCCCACCCTCCCTCCACCCTCTCAGTATCGCCACTCTCACCACTGGTCCTGAGGGGATCATCCGTCCTGGCTTCCCTGTGTTTCCAGTTCCTTTCTGTACTAATGTACATCCTCTGGTCTAGCCAGATTTGTAAGGTAGAATTGGGATCATGATATGCCAGAAGAAGCCAGCTCCTAGCACAATCACTATGGGTTAGGTAGGCGCAATTGTACAGCAATAATAAGTAAAGATTATAGTAAAGTCATAGAGAGCATGAGAGATAAAAGAGATATATAGAAATAAATGGAGTCAGACACATTT
>NW_022103968.1:62635032-62644526 GCF_000313985.2 Echinops telfairi | reverse complement strand
CATCAGCTTTCTTCACCACATTTGCTTATGCACCCACTTTGTCTTCAGTGATTGTGTCGGGAAGGTGAGCATCATGGAATGCCAGTTTAATACAACAAAGTATTCTTGCATTGAGGGAGTACTTGAGTGGAGGCCCAATGTCCATCTGCTACCTTAATACTAAACCTACAAATACATGCCCATAATTTTCCTGTCCTCATATATTTGCATATGTACATGCCTATATTTAGGCCTCTTACCTCCTAGCTCTTTCCTCTATTTCCTTTTACTTTCCTCTTGTCCCACTATCATGCTCAGTCTTCATTTGGGTTTCAGTAATGCCTCTCAGTTACATTACCCTTGATCACGCCCTACCAGGCCTCCTACTCCCTCCTCATCACTGATTTGGATCACTTGTTGTTCCCTTGTCCCTGGGTTTGTGAACACCACTTCCTTCCCCCCCCACCCCCACCAACTCCCATGTGCCCCCGGAATTGTCGGTCCCATTGTTTGCTCCTCCAGATTGTTCATCCAGCCTATCTTATTTAGACAGAGCTGTGGAGATGATAACATGCACAAAAACAAGACAGAGAAAAAACAAGCAACAAAAGAAAACAAAACAAGAACTAAAAGCTAATGACAAAAGAAAACACAACAACAACAAAAAAGGAAAACTTGTAGTTAGTTGAGGACTGTTTGTTGGCCTAGTTTTCCAGTCTAGTCTGATGGGGTGCCAAGCCCTGACCCCAAAGTCTATTTTTGGTATTCCCTGGGGACTTCATTGCTGTTCCCCTTGCTATTCTGATTCACGCCCTTAGTGTTTTGCCTCAGTGTGGTGAGGTCAGATCAAGTACAATTCCCACACTGTGTCTCCAGTGTTGCCCCCTGTGGGGCTATGGATCAGTGGGAAATGTTGTGTCACATAGTGGGGTCAGCCATATGGTCTTCTCTGTGGATTGGCTGCTCTCGGTGGGAATGTCATCATCAAAGCCTTGTGGGCCAGATGTGCTCCACTCTCTCTTCCTCCCCCTTCATTTGCTCCCGTGTGCTCTGATCAGACATGTCCCTCTCCCTGAGCTGCAGCTTCAGTGCTGTGCTCTGAAGTGAATTCTTCTGGGGGAAGGGGCAGCTGTCCATGTAGTTGGGATTGGGGCGGACCCCTTCGACCTCTCCACTGGTTGCCTACTCCATGCCAGCTCAACCCTTTCTTAACAGAACAGAAGTTTTAGCACTGTTTCCAGAAGTAATACATTCCTTCTTTCACATTTGTTACATAAGTTGGAAATACATTTCTCTGGAGAAAAAAAATAAAATGAAAGGACTTTTATCAATGAAGATATATTGATCATTGTCATTAGAGAAGAGCACAATTCTTTTAAAAAGTATAATATTAAAGGAAAAAGCAAACTCTGATAAACCTTAATTATATGACCATTCAAGAAGCTACTGTTAAATGAGTCAATTAACCAGTTTCTCTCCTCATGTTCATTACACCCTAATCTAATGGTTGAGGTGTTGGCTGATGCCAAAAAGGAATCCAACCAGTATTGAATAACCCTATCATCCTTAGACAGCAAACAACTGCTAGAATTTACAGGCACTACTAGTAGCCCACTATACTCAGTGATAAAGAACCATTTCAACTCCCAAATCAATCCAAGGGATCAAGGCACTCTAGTGAATGTAACATAATAGGAAGTTCTGCTTGAAAATTCTAATCTGCAAACTCTATGAATTTGAGGCCTATTACCTGCTAGACCAGTGAGTTTCAAACTTTACAACTGACCCACAAAAATTTATTCTACAACACAATCTAGTACACATAAAACCCCAAAGATATGAAACAAAAAAGTTTTAAGATAACTCCTAACCCTTATTACCTATGAAGCACTCATGTCTTTCCAAACCCACAAAGCTAGTAAAACTGAGTCTTTGGGGGCAGGAGGCTGACTTGTGGAGTGGGTTACCTCTGGGCACTTAATTGGAAGAGCTGGGCTTGCTGACCCAAGTGTGACAGTCTGGGTACTTTAAAGAAACACATCCACAGAAACTCATGTATAAGAGAAAGTTTTATATACAGGTTAAGTACGCATCAAGAAAACATCCCTACCCAGTGCTGCCCAAGTCCAATAGTCCAACATTAGCCTATTAACGCATATGTCTGACACCAATCCACAAAGTCCTCCTCCATCTCACAAAACAGAGGCAATTATGCCGACTGCAGAAGGAAAGCTGAGTCAGTGAATATGTAAGCATCTCAGCACTGGCAAGGGTCTCCACACGGGTGCTGCACTTAATTGGAAGAGCTGGGCTTGCTGACCCAAGGAAGTGGAACCAAGTGGCTTTGGGCTGAGCTAGGTTGGGGTGCCTCTGGGCACTTAATTTATGGGCTGTTTGCTGACCCAGTGAGCTTAAGTTTAATGCCTTCAGGCTGATGTTTACAGTCAAGGATATACCCCTTTGAGCATTTACTAGCAGACCTGAAACAACTTTGTAATATGTCCTGATAAACAAGTGTATCCTGAGCATTTCTCACTTGTATTAGAACCTGAGGACTTCTTTAATATTGTGTGCGAGTTTGTGCAACAGAATGGATATGAGAACTTAGAGATGAAGTGCAGAAAAATTAAGACAACACATTCACCATCAGCAAGGAATGTGCCGAGAATCTCCTTGACCCAGACGACAGCTGACCCTGCTGTTAGCAACCCAATGTGTAACCCATTTTGCTACCAAATCAAAAGTTTCCATCAACATTCCTGCAGAGAGGATATGGTTTTCTTCCTCTTCCATTTTTTTCACCTCTAATCATCAAAAACAGAACAAAGCCGTGGTGGTCAAGTTCATTTTGACACTAAGGCAGTGTAGAACTGCTCTCGAGGGTTTCCAAGATTGTAAATCGATAGAGACACTCTCCTCTTTCTCCAAGAAGCAGGTAGTTGCAATTAGCAGCCCAACACTTAAGCCACTGCAGCACCAGGGCTCAATCGCCTCGAATACTATTATATTATTCAAAACAGCTTCTCCCGAAGAGTCTGAAATGCAAACTTTCAAGCAGGGACAGACTATTGAGGAAAAGGAGAACTTGTGGTGGGTCCTCCAAGGGCTGAGATTCTATTACTAAGTAAAATGTAAATACAGGAAAGGCCCAATTTGCCTACTTATTCTTATAATAAAGAAAAGAAAACTACTTGAATCTTATTTCTATCACATTGTGCAGAACTTTGGAGTGTAGAGTAAACAAGTAAGAAAACAATACTGTTTTTAAAGCCTTCAAAGGTAGTAAAGTTTTCGGTGAAAAAACACATCAGAAGCCCAAAGGGAAACTTCCCACGGGTCATTAAAGACAAAGGAATTGAGCAACAGAACCAAACAACCATGCCAAGCAAGTACAAATGGCTGTGATACAGAGATGCTTGAAGACAGTGACATCATTTGTTACACGTTACAGAACAAACCATAAACTTCCTTGCAATTCCACCATGTGAGTCAAAACCCACTGACTCTTCCAATCCGTAGAGACCCTATAGGGCAGAGCAGATCCACTTCTCTGTAAGGTTTCTGAGGCTGTAAATCTTCACAGGGGTAGACTTCCCCATCTTTCTCCTGCAGAGAAGTTGCTGGGTTTGGAACCACATACCCTGTGGTTAGCAGCCTAATGCTTAACCACTATGTGGGAAGTTTCTCTCCAATGCAAGTCCCACGGAGACCCAAAGAAGGCTGGTCTCCTAACAAAGCTGACAGGCAATGCTCCTGGGAAAGCCAAGTTTCTGAGCTCATCAAAGCTCACTCAAGGTCTGAAAGTCTATATCAGGTGGCATTTATTTATTTACTTGTGGTCATGGCAAGGCCTCAAGCAAAGACAGATGTTGATTCTGTCAGCCAACACATCAAGCAAGGCACTACACAAAAAACCAAATCATTACCATCCAGTCGATTCTGCATACAATTTCCAAGACTGCAAATCTCTATGGGAGCAGATAGCCTCATCTTTCTCTTACAGAGTGGCTGGTGGTTCTGAACCACCGGCAGTCCACTGTGTGCCCGATGGTGCCACTAGGGTTCCCAACAAGGCACTAGAACCAAAATAGCATCCTCACCGGAATCAGATCAGAACATATCACTTGGACCCAGGCACCCTGTGCTGGGAAACACCTTGGCCCAATGGCAGATTGATGACAATGACCTTCCCCCAGATATGACAGAGAGAGCCTTCAGCTAGAATTTGTGCCCTGAATTTGCATTTCTCCTAGCCTCTGAAACTGTGAGAGATTACGATACGGTTTGATAACATCATCCATTTGTGGTGTTTCTGTCATACAGGACCTGACATCTAAGACAGATGGGGAAGTGGGGACTGATTGCTAAAGAACAGAGGGTTTTGTTTAGAAATGTTGGAAAATAGGTATGGTGGTGGTTGTGTAACTCTGAAAATTTTAAAAACTATTAAACTCTATACTTAAAGAAATTCTGGCTCATCAATTTCACTTATGTCCACCAATGTTCTCTCAGCAGCTAGCAACCTCCAAGATCTGCAGATCCACAACATTTCATTTCTCAATTGGCCCACTGACAAATGGGCCACACACGAGGAAGCTTATCAATAGAGCCTATATATCTGAACTCCACATGAAAGCCAGCATAAGTATTAAAGACTAATTCAGAAATTTACAGAGTTCTTTGTGTGAACTAGACAAAGAGGGGTTATTGTCTAAAGAAATGTGTTTTGGAAAAGGTGTATAATCAGAATTGCCAGCTACTAAGTTGTTGCTTTCAAAGCACTCCTTTTTCTTTAGCAGTCCACAAGCACATAAACAGAATATCTGACAGGTACACCCTCCCCCACGGACACCTCCTCAGGACTGCTGTGGAGTCACCGTCACGGAGGTCTTTGCCAAGAGAGCTGTGCAGGAAAAGAAAGGCAGGGCTGGTTACGAAGTTCCAACTCTAAACTCTAGCTCACTCAGAAGCCTCAGACACTGAGCTCTGGCCCATGACTGAGTCTCTGTGCAGCTCAACAAGAGAAAGCCCTATAGTCCCAGAAACTCACAAGGGCAGTTCTACCCTGTCCTACAGGGTTGCTAGGAGCTGGAATCCGCTCGGCACTGAGTGTGGTTTAGTTTGGTGCAACTACAATTGGCTATGCTGCAAACCCAGATGCTACTGTTATAATCCAACAGGCAGCTGTCTAGTATTGAAGCAAAGTGTCATAGCTTGAATTGCTGGTAAATCCTGCCCTCTCTGCCGGTGGAACAACCGCATTTGTGAAGGGAGGTCTTTGCTCTTGGTGCACGGTGGGTCCTGAGTCAATCTCTCGTCAGAGCTAAAGAAGCATCAGGAAGGCAGGGGTGGGGAGGAGAGATGCTCAGCCATGGGAAGACTGCCCAGGGCAGAAGCTGAGGAGAGCCACAGCACAGAAAGCCTTCCCCCAGGGCTGGCACCAGGCACTGGGACTTCCAGCCTCCTAAACGGGTCAAGCCTCCCACTTGGGGGAATTCTGTTTTAGCAGCACTGCATCAATAAGATGGGTGGCAGGGTGTGTGTGCAGGAAAATGACTGCAAAATAAAGCAGTCGTTAGTAAGTAAAATACACGGTGACTCAATTTCCTCATGACACACATTCCTTCTCATGCAGCAGCGGCAGCAGCAGACAGCAGTGCTCAGTGTCCTAAGCAAAGGCACAAAGGCGAAGCCTGGAGCCACTCTGATTCCCAGGCCCACCTGGCACTTTCTTAAACTGCTGGTCATAAAATACAAGTTCGTGCCAAGCTGCTGGCATTCCAGGGGAAACGCTCAATCTACCCTTAGCCCTGGGAATCTCAAAATCCTATTAGAAAGTTGTCAGTGTCCCTTCACCCACCCATCAAACTGGATAAAACCAGTTCCCTGAGAACTGATCACAAACCTGATTGCAGCCCTCCTGACCCACTGCTGCAGGCTGCCATGGGCATGGTCTTGGGAAAGCACTTGCAACCCTCAGCTGATCGCACTCTGGCTGTAACACAGCTGGCCAAGTTCACCAACAGCATTCTCGCGGTTGCCCAAGCAACGCAGTCTCCCCAGCACTGAGCCCAAACACACCACCACAGAAACAGACTCAAAGAGTACCAGAGGATTATTGTTGTAAGATGGGGTAACTTCCACAAAGTGCTTTGCAACTCTAAGCTCTCCCCTGAACAGAGCCTTTCTAACACTTGGTTTTTAGCCTCCTGGGTATTAAAAAAAGGAAGAGCAATTCACAGTTAAAAAGGATCTAGACTACTTCAGTAAAAACTTCTTGGAGCTACCTCTGATATTTAGTGTGCAGCACACAGAAGTAAGTTATGTGGTCCACAACTAAAGCCCAATGTTCTTCTATTAAGAAAACCCTGAGTATAAATTGGTGCAGCTACTTTGGACACTTGTATAGCAGCATACTTTATGGCTCAGCAATTCCATTTATGCATACCAAAAGGCAAGTTCAAGAATGTAGCAGCATCATGAATGATAGTGAAACACTAGAAACATCAAGGTTAATGAACTCTGTTGCTGCTACTTGTTATTAAGTTGATTCCGATCCACAATGACTCTCTATATCTGTATAGACTTTCTTAGGCTGTAAATCTTTAAGGAAAGTCAGCCTTAACTTTCTCCCTTGGAGCACCTGCTGAGTTAGAACTGCCAACCTTTCAGTTAGCACCCCAACAGTGTCAAGAAAAAGGCACCCATAAAATAGGAAATCCAAATGGCTAACACACATTTGAAAACATTAGTACTTCACCAGCTGCTCCACAGGAGACAGATGGGGCTGTTGACTCCACTGAAAAGTTATAGTCTCAGAAACTCACGAGGGTAGTTCTACTTGTCCTATAGGGTCACTGTGATTTGGCATCAACTCGCTTGTGGTGAGCTTGTTTTGGGGGGTTTGAACCTATTCCTTAAACCTATATGATAGATATATTGTTTTCTTTATTTTTATTCTTCAAAATGTACATATGTGCTTTATATTTGCTTCTGTTTAGTTATCTCTAGTTGAGTTCACATAAAAAATGTCTTTAATTAAAAAGAAGGCTACCCTCCCCTTTTTCTACCCACTGAAGGAAGCATGACAGAGTAGCAGACGCCCAAAGCAGCCGCTGCACTGGTCCAGTTGGGGAGGCACTATGAATTATGGGCCTGCAGAACAGAATCTGGGTGAATTAGCAGCTGCCGGGCAAGTCAAGCGCTGCCTACCTCCGATTTCCTGTTCCTTTAGAGAAGTACATTTGTATTAAAAATCTCTACTACGTTAGCTTTTTCTGTTGAATACAGACAAACCAAACCTCGTGGATGCATTCAGTGATTGAGAAATCGAACAACTAGCGACTGAAGGGGTCTTGACAGTGGGAAGGGCTCCCTGAGAAAGCGTCCACAGGGCTAACTGGCAGAGTCTGGTGGGAGGATTCCAACACACAGCCAGGGAAGCTGAAGAGCAGGCTTTCTAAAGGCCCATAGGCCATCTGGATTCTAAGGCTACTCCTGGAACAAAACTGCCCAGGGCTTGCCAAAGCTGTGGCAAAGCTTTGCCTTTGGATTTAATTAGATTCCTGAGAATACTGCTTTCCCTAACAATCCAAACATGCTCGATTTTAAAATCTTGTTTAAGCAGTAACCCCACCTAATCCCAGGCACTTCAGAGTGTTGGATACTACTCCTTTGTTCCTCCAGATCCAAGATCCCACTGTCTCCTCCACTGCTGTCTGATGGCCAGAGGCTGCCTGATATGATTGACACCAGCCAGGCCCCCGTCCCTCTGGTTTCCAGGCAGGGTGGACAAATGGGAAGCTCCTGAAGGAGCTCTGCAGATGGGAAACGAAGGGGTTTGAGGCATGTGTCCCCTTGATCCCCTTCCTGCTGGGCCACCAGCTGGTCCAGGCTTCTCTCCCTGACAGACAGCAGCAGCTAAGCTCATTAAGGGGCTCAGATGTTCACAATACTAACAAACACTCTCCCCACACAAATACCCATTCTAAAAGATACTTGGTTCTATAGTTTGGGGACATTCATTTGAATTAGATTTTGTTATTTTATTTTAAGGAGCCCTGGTGGCATAGTAGTTACATGTTAGGCTGCTAAGATGAGCAGTTAGAAACCACCAGCTGCTCTTTGGGAGAAAGGCGAGGCTCTATGCTCTTCTGAAGAGTTACAGTCTTGAAAACCCACAGGGACAAGTTTTCCTGTGTCCTATAGAGTGACTGTGAGTCTGAATCAGCAGGATGGCAGTGGGTGTTGCCCCTAATGCCTAGGGCTCTTTGCTGTTGCAGCCAAAGGTATTTCACAGCCTGGTCTGGGATTCTGAGCCCCGTCCAACCTCTCTGTCAGTAGCCCCTTCTCACCTCAATCCTCATGCCCACTTGCAGATACAACTAACTACTGCCAGCCTTCAGTCCTGCCCCGCTATCACATGGCTCCAGTCTCCCCTCATTCCACAGCATGGCTTCTTTCTCAGTAATTGAAGGGGGGTGGAGTGTCTATATATGGACACATGTGAACTGACTCATCTGCAAATCAATGCTCTGTGGAAAATTTGTAGTCCCTGGTTACTTTCTAATTTATCAACAGCACATACAAACTATATATAATATTAAGACTGGGCAAAGTCTAGTTAAGGCAAATGTTACTAGAAATTCCTAAAACAAAACCAACACATACTAGCACTGGAGTCTATCTATGACTCACCTTTCCAATCTCCAAAGGCCAGAGAAATCCCACTTGTTGACACACTGTGTTTCTGCTTCACATACAAGGTTGATACCATGCCAAAGAGAGTGCTCACCCAACCTAAATGGTCAAGTTTCAAATTTCCAGCTCTGGTCCCATGGCAGTGCCCTGTTTACTAGCTAATTTTACCAACAAGACACCAGACAGGCTCAAAGAACAGTGAGGAACTGTTTGGCATGAACCCATTATGTTCTCCTTTATGCCCCACTTAA
The DNA here is from genome assembly GCF_000313985.2 of Echinops telfairi. Lineage (NCBI taxonomy): Eukaryota > Metazoa > Chordata > Mammalia > Afrosoricida > Tenrecidae > Echinops > Echinops telfairi. The sequence continues at coordinate 62,635,596 of NW_022103968.1, read as the reverse complement.
GGACTCAGGGCAAGCACCCCTGAAGACTTGGGGGTCAAAGATAAAACTCTCCGGCTTGAAGAAAATTGAGTTTTACACCCAGGAAGCAAAGCTGAGGGAGGCTTGCTGTTTCTAAATTTTAAAAAGTGCACTGCAGAAATGCTACAAAGGGAGCATTTCATTTCATTCTGCTGCCCCCAAAAACACAACACCCATGCTATCTCCCCTCCAGTGTACATCCAAAGTCTATCAGAACCTGATCCATGAGCAAAATAGCCCCAACTGGCGCACAAGAATGAGCCCATTAAATTTCAAGTGACAATTCACTGCCCTGCTTAGGGGCAAGCCCAGACTCCACCGATACCCACGTATCTCTGGTTAGTAAGTGTAAGGCCAGGGTTTCCCCACTTGGAGCTGCTGACTAGTTAAACTGGCTAGTCCTTCTTGTAGGGGCTGTGTGCACTCATGACTGCAAGTTACTCCCCTCCACCCACATGTCAGTATCACTCGCCAGGTGTGACAACCAAAACTGTCCCTGTTGTTGTCAATACCAGGTGGCCCTTAAAACAAGTACAGAGCAAAACT
>NW_022103968.1:62632789-62634805 GCF_000313985.2 Echinops telfairi | reverse complement strand
AAGGTCAGCAATCCGACAAAGGGTCAAGATGAGTCAGAATCAACCAGATGCATTGCAGGTGCATTGACCTGGTGGAACAACCAGTCCCCCAGCTGACACACTGTTACACAATCTTTTCAGAATCTCTCCATAGAAAGCCTGATAAACAGTCTGACCTGGTGGAACAAACTCCAAATGCACTATCCCCCTCACATCAGAAAAGCAAATGAGCATTGGTTTTCTTGGGGTATCCCCACATATGTGGCACCCTGCACAGTGATCCCGCGTGGTGACCACAGAGGAGAAGGACCTTGCCTCCATGGAGAATGGTTGCTACAAATCAGCCTGCCTTGAATTCCCTCTGAGAGCATCCCAATTCTCAGCAGATGACTACCACGCATGTGTCTTATTCTCTTTGAGACATGGGTGGAAAGTATTGTAGACTCAGCATGCCTTTTATGAGCAAATGTGAGCCAGGCAGGTAGAAGAGTCCAACCAAATCAGGGAGGGGACGGTGGAGTTCCAGGTCTGTCACACATGGCCTCCAGTTGACCTTCAAGTTTTACAGCACCCCAGACCATGCACAGACATGGTCTCCAATCCAGTCACAAACCCACTTCCTCTTTTGATAACAAAGGGTTTTTTTAACGCTAACATACTATTCTGAAATGATATTCAAAGATTATGCTTACTAATTTTTTAATTTTTTAATTTTTCAATAGCATACGCTACCTAATGTAAAGAATATAAGCAAGATGATCATATAATAAAACAAGTACTTTCAGACAAACCCATATTAGAAGACAAAGGGGCCCTATATACACACATTTCTAAAGGTTCCCCAGTGGATGGAGCCACCAGTACCACTTCCCCTCTTCACCATGAATGAGCCAGCAGCCACCACACTCAACAGAGGCTGTCTTTGACAGCATCATATATAAGAATCTGAAGGTAGACCAACTGGGGTTAAAATGTGGTTCCACCTCTTAATTTCTTCCTCTAAGTTAGTTACTCCAAGTCTCTTCTTCCCACCATCACCACCACCCTCTAAAAGGCAGACTGCCAACATACTTTTCTAAGGGTTTCATGGTAAAAACTAAGGATACAGAGTATCTATTTCTGCACCTAACATATAATAGATGCTCCATTTATGTTCAAGGGAGCTGCTGATCTTGCTTCCTCCTGCTGTCTCCCTTTCTTCCCCTGGCACAGGACGGGCTATCCCCAATCAGAGGGTTCTAAAAAGGATACACACACAATGTAACTTGCACCACGGGGATTCATAGATGATTTCTAACGCCGATAGTCTAGGAAATGCTGCCACGCACTGAAGATATTCCCCTCATTCATCTGAGTCTTTTCTTTCCAGCTAGAGGGCAAAGAACATGTCTTCTTCGTCACATGAAGTACCCAAGACAGACTGGCCTTGCACAAAGTCAAACTCTAGGTTTGGGAAACAGTCACAAAATGTAACACAAAATGCGCCCTGGAAGGATGAGATGAGGAGAGAGCAGTTAAGCAGTTTAAAGTTCTACATATGTCCATGATTAGTCAACCCAAATTAAAAAGAGGCTGGAGAGCTCTGCTTCCCCAACACAACGTGTCAGAGGTGAAGTCTGCCCTCTCAGCTCTTCCAGACTAAAATAAATCTTAGAGCCAAGCGCCCTACAACCAGGAGGGTGTCTGGGAAACTCACAAAAGTCAGCAGGTCCCAACTAGGCATCTTCCTCTTCTGGCCTTGCCTCTTTAAAAGGTACCTAGGTTTGTGCACTTCTAAAGCTTTAAACTCTCCCTTCAGCACTCCTAGACCTGCCAGAGCTCAGATTTCACTCCATTATTGCCAACTCAGCGAATCAGGATGGGGCTGGAGCTGAACTTCCCGCCCACAGGAGACCAAAGGAATCCAGACTCAAGATCCCAGGAAGTTTCCCACTCAGGTAAATATCCAGAAATGCCCTGAAGACTCCCTGAAAACCTGGCACTGGGGACAGCTGCAATCCCAGGGACTGGCCTCCACTGGAGTCCCTTTAGAAATAA
>NW_022103968.1:62628666-62631039 GCF_000313985.2 Echinops telfairi | reverse complement strand
GGTGCCTACTCCTAGCGCTCCATTAGGGCAGGATAGAATTACTCCCGTGAGTGTCTGAACCTGTAACTGTTGACTGGTGGAGAAAGCCCAGTTTTTCTCCCGCAGGGTTCATAAGCGGTTCATTATTTTTAAAATCCAACTTGCCCGCTGCAATTTGGTGCCTGGAGCCCAGAGAAAGTCTGTTTGCAGAGCATCATACAGTTGATCCAACACAAGGACTCAAGATGGGTCTCTAAAGGAGGGCTTTGGGATTTTAGTGGTGACACCGTGATTTCTCCCATGTCACATTCCTGGGTGGGAGACTTCACATTTTCTATTGAAATTATGGATTTCTAAAGAAAAGTGCATAAAAAAGCTCCTAGAAGAATTATCAGCCTCCCACCCCCAAGTAAAGATCAGAGATGAGGGACTTTGGGCCAAAATGCTACCAATACTAGTGGATTTTCCCAAGCAATGTTAGGAAACTAATATTCAGGTGACACTGCCCATGAGACTCACCGAGACCACTCTATATTTCTAGAAAAAAATGAATCTCCACTATGCTTTCCATGTCTTGTCCATGATGCCATTATGCTAATTTAGTAGACATGGAAAACAAATGGAACAATTTTGATAAAGGAAAAGGTAGATGTTCTCAAAGTAGCATATAGTAACAAATTAGAATATTGTTATCTGTATACAGATAACAAATTTTTTTGTAACACCTACTTGGAGCCTTGAAATCTGAACAAAAATGTCCCTAATGGTGCTACCCAATTCCATCCCCTTACAAAACGTTGTCATGACACTAATTTAGGGCATCGTGCTCTCTACATTCATCATTCTCAGCTTTTGCTTTTAGGATAAACTCCCTTGTTGTCACACCCCTTCCCACTAGAGTTTCTCAACCCAGAATAATCCTGAGGGGGTTCAGTAGTTTATTTCTCAACTTCCTCACCAAACCTCAACCCTTCAGAACTCCCAGACCTCTTTGCCAAGCAGAGCACTCACCCATGCCTCCATACCATACCTTTGCCTGACTTGTTGCTTTTCTAATGTATTAGTCTGGGTACTTTGGAGAAACAACTCCACAGCAACTCGTGTATACAAGAGAGTTTTATGTGAAGGTTAAGTGCACATTAAGAAAACATCCCAACCCAGTGCTGCCCAACCCCAGAAGTCCAACATTAATGCCCATATGTCTGACACCACTCCACAAAGTCTTCCTCCATCTCACACAACGATGCCAACTGCAGGAGGAAAGCTGAGTCAGTGAATGGGTAAACATCTCAGCACTGGCAGTGGTCCCACACGGCTGCTCCACCACCCAGGGCTGCATCAGGGTAGGTCCATGTGGCTTCTCCTTGGGGATGTCTTGCACCAGATCACAGGCTCAGAAATCTCCAGCTGGTTAGGTTCTGGTCAATTCAATGTGGGCTGCCTCACTTAGCCTCCACAGGGTGCCCATTGGTCGCCTTGCCTTAGACCATGGGCACTCACCAACTCAAACCCCTCAGGCTAGGTCATGAACCTTGGACTAGTCAACCCGCTCTCATCTTCTTTTTTTCCTGTAAACCAAGTCCACAGGTGTCAGTGGCCAAATTCAACCTGTCTCTTTATTGTTGCATTTCGCCCACTTCCACTCAACAAGTAGATTCAGGTGGTCACCTAGCAAGCATTTTAGCCCACTCTCAGGCTCCCTTTAACATTCAGTCCCAGAGAGTTTTCTTCATGGTTCCAGATTTTTTCCAGCTTCTGACAAAGACTACTGGTTCCTGAGTACTCCAAAGCACTGGATAGGGCATATATTTCTTTGCAGATGTGGTCTAAACTTATCTGAAAATCAAATTTAAATGGCTGAAATCAAGTGGGCTTACAAACTTTCTGTTTTCCTACTTTCCATATTTTCCCCAGACCAGAACCCAGTAAATAGTGTGGCTTTATCTGACCTCTGGTTCGACAAGAGAAACTACCATGAGGGAGAGGTAAAACAAACATCTACTCTTCATCTTATGATTTGTTTCTCCAGTACCCCACTCCAAAGGTACCATAATGTATTAGTCTGGGTACTTTGGAACAACAAATCCACAGCAACTCATGTATACGAGTTTTATGTAAACGTTAAGTGCACATCAAGAAAACATCCCAACCCAGTGCTGCCCAAGCCCACAAGTCCAACATTAATGTCCAACACCAGTCCACGAAGTCCTCCTCCATCTGACAAAACAGACACAATGATGCTGACTGCAGGAGGAAAGCCGAGTAAATGAATGTGTAAACATCTCAGCACTGGCAAGGGTCTCCACACAGCTGCTCCAGCACCCAGGGCTGCATCGGGGTAGGTCCATGTAGCTTCTCCTTGGGGATGTCTTGCAGGAAGTCTGACTTGCCAGC
>NW_022103968.1:62626857-62628566 GCF_000313985.2 Echinops telfairi | reverse complement strand
AAAGCAAGAGATCCGAGAACTAGAAAGGGGAGGCTCACGGAGCCATTTATCCCTCTGCCCTTCAATTAATCCCACATGTGTTTATCAGCCAGGTTGGTACAATAAACTAACTCACCCGGGAACAACAGTCTCTGTGTTTAAGGGTCAGGCAATGACTTGCCAATACCCACTCATCAGGAGTGACTTTGGAGTTCCAAGCATGCTCTCCCGTCTTCGCCTCCCCCTGGGTTTAGGCTGGGTTCTCTAGAGAAGCAAAATCAGTAGAGTTTATACATATATATCTATAGATAGATAGATAGATAGATAGATAGATAGATAGATAGATAGATAGATAGATAGATAGATAGATAGATAGATATGGAGAAAATTTATATCAAGAAAATGGCACACAGTTGTAGCTGTGGGCAAATCCAAGTGCCAGCAGGTACCAAGTCTGTGGGTCACATGTTAGGCTGAAGGCATTTCTCATAGCTGTGGAAGATGATGAAACCAAGCTCAACAGGAAGACAACAGGCTGGTGACTGCCCAGGAGAATTAATCCAGGATCAGCAAGTTAGGCTGGTGGCGCAGAAGTAAATGAATCCAAGGGCAAGCTGATCAGATATGCAGGTGGCTGATGATTCCCAGCATCCATCGGCAGCAGTGCGGCAGACTGTTGGCTCAGGTGCACAGAACTCGAGCTTCTGAATATGTCAGGTGCAGGATCCATACCCAGCAAACATCTAACAAGCTTTTCCCCAGCACCCACCTCTATTAGAAACAGGTCGCATCCCCGAGGAAACACTTTCAATGGGTTGCAGCAAGGCTATGATTTGAGGAAGGGTGTTGCATCCCTCTTTAATACTTTTATAACCAATAGACTGCTAATAGTGGATGATGGGGATGATTGCATCGTGTTTGAGCACGTCTTGGGGGAATTACTAGGTCTTCACTGCCAAACCACTGAGAAAATAAAGTCTAACTATCACACCCTTCTTTTTTCTTCTTCGTTTCCTAGGAATGGCTCTCCCCAATCTCCCATCCTATAATCTACCACCTCTTCTCAGACAAATGGAGAATCGTCCCCATATGACCCCTCCCTTTATTCTCTGCAATTCATCTTCACTGTTCCTGACACTGAGTGAGTACTCCCTTCTTTCTTCCCCGATAAACTAATCCATTCATCCATACTAATGCGTGTCTTTTCAACTCCTGTGCAAGGTCATTCACAGACACGACCCTATTTATGATGAACTTCTTCAGATCAGGTGGATCTCATGATCTCTAATTTCCTGGGAGCGCTGTATATTGCAAATGATTACGTGTTTGACTACGAGGAGGTTTGGTGGTGCAAATCCACCAAGAGGGACCTCAAAAGACAGACATAGTGATCTATTTCCAAAACGTGACCCTCTGGAAACTCTTCCATTCGACTCTGCAAACTATGGAGTTGCATGAGTCAGAGTCAACAGAATGGCAACAACAACACTCAGAGGAGAACACCTCACCAATGGGAGGAATCGTTAGTGTCAGCATGACAAGACATGTCTGAACTCTATCTGATAGGAACCATTGTTGGGCAGGTGTGGAGTTGCCCTTCTACCAGGTAGAAGCAGGCACAGAGGAATTTCATCCATGCCAACACCTGAAGCAATATGCCCTTGCTGCGGTCTGTGTGGTCTTGGGGGCAGTTTTCTTCACCATGAAGGTTGTCTTAGGGTTTCTCTGTC
>NW_022103968.1:62622850-62626592 GCF_000313985.2 Echinops telfairi | reverse complement strand
TCCTCCCTGTTAGAGTCCCTCACCCCCTCTGTGAATGGTCCCATCCAATCATTTGGTGGCAGTTCCAAAGGCTATGGAGAGAAGCGTCACATCGAGTCACTTCACTTCCCCACACATGGTCACGAGCAACATACAAGATAATAGTTTTCAAAAGTTAAATACTGAATAGGGATTGTCTATTAATACCAGTTAAAATAAAAAGAAATGCTAGATGATGATATCTCTAAACATCATGAAACCTTGTTGTTTCTAAGAGCTTCTTCCGACTCAAGGAGTAACCATCTGAGCCACAGTTCTTACAGTCAGGATAGATAAAGAACCAGCCAGAGTACCAAGCTTCCAAGTATATGAATGCTGGTAAACCTTCTATGGGTGAGGGAGGTGAATCTTTCAGTTAAAATTATGGATTTGATAATGCTAGATTTAAAGGGAACTAAAGTTGTAATGAAATTAGCAGTTAAATACTAAAATTATGACAGCAATTGTGCACTTGTTGTCATCAAACATTGGCATGTAAATTTAAGACAAAAGAATATTTGGTACTTTCCCCAATGATTTATATAACTTATATTGAATAAGGCTTCAAATGTTTTGTTTTTTAATCTACAACAGAATCAGTTCTTTTGTAACTTTTTATAAAGTTTTTAAGTTGTCAGGAGTTTATCGTAGATTATTGAAAAGACATGTATATGTTATTAAATCAAGGATCTTAAGGGTAAAAGTCTTAGTTTGATTTTTCTCAGAATCTTATTCTACTGAGAAACCAAACCTTTGTCTTTGTGGCAGATTACACAATTGCTGCTCTTCAAATGAGTAATCAAAGAGAATTTTGTTATATTATTGTCAAGAGACTCAGTCCTTAATGTGATTTCATGCTAAAGTTCAGAAAATTCTTGGAGATTAATATATTAAATTTTTACCAGATATATAATACTTTGATTATATCAAATGAATTCTTTCCCTAATAAATCTCTCAAATTTTATCTCTTGTACAATGTTTTAAATGGCAATAAAGACCATATGATCAGTAGAATTAAGTATATGTGTATATCATATATATGCATTTGCATATATCATTTTTCCTTTGAGACATAAAGCAAAATAGTATAAACCCATTTACCAAGTCAATTTAATATCAGTAAATTACCTAAGGATCCTAGAAATCAATTTGAGTTTATATGCCTTAAAAAATAATTACTGTTGAAGTAAAATATGTTTAAATAGTTTATATTTTTACTCTAAGCTCTAATTTATTTCAGGTGTGTTTCATTGTAGTTTCTATGTTTTGATATCCTAGAATTCCTCTACAATAGAGAAAAGTTGTTTGCAGCTATGTTATGATGGAGATCTACTCCATTTTTTATAACTATAGTAAGACATCATTTTTATTTTATTTTGCCTTTCAAAAGTATCACCCAGTTTAGGAGGAGTCTTTCAGAAGCTTCCTTGGTACTACATGACCTCAAAGACTGGGCATGAGGAGGCCTGATTCTGCCTTGTCCAGCCTATCTTTGGCTCATGGTTAGAGACAAGAATTAATCATCTCTATTGTGAATGAGGGGGAGTGAGGAGTAGGGACCCAAAGTCCATCTATAGGCAACTGGACGTCCCCTTTTGGAAGGATTGCAGGGAGGAGACGAGCCAGTCATGATGCAGTGTAGCATCAATGAAACATACAACTTTCCTCTAGTTCCTAAATGCTTCCTCCCTACCCACTATCATGATCCCAATACTACCTTACAAATCTGGCTAGACTAGAGGATGTACACTGATACAGATAGGAACTGGAAACACAGGGAATCCAGGATGGATGATCCCTTCAGGACCAGTGGTGAGAGTGGCGATACCGGGAGGGTCGAGGGAGGGTGGGATAGAGAGGGGGAACTGATTGCAAGGATCTACATATAACCTCCTCGCTGGGGGGCGCACAATAGAAAAGTGGGTGAAGGGAGATGTCGGACAGTGTAAGATATGACAAAATAATAATTTATAAATTATCAAGGGTCCACGAGGGGTGGGGGAGCAGGGAGAGAGAGGGGGAAACATGAGAAGCTCATGCCGGGGGCTTAAGTGGAGAGCAAATGTTTTGAGAATGATGAGGGCAATGAATGTACAAATGTGCTTTACACAATTGATGTGTGTATGGATTGTGATAAGAGTTGTGTGAGCTCCCAATAGAATGATTTTTGTAAAAGAATTAGGCATCTCAATTCATTATGCACTTTTAAATGGACTTAGGTGTTTTAAAAGACGTGAGATCATTAAATCACTTCTTTCTAATTTTTACTATTTTCTTGGTTGGCAGTTTAACTTTCTTAAGCACAACACTCTTTAACAATATTGTAGATTAGCCCATAATTTTCTATTTAACCTTCTAATCGTCCACCCTCCATATCCATTCATTTTTATCTGTAAGTTTCTCTTTCTGTTCCTGGAACAATCAGTTTCTTTTATTTTAGGAAAAAATTACAATAGGACAAAACTACAATCTTTCTCTTAACAAGACACATTCATGTATTCAATGTAGCCTAAATTAATTAAAAAGGTAGTGAAAACTGCTTTTAATTGACACAATACAAAACATAAAGGCTTTTGTCAAAATTAATCAACTTTAATTTATTTCTGGGACAAATACACACACATATATACTTGTATACACACATATGTATATGCTTATTTGTCAATTAAAATATCAATAAGTTCTTCAAGGAAATATTATGATTTAATTTAATAATAAGTACTATGTGGAGGTATTATATATTTTGACATCTACTATGCATCCACTACTTCTGTGGTTCACAAACTGGGAAGCCCAACAGAAACAATAAAAAACAAAAACAAAATAAAGTGGTAAAGATAACATGATAATAATATAAAGATAAAAATAAAATCTTCTCCTGGTCTGGAGATATTCAGTCAAAGCTCTGGGTTCAGAGAATGAAGGAAGAATAATTCTTCCTTCTTGATGGTGGTCGGGACCCTTCTCTCTAGGCTGTGTCTGTCTCTTCCACGTTCTCTCTTGTAACATATGACGTGTCTCAAGCAAAGGCACGGCTTCAGTAAGGGCAGTGACTTCAGGAAGGGTGTGATGAGCCAGGATGGGATTTAGAGCACATGCCCTTGTAAGCCTGTGACTCAAGATATCAACCCTGCCTTGTTAACACATATGGGCTATGGTGTAGAGCACATCACGGAAGAGAGGATAATTACATCAGATCACAAAGGAGGACAACCACACAATCATGGCCCATCCAAATCGACACCTATTTGGGGGGACAAAATTCAACCCATGCTAGTGGCTGAGTACATCTATGACATAAACTAGCAAAAATAAATAAATGTGTCCCTTTAAAGCTCAGCCTGATCTCTAAGCCCAGTTCCTTGTCTATCACTTTTCCTTTGTGCTGACAAAGTTAATCACTGTCACCATTATAGTATATATCTATCTAAACCTTTTTCATGCGAGGCATATTTTTTTCAGTGCAATATTTTACAACTTGCTATTCTGAATGAAAAGGATCTAAATGGAGGTAGTTCTTTCTCAATAGATATAATAATTGTGACATATAGTTCCATTATTATAGCTCTAACATATTATTTATCTCTTTTATTACTAATGGATATTTATATGGCTTCTGATACTTTTAAAATCTAAAACCATATTTTTAATTTCCATTATACAGTGAACCCTCGTTTATCGTGGTTAATCGGTTCTAGACCCTACCGTGATAAATGAAATTCC
>NW_022103968.1:62615316-62621824 GCF_000313985.2 Echinops telfairi | reverse complement strand
CCATGCTGTTTACTGTGTTTTCTAGAAAGAATGTAGGAATGTAAAGTTTTGATTCCTGGAAATTATCTTTAGTTAATTCTGTCTGAAATGGTGAAAATGATTGTGATAAATGTGAATTTGTTCTCGGGGAGCAAAATTACCTCTTGAACTTCTCTGAGACTATGCTGCTTAGTGAAAATGGCTAACTGAGGTCAAAATGGCTGACAGAAGATCCCATCCTGGCTTGATGCAATTAGAGGCCTAAGGCCATATTTTATATCAATGGAATAGTTTAGATAAGGATTAAGATAAGCTAAATAAGGATTGAACATAACTATTTAAGAATTGAGGTTAGTAAAAAATAAAATAAAAAAGAATTGAGGTTAGTATCGGATTCTACTTCATTTATATGGATTTCTTCTTATTACTGTTGTTGATATAATGATTAATAGAAATTATTATTGGGAAATATGAAAATAGAGAGTTTGTAAGCCTTGCCTTCAGCCATTAAAATTTGAATCTTTAAATGGGTTTAGGGCATGCTTGCAAAGAAGGCTCTGAAAAGATAAGCCCTACCCAGTGTCTTGAGTGCTCAGGATATTTGAAGGTGAAGAGACTTGCCTAGGGGGCTGTTGACAGATTAAAGGGTGGGGGGGAAGGAACCCTTTGCTGTTTTGAATTTTGAACTAGTGGTTTGTGCTTGAGGCTGGAAAAGTTAGAACCTTGAAGAAACTCTCCTCTCTAGGACTGAATGTTAAAGGGAGCCTGTGGCAGCCTGAAATGCTTGCTGGGTGACCACCTGGATCCCCTTGTTGAGTGGAAGTGGGAGAAATGCAACAATAAAGAGGTTGAGTCTGGCCACTGACACCCATGGACCTGGTTCACAGGGACTAGAGGAGAAGACAAAAGCAGGTTGACTGGTCTGAAGTTCTTGACCTAGCACAGGGGTTCTTGAGAATTTGTGATGGGACCCATGGTCTAAAGGCAAGACAGCCAATGGGCACCCTGGTGAGGCTAAGTGAGGCAGCCCACATTGAATTGGCCAGAACCCAACCAGATGAAGAGAAGATATGTGAGCCTCTGTACTGGTGCATATTGCTACTGGCTTTATGGGTGACCTGTCCTGATTTAACTTTGTTTATGGAGGCAGACTTCACAAGTTGCCTACTGGAATGAAGATTCTTCCCATCAAAGATTAGGATTGTCTCCTCAGAGCACTGGGTTGATGTAAGTAGGCAGTATAGAAATTGGATACCCAAAATGGGGAGGATAAAGGCATGAAGTGGTTTGCTTATAAACTTGTATAGATGGTGGCATATATTCCTAGGATTATAGGATTAAATGTAGGCATACACATAAATATAGAATATTTTTGTTTTTTTCATTTATAGATGTTATATTTAAATGAGGGTGGCACATTATTGAATTGCATGCATTTTAATTTTATCCTGATAGGTACACATATGATTTTATTATTGTTTGTTTGAAAATCATATATAGCTGAAGAGTTGTGTGAAAGTGTTAAGTTGACAACGGGTGGTCTGTGGTACTTAAATAATCTGTTGCCAACTTGAGGCTATTAAGAGTAAAAGAGTGGAGTTTCACCCATCAATCAGGTCACAGCTTGATGACCTCATTTGGAGTCATGAAGGAGATAAATATCTCACTGGAAGTGTGACACACGCACACTTCCTGCAAGGCATTCATGTTGACAAGTCACATGGAGCCACACTGATGGAGCCAGACCCCTGGAGCTGAAGGAGCCATGTGGAGACCCACGCTAGTGCTGAGATGCTTCCACCACCACGGGATCTACAAGACTTCCCACCCACTGGTCTGTGATCTTCCTACATTTGGTGTCATTGCACAGCTGTGTGAGTCTAAAGAGGAATTTATGGACTCGTATTGAAATATAATATCGGACTTATGGACTTGATCTGGACTAGGTTGGGATGTTTTCTTAATGTACACTTGCTCTTTGATATAAAGTTCTCTCTTTCTTACACACGAGTGCCTTTGGATTTGTCTCTCTAGTCAACCTGGACTAACACATGTGTCCTAGTTGTCAATTGGATTGGGAGTCAGAGTGGGCAAGCCCTCAGAGAATTGAGAGTTACTTCCCAAGGAAGCCTTACCTTTTCCGAAGCCGGCTGCTTTTGCTGGTCAGCCTGCATGACCACTCATAGAAACATAAAAAACAGAGTGCCTGTTGATCAAAAGCCAAATCCATACAAACTTCCTGTGGCGAGGGAAAGCAACCCAATGGGGCAGTGTTGAAGGACAGCAGGCTGTTTTCGCCCCCAAAACACCACGTGGCCTCGGGCAAGTTCTTTTAGGTGCCCAACGTCACTTTCCTCATCTGTAAAACAAATATTAATAATCTTTACCACCACCTACCCCCAGGACTATTGTGATAATGGAGGCAAAAGGAATTTGTGCCTCCATTTTAGAATGGGATATGAGAGTACCCAATCTGGACCCACAGTAGACATGCAAGAACTGCTACCCTAAGTGTGTTAGTCTGGGTAGACAAGGAAAACAAATTCACAGACACGCTTATGTACATAAGAAAGAGATTTGTATACAAGAGCAATTGAATATTGAAAAAACATCCCAGCCCACCCCAGATCAAGTCCAGAAGTCCAGTATTAGCCCATATGTCCAATATCCATCTATAAAGTCGTCTTCAGACTCACAAAATACATGCCAAATGCAGGAGGATCACAGGCCTATGGGTTGGAAGTCTTGTGGATCCAGTGGTGCTGTAAACATCTCAGTGCTGGCAGGGGATCTCTACATGGCTCCAGAGGTCTAGTTGCATCAGGATAGGTCCGTGTGGCTTCACCAGCTCTCAGGGCATAGTGCCATATGTCTTGTCAGCAGAGTGTCTCTCAGGGAGTAAGCAGGAAAGAGAAGTGTCTCCTGCCTCCAAGAAGAAAAATCCAGAAGTTGCCAGAATTCTCAGAAGGCCATGCCCACACAGAGGCCTCATTGGTTATATCTTGATTGACAGGCCAGACTCCACCCCTTCACTCTTAATCCTCTCAAGTCCCAAATTGACACCAGAGTATGTAACTATACACTAAGCCCCTCCAAGGCCAAGGGTGAGTGCAACTAAAAATCCTCTCTAGGTTCTGTGATTATCTAAAGTATATAGACTCTAAGCCCATTCACTTTGTTGCTCAGAGTGCACTTCTGCCTCTCTGAGCCCCAAAAGTTGACTAGTCCTTCTAGCATGCCCTCTGTCCTTCTCATACCATCCTAGCATTCTAGCCCCTGAGTTCAGACTCAGAAGACCTCATGAAACCTATGGGCTCTGACGAGTCCTTGACTGCTCAATGAGAGCTTGAAGTTTGGAGCCCATCCAGAGGTAACTTGGAAGAAAGGTCTGGTGGTCTATGTCTAAAAAATGCAACCATTGAAAACCCTGTGGAGCACAGTTCTACTCTGACACACATGAGGTCAATCATGAGTTGGAATTGGTTCAACAGTAATAGTTTGATTTGGGGTACTTTTCTTGGGGGTGGTGTACTGGGAAGTGGGGTTCTTGTGTTGGGTTTGAGATTTGTGTACTCTTTGGCTTTTTGTAAACTATTTACTTTAGCTGGGTCTCAATTTCTTCATCTCAAAACTGGGTAGAGATGTGACGTTCTCTCCAGCTGGGCCTAGCTGAAATTCTCAGGTTACACTTCCTAGAAGCCTCAATTTGGTAACTGGCCCCTGACCCCGGCCCCGGCCCCCAGTTCCCAGGAAGGACCTCAATCACAAGGTTGTCTGATGGGAGTAGGGGTCGTCTTCTTTGGTCTTGCTCTTAGTCAGGCCGGGCCGGCTCTTGGCCTCACCACCAGTATTGACACAGATGGGGCATGATGAAGAGGCCCAGGGTAATACGAGTCCTGGGTAAACAGGGCTCCAAGGTGGGTGCTTAGGAGCCTTGGCTGCAGGAACTCTTGGTTTGACCCTGCAGAACAAGTGTCCAAGGTTGACTCAGTGGGGCTTGCCTTGGGACAGTATATCAGTCTCTCTACTCCCAGGTCAGGGGTCAGGGTAAGGGAGGGAGGGGGCCAGGAAGGGATTCATTGCCATAAGGCCATACAAGGCCCCCTCCCCTTTAAGCACCAAATTAAAGAGCTTTTCCTTACAGTAAACATATACATGCACAAAACTTCAGGGCAGAATTATTCTCGAGCCTCTGGCTGACCCCAACTGAGGGATCAGGCAGGCTTGAGTTGAGAGTGAAGAATGAGCAGGCATTGTCAGGCAAAGTGAAGGAGCCATGACCCTGAGGCAGGATGAACAAAGGTCAGAGTGGCCTGGGGGGCAAGGGGAGGGATAGGGGAGGATAGAAAATGCCTGGCATGTGGGCTGCAGGGGACCTGCACATACAGGTAAGGTCATTTGGGAAAGTAGGCCCCAGCCCCTTTGCCATCTCGGAAACCCGCAAGGAGCAGTTTGACCCTGTCCTCCAGAATCACTATGAGGCAAAATCAACTTCATAGCTGTACGTTTTTGTTGTTTGGGGGGGGGGGTGTTACCAGAGGGGTGGCCCACAGTCCCCAGCTGGCCCAAGCTCTGTGGGGATGACAGGGCTGCTGCTGCAAAAGGAAGCACCCAATTCCACCATCCTCCCCTCCTCTGAGGGTGGGGTCTGAGGCAGCATGCCTGGCACTCTTTAGCCTTAGCAAGGTAAACAGTGAACCAGCACCCTTTCTGGACTAGAAAAAAAGTGCTCATAAAAATTGTATAGGCGTGTGGTATGTCCTTGCACAACTGGCACAATTTATTTTGTGACCATGATGTGGTGAGCAGAATCACCTGGTTGTTAATTAAATGTGCTTTGTCTCAAGGAAGCGATTGTCAATTGATCCAAAAGGTCCCAAAGGGAAATATGACTCCATGACTGCTAGAGTTTTGAACAACTAAATCGCTTGAAGGTGAAAAAGAACTGGACCGTGCGTACAGAAAAGCCTACAAACAAAAGTGCAGAGCTTAATGACCGTCCACCGAGCCAAAAGCTGTGTTTAGTGCCCGCATCAAGAACTGCATCACCCATCACTTCTTATTCAAGGAAATGTGGTCAAGGGACAGATGCAGATGGCAAAGGTCTTGTGGGAGACCCGAGGACCCTGTTGGATGTCAGATTTTGATCTTTATCCAAAGAGCACCAGCAGTCCCTGGGGCTGGTTTTGTCACACTGTGACAATGTTACCTTTGTGGCTCCGCCACGGTATGGACCATGGCTGGCCAGGGATCCAGTTGGGCAGCCCAGGGTCTAGGTCTTCACATCAGTCCAGGCAAAGAATGAAGATGGATGTTTCTAGGGTCCACGATAGGCATACTTTTAGGGGGGGGGGCGGTGCTTAAGGAGTGAGTTGACAGATGAAACAAGACAAACCCCCCCACCAGAACTACAAGTTATCAACTGTGTCTCAGCTAACTGTCCCCACGTGTGCCCTCCACTCGTTAGGAGTCCCAAGCCATGAGACTTTATATGCACAGATCAGTAACGACTAACCTGCATGTGGAAAGCTAGACCTTTACCCTGTTACAGCAGGTTTGAGGCACCTCTTGCTGAACATCGGATTTTTTTCTGCCTCAAGGGTTTGCCATAAAGTAGAGTTGATTGCAGCAGTAACCAATAGAGTGGTTGCATTCATACTACCCCTATGTCTATCTATCTGAGATTCCCAAACTAGCCCCCGACCTCGCCCCTATGGCATTGAAGGAGCACAAGAAGTTGGCCTACTCCAGAAATCCTGGGGTGCTCCACCCTTTGGCTTCTTTTTTGAGCAATGCAACAGCTGATTTCAATGATTGGAAGAGGGCCTGGAGCTTATCCTTATAGATCTGCATAAGGAAACAGCTACATTGAGTTTGGGCATATAAAACCAACCTTGCCACATTGAGAAACAGATTTTGCTGGGGTGGAGAGGTTTTCATTGCAGAGAGAACTACTTACTCAAGCATATTTCAGTTGCCCACTCATTTCCCACTATCATGTAATTCAAGTATGTTTAGATCATTCCCACTAGCTGCTAATTCAAACAGTTCTATTTCTGACTATTGCATCGTTTTAGAGCCAATTAAACTGTTGGCTTCTATACTTCTGACTATGGTATCATTTTAGAGCCAATTAAGCTGTTGTCATTTGAATATTCTTACAAGTCTTTCGGATGCCCAACCCATACCAGTCCTTTAAAACAAGTTGTCTATGGCGAGTAGACCTGCTCCTCATCCCCGCTGTCCCCGTCTGGGAAGCCTTACAGAACTTCTAGTTGGGAACAGAAGGCCCTGTGAGGATTGTCCACCGTTGTCTCAGGACACAGCACAATCAAGTCAACAGCTACGGAAGGCCTATTGGCCGAGACTCAGTTACAAGGCATGCATACACAAAGGTCGGCGCAGATTGACTGGACCCCATTCCAGGCCTGTGGGAAGCACCCAGCCCTGTGCCAGGCATTTGGCAAAACCTCCATAAATGGCAGCTCATCGCTATGATCACCTACCAAAGAGTACACTGAGCCATCAA
>NW_022103968.1:62606734-62613606 GCF_000313985.2 Echinops telfairi | reverse complement strand
GCAACAATGTACAACAAAACAGCAACAACAACAAACCACTGACAAAGAACTAATTGAAACACAACAAGAAAGAAAAGCTTGTAGTTAGTTCAAGGATCATTGGCCTTTAGGAGTGTTTTCCAGTCCAGTCTGTTGGGGCACCATGCCCTGGCCCCAAAGTCTGCCTTCAGCATTCCTTGGGGACCTTGCTGCTCCATTCCCTTGCTGTTCCGCTGCACTTCCCCAGTGCTTTGCCTCAGTGTGATGGGATCATATCGGGTGCAATTCCCACACTGTGTCTCTGGTGCTGCCCCCCGCAGGGCCATGGGTCAGTGAAGGGCATCATGTCTCCTAGCGGGGCTGGCCATTTGGTCCTCTCTGTGCACTGGCTGCTCTAATTGGGGTAATCGTCCTTAAAGCCTGGTGGGCCAGGATGTGCTCCAGTCTCTCCTCTCCCCCTGTCATCTGCTCCTGGACCCACTAGACTCCTTATGACCAACTCCTACCTCTCCAGCTTCACCTCCTCAATTTCTACATTACGCTCAGAGTTCGTGCTCCAGCCACCCTGAAGGTATATGACTTAGCCTCCAAACTGGGGCACTTTCAAGATGCACGAGGGCATCTGAAGTTTACTGGCACAATTGGCATAAAATGAGGGTGTCTGGACCACCTGCACGTCCAACCTTCCTACCCAAACCAGTTGCCGTCAAGTTGATTCCTACTCATAGCGACCCAACAGGACAGAGTAGAACTGCTCCCATCGAATTTCGAAGGCTGCAAATCTCTACGGAAGTAGACAGTCTCATCTTTCTCCGATGGAGTAAGTGGTGAGTTTGAACCACCAGTCTTTCACTTAGCAATTGAGCGCTTAACCACCAAGGCTTAATTAATTACCAGGGCTCCTACAGTCTCCTGACCTGACTGTAACTATTTAGAGATCCCATAACATGCCATGGGCAATCATACCCGGGACTTCTGCATTTCTTCGTGAGTCTTTTCTTGGAACATCTCCTCTTTCATCTCTGGAGTAAATTCTATAGCCCCCTCCTCAGTGGGATCTTCTTCAAAGCCTCCAGGTGGACTTGAGTGCTTTTTCCCTCTGGTCGCTGTCCACGGTGCTTGCTTCATTCTATCTTAGTCACCTCTTGAGGAAAAGTATGATATCTTTTGATCTTTGTGTTCCCAGTCTATTTCAGAGACTGATGTTTGTAGTAGGCATGCAACAAGTATGTCTCCAGTCTTTGTGTTTAGCCTAAAAAGGAGATGGTTGTGAGAATGAAATTCAAATGTCTTAAGGGTTGTCATGACACAGTAGGACTGCAGTGGTCTTTTGTGACCTTACAAGATAGGACAAGAATATTGAGTTGAGTCCTCAAGGGTCATTATTATGAAAACCTTTCTAGCCAACAGAACGACTCAGACAATGAACAGGCTGCTTTGGGCAATAAGGAATCTCCCATCACTGTTCTTGTGAGGTGCCTTCCAGGTGGCTCCAACTCCTGTGAGCCTCGCTATGACAGAATGGAACACCACATGGTCTTGTACCGTCCTCGCAGTTGTTACTGTATTTGAGCCCGCTGTGTCTAATTGAGCACCTTCTTCTTTTTCACTGGCCCTCTCTAGGGACTGGTCCCCCTAGGGACTGGTCCCTCTCGATAACATGCCCTAAAAAAATAAATAATGACACGCTCAATGTATTAGGTAGACCCCCCCAAAACTGGAATTTTTCAAAGCTATGGATATAATTTTTTTTAAAAAACGACCTTGTCATCTTCAAAGTATTCTCCATTACACTTAATACATATGTCATATCTGCAATTCCATTCTTGCAAACATTTTTCAGATTCATCTGTTTGGATGGCTGACAGCACATCCCTGGTTTTTGTCTTCATCTTTTCTACATCATCAAATTACTGTCCTTTCAAATCCCTCTTCATTCTTGGAAACAAAACTGAGGTTAGAGCAAAATTGCTTTTATGAAAAAATTCACTATAATCAGAAAGAACCTTCCTAGGCGACGCCAATGGGTGCACTAACTTGGAGCGTGTTGCTTGATGCTCGCCTGGAGGGGAAAATGTGTACTACAAAAGCTCCACTCTGTCCAGCTCAATTCTGGAACTTTTTTTGGAGGGGGGCGGGGTAATCCCCTTGTATGTGAGATGAAGTCTTGTCATCCTTGGTTGTACTTCTTCTTTGTTATTCAAACTCAATAAATAAATGAGTACAAACATACACGTATACATACATAAACTCACTGCCATCAAGTTGATTCTGACTATAGTGGCCCTATAGGATAGGTAGAACTACCACTGTGGGTTTCTGAGATGTAACTATTTACGTGAGCAGAAAGCCTCATCTTTCTCCTGTGGAGCAGTTGGTGGCTATGGACGACTGACCTTATGATTGATCACCCATCTCATAACCCACTACACCACCAATGCTGTTTAATTGACAAATAAGAGTACTAGCAAACAGTTGGTAGGGATGTTGAAGCAAGAAGTGTATAGATGGTCTGGAGAACTGGCTGAGACTGTAACTCATTTATGTAATGTGTATTTGTTTAATGATCAAATTTATTTCTGGGCACTGCATGCAGGACCAGGCAGTGTTAAGTTCTGTTATATAGGGTCGCTGTGGGTGGAACACACTTGGTGGCACCTAACAGCACACACTATATCCGAAGCCTAATGAATTAGCACAAAACAAACACACTCATGTAACCATCATACACATCAAGGCCCTATTTTTGGTGAAAAACAAGACAGATGTGGCCTCTGCCCTCTTGGAGATCGCAGGCCTGAGAGATACAGGTAATTGTAAGAACTTCCTTGGAGGCATGGTGGGTAACAGATGGATGCTAATCTCTAAGTGAGAAAGAGGAGGCTTTCTGCTCCCATGAAGACTAACAGCCTTAGAAAGCCTGTGGAGCAGTTCTGTCTGTCCCACCACCTTGCTGTGAGCCAGAATGGACTTACCTACAGTGGGTTTTAAGGGAAAGTAGGGGGGCAGTGGGGGTTCAGTGGTCGAATCCTCATCCTCCGTGTGGGAAACTTAGATTGATTCTTGGCCAATGTTCTCTCTGATCACAGTGAATTTTTTTCATAAAAGCAGTTTCACTCAAACCTTGTTTTTTGTGATGGCCAATTTAAGAGAACAGCATGTGGCTGTGAAATTTTGTTTCCTGCTTGGGAAAAAATGCTGCAGATACTGTTGTGATGTTGAACACAGCTTACAAGGACAGCGCTATGGGAAAAACTCAAGTGATATGAGTGGTTTTCTCATTTCAAAAAAGGTAAAATGTCGATTGATGACAAACTTCATTCTGGATATCCATCAACTTCCCATATGGATGAAATTGTCAACTTGTAGTGCATTTAGAGTTCATTCCACCATGTCAGACTGTTAATCAAGCTTTCTATTTAGAGGTTCTAAACAGATTGCATAACAGTGTGTGACAAAAATGCCTGATTTGTGACAGACGTGCACTGGTTTTGCCCCATGACAATACACCTGCTCATGCAGCCATCTCAGTGTGCTAGTTTTGGGCAAAAAATACCATGCCTCTCTTGCCCCACACACCTGACTCACCTGACCTTGCTCTGTGATACTTCTTTTTGTTTCTGCAAATGAAGAGGGACATGAAAGGACAGCGATTTGCCAACACAGAAGAGGTGAAGAAAAAAACAAGGGGGTGCTGTCAGTCAACAAATAGATGAGTTTTTTAAATGTTTGCAAGAATGGAATCGCAGATTTGACCAGTGTTTTAAGTGTAATGGAGAGTACTTTGAAGGTGATAAGGTTGTTTTGTAAAAATAAATAAATACATACATACATAACTTTGGGGGGGGAAATATTCTGGGGGTTTTTTGGTACCCCCTCATGCTTCTGAAAATAGCCAATGAAAATTCTCTGAATCACAAAGATCCAATTCTGTCATATATAACACCACCCTGCATCAGGCGTTGACGCTACAGCAGCCAGCACCAACCACAGAGGAGTTAAGGGGACCTGGGATGTGTGAGAAGAGACATGTAAATTCAGACCTGGTGATGGGTGGAGGAAGATTGTTTGGTTCCATGACTTTGAAGACTTTAAACTTCTAGAGAAGTTAGACTTCCATTCTGTCCTCTGCTGCCTGCTCTTCCAATCAGGTGACCTTATTGAATGCTGCCTTAGACCAGTCTGTACCTGTCAGTTTCAGGGCTAAATCCTGCTCGGATAACAGGCAACCAGGTAACTTTGATCATCCGAGGGGAGACACGTGGGTGAGCCGTGTGGGGTCCTTAACCACACACGGCCTCATCTTTCCACCCGTTTTTGCGGAAAGATTGTCAGAAGGCTAGTCACGTGTACTTCGGGACAAGAAAGGCACATAGGCAATGCCACAATAAGTGTACGTGGGGTTCTGGCAGAGATTCAAAGTATACAAGCAGCCAAACCTCATCAAAGAACTCGATGGAACTGGCCATTATCCAGAAGTGTGTGCATGAAGCACCTAAGACCTAGGAAGTGAGCCAAGGGACATGTAGTGGCATATTTTCTTCTAAGGGGGAATAGCACAGAGTTATACAATATTCATTCTTAAAGTCTGTGCTTTTCTTGATAATCAACAATGAATGTCCTGTATCAAGGCTTTATTCTGTGCTAGGCATTGTGCTAGAAGATCATGTATACGTGACCTAAATAAGATGTAATAAATCATAAAGTTGGCAGATTATCCCTGTTTTATAGAAAAGGAAAGTGCAACTTAGACATTGTCAAAGCTTGCCCAAAGAGAATGATACAGTATCTTGGGGGCCAGTGCTCCTAGCATTCATTCTGTGGAACCTCTCATGGAGTTAAATGACAGCCCCCACTAAACCCCCTCCCAACCCCCACCAAAAAAAACAGCCCACTGCCTCGGCACAAAAGGTGACTCATCCTCAGCCAAGTTGCAGGAGCAGGAGAGGGATCTGGTATCTGTGTGCACAGGCAAATTCAAAGAGAAATCACAAACCAGAGACAATGTGGAGGGTTTTTATTACCCATTTTACAAAGGGCTAATGTTCTAATATGTAAACCCACGTATCCATATGAGAAAAACAAACAAACCAGTGGAAAAATGGGCCAAGGATATGAACAGAGATCACACACAACATTTGCAAAGAGTACTTAAACATAGGAAGAACTGCTCAACTTCACTCATTAAAGAAATGACAATCACACTGAAGTAGCATTTCCTCCTACAAAAGTGACAGACTTGTGAGATGTGGCTATTATGTCCTTAAACTAAACCCAAACCAAGCACACCGCCATTGAATTTGGTCTGGCTTTGGTTTAAACAACCCTATAGGACAGAATAGAATGTCCCCCATGAGGTTCTGGAGGCTGCAAATATTTATGGAAACAGACTGCTTCATCTTTCCACCACAGAGCAGCTGGGTGGTTCAAAAATGCTTAACCTGCTGTGCCACCAGGGATCCTTTATGTACATACTGACAATACATTTACTTCTTTTTATCTGAATAATATCCTTTAATGTTTTCCCCATTTTTACTTCAGAGTCATGTGTACATACCAGAAGAGCAGCATATGCCTTAAGAGCCGCAGTGAGCCAACCCTTGAGCTATTGCAATGGCCACGTAGAACTCACAGACCACCCTCATAGTTATGGGGCTTAGTAGGGAACTAACAGGTTACAATTCAGGATCAGAAATACTCAGGATACAGTGCTTCAATCAAGACAACCTTTTCTTAGCCACGCCCACAGGCATGCCTCTCTCTGACCCTGGGCCCTCAGCCTAGCCCCACTGTGCTCAGGCAAGTTAGTTTTGCTATCAAATGAGCCACCCAAGAGGTTCTTTTAACTCTGATAGTAAGTGCTCAAAGGCACACCACTCCGCCAGCAAACCTCCTGCCAACATACACTCAGCTTTCTTGTTCTGTGAGCCAGAAATCCCATCGCTCTCTGGGTCTCCTGGCTCTGCTGTCACTACCACTGCCATTTCTCTGCCACTGCCTCTCACCATCACTCATCACCCTGGATGTCATAGCTCTTGGTCTCCTGGATCAAAGAGGTTCCGCACAAGGATCTCAGGTCCACAGGACGCATTCCACTCCTGAGTCTTCTTTGTTCATGTTAGTGAGATCTCCCATTCTCCCTCTGTGATACCTCATTTGAAAACCAGCAGGATGGTCAAACTAACCAATTGCCTCATTACAGGGTCACACTCCTTATTCCACAGCCACGCCCCATAAGGATGCCAAGCACCTTATTTATATTATTAGCAAGGTATCCATTCTCTTTGATGGCCCATTTGCACAATCTTCCCCAGTCCTTTTGTGGGAGTGAGAAAAATGATAGCCGGAAGAGTCCGATCAAGTAATCCACTGCTCTGCACTGGTTCGTTGCTTCCTGTACAACTGCTAATTGGTTTATAGAGCGTTACTTTTTCAATCTTTTCATGTCTTCTTTGAACATGAATATTTATCTTTTTCCTCAAACTGCAAAAAATTAAATGAGATCGCCTCAAGATCAGGACAAGACAGCCTCATTTAGCCTGGGAGTCTTATTGTCAGTGTCTTGTTGTAACTACAGGTCCTCTCTAACTGTTCACCAAGTTTACACATAAACACACAGAGACACAGACACCCTCTCTTGAGCCCTTAGTCCTCCCAGGAAAGTATCCCATCACAACAAGCAAATATCGATTATGACCAGACCTCCCAGCACAAGCAGAAAGCACAATCATGACCTTCAAGTCACCTGGGAACAAAAGCACTTTGGTCAAGGAACCAAAAGTCACTGGAATGACATCACCACACCAACTCGGGAGACATTTGAAAGTGAAGGGTCCGATAAACCATGACTCATAACGCCTTTTTGGTACCCCCTCATGCTTCTGAAAATAGCC
>NW_022103968.1:62598166-62605343 GCF_000313985.2 Echinops telfairi | reverse complement strand
TGCCCACCCCCCACCTCCCCTTTTTCTGAATCCCCCTGGAACCACTGGTCCCATTCTTTTCATCTCTGAATTGTTTATCCCGCCTATCTTATCTAGATAGACATGCAGATACATTAATAAGTGCAAAAACCAGGCAAAGCCAAGTAAAACAGCAAAGGAAGTCAAAACCAACAAAACAATAACACCGTAGTAAAAAAAAACAAAAACAAAATAGCAATAACAAAAAGAAAGCCACTGACAAAAATGGAAAAGCCTATAAATAGTTCAAGGTCTGTTTGTTGGCCTTTATGAGTGTTTTCCAGTCGAGTCTGATGGGGTGCCACATTCTGTCTCCAAAGCCTATATTTGGTATTCCCATGGGGTTTCATCACTCTGTTCCCTCTGCTGCTCTGCTGCATGCCCTCAGTGTCTTGCCCCAGCATGATGGGGCCAGACCATGCACTATTCCTGCACTGTGTCTCCAGTGCTGTCCCCTGAAATATCACGGTTCAGTGAGGGACATCGTGTCCCATGGTGGGGCCAGCCTTACAGTCCTCCCCGGGCATTGTCTGCTCTGAGCAGGAACATGGTCCTCAGGGCTTGGTGGGCCAGGATATCCTCTCCACCCTCTTCATCCCTTTGCATTGCTCCAGTGTGCTCTAATCCGATGCAACCCTCTCCCCATGCTGTAGCCCCAGTGCTGTCCTCTGAAGTGCATTCTTCTGAATGGGGGAGGGGGGTTGTGACCACATAGTTGGGATTAGGGCCAGCCCCACAGACCTCTCTATTGGTTCACTGGTACATGCCGATATGTTGTATTCACGTCTTGGTGCATCGGGTTGAAGTCTAGTCTCTCTCTCCCTCTCCTGTGGAGATATAAATAATACCCTCCCCTTGGGTGGGTTAGTACCCTGCTCCCCGCCACCCATGTATTTTTTTTTCTCTTTCTTTCCCCCTCTTATTTAGTTGGTTGCCATATGTATCCCTGGATTGAGTTTGGCCCCTGCGGTAGTTACTGGATCTCACCCCAGGGATATATGTATATAGTAGCTTTTCCCCTATGCCCCGTTTTTGTTTTTGTTTTTTTAAGCTTACCTCAGTGGACTCATGTTTTACTTGTCCTTTTGTGCTTGACTTGCTCCACTTAGCATGATCCAGTTCTTCCTGTGTGGCAATGTGCTTCATGTGTTCATCGCTGCATTTTAGGGACACATAGAATTCCATTTAAGTGGATACCTCAGTTTTTTATCCATTTCTCTGCCGATGGAATTTTGGGTTGTTTCCAACTCCTTGAAATTGTGAACTGTGCCACAGTGAACATCGGAGCACAGATGTCTGGCTGTGGACAATACATTTAAAATGAAGTAAATTGAAAGTCGGTGATTTAAGTATCCATCTCAAAAAACTTATAGAAAGAACAACAAACAAATGAAGGAAATAGAAGACAGAAAAATAAGAAGGCCTAACACAAAGACTGGGTCTTTGAAAAATACTAGTAAAAACAAATAATCTTTGGCAGGACAGACCAAGAAAGAAAAAAAAGTGATTGACAGCTTACCAATATCAAAAATAAGAAGGTAAAAATAACCACAGTTCCTGAGACACTACAAAATTAATATGAGACTATTAGGGCCTTTATGTCATAAACTTGAAAGAGTAGATGATATGAGAAAAAATCCATTAAAAACACAACAGAAAACATATGACAGAATTAAGATGTTAGATGATCTGATAAAGATTGCATAGCAGGCAAGATAAAAATACTTCCACAAGCAATTAAAAGCATCTCTGAAACAAATGGAACAAAGAGAGAAAGTCTCAGCAAAGAACAGGACACCTCAACAAGAAAGGAAAACATGGAAAAAAGCACATACAAATGTAAGCCCTGAAGAGTACAAAAACCACACTGAAAGGCGCAGAGGTTGTGCTCAACAGCAGAGTGGAGAGGGCACAGGAGAAGCATAAGTGATTAGGAACTAGAACAATGGAAAGTACCAAGTCTACATAACAGAAAGATAATAAGTCTTTAAAATTTTAACAAAACCTCAGGGATCTATGGAATTATAGAAAAAGATCTAATATTTAGGCTATCAAAGTCCCAGGACAGGACAAAAAGAGCAGGATTGTAAAACCACTCAAATAAACAATAGCTAAAAACTACAGGCCACTGTCCTTCAGAAATTTAGATGCCAAATTCCTTAGCAACATATTAGAAAAGAGAAAAGAGAATTTTACAATACTATAAAAATAATTATTTTGGTATATAAAAATAATTCTCTACCCTGACCAAGTGAGGTTGATTCTTGGG
The DNA here is from genome assembly GCF_000313985.2 of Echinops telfairi. Classification (NCBI taxonomy): domain Eukaryota; kingdom Metazoa; phylum Chordata; class Mammalia; order Afrosoricida; family Tenrecidae; genus Echinops; species Echinops telfairi. The sequence goes on along the minus strand of NW_022103968.1, from coordinate 62,603,056 downwards.
ATGAAAAACTTATCCAATATTTAAAAACCAGTCAGTGTTATCCACCATATTAATCCATAATCATATCAATCAATGCAGAAAAAACATTTGACAAAATTCAAGACCCATTCCAAAACTGACTTCCAAAAACCCAGAAAAATAAGAACAGAGGGAAACTGTCTCAACTTGATAAAGAATAGCTAGAAAAAAAGCTACAATTAACATTCTACTTAATGGTTAAAAACCAACTGCTTTCCTCCACAAATCAGGAACAAGGCAAAGATTATTTGCCACTCTTATTCATCGTGGTTCTGCAAGTACAGCCAGTGCAATAAGGCAAGAAAGGGAAATAACAGGCATACAGATCAGAAAGGGAGAGATAAAGTCACCTGTTTGCAGATAATATGTATGTCTGTCAATGGAGAAAATCACAAGAAGTCTACAAAATATCTCCTAGAAACTAATAAGCAACTTCAGGAGGGTTACAAGATACAAAATAAACATTAAAAAATGTCTGTGAACTAACAGTGAGCATGTGGGCACCAAAATTAAAAATCAAATGCCATTCATAATTTCTCACCCAAAAACCCTTAAAATATTCAGATATAAATCTAGCTAAATATGTAAACTTAGCTAAATATTTAACTAGAAATCAAACTATGATGTACACCACTTCTTGTCTGTCCATTTGTCATACATTGTGGTGGCGTGTGTGGTGCTGTGCTGCAAGAAGCTATGTCACGGACATTTCACATCCCAGCAGAGTCCCCCAAAGCGAACAGGTTTCAGCAGAGCCAGCAGAGCTTCGAGAGTAAGAACAGTCTATGAAGGAGGAATAAGCTGTCCACTGCTGAGAGGAATGAGCCACGGAAACCCTGATGGATAACAATGAAACGTTGTCAGATACCAAAAACCTCACGAATAGAAGCAGAAAATGATCAGCGACAGTGCCAACAGATGCGCCCTCGGGTCAGAAGGCACTCAGGAGATGGCTGAGAAAGAGCTGCCTGTCAGAGGAGACCGGCCCATGGCGACACGGCTGGAATAGTCTGTGGGAGTAAGGTCTTTGCGACCCTCAGTTGCTGCTGAGGCACGACTCAAGATGAAAAGAAAGCATTGTAGACATCAATTAATAACGAGCTTGGGATGTACAAAGTACAAGGCTAGGTAAAAATGGAAGTTGTCAAAAATGAGTGGAAGCCACAAAGATCAATAGCCTCCATTTTGGGGAGCGGAAATGGACTGGTATTGACCATTTGAATCAGAAAAACCACCTTGTTTACTATGCTGGGAATGACACAATTAAGAGAAATGGCATTCCATTCATTGTACAAAAGGACATTTCAAGATTCGTCTTGAAGTATAATACTGTCTATAGCACGATAATATCTGTCCACATACTAGAAAATGTAGTCAGTTCAACCATTATGCAAACTTACTAAAGCTAGTGATGTGGAAATTGAAGAATTTCACCCACACCTTCAGTCTGAAATTGATTATACATGCTATCAAGATGCATTGATATTATTGTCAATTGGAATGAAAAGTTAGAAACAAGGAGAAAGGGACAGTGGTTGGAAAATATGGTCTTGGTGCTGGAAATACAGCTGGAGATGGAATGATAGAATTTTGCAAGGCCAACAACTTGTTTATAGCAAGTATCTTTCTACAACACTATCCACATGAACTCCAAATGGAACATACATCTGTGGGAAGAGCTGATGCAGAATCTCATTATCAGCAACTAAAGCCAGGTCAAGGGCTGAGTATGAAACAGACCATCAATTGCTCATATGTAAGTTCAGGTTGAAGTTGAAGAAAATTAAAACAGTCCACAAGAGCCAAAAATATAAAATTGGGTATACCCCACTCAAATTTCTAAAACCTCTCAAGAACAGATGTGACACATTAAACACTAATGGCAGAAAACCTGAGGAGCTGTGAGATAACATCAAGAACATCATACATGAAAAGCAAAAGGTACTTTAAAGGACAAGAAGTAAAAGCCAAAGTGATGTCAGAAGAGACTCTGAAACTTGCCCTTGATCCTAGAGCAGCTAAGGTAAATGGAAGAAAGAAGGAAGTCACAGCGCTTCAGACTAATGAAGTCAAAGGGCAGCTCCAGAAGACAAAGGAAACTATTACAATGAAATATGAAGAACATACACAGCATACCTTCAACTGAAAGAACTGGAAAAAGGAGTCAAGCCTTGCACTGCGACGTTGAAGAGTTCATTTGGAAAATTACTGAATGCTGCAGGAAGCATCCATAGAAGATGGAAAGAATATACAGAATCACTGTACCAAGAAGAACTAGGTGGCATTCGATCATTTCAAGAAGTAGCAAGGAGCAAGAACTAATGGTACTGAAGGAAGATGTTCAAGCTGCACTATAAATGTTAGCCAGAAACAAGGCTCCAGGTATCGGTAGACTACCAATTAAAATGTTTCAACAAGCTGGTAAAGATAAATACTCACTTGTTTATGCCAGGAAATTTGAAAGACAACTACTTGGCCAACTAACTGGAAAAGATCCGTATCTGTCTGCATCCAATAGAAAGGTGACTCAACAGAATGCACAAATTGTGCAGTAATATCATTAATATCACATGCAACTAAAATTTTGCTGAACATCATGCAACAATGGTTGCAGCAGTACATTGACAAGGAGCTGCCAGAGGTTCAGTATAGATTCAGAATAGAACATGGAACAATGGACAGGGAGCACTGCTGATGTCAGGTGGGTCTTGGCTAAAGGCAAACAGTACCAAAAAAATGTTTACTTGTACTTTATTGACTATGCAAAGGCACTTGACAGTGTGAATCATAACAAACTATGGATAGCCTTTAGAAGAATGAGAATTCCAGAACACTTTATTTCATTCATGTGAAACTCGAACCTGGATCAAGAAGTAGCTGTGCAAACAAACAAGGGAATATTGCATGGTTTAAAACCAGGAAAGGTGTATGTCAGGGTTGAATCCTCTCACCATACGTATTCAATCTGTATGCTGAGCAAATAATCAGAGAAGCTGGAATCTATGAAGGAGAATGTGGCATCAGGATTGGAGGAAAGCTTATTAACAACCTGCTGCAATAAGCAGACAACACAACCTTGCTTGCTGAAAATGAAGCATTTGCTGATGAACATCAAGGATCGCAGTTTTCAGTGTATGGATTGCAACTCAATGTGAAGAAATATGAAATCCTCACAACTGGACCAGTAGGTAACATCATGATAAACCAAGAAAAGGTTGAAGTTGCCAAATATTTTGTCCTGTTGGAACCAATGTTCATGGAAGCAGCAGTCAAGAGACTAAGTGATGCTTTGCATTGGGGAAATCTGCCGCACAAGACCTCTTTAAAGTGTTGAAAGGCAAGTGTTGAAGATTAAGGTGAACCTGACCAAAGCCATGATACTTTTTAATGGCCTCATATACATATGAAAGTTGAACATTGAATAAAGAAGACTAAAGAAGCATCGTTGCATTTGAATTATGGTGTTGGCAAAGAATATTGAAAGTACCATGAACTGCCAAAAGAACAAACAAATCTGTCTTGTAAGAAGTACAACCAGAATGCTCCTTAGAGGCAAGGATGGTGAGCCTTGGTCTCCCATACCTTGGACAGGAGAGACTAGTCCTGGAGAAGGACATCGTGCTTGGTGTGGCAGTTACAGAATCTCATGTCAACTTGTGAAGAGGTGACAGTCTAGGCCATAAATCAGGTCATAGCCAATCATGCCTCTATGTGGGCATGGCTTTCTCCTGATGATTCTGGGAACTCCAGTCTTTCTCCCTCGTGGCGGGACACACACTCTCCCTGAGAGACATTCGCATTGACAAGTCACACGGAGCCACACTGATGGAGCCATAGCCCTGGAACCAGAGGAGCCACGTGGAGACCCACGCCAGCGATGAGATACTTCCACCACCACTGGATCTGCAAGACTTTCCACCCACTGGCCTGTGATCTTCCTGCATTCAGCATCATTGCATGTGTTGTGTTAGTCTGAAGAGGAATTTATAGACTGGTATCTGACATATGGGCTAATATTGGACTTATGGACTTGAACTGGATTGGGCTAGGATGTTTCTTAATATACAATTACCCTTTGATGCAAAATTCTCTCTTACACACACATGAATGTCTCTGGATTCGTTTCTCTAGTCAACCAAAACTAACACATTATGGTACCCTGGGAGTGGGGTACCAGAGAAACAAGTCATAAAAATCAAGTGTGGATGCTTGTTTGACCTCTCTGGCTCATGGGAGTTCTTTGGCTAGCCAGCAGTTAGATATGGCCATGCAGTTTACTGGGTTGTTTAAAGTTTGGGAAGTTAAAGTTTTGATTATTTTGTTTGGTTGTTGTCTTTGGTTATTCCTGTTTGAAACTGTGAAAATGAATGTGATTAATGTAAGTTTTGAGCTCTGGGGATAAAACTGGCCCCTGAATTTCTCAGAGACCATGCTGCTTAGTGAAAATGGCTGACAGAAGGTCAAATTGCCTGACAGAAAGACAGGCTTTGGCTTGATTCAGTCAGAGGTCAAAGGCCATACTTTGTATCAATGGAATAGTTTAGATAAGGATTAAGATAAGATAGATAAGGATTGAATTTGACTGTTTTAAGAATTGAGTTTAGGATCTGGCTGTACATGGTTTATATTGTTTTCTTTTGACTATTGTTATTATATAATGATTGATAGAAATGATTATTAGGAAGTATGAAAATAGAGAGGTTGTAGTCCTACTTGCCTTTGGCTATTAAAATTGGATCTTTAAATGGTGTAGGACCTGCCTGCAAAGAAGGCTCTGAAAACCTAAGCCCCACCCAGTGTCTTGAGTGTTCAGGATATTCAAAAGCAAAGAGACTTACCTAGGGGGCTGTTGACAGATTGGAGAAAGAAAAA
>NW_022103968.1:62594496-62596156 GCF_000313985.2 Echinops telfairi | reverse complement strand
TCCAGGTCTCTGGCTCCATCAGCATAGCTCCATGTGCTTGTCAATGAGAATGTCTCCCAGGAAGTGTGTGTGTCCTGCCTCCATGGAGGAAGACTGGAGTTCCCAGGATCTTCAGGAGAAAGCCAGTATAAACAAAACAAATGTTCACTGTCATCAAGTTAATTCTGGCTCATATCGACCCTGTTTAGGATTTCTAGTATTATAAATCTTTATGGGAACAGAGAGCTTTACCTTTCTCCTACAGTGGTCAGTGGTTTTGAACATACTACCTTTGGATTAGCTGTCCAACACTTAGCCAATGGCATCACTAGGGCTAGATAAGATTACTAATTTAAAGCTATGTGAAAAGGCAAAGGGTCTATATTAGCCAAGATAATCTTTAAAAAATAAATCTGGAAGCCTTAGCCAAGATAATCTTTAAAAAAAAAATTTTAAGTCTTATATGGCTAAATTATAGAAATGTACAGTAATTAAGAGTGTGCAGAAAAATGGGCACTGGAACAGAAGAGTCTAGAAACAGATCAATAATTATATGGACACTTAAATTTTGATAGTAACGGTACTGCAGGGATAAGTGAGGTGTAGAGAGCACTTTTAATCATGACACTGGATCAGATATTAATGTAGGAAAGATACGACTCTTATTCCTATAGTACACAATACACAAAAATCAGTTCCAAACTAGTCAACAGATAGGAATGGGGGTTGTGCAACGTGAAAAGTGTAATGCAAATCATTGAACTGGACATGTAGAAAGTAGCAAATGCTGTGTTGTGTGTATTTTCACTACAATTTTGAAAAATAAGTACCACATTGAAGATAGATCTAAAGGTGAAAGATAAAACCATACATCTTCAGAATTTCAGGGAAGATGGCGACTGAGTAACATACCAGAGGGACTCTGTAGAAATCAGCACAGGAGAGTTACTACGAGGGAAATTCCACATTGCCAGGTTGCAGGAGGAGCATGATAAAAATAAGTAGGCACAGATCCACTAGGTTTTGAGGACCTGGGGGCTTCTGGCTTACCACAGTTAAGGCCACCTAGGGTTTGACCTTAGCCCCACCACTGTCTGGGCCAGAGCCGGGATCATTTGGATCTCAACACTGCCATACCTTGCCACCACCTCAGGGCAGGGTTAAATCCCTCCAGCCCCACAATCAGGGATTGGGGCTCAGTTATATTGTTACTTTTGTGTCCTTCTCTTCTCTTTGTCGCCCCATAGTGCTTAGTTGTTCTTTTTTCTTGTTCTCTTCCCATTTCTCTCACATGACACTGCCCACCTCCAGACCACTCCCATTAGCCTAGGGAATTTATGCTGGCCCTCCACCCAACTTAGCATAACCCAAGGCTGGGAAAGCCCGCCCACCCTCCACCAGGGAATATCCCACCAAACTTCTTCCAGGGGAAATCCCACCCACTTTCTTCTGGGGGAAATTCTGCCAGCCCTCTCTAGTGCTTAACACGTGGCTGGGGAAATCCCACCTACCTACTTCTGGGAAATCCTGCCTGCCTGGCTGGGGGATCTCCTACCCATCCTCTGAGGGAACTTTATCCCACCTCTCATAGTGCTTCACACCACATAAGGCAGGTTGGCCAACAATTGCCAATGCTCCGTGCTGCTGCAGGAACCTCTGCCCAACCTCTGCAGCAATCTAC
>NW_022103968.1:62572925-62588529 GCF_000313985.2 Echinops telfairi | reverse complement strand
GCTAGACCAGAGGATGTACACTGGTACCAACAAGAAATGGAAACACAGGGAATCCAGGACAGATAAACCCCTCAGGACCAATAATGAGAGTAGCAGTGCCATGAGGGGAAGGGGAAGGTGGGGTAGAAAGGGGGAACCTATCTACATATCACCCCCTCCCTGGGGAATGGACATAAGAAAAGTGGATGAAGGGAGATGTTGGACAGTGTAAGACATGAAAACATAGTAATAATTTATAAATTATCAAGGGTTTGTGATGGGGCAGCAGGGAGGGAGGGGGAAAATGAGGAGCTGATACCAAGGGCTCAAGTAGAAAGCAAATGTTTTGAGAATGATGATGGCAGCAAATGTACATTTGCTTGACACAATGGATGTATTAGGGATTTTGATAAGAATTGTAAAATGATCTTAAAAAGAAAGAAATTGCTAATTTGTTTAAAGCAAACAATACATCTTCTAGAAAATAATATGATGTTATTCCAGGTAGACTGGAGAAACAAATCCAGGAAAGAGCTTTATATCAAAGAGTAATTATGTATTAAGAAAATATCCCAGCCCAGTCCAGATCAAGTCCGTAAATATGATATCAGCCCATATGTCCAATATTAGCCCATGAATTTCTCTTCAGATTCATGCAGCACATGCAATGATGCCGAATGCAGAAAGATCACAAGCCAGTGGGTGGAAAGTCCTGTGGGTCCAGTGGCAGTGGAAGCATCTCCAGGGCTCTGGCTGCCATCAGCATGGCTCCATGTGGCTTGTCAACAGGAATGTGAAGCAGATAGAGAGTATGGCCCTACTCCAGGAATTAAAATAGGAAGTTCCCAGAATCCTCAGGAGAAGGCCACGGCCACACATAGACATTATTGGCGATGACCTGATTGACAGGCTAGACTCCACCCCTTCGCTCATATCCTCAAGTTGACACATGATCATGTAACTACCACAATAAGAGAATATCTTCATCACCTGGTGTCTTGGTTATCTAGCGCTGCTGTAGCAAAAGTACCACAAATGATGGCTATACCAAACTAATCTCTTGTCGCACAGTTTAGAAGACTAGAATTCCGAATCCAGGGCTTTGTCAGCTATAGGAGAAGGTCCTGATCTCTATTCAGCATCTGTGAACCCACTATTTCTTGGAGGTCTGTATGTGTTTTGACCTCAGTCTTCTGGGTACTCACGGCAGGGATACACACTCCACTCCTTAGTGGTGCTGTGGTCCATCCTCTATTCGCATCTCTTTTCTTTGATCTCTTGTAAGATAAAAGGTGTTGCAAGCCATATTCCAAGACTACTCCCCTTTTCCTGAGTCAGGGCGGTGGCCTGAGTAAAAGGCTCGCATTCTATTCTCATTGCCTTACAAGTGATTTGCCAATCACATTAGATCACATCATGAGAGATAATTGTATCATGGCTTATCTGCCAGATCATGGCTTGACATATATCTGGGAGAGTCATAATTCAATCCATGACATTTGGGTAGGCAAATATTTCTTAAACAGGACACAGAATGTACTAATAAGTAAGGGAAAGATGGTCATGTGGTTGTCTGGTGCCCTCGGGTCAATTCTGACTCAAAAAGACCTTACTGAAGAGAAGGAAACACTGCCCAGTCTAGCACCATCCTCACAAACATTGCGATTGATCCCATTGTTTCAAGCACTCCTGTCCGTCCATCTCCAGGAGGGTCTCTGACCCTCTATTTCATCAAGCACAATTTTGGGGGGGACTGCCTCTGTAAGATTTTACCTCCTCATACAAGGAGCATTCTGTCTGTACTTCTTCCAAGGCAGATTTGTTTATTTCCTTGGTAACCTGAGACACTTTCAATGGTCTTCACCAATGCCACAATTCAAAGGCAAAGGATCTGGAATGACCAAGAGAATCTTTTAAAAAACACCTTGAAATCTTATATCATTAAATTATCAAAATGTACAGTAATTGAGAGTGTGTATTATTGATATAAGTGCAGGCAAAGGGAACACTGGAAAGGAAAAGTCTAAAGAGGGTCCAAAATGCTATGAACACTTGAATGTTGATGGCAACGGTACTAAATGAAATGTATTTTTTTATGAGTATGGTGCTAACAATATTGTTGAGTTTTTTATTCCATTTGCAAATCATATGATAATCCAGCTCATATTTCAGCTCACTAATGTCTCTGACTGCATATCGGTCTATTTATAGGTTATTGATTAGCACAATTGGAGAAGTTCTTTGGTTCCGGACCCGATAGGACACATCGTCCAGAGCTCCTGCTGCCAGACCAGAAAATTGGGAGGTAAGACGAAGCATCCAGAAATTAGAACTAGGGTACTAGGGTCTCTCCTGAATCTCTTTTTTGCGTGCAATTTCCACTCACAAAGCAAACCGAGAACGCTTTGAAACGCTCTAGCTTCTGCGGCCCGCTCCAGCAGCAGCTCAGCCCCAGACACGGTTTCCCCCGCCTGTGGCCTTAAAGGGACAGTAAGCCACAGAGAACCCCACGCGGGAGCTCTCCGCGCTGTTGGCCGCCCTGAGCTCACCGCCTGGGGAGTGGCGGGGGCGGGTAGCCATAATTTAGAATAGAAGAAAAAGCAGACTATTACCTGATTAGCACAATTAATACATTTTTCTGGAATTCTCATTACTCACGCTGTGCCTCAGATTTTGTTATAATCCACACAATCAAGTGTCTTTGCATAGTTGGTAAACATGGGTCTCCGCTCACACAGTCAGAAATCTCCGTAGGCCTGCTGAGAACCACAGAGAGGAGTGGTCAGGAGGGAAGACAGTCTTCTCCTCTTTCAACCACAATATTATTCATCCGGATTACCACCAGCATTCCCAGAAGCATAAAAGAAGATGCTTTCAGAATGGCTTCAAAGAGTTTTTCTCTTTCCCCCCGGCAGAGACAAGCCCAGGGGAAGCCACAGCATAGACAGGGACCTTTTTGAACTGTGTGGATGGAGGTACATTGGTAGCTGGTCAGCCAAGAGGCCTCCTCAGTGGGCCACCACAGTGCTATGCATCGCCACCTGCCCACACCCCTGAGAAGTGCAGAACTTTGGAAGGGTCTGGGTGACACCCCTCTTCTTTGCTCCCCCCAGGGAAGACACGGAGCGCCAAAGTGAAGCCAGGGGACCCGGAATAAAGACGATCGAAATGAGTCAGACCTCATTAGTTGTGGGGATCACGGGCCTCCTTGGTCCTTTGCAATAACACCAGAGGAAGTGGGGCTATCATAGTTTGTTGGCCCAGAGGAGGTAAAACTAGTGAGAGACAGTCTCTGGTGCACTGCTGTAAATACTTCATTGTTAATTGCTGTTCAGGCATCTCTAACTGCACCTTATGAGTAGCCTTATGTATAATGTTGCCCAGTTCTACAGCAGCCAAACAGTTTAGTGACTATCGATTCACCTCTGAAAACAAGTGCTGATATATCAGCTCCATCTAGAGATCAGCATCCTGGTGGCCTAGTGGTTACGCCTTGCTCTGTGACCCACAAAGTACGTAGTTTGAAGCCACCGGCCGTTCCTCGGGGGACAGACAGGACTTTCTACTCCTGTAAAGAGTGACAATCCCAGAAACTCACAGGGGCAGTTCTATCCTGTCCTGAAGAGTCACTACACATCAGCATCGACTCGATGACAATGAGATGGGTCTGGTTTGGTCTTTGAGACACAGAAAGTGAGCCTCAGAGAGATGGGGAAAGCGTCTGAGGTCACCCAGAGGGCAGGCCTGAGATTTGAATCCAGGATTCTGGCCTCGATTCTGCATCTGGGGCAGTACAGGTGACTTGCCCGAAGTGATACATCTAGGAATTCAGACTGAGACCCTGTCCAGCTGAAAACCCCTCATCCCACCCAGCTGTCCTGTTGAGAACAGGGCTGATGGGAAGGCTCCGTGTCATGTGGGCAGTCTCGGCCTCTCTGTATAACAGGTGCGTCTCTAGAAACCAGTCCCCAGAAACAGGATCTTGGCACACAAGTGTCCCAAAGACACCATGTCTTCCCTTAAATCTGGTGAGGCTGCCAAAGGTGGGTCCCAATCTGACCAATGAACTTCGCTGGTTTTTCTCTTTGCCTGGTGCTCACTGGCAAAGACCCCTCCAGACACGGATCTCTCCCTTGGCCACCCCCGTTTCAAATTCTGCATTGCAAGCTTCCTCAGGGAGGAGAGGCTGGTGAGACAGAGAAGCTTCTGGAAAGCCAGGAGGGGGAAAGGGCCTGGGTGGGGGCTGTGGGAGAGGGGTGCTGGGGAGTGGTTCTGGAGTTGTCAAGGGGGTAGCCTAGCAACCGTTGAGCTCAGAGCAGTCACAAAGCAGCGGGTAGAACCCAGGAGGCTTCATGTTGAGGTGTCCGCTTGCTTCTGCTCTGGCAGCAGCACTTGTCTCCGTGTGCTACAGCGAGCACGTCCTGACTGAGTTCAGAGACCTCTTCCAGGCAGGAAGAGATGGATACAGAGCCAGGCCACGAGGGAGGGCCTCCGGGGGCAGAGGTAGGAGAAAGGTAAGCTGTGACTCTGGTGGATGTGAGCCTGCAGATCCCTGGCGCCTGGCTACGTAGGGGCCCCAGGGCAGAGGACTGGGCAGGGCTGGGATATACCGCAGTGGGGCCAGCCCCATCCTGTCCTGAGAGACCCGGCTGGCTCTCTGGGGCAGCAGTGTGTTGTGTGACCCTCTAGTGGCTAGAAAAGGCAATTTAATGAGTCGTGTTGAAGACAGACCATGAAAACAAGGAAAAAATAGGATCCCAATGTCAATGTGCACGCCATCTAATAAGGGTGAGGACTGCCTCAGGCCCTTCCTTTCTGTTTGCACACACGAGTGCAGTTGTGAACCAAGGCATGGGGCAAAAAGGAATTTCTCACGGTGATCACAGCCCCAAGCATCTGGAAGTCTGTTCGAGAGCACCTGTCCGTGGAGGTGGGCGTCTGGGCTTCCTGCCATTGCTTTTGTTGTTAGAGAAAAGATCAGGAGCCCGTAAGCCTCTAAGTCAGGAACCCTGGGCTGCCATCCTTTGCTGATGCCCTCAGCTTGTCTTCTCCCTTTGTCCCCATCTCAGGCAGTGCCAACCCAGCCTACGCTAACCTGATGAAGGGCTGGCATCTAGGGGCCTCTGAGGCCCCTCTTCTGTGACTTGAGGGTTGATTCTCAGAATGCCCTGGTCCGCTGTCCCCCCCTACTTCTGGTGCCTGCAGCTCTAGTTCTTTGGTCTGATAGGTCTGTGTGTATCTCTAGAAAGAGAGAGGATGTTCTTGCCTCCATAGATTGAACTTTAGATTAATCACAATCTTTGCTTTGGACCCTTATCCTCTCTCGTTCATGTCATTTCATTAATTTCGGGAATAGTATAATGAACACTAATCCTGGTACAATCCAAACCAAGAAGCAGAGTCCTACTGTCAGCACATATTCCTAGGAGCTCCTCTCCTACCCCAGATGCCCACCTTTTCTCAGAAACACCCAGTAACGGAATTTTATGTTTAGCATTTTTCTCGCCTTTAGAAGTTCTTTCAAGTTGCATCCTGTACGAGGCGGCTTCCAGACATCGGTGGGGGAATTCCCTCCGTCCACCCACGTTCTAGGCCCCTTCATGCTTACAGTCATCTGTGCTGACCTGAGGGCTTCGTGATCTGAGGATCTCCTACAGATTTGAGCATCTCTGGAAGCTCGCTTTCCCTCCCGTAGGTCACGTGTATGTTAGGTCCCTGTTGTGTGCTGCTCCGACTCATTCACTCCCGGCTGTGGATCCAGTGGGCATCCGGAGTGTCACAGGCGCTGGAGGCCAATGCTAGTACCCATATGCTGAAAACTAGACCCTGGCCCGCATCGACGGAAGTCTCTCTTGGGTATAAACCTGGGAGAGGACTCACTGGATGACATGGCATGCAAATACTCAATTTTATAAGCTAGTACGGTCCCCCCGCCCCCTCACCCCAAAAGTGGTTGCTCAGCTGACACTCCCACCACCTCCATGAGAGTTCCTGCGACCCCCTCGCTCTTCAATGCCGGCATCAAGGGGCCCCTCTTCATTCCATTAGAAACCCTGCCGTGGCTACAGAGGTGAAGAACTCGTTGTCAGAACCCCCACCGATGAGGTAAGGCCTCAAATGGCCACCTGGATGACTGAAGAGGTGGTGGCGGTTGGGGTGGGTAACAAGACCTGGGGGCGAGTTGGGGAGGTTTCCAAACACTGGGAGTCCAAGGGAGGCTACCCTCTTCACCTGACACTGCCATTGGCCAGGCCCCACTGGGTTCTCAGACCCAGAGAGCCCAGCTCATGGGTTGGCCCCTCCCGTTAAGGAGGCGCTATGATGTCAGAGGGCCAGTAGTCCTGAGCACAGGGACCTCTGGGCTCCTCAAGGGGTAGAGGAGGCCAGCTGACCATGGCTTTCAGAGGTGGTTTACTTTATTTCTTTAAGTCCCAGGTCCCTTAGGGGTAAAGCAAGAACGGAGCAGGAAACTCGGGGGCCCGGCCAGCACACCTTGCTTAGCGTATCCAGAGTCCACCTATTCTCGTCCAGAGGGGCTCCCTTCAGCCAGGGCCACCGGGAAAAGGGAGTGCAGAGAGCATCCAGGCAGGTGGTCCCACCAGACCCTCCGGACAATGAGCTCCCCACTTGGCACCCTTGCTTGATTTACCTCTCCCACCAGGATCAGCGCACTCAGCAGGGGAGTGTGCGTGGAGGGTTCAAAGAGGAGGGCAGAGCCTGCGATGGCTTCTCGTGAGTGAAGCAAGGGCCTGAAGCTTCTCTCTAGCGTCTCAGCCCTGGCAGCTGCGTCTCCTAGGAGGGACTCTCCTGGGAAAAGGATTTTCGTGCGTGGTCTGGCCTGGGCTCCTAGACGCTGAGTCTAGGCCAAGGCTGTCCCTGGGGGCAAGGGGAAAGGTGATAGCCCACACTAGCTTCTCTTGGGCTGCCAACAGATTGGCGTGGGGGAAAAACCCTTGCTGGGGTCAGCCCCTGCCCCGGGGGGTATATATAAGGTGTCTTTGTTCCAAGGCCAGGTGTTTGGATAAGGAGGTAGGTAGGTGTCCAGCTTTTCTTTCCAACTTTAGAGGGGAGGGTTGGGGGAGAAAACGGGGACCGAGGGAGGTTTACATGACTTCCCTTAGATGGATCCTAAGCGGGGGTACAGGTGGGGAGCAGACAAACCTACTGCCATAGAGTCATTTCTCACTCACAGTGAGCCTATATAGGATTTCTGAGACTCTAAATCTTTACAGGTGCAGACAGCCTCGTCTTTCTTCCACGGAGTGGCTGGTGGGTTTGTGAACTGCCCACCTTGCAGTCAGTAGCCCAATGCTTAGCCTGCAGCCTCAGCGGGGCGCCTTAAATGGATCCTGGCTCCCTGCTAAAGCATTTTAAGGAGGACAGAGGGACTGGATTGCACCACTGGGAAGGGATTCTGGGAAAGCTTTGGGTACCATGGGGCTTAGTGAAACCCTGGAAACCAGATTTCAGAGTGTGTCAGGAATAGACTCCCATTAACCTCTGAGTTCTGCGTGCTTCTCCCTCTCGTTCAGTCCAAAGGTTGAGCTGAAGGCGAAGAAGCCAGGGCCCAGGGCCCGGAATCAAGTGGACAGTGGGCCACAGAAGGAACTGGTGGTCCCAGGCATTGTGGATTTCGAGCTGACCCAAGAAGCAGTGAGGATCCCCAAGCCCCAAACCCCCGGTGCCTACCGCTTTGGCCGCCTCAGCCACCATTCCTTCTTCTCTCGACACCACCCCCACCCCCAGCACGTAACCCACATCCAAGGTAAGGCCAAGGCGTCAGTCTGGCTGCGCGGGGAGGTATGGGAGACTCACCGAGCGAGAACTGGGAAGGACGTTTCCAAGGATGAGCACTTGGCCAGGGTCTCAGGGACGTCAAGGGACCAAGGCTGGCTCGAAGGTCAGGGCCCATGCCCCTTGTGGGAATGTCCCCCCCTTACAAATCCCACAGCTGAGGAATGGGTGCCGTTGTCTAAATCAGTCTGCTTGGCCCTTGGTCCGTCAAATCACCCAGTCCTTGGGCCAGAGGGCTCTCAGGACAAACCTGCCTTCACTTCCCCCAGACAGCCCTGCACTCAGTCAGGCCCAGGTCTACAGAGGGTCTAGCTAGAGCTGGCTCCTAGCATTGGCTGTGACTTCAAACACTCAGCCCAGCATCCTCATATGGAAGTAGCCCACCCCTCGGGGCTCACACTAGCAATTCTCTGCCCTGCCAGAGAAAGCCAGAGAGCTCCCTGGACTGGGACACTCAGGAACCCGTGCTTTTATCTCACCCCTGCCTGAATGACCACATGACCCTGAGTGGTCCCATCCCATAGACATGCTAAGTGTCCCTGTGGGTGGGCTAGGTGCCTAGTCTAGCTCCTCCAGACCCAGTGCTCTATGGTTGGTGGTTAATGGACCGGTGGATCCAGAGCTCTCCCTGCCCACCAGCGCCTCCTCCCTCCTCCCTTCCCAGAGCTCCAGGTGTCCCCTTCCCTAACCCTGTTTCAGATCTCACCGGGAAGCCTGTCTGTGTCGTCCAGGGCAAGTTCTCTCCGGCCCCCTTGCCTCCAGCCATGTTCTTACCCAGCTGTCTGATAGGGATGTCCACCATCTCTATCCCCATTGGAGACCCACAGTCCAATCGGGACCCTCAGCTGTCTTCTGGTAGGTTTCACCCCTCTCCCCAGGGGCTACCTCGTGTGGATGGATAGCTGAGGAGGAGATGGCCATTGCTGCTGGGTCAGTGGGGTCCCGTGGGGCAGGGAGCCCACTCTTTCCTTCATCTCCTTAAGCAAACCAGTCTCTGCGTTGCTCACCACCCCACAAAGCCTAGTCTTCCGAAATGCACCCCAGCTTGCATTCCAGGTATTTGAAATATAAGCAGATTTTTGGCAATCATCATATGACCTACATACAGTGAAGGGCAGGAAGGGTATTTCAAACATTAGTAATCGGTTTGCTCAAAAGTCTGGCCAAACAGCAATTCAGCATAGTGCTGAAACAATGTTCTGGAGGCTTCAACACTGAAAAACACTTCCCCCCTTTCAGGTAGTGGGGTGTGGAGAAGTCAATTTGAGGAGGTGTGATTCTGGGACAGAGCTGGCCCAGCCTGGGGAAGATAGATAGGATGCAGTGACTCTTTCTCAACAGACTGAGGATGAAGCATCTTCATAAGAAGTATAGCTGAACCTACTGAATCTTAGTCGGGCTACCAGAGAGCCAACACATGCACGCACACATGCACGCATGTACGCACACAATTCCTAGTCATCCTCCCTGAAGGACACCTGCCTCTTTCCATTCAAGATGCAGGGCAGGAAGGAAAGTAGAATCCTCCACCTACCCCATCTCCCCCTTCCCATGACCCTGTGCCACTGGGAGGGTATGCAGAGGGGTCCCAGATGCCAGTTGGCAGGTTTGTGTCCTTCCTCCCAGAGACTTGGAAGAGGGCATTGAAGGACCTGGCATCCCGGGTGGCCATCTTCACCAAGGAGAATGAGGCGAAGAGCCAAGAGGTGGGTGTAGAACACAGGGGGCTCGTCTGGGATGAGGTGAAAGGGATCCACCTCTCGTAATGCAATCTGCCCAGAGTAGGCTCAACCCAGGGGATGACGAGCTTCCAAACCCTTCCGGGGGAAGATTTTGGTTTTTTTGCTCCTGTAGGGTGGTTTGGTATGTTAAGCACTAGGCTACCAACGGCAAGATCAGTGGGTCCAACCCACTAGCCATCCACTCCACAGGAGAAAGAGGAGGCTGTCTGCTCCTGCAGAGATTTGCCCGCCTCGGAAACCCTCTGTAGCAGTTCTGCTCTGTAGTCACTGTGAGTCGGCATGGACTCAACGGTGATGGGCTTGGTCTGTAAGGGTTGGGCTTCTGGGGAGCCCTTCCAGCATCAGGGTGACGCACTTGACTGGTCATTGAAAGCTGAGTGGTCAGAACTCACACGATGCCCATGGGAGAAAGATGGGGCAGTCTGTGCTGGTAAAGATGCCGGCCTTGGCAGCCCCCTGGGGCAGTTCTACTCTGCCTCCTAGACTCGCTAGGAGTTGGAATCGGCTCAACAGCTGTAGGTTTTTATAGTGGAAGGTGCTGTAGATGGTTAATGCCCCCGGTTGCCAACTGAGAGGTGAGAGGAAAGAAAGGTGTGGCAACCTCCTGGGATGTCAGCCGCAGGAAACACACATCGACTTGAGGGCCATTGGCTAGAAGGGAAGGGCTCTCCAGTGGGAGAGGGTCAGGGAGGCTGCAGGAGGGAGGGGTCCAGGGCAAGGTGGACATACCCTGGCCATGCTGTGGTGCTGTGTCCAGGAACGAGGGAGGGTGTTGTTGTGGAGGAGAGGCCATGGGGCACCCTGGAGCCGGGACCTGGGTTTCTCGTCCTCTCTCCCTGACTTTCCACATCTTCTCGTGACCCCTGGGGTCTCTGTCCAACTTTCTTCCAGCAAAAGGCAGAGCTGAAGAGAGAGCAGGGGGCCAAGTACTCCGCCGAGACCGGGAGGCTCATCCCAGCATCCACGGCAGCCCTTTCCCAACACAGCTCCCGCCAGAGCCAGCGAAGCTCTTCCTCAGGCCGAGCGGGAGGAGTCCAGACCTCTGTTCTCCAGGACCCCGAGCTGCTGGTGAGACCCCGGAGGGCCCTGGGGAGACTAGGGTGGTCCCTGGTCCCAGCTCTCCCACCCAGGACTGCCACTGACTGTGGGGAGGTGTGGTTTCTCTAGAGAAACCTTCCATCGAAGCCTATTTAACACTCTGAAACTCCTGACTTGAGCCGCAATCCCCTGCAGTCTCTCTTTTGGGTGTAACCCTGTCCCCTCTGTGCAAGCCCTTAGCTTTCCGCGCTGTACAAACGGGGTGCGCTAACTCATCCTCAGGGAAGGCATCTGCGGCATTCACAGAGGGAGTTGGGACGATCCAACGGGAGGTTCTTCCAAGTGTGTTCTTCCCCGCTCCTTGTCTCCCCACACTGGGAAGGGTCTGCCCTTTGCTCAGGCAGAGCACAGAGCCCACCTCCTCCAAGCCCAAGGTGTCTCCTCAGGGCCGGAAGGGAGCCCATTGCTCATTCCCACAAGTTAAGGCATCAAAGGCCCTGTTGATATGCACACTTGCTGTTAAGGGCAGCTCAGACTGAGCCGGCCTCTCTGCTCGCTTGACCTGCCGGCTGCCATCTGACCTGCCATCTCAACGGGACCTGCTTTGTGTTCAGTGCTTCCCAGCATGAGGGTCCCTCCAGAGATGGATGGGCTAGTGAAGTGGGGGCCTAGAGAGTGGGGGGGGGGCTCAGCCACTGCCAGGTGACCTTCCTTGTCCCAGGTCCCCCGGGGGGGCCAGCATAGCAGGGATTAGAACGCAGCACTTTCTCCACCATAGGGCGGCCTCACCTTGCCTGGAATTAGGGTCTCAGGTCCTGTGGGGAGGGGGCACAGGGCAGGTAAGTTGGATGCGGAGAACGGGGATGGGCCCAGGGGCAGATCAGGGTGGGTGATCGTAGTGGGTGGGTAACCTGACTGAGGGCGACGGTGGTCACCCAGGCAGGCATAACCCTGGGGTGGGCCTCACCCATTTCCCAGGCTGCCAAAGACAAGGCAAACCTGCTGGGGACAGGCAGGCCCCTCCCTGTTCTGGGAAGACTGACTGCCAGGCGCTGAGGGGGCTCCCCTCTCCTAGGATTCCAGGGATTCCACCTCCCACCGGCTTCAACCTTCCATACCCACTGCCGCCATCAGAAACCCAGCCTAGGGTGTCCCCACAGTCCACTGGGGACAGAATTGCACTTTTTTTGAACGAGCCAGGACTGTGGCGCATGGGGGACAGTAGCAAAGATGCCCAAAGCTGATCAGGTGGCAGGGAGCCACATGTTCACGATGACCCACATGAAGGTGCCCTCACTCAAGCCATGCACAGAGCCGGCCAGCTCCAACCTGCAGGCTATCCACGTGGACCACTGCACTTTGCCAGACTTGGGGAGCTTCAGGGTGGGGTTCCCTGTGGGATTCCCCAAAGCCCCACCCTGTGGAGCAGGGCGTCTGGGACTCGGTGCGTCTCAGAGGGGCTATCCGGACAGCTCTATTTTGATTGTCAGTGAGGGATCCCAGGGAGAGTCTTCAAGGGGTAAGGGGTCCAGATCTATGTCTTCTGAGGCCTGCTTCTGCCACAGCACCCTGCTTCCCATGACCTCCTCCCTGTGGCCATGATGTGCATCTATCTAACCAATGGAAGGCCAAGAATTTTCTTCCTCCGGGGCTGTGGGGAGAGACAAGCCTGTGAAATGCCAAGGCCCATGCAGAGGGGAGGCAGGGCCTGGTGAAGGTGGGGGACAGTTGACCAAGCAGGAGGCTCTGGGAGCCTGACTCCTGCCAGGTTCATGGGGCTCATGGCCAGCCTGCCAAGCGGCCCGCGGACCACACCCCACACCTCCTCCTGCCCACAGATCCTGGAGCTCCTGTGCCAGATTCTGCAGACAGACTCGCTGAGTGCCATCCAGTTCTGGTTGCTCTTTGCTCCCCCAAAGGGTGAGGACGCCGCTGGGTCCGGGCCTCTGCCCTCCTGGGAGCCCCACACCGATCCTGCTCTCAGCAGGGTTTCTATGACCCCCTCCTTTAGGGGACCTCTTCTTTGATGAGCCCACCAAGACAGCCGGGGAGGGAGACATGTCAGGGACACACTTTGCAGACACAAGCTCTCACACCACCACCGTGAGACCCACAGATACAAACCCACGCTGCTCGGCGCACACAGGTGCACACACGGGACAGTGGTGGAGGTAGAGATGATGAGAACGGCTTGAGGTGGGGACCCATTGGAGAAGGAGAAGGTGGCGTTTTGGCTGCCCAGGGTGTGTCCGGGAAGGCCAAAGGGGCACAGGATGCACACAGGATTGTGCCCAGAAGACTACAGAGGCCAGGAGAGAAATGGGGATGTCCTCCATGAGACCTCTGGCAACTTGTGAGAGGGTTAGCGGAAGCTGCCCAGGACCTGGGCTGTGCTGCATGCCAGAGGCCCTGCACCAGCCAGCCTGCGGCAGGGAGGCAGGCAGGGTTCCCTCAGGGTCTGGCCCTGAGGATCTGCTGGGGCTGTGCTTCCAGAAAAGGACCTGGCCCTGGGGCTCCTGCAGGCAGCAGTGGCCCCTCTGCTCCCCCAGCCGCTAGTCTCCATCCCCACAGAAAAACTCCTGAACCAACTTCAAGATGTTCAAACATCCACACCAGAAAAGGAGCAGCCACACTACAGGTGAGCTCCACACCCCCCACCCCGCCCCACCCCCAACACACCTGTCCTCCTCTTCCCAGAGCCACTCACCCAGGTGAGGCTGCTGGCTCCCAGAGAAGGGGGCCTGGTGTACCTGGTTTGCCTCTCCTGGGCTCGACCAGACTCAGAGCTGCCCTTGCAGGGGAGGCACAGGGCACCCTAGTGTCGGAGGGAGAACGGGGCACTAAGACACATCCACCCCCCCTCCCACACCCCACCTCCCAAAGCCTCTGGGAAGACACAGGTAGGTAGAAACTCCTCCCTGTGGGTGCCAGATGGCCAGAGGAGTAAGTTCATACATCGGTGGAAAGGCAAGCATTCCCCGGGGTCAGCAGCAGCATTTGAAAGACGGCTCCCGTTGTGCTTGCCTGGCCCTGCTAGACATGCCACAGCTTTCTAGTCCACACAGTGACCCACTGAGCCAGGATTCCATCCCTGCCCAAAGTCCCCGCCTGGTCAGCAAGAGACCTGGACCTGAGGTTGGCCCTGGGGTTTGCTAAAAGGCAGCTGCCTTGAGACCCCCATAGAGCAGGCCTGGCTAAGCACAGAGCCATCCTTCCCAGCTCCAGGAAGTGGCCAGGCCTAGGTTCCCCAGCAGCGGCAGACAATGAGGTTGTCTGTGTCCCCCTTGGAGTGGAGCATGAGTTAGGACAGCGTGGGCCTGGGGCTCCCTAGCCAGGGCCACCCTTGCCTCTCCCTGGCACCTTGCTGAGTGGGGCCGCCTCACCGCCCAGACCCTCCTTTGCATCTGGTTCTAGTCAGTCCCCAAAGCCAACAAAGACATTGCCAGTACTAAAGAGCGAGAAGCCAGGTAAGCACCAAGCTGTGGGTGGGGGGGGTGGGGGGGCTCCCCGAGGCCCCTCCCCTGGGTAGTCAAGCACCTTGGATGCAGGTGGGCTCCTGCCCAAGGAAACGGTTGCTTCTGCTTACTCATTCAGTTGTTCCTTCCTCCCTTCAACAAACACTGGTTTTGCACCCAGTGGTGGTGTGCGTGATGAGGGGGCCTCTAATCACAAGGTTAGCTATTCAAATCCACTAGTCCCTCTGTGGGAGAAAGAGACATAGAAAGAGTTACTGTCTTGGAAACCCACCACGGGAGTTCTGCCCTGCCCCCTCGGGCTCCATGTGGCCTCCATGGCTTGAGGTTAGGGAGGGAGTGCTGGGCTCCGGGGGAGGGGGAGTGCTGGGCTCCAGGGGCGGGGAAGCCTCCCCCTAGCTCCCTCCTCTAGTGAGGAGGGCTTCAGGCATTGTGTGGGAAGGCCTTCCAAGGGTGGGAGGAGGAGGAGGCAGGAAGGTGTGGTGAGTAAGGAGAGGGACTTGCTGGGCACATTCTTGGAGCTGAACGACTGCAAATGACACAGCCACACCCGGGGGTGGGGGGTGAGGGGGCAGTAGGGACATCCTGCAAGCAGAGCTCAGACAAGCCTGGGGAGCAAGTGGGCCAGGATGCTGGGCCTTGGGACTGGACAGTGGTCAGGACTGAGGTGCTGCGTGGGTTCACACAAGCCTGGTGGGGTGAGGGAATGCAAGGGCCACGATGCCCTCGGGTGGGGGGTCTTGGGTGTATGCAGCAGGCTGTGGAGTGAGCCGGAGGCACTTGGAACACTCACTCTGGTGTAGATGGAGTGGGAGGGCCGGAAGCAGAGAGGAGAGAGAGGAGAGCTGGGGGGCAGGGGCGGGGCAGGGGCTGGGGGGTGGGGAGGAGTTGTTAGTTGCCTTCGAGCAGTCCAGGCCCATGTGGCAGAACTGCTCTGGAAGCTGTGGCCTTCCAGCAGCCGGTCAGCAGGCCCATCTTGGAGATGTCCCTGGGTGGGTGCTGGCACGTCGTGAAGCACTTCGCCATTGGCACCACCACCAAGGGACAAGCCAGAAGAAGGCAGCGGGCAGTCTTGCCTGGCCAAGCGGAGGCACGTGTTTCATCTATGTTAGTGGGCTAATGAGAGAGAGAGAGAGGCTGCCAGCAGAACCCAGAGCAGAAGACAAGCTTGAACACGGCCTCCCTGCTCCGCTCTCACACATCTGTGGGGGCCATGCAGGGAAGCGGGGTCTGCTGGGCTCCCCAAGTTCACTCCCAGGAAGGGCCTGGTCGCTCCTCCTCTCCCCTCCCCGCTCCAGAGTACATCGGAGCCGCCCAAGTTCTCCGAGTGAACTCAAGCCGAAACTCAGAAGAAAAAGTGTTGGCATCACAGGCAGAGAGCTGAGGGTTTGTCCAGGAGGCACTGCCGTCCGGTCACAAGAGCCACCCCTGAAGTCAAGGCTGCTGCCGCTGCCCCCACCCAGTGGAGCGGCACCTGCTTCCCTGCTGCGCAGTCTACTAAATAAAGCACCGTCCTCCCTCTGAGAGGCTCTCCCATCAGGAGCTGGCCTGTTTATTCCACGCCCCCAAGGAGAAAGC
>NW_022103968.1:62565340-62571647 GCF_000313985.2 Echinops telfairi | reverse complement strand
CCCCACCCCCCTGTGGTGGGATGAGACAGCAGTCTGGCAGCAAGTATCTGACTTCCCCCCACACTATCTGTGGTGGTGGTGGTGGTGATTAGATGCCCTTAAGTCAGTTCCGGCCCATAGCGACCCTATGTACAAGTGAACCCAACCCTGCCTGGTCCTGCTCCATCCTCACGCATGCTCTTCTGTTTGAGCCTATTGTTGCAGCCACTGCTGATGGCAATCCATCTTGTGGAGGGCCTTCCTCATGTCCAATGCCCCTCGACTGGATCAAGCACCATGTCCTCCTCTGGGGACCGGTCTCCCCTGACAACACATGTCCAAAGGACATGAGACCAAGTCTTCACCACGCTGACCTCTAAGGAGCATTCTGGTTGTACTTCTTCCAAAACACACTTATTTGTTCTTTTACCAGTCCATGGTACTTTAATATTCTTCGCCAGCGCCGTACTTCAAAGACAAAGATGATTCTTCAATGTTCCTCATTCAATGTCCAGCTTTCCTCCGTATATGAGGCCATTGAAAACACCATGGCTTGGGGCAGGCCCACCTTAGTGCTCCAAATAGTGTCCTTGCTTCTCAAGAGGACTTTAAAGAGACCTTGTGCAGCAGATGTACGTAACGCAGTGTGCCTTTCGATTTCTTGACCGCTGCTTCCATGAGCATTATGATAGTGCCAAGTAAGACAACCTCCTCGACCACTTCAGTCTACCCTCCATTTACCACGATGTCACCTGTTGGTCCCGTTGTGAGGATTTGGGTCTTCTTTACATTGAGTTGTTATGCAGGTCACTTGGCCACCGTGGGAGTGCCATCAGGAGACTAGGATGTCTCCTCCTCTCTCCCAAAGTGGACATGGAACTCAGCTCTACTTAGCCAGAGCCCTCTATCCCTTGGACCCAAGGGATGAGTTCATGGGTAGGATACGCATGTGACCCAGGCGGAGCCAATCACAATCTGTCCTTGGGACCTTGGGGGAGGGGAAGATGTGGGGGCGTTGGAAAGGATGGCAACTTGGCTTGCTTCTGAGGTCACAGCAAAAGCAACGGAATCCGTGTCTGTCCTTTGTCCCCATTTCTCCACAGAATCAAAGCCCTCGGTTCAGCCATCCCTGAGGTCCCCGCATCTCCCCGATCCTTCCGTATTATATGAGGCAATAAATTGGGATAGGTAGGTCTGATCAAAAGGATCTTGAATCATCTAGGGTCACAGGGGAAGTTCAGAGGGGAAGGCTCCAGAATTAGAAGGCAGGTCGCCCAGACTCGAGTCCTGCCTCGAGGCCACTGACCGGAGCTTCAGAGTGCGGTGTCCCCAGCCCCTCATCAGCAATTCTGCTGGGCCCCATCGGGCCCCACCTGCCTCCTCCATCATGCTGCCTCGAATTGACCTGTACCTTTATCTCCTGTACCTTGAAAGAAGTATGGCTCTGACCTAACTCACACACAGGGCCTCATGGTTTTCATGTGCTATCTGTAAGAGTTTCTGATCCCGTGAAATTAAATAAGCATTACAATTCACGTGGTGCATCGTGGTGGCACCTCCATTCATCTAGTGCACCAGCATAGTACACCTTGCACATCTTGGGAACCATCTCATTAGAAAGGATGGCAATTGGAAGATGAGACACCCAGCCTGGGTTACCTGGCTAAGGGTTCCCATGGGACCCAGCTCCTCCCTGCCCAGGCTGATGGCCCAACAAGAGGCTTTCCCCCACCCACTGAGATAAGAGTAGGCTTGCAGGTCGGTGTAAGATATGAAAACAGTAATGTATAATTTATCAAGGGCTCATGAGGGTGTGGGAGGGAGAGGGAGGGGGGAAAAGAGGAGCTGATACCAAGGGTTCACTAGAAAGTACATGTCTAGAAAAGAATGATGGCAGGATATGTATAAATTTGCTAGATATAATTGATGCATGGATTGTTATACGAGCCCCCCCCAAAATGATCCCACTGCTGACTTTGCAATTGTCTAGCACTCTTCCCCGTCCGTGGGAAACTTCCTGGTTGGCATACAAATATAGTGTCCCCATTCTGCTGCTGAGATTACAGCAACAGTGATCATGCATCCTTTCCTGGTTACTCAAATCTTGGCTCTGTCCTGGAGCCACAAAGATAAAAATCTTTTCCAGCTTTTTCTTCCTCTTTGACTCTTACCAAAGCTCTCACAAGTCTCAATCCGCCCACCCAAAACAAACAAAACAGAACTGCTGTCATGGAGTTAGCTCATGGCTGTGCCGCGTGTCAGAGAGCAGAACTGTTGCTGGGGGGTGGGGGGCGTGCCCGGCTCTCACCTGCACAAAGGCCGACCGCCAGGGCTTCCCCTCGGTGGCCACCCTGGGTGGGTTCAACCCCTTTAGATTGGTGGTCAACTGCACACGGTCTGCCTCACACAGGGACTTTGATTAGACCACGCCTCTCTGAAAACAATTGTGCCCTCTCACTTTTTCTTTTTCTCAGCTGGGTGCATGAGCTGCCATTTCCAGAAAAGAAGGTTAAAGAATGGTGAGAATGGGTGCTTGGGTTTTATGTGAGGGCAAGGCTTCTCCTAAGTCCCTACTCAATGTGAGTTGATGTCTTGTCTGTGGCTGTCCATGTGGCCCCCGAGGCGGCCCTGTGGGTCAGAGGAGGACTGTGCTCCAAGAGGCTTCTTGATGGTGGACTTTGGGAAGCAGATCACCAGGCCTTTCTTCTGAGGTGCCTCTGGGTGAACTGAAGCCTCCAATCTTTCGGTGAGCAGGCAATGAGACAGTTAACCCTGACGAGTCCAGCGAGGGTCACGCCAAAACCAAAGCCATTGCCACCCATGGGAGTCTGACGCCGAGCGAGCAACCTCACAGGGCCGAGCGGAAGTGCTCCTTAGGCTTTCCAAGGATATTCCTCTTAGAGGATCAGAGTGGCTCATGCTTCTTCTAGGAAGTGCCTAGTGGATTCAAACTGCTGACCTCGCCGTTAGCAGCCACACCAGGGCTGCTTTCCAATTGGCTATAAAACCAAATCTCACTGCCATCGAGTTGATGCTGACTCACAGCGACCCTATAGGAGAGGGTAGAATTGCCCCTGTGAGTTTTCAAGACTAATGCTTTAAGGGGTGGGCATAAAGCCCGTTTTTCACCCACGGAGCCCCCTAGTTGTTAGCACATCAACATGTAATTTATCCAAACAAACAGTAAGCAAGGTGCTGTGGTGAAGGTGTTTTGCAGGTATGACTGCTGTGACTGCCCTCTACAATCAGCTGGCCCCCAGTGGGGAGATCAGCCTAGATAGTGCGTGTGGGTGGGGCCAGTCGGTTGCCAGGCCAACTGAGGTTTCTCTCAGGAAGAAGAGCTGCGGTGCCTTCTGCCTGTGCCTGCCAGGGCCTGCCCAGCCTGCCTTTCCTACTGGCCCACCTGCCTGCTTCAGACACTCCCTGTGTCTTAACTCATACTGAATTCAGGAGAAGCAGATCCTTACCATGTATGTGCATGCATATGGGGGTAATTAGATAGTTGTATATATGTATATATACTGTGTGTGTGTGTGTGTGTGTGTGTGTGTGTGTGTGTGTGTGTGTCAGGACAGATGTATATATATGGTAGGAGCCCTGGCGATGCCATCAGGTAAGTGTTGAATGGACTTTTAACTGCAAGGTCAGCAGTTTTTTGCTCTTGTAAACCCTACATAGGATCAACACCTGTCGGAATCAACTCCATAGCAGTGGGTTTTGTTTAGGGGTTTGGACTTGGCATACAAGCCCACCCAGCAGTGTCCTTCCTATGTGCCCAGGTCCCAGGGAGAGTGGGAAGCCGAGACTGAAAGGTGAGGGAGGCTGTGGGTGCTGGGGTGCCTCCAGCTGTTCCTCTAAGGGGTCCTGGAGTAGCCATAGCGCCGTGGGGGCTGTTCACTGGGGTGAGCACAGGGGCCTGGTGTCAGGGCTGCCAGCTCCTCCAACTGGCACCTGAACTGGCCCAGCCCCTGTGGCCTGGTGGTGCCTGCCACCCACTGCTACCCGGCTCCCCCCTCCCTCACCTGGTAGTGGTGATGTGGTTGGACCTGCCCATAGTCTGGAAATAATTATTTGTTCTCGTAAAGCCTCAGTTGCCGCTCCCCCCCCCCCGCCCCCCGGCACCTCTAAACATCCTGCTTCTGCTGAGGACGAACTGAAGGCATAGGTGCTGCCCCTCACTGTGCACCAGCATGGGCTCCTGGGGGACTCTGGGTCTCCCACCTTCACCTCTGGTGTCTTACACCTCTTGGTTTCCAGGAGGGGGTGCACTCTGGAGGGCTTGGAAGGAGGCAGAGAGCACACTACCACTAGAGATCCATCTTGAAAATACTGCATCTACTGAGCACCTACTCAACTACTGAGCCAGCCAGTAGCACATGGAAGGGCCTGCCAACCTGCTGGTGCTGTAAAGATAATGGCCAAGAAATGCCATGGGAGCTGTTCTACTTCGTGAGTTGGGTGATGCCCTCTGTGACAGCACAGTGCTAGGGGCGCATCTGTGAGCCAACACGATGCATAGCAAGTCCCTGTCCTCAGGGGGCTCACAGTCGGAGAGGGGCACTCCTTGCCCAATAACCACCAGGAGCCCAGGTGCAGAGGCCAGAGGAAGCACTCCTGGGGAAGACCAGCAGGGCGGCGTGCTGCAGCTGCAGGGAGGAGGTCTGGCCGACTGAATTAGCCCCCAGAAAAAAATGAGTGTGACCTTCTCTTAGCCTTTACTATTGTTACCCACAAACTCACCGCTATCGACTGGAGTCTGACTCATAGCAACTCTATAGGACAGAGTAGAACGGTCCCTGTGAATGTCCAAGACTGAAACGCTTTAAAAGAGTAGGCAGCCTCTGCTTTCTCCTGAAGCGGCTGATGGTTTTGAACTGCTGGCTTCTCGGTTGGCAGCCCAGTGCGCCACCACGATGCCACCAGGGCTCCTATCTTCATGTCGGGGATCATACTTTTAGGAATAATAATAATCCCATCTTAGTGGGTATGTGTTGGGCTGCTATCCTCATGGTCGGCAGTCCACTCGGGGGGAGAAAGACTGGCCTTTCTAATCCCACAAACAGTGACAGTCCTGGAAACCCACAGGGGTGGGGGGGAGGGAGGGCGAGGGCATGTCTCCATGAGTCATCAGTTTGTTTTGTCTTTCTTAATACCCCGTACACAGGAGCCCTGGTTTAAGCACCTGGCTGCTAACTGCAAGGTCAGCAGTTTGAGCCCACCAGTCACTGTGGAGGACAAAGAGGAGGCTGTCTGCTGTAGTGAAGACGAACCGCCTCAGAAACACCACGGGATAGTTCTGGCCTAGAGGGCTGCTATGTTGCACTCAGCTGGACGTCAGTGAGCCTGGGTTTTGTTGTTAACCACTTTTGGAAAGAGCCCAAGTGGCATGGTAGGCTACCTGGGCTCTAAGGTCAGCAGTTTGAGCCCACCATTGGCTCTGGGGACTAAAGATGAGGCCGTCTGCTCCTGTAACTATGTACAGCCTCAGAAACCCTCCCTCCCTGCCAGAGGGTCCGTCCGTATTGACCCTATAGGGCAGGGTTGAACTGCCCCTGTGGGTTTCTGAGATTGTAACTATGGGAGTAGAAAGTCTCATCTTTCTCTGGTGGAACAGTCGGTGGTTTTGAACCATCCACCTTGCAAGTCGGCAGCCCAGGTTAACCCACTGCACTACCAGAGTTCAGTTGGAAACCCTCAGGAGTTGGACTCTGTCCTGCAGGGTCACTGTGCATTGAGACAGACGCGGTGGCAATCGATGCACGTGGTGAGGTGTTTTAAAATGTGTCGAGGGGGGTGCGGGTGGCAGGGAGAGGTCAAGCACTTTCTGAGATGGTTTCGAACGCTCTGTCCCATTTCCTCTTGAAATCCCACGGGTCTCTTCCTTAAAGGAGGGAGCTGAGGTGGGGGTGGGGGTGGGGTAGATGGGATGGCTGCAGGTAGGGTGGGGGCCCAGAGGTGGAGAAGCAGAAACTCTGGCCTCCCCGAGCATGTCTGAGGACACTGAGCTTCCGGACCCAGCACCCCCTGCCTTCACCTTTATGGGAAGAGCATAGCCCTTCAGCCCTCAGCAGGCCCCCAGCCCCCTGGGCTCCCCATGGCCAGGCCGTCCGGCACCTCTGACTGTCCTTCACGGGGCCCAGGGGGCCCTCTGCTGTTGCTATCTGGGGGGCAGGGGCTGGGAGAGGAAGACATGCCTTTCCAGCAGCCAGTCTCCAGCAGCTGACAGCCAAGGTAGGCAAGGATGCATAATGTTAAATAGAGTTTATATTAAAGTGACAATGGATCTATGAGCCTACATTTATAGGTTTGGTATTAAGGTAGCAGAAGG
>NW_022103968.1:62555094-62564274 GCF_000313985.2 Echinops telfairi | reverse complement strand
ATGTACAAATGCGCTTTACACAATTGATGTGTGTATGGATTGGGATAACAGTTGTATGAGCCCCTAATAAAATGTTAAAAAAGAAAAAAATAATAAAATAAAATAAAAGGGGAAAAAAATAATAAAAAATAAAGTGACAAAGGAGAACTGTTACTTATAAACCACGTCTGTGTCAGACTCGGCATCTTAAGCAATGATCGGTTATTCCCATGGGTAAGAAAGATCCCCCTTTCACAGATGAGGGAACTAGCGCTCAGAGGTCAGACACCTTTCCCTATGTCACTCAGACAGACCTTGGGATGCTGGGAAATCACTCTCTCTGTCTAGCTGGACAGGGGGCAGCCCTGTCCCCCAGGGCAACCAGTGTCTTCTCGGATCCCAGGTTGGGCAGAGCCTTCCATTACCCAGACTAAGTAATTTTAAAAATGCGTTTAAACTGAGATGCCATTGACATATATGTAAAATCATTTACAGGTGTACAGCTCTGTGTGTTTGACCAGTGTACGCCATGTGTGAGCACACCACAATCAATATATGTGGCATTCTCGCCACCACCAAAAAATCCCCTGTGCCCACAGCTAGTTGATCCCCTCCCCAGTCCTCTCGGTTTCAGCCCTGCCTTGTCCCGACGGTTTTGCTTTTTCCAGAACATGCGGGTTCGCCAGTGGAACCACAGCATGTGGGGTTTGGGGCCTGGCACGGCGCTCGCTCCTTGGCAGGCGTAAGGCAGGCGCGGATCTGGACTCCAGATGCGCCCCTCTGGTCTCTCCGTGTGTCAGGCGCACGCAGCAGCTCCCAGTTTGGACGATTTTGTATAACCCTGCCACGGACACTTGGCATAAAGTCATTTCTTGGACCCCTCGTGGGAATACACTGGGGGGTGATGGTTTAGTTTGGCTGTATGTTAAGTGCATTGTTAACTTTATAAAAAAAGTGTCAAAATGGTTTCTGAAGGGCCTGACCCTTTGCATCCCCACTCCCCCAGTAGAACTCAGTGTCCTCCCCACAGCTGATGGGGTTCAGCTTTCCAATTTCAGCCATCCTTAGAGATGGATGGAGTCCCTGGTTGGTGGACAGCGGGGAGGAGAGTGGGTGAGAAGAGTTGAATAGTTAACGCCTGGCTGCTGCCCTAGAGAAGCACCCCTGTCAATACCTTGACGGATGACAACCACATCTGTCCCCTGGCCCGTGGTCTAGGAAGAAAGGCCTGGCTATCAATTTCTGGGCAATCAGCCACCGAGGACCCCACGGAGCACAGCCCCACTCTGACACATGTGGGGTCACCAGTGAGAGTAGCAGTGGGGCCAGGGCCCCGGGCTGGGGGTTCAGTCTTCTTGTAGCGCCAGCCACCTCTCTGTCCCACCCCTCGCCGCACACGTGAAGCGATCCGACTTTGCTGTCCCTGTCCCCCAAAATAAACCGAGGTAAAACATAAAACACACACAACACAACTGTTGCGGGGTCTGGAAAACTCAGTTAATACATGCTCTGAATGAAAGCCGCTTGGTTCTCCAAGGGCCCGAGTGCACTGCACAGGGGGCAGCCCGGCTGGTTCTTGCAGGACTGCTTGGATGAGGGGGGCACCCGCTTCTCAGAAAGGGGATCACTTAGCGAAAGCAAGCCTGGAAAGCCCCCTTTGGGGTCGCTCTTCTCCAAGGAGCCCCGCTGCTTCAGTTCCTTAAGCTAGCTCTGTGTAATGTCCCCTCCCCTGGCTGAGGGCGGCAGGCCCCTGGAGCAGGATGAAGGACAAGCACCTCTGTCACCTGCTGAGGGGTCGAAATGGTCCTCATAACTTCTGGGGGTGAAAACTCCTGAGGGGTATCTTGGGAGTCTGAGTGGCTTCCTGGAAGCCAGAGAGTGTAGGGGTGCTGCCTCTCCATAGAAGGTAACATGGGGGGTAACCCAGCAGGAGGCCCCCCAAAACAGGAGATAGTGCTCTCCTGCTTGGCTGGCTCTTGTCACCCTCAGGACCCAGCTGTGGTCAGCCTTTGGGTTTGATCGCCCCCAGAGCACCACCCTGGCCGGACTCCCCCAAGCTCCAGAGCGGTGGGGACAGCCGCTGTTTCTGGTGGAGTCAGGGGTCAAGCACCTGTGTGGAACCCCCTGGATGCTGGACACATGGCTCCAAGGGTCCTGAGCACCGTTCTCAAGAGAGTTGGGGGCATGGGGGGGGACCCGCTCAGAGGTCAGCCTGTAACCAGAAGCCACCAGAAGTAAAAGCAGCAACCTTCTGCAGGGACAGGGTGGAGACTGCCCTCCAGTCAAAGCTCCCTGGCCTTGGCCACAGAACTGAACTTGACCTCCTGCCCTTGCAAGCCTGCTGAGGGAGACAATCCCCCTTTCCTGTCAGGCTGCCCCGTGAGCACCCCCTGCACCTTCCCTGGCCACACTCTGCATTGTGGACAGAGGGGCTTAAGATGCAGAGACTCACAGGGTCCCCCCAAGGTCTGGAGAAAGCAGACCCCCTAGCCGGCCATCACAAGGGGACATGAGGTAACTCAGAGGCTCATGTCTTCAGTCGGGGGCTGCTTGCTGAGGTATCTCAGGTTAGACTCTCCCTGATCTTGGCTTCCCCCCACCCTCCCTGGGGTGAAGAGTGCCCTAGCCCTAGCACCAAAGAACAAGAAAGTAAATAATTTAAAAGGAAGCCCATGCTGGCCCCTGCCCAGCCGGGGTGGGAGGGGGTGCTGCCCTCGGCCTGTGAGCTTCCCTGGTATAGGGCAGACAGCTCATGTCCCTGGGGAGGGGGTGGGCCAGTGGATGTCTGACGGCTTCAGGTCTTCCCTGGGCTGCCCTGTGTCCTCAGAGGCTGGCATTGGTGCCTTGGCCCAAGACCGTCCCTGGAGGGTGGCTGGGGCGCTGCCCAGAATGCTCCAGTGATCTGTTTCTGGGAGGCCAGGTGGCGCGGGGTGACTGGAGAGCTCGTGCCCAGAAGTTCTGCAGGTCTTGTGCTCACAGCCGGCTGATGGCCAGCTGACCCTGAAAGGCCCCCAGGGGGGCCCACAGCATCTGGAGGAGTCTTGGGTCCTTGAAGAGGGCTGCCTGGGGGAGGAGAAAAGAAGGGTGAGATCAGGCTGGGCGCCCTCTTGGGGCAGGCTTCACAGCAGGGCCACTGGTTGCTGGGGACTGTGCAGTAGTCCCCCTTCCGCCCCCCCGGACCTCTACCCAGCACCTCTACCAGGCAGAAGAGGCCCCCTTGCGGGGCTCTGGTGCCCACAGCACAAGGCCCAGTGCTGGGATGGAAGGCCAGCATGCCCATCAGGTGGTGCTGACCCAGCCGACTGCCATTCCTCACCCCTCCCGGTGCTGGGCCTCAGGGCAGCCTGACAGGAAAGGGCTCTGGGAGAGGAAGTAGAATCCCCTATTGCAGTGGGACTCCAAACAGAGTCCCCAGACAGGCAGCTTGTCCCAGCTGCCCTAGCCAGACCTCCTGAGTTGGGAACTCTGGGGTGGGCCCAGAACTGGGCTTCACCAGAACCCCCCAGGTGACCCCCCCAACCCCCACCCACCCAGTTAGTACAGCGCCCACAGCACTCAGGCTTGACTACACTCTGGAAGAACCCAGAGGTATAGACAAAGAGCCTGCACCCAGCAATGGTGTGGGTGGCTCGGTGGTCTCGGGCTTCCCGGGTGACGTGACCGGGCATCCCCCGCCCCCTCCTAACCAACCCATACCCCACCAGGGCCAGGCACCCCACCAGATGGCACAAGGGGATGCGGCAGGCTGCCACCCACCTACACACATGGTTTGAAAAGGGACACATGGGTCCCCTGCACATTTCCACTCCAATCGAGGCTCTACCCCTTAGACACCGCTATGAGCCCACCCCGCCTCTTCACTGGAGCTCTGCCAGCCTCAGTTGCTTCGTGGGTGAAGTGGGGATCCTGCTGCATTTGGAGGAGTGGTTACTAGCTGGGCTGCCAACAGTAGTTCGAAACCACTAGCTGCTCCTTGGGAGAAGGATGAGGCTGTCTGCTCCCAGAAAGCATTACTGTCTCAGAAGCCTGGGGGCAGTGCTACCCCGGCCTGTGGGGCGGCTGTGAGTGGCACCAGCAGGGAGTAATTGCGCACATGTCTGCCGTGGCTAGCATGGAGAAGTGCTCACTCTACGATTTTCCATTTCTTTACTTAAAATGTCACTCGAAACGATGTCTGTCACCTCCCGGGGGGTTGAGTGTGGGGTCCCTCCAGATAGAGGCAAAAGCAGAAGCTTTGCTGCCGACTAATGCTTGCCCTGGCAGAGAGCTTTGGGGAACCAGGGAGGTTGAGAAAACCGGAAAGCCAGTGCCGCCAGATGGCGCCCGAACTCCAGGAGGAATGCCCCTGGCAGCTCTTTGGAGGACTGACTGCACAGAGCACCGGCCCAGTGGCTTCATTTAATAGATGGGGCCGCTGTGCTCGGAGAGCTTAGGGGTTTACAGACACATAGTCACTAAATAAGAGTTGTTCATTAAAAACAAAAACAAAACTCTGCCCTCAAGTCCTTCCGGCCTCACGGTGACTGTGAGTGATCTTTCTGCTCCCACCCTGCCCCTCAGGGACCTGCGGACGGACTGAGAGAAGGCAGTAGGGCAGGTGCGTGGAGTGTGGTGCCTGGCCCACAGCAGAGCTCAGACACATCAAGGGGACGGGTGGGCGGATGATCAGATTTTGAAGCAGAGAGCAATGATTATCGGTGCTGTTAGCTGGCAGCCGGGCAGAGCATCCTCTCCAGGGCCCCAGGAGAGGGGAGAAAGACAGGGTGTTCTACTCCCGTCCAGTTACAGTCTCGGCCCCGACTGGCCGCAGTGAGCTTGCATTTTGGGGTTGAGGGCTCTATGAAGGCAGCTCAGGGTTCCAAGTGCTTCCCCAAAACCATCAGGGCCGGATGAGATGCGGAAGGCTGGGGTTTTGAAAGGTCACACTGTGTGTTCGTGGGGCACATGGTGCCCATTATACGGCAGGCCCCGGCACATCTGGTCTGAGCCGCCACTGTGTGTGCGGGCCAATAAGGCAAGGCTCCTGCAACAGAGCATACATTCTCCCTCGTTCGTTCAGAGCAGATGGAACGGAAGCGAACTACGTTTACGTTTGTATGCAACTCAGGAAAACCCCTTCCATTGTCAGAGCTCTCCACGTCTCGGAATTGCCAAGACGGGGCTGTGGGCCAGAACCGCCATCCCCAGGAGTCCTAGCGGCACAGTAGGTAAGTGAGGCCTCAGGTGCTAATGGAAAGGTTGGTGGTTCCAACCCACCAGCTGCTCTGAGGGAGAAAGCTGGAGCCGGCGGCCTCTGTAAAGACTTTAGATCTTGGAAGCCCTGTGGGTCAGTTTCACTCTGTCTTCTAGGGCCTCTGGGTTGGCATGAGTTCTGACACCATTGTCGCCGTTCACAGCTCAGGGAGGGTAAGAGCTAAGGTCACACAGGCAGACTGGAAGCTGGGCCACTTGACTCCATGATCTTTGCACACGATGGGGTGGAGGGTGGGGGTGCGGAGAATGCACTCACTTGTAGATATTTGGTTAGCAGGATGAAGGGGCCCTAGTTGTGGGGTCCACGTGGGGGTCACAAGTCCCCTGTTGTCAGCCTTTGATGTGCCGTTCTGGAGAGCTCCTGTGAGCAGGGAGAAAGGGGAGGGGCTGGGGTCTGGGATTTGGGACAACCGAGTCCTGGGATGGTACAGAAGGTCACTGTCCTTGGCTGCTAACTGAGAGGATGAAGGTTTGAGTTCCTCCGGCGGTGGCTCGGAAGAAATGCCTGGCAATCTACTTCTGAAAGAGCAGCCACTGAGGATGCTGGGAAGGAGAGCTCCGCTCTGACACCCACGGGCCACCCTGAGTTGGCGTTGACTCAATGGCAGCTGGAGGTTGGTAACGGGGTGAGGATGCAAGATGGGCTTGGGTGTTGGCCAGGAGGTGCCCGCCCCATCCCATCCCATCCCATCCCATCAGGCTCACCTTCACAGGCAGGCAGGCGGCAGACTTGCAGAGCGTCCGGCTTGTCCGCCTCGCATTGACCCAGACTGTTGGCATTGGTTCGGCACACCACCTGCCTCTGCTGAATGCCCTCTCCACAAGTGGCAGAGCACTGCCCGAGGTAGGCCAGGCCACGGTGCCAGCGTGGGGAGGCGGAGAGACAGAGGGAAGAGCCGTGAACTCCACAAACCCAGCGATGCCTGGGGACCCACAGGAGCCAACTCTGCGCACTGCAGAAGGAGGTGCAGACTTCCGCATGGCCATGCAGGGCACGAGAGCAGGTGCCAAAGACTCCTGCACCCGTCAGGCAGTGGCCCCAGCCCTGAGCTGAGAACCGGGCGTTCCGCGATCTACAGCTGTGAAGGCCCCTCCGTCCTGCCCTGCTGCCTGCATTCACTGCAGCCCCACTGGGTGGCATCTTGTTAATGGGATGCAGGACCCAGACTCTGTCCCCCACCGCCCCTCTGGCTCCGTTTCCGACCCTACAAAGCTAGACCGTTGGTGGCCGGGTCTTCTCCAGACCCTGCCAGCCCTGACAGTCAATGACCATGTGACCTGATTAGCAAGAATCAACCTGTCGGAGAGCCATCTTTGAAAGCCTCGCCTTTGCTGAGTGGGAAAGAGAGCGCACTGGGAAGACAGATCCGTGGCTCTCATTTGCAACAGCCACGCCCCCACCGCCACCTACTGCGCCCTAGCTCTTGTGCATTTCTGAACTCCAGAGAATAGGTTGTGTGGGATGCTGAGGGGTAGGGGCTCCCAGAACGGAGAGGGTGCTCCCATGTGCGCAGGCCACTGGGCTGTCTCGGTGCTGACCGTGGCCTCTCCCAGCTGTGTGAGGGGCAACCTGAAGAGGTCAGTCTACACCTGAGGGAGACACATGGAGTCACATCCGTCGAGCCAACGACCAGGCCTAGCTCGTCCTCCCAAGATGAATAACTATGGGACTCTCACGGCCATCGAGTCATAGTGACCCTATAGGACAGGGTAGAACTGACCCGTGAGTTTCTGAGACGGTAACTCTTCACAGGAGTAGAGAACCTCGTCTTTCTCCTGCAGAGCGGCTGATGGTTTCGAACTGCTAGCCTCGAGATTTGCAGCCTAACACATAACCTCTGGGCCACTCCTTCAATAACCACAAGGGGAAGCTAATACCTGGGGTGCTCTACCAGCCGCTCCACGGGAGGAAGACGAAGCTGTCTG
The DNA here is from genome assembly GCF_000313985.2 of Echinops telfairi. Taxonomy (NCBI): domain Eukaryota; kingdom Metazoa; phylum Chordata; class Mammalia; order Afrosoricida; family Tenrecidae; genus Echinops; species Echinops telfairi. The sequence continues at coordinate 62,557,116 of NW_022103968.1, read as the reverse complement.
CTCTGGTTAAGATTCACAGCCCCAGAGGCTCACAGGGGCAGATCCCCTCTGCCCTATGGAGTTGCTATGAGTCAGAATCGACTAGAATAGGTAGTGAGGTTCTTCTTAGCTTTTGTCGATCTGACTCGCGGCCGATGCCTCCCTCCACCTGTCACCTCTGTTCATTTTGTCCCTCAGGTCCTTTGTGGACCCAGAATCATCCTGTTTTCTAGTAAAGCAAATAAAGCTACCTATTAGGGAGGAGAAAAATACTGTCTGCATGAGTTGGGTGAGGAGTGTTTATTGAGGAAAAACTTTTTTTTTAATTACTCGTTATTTTAAGAATACCAGAGATGGGGAAAGGGAGAAGTGAGGGATGGTGGGGGAGGCAACAACTGGAGGGTTTAACAGGAAAGAAATAAGTTAAATAAATAAAAGTCGTCCCATTCAAAAACCAAAGCCCAAACAACTCCTTAGCTCCCTTGCCCCTCAGCTGTCAACCTGGTTCTGAGTGGCTGAAAAAGGAGGGCCACAATGGAAGTGGACTTGGCCTCTTCACACCCATGGAAGGAAACAGCACAGAACCCCCTTCTAATGTGGCCAACCAAGGATGCCGGGCACCTGCCTCGAGAGGACAGCGCCTAGGTCCCAGTGGTCTGTCTATAGCACATGGCCTGGGTCACCAAGGGACAGGTGGGTGGGGGGTGGGGAGCAACACAAAACTAAGTTTTAAACACATAGAGAGGAGGCTGCTGGAAACCCTCCCCCCACTGCCCACACACACACACACACACACCACCCAGCTTTAAGAAACCAGCCCGCGGGCACATTGCCGACCCTTGGCAGTGCCTCCTTCCCCGTGAAGTCAATGGCTAGCCCCTGGCAGCCTCGGGTGGCCTGGGAGCTTTTTCCTCTCACTAAACATAGTCTTGCTGGCTCATCTTGCTAATACTAGCTCATGGGTCTTTGTTCTTGCAGCCTAGAGCAGGGAGCTTCTAAAGGTTCACGGGAACTTTTTGCAGCCCCTCATGTTCTGTTATCTGAACGGATGGTGAATTCTCTGTCGACTGGCCTCTAGATCGACTTCAGCGTGTTTCCTGCTGTTTCACGACTCCAGCAGCCACCCACTGCGCTGGCTGCCTTGATAAGACCAGTGTTGAAGAGAAAGGGATTTCCCTGTGGCCACCACCAGGGCCACACTGCCAGCACCACTTCCCTGGCTCACTCAACAGCCTCCTCCTTGTCTTGTTTCTGTCCTGGCCTCCCCACCAGGACCGCACTACAGAGAGAGTAGAGCGATCTTTGAAACCAGACATCAGAGCTCGTAGCATCTGCTCTGCGGACCCCCTTCCACGCTGGCTCAGGCTGACTAAGGTGTCCGTAGGTTGAAGTCTGATACCCCAGAACAGTGAATCCGTGCTCACTTGTGTGGAAATCGGTATTGGCAGATGTGATTGGGTTGCATGAGATCATCCTGGCAAGGGGCCTGCTAATCCACTATGAGTGGTGTCTTTGAAAAGGAGGCAGGGATGCAAGTGAAGCCAGCTACCAGCCAAAGAACACCACAGCCTGCCAGGAGCCTCGGGAGCCACCGGGCCAGAAGCCAGGGAGGGGCCAGGCAGGCTGCCCCGAGAGCTTTCAGCAAGTGTGGCCTGCCCATGCTGTTGGACTTCTGGTGTTCCAAACCAGGGACAAGAAATCGCGCTGTGGCTAAGCCATCTGTGTGTGGTACATGGTTATGGGGGTCCTTAGGAAACAACATGCAAATGGGAAGCCCCTGGTCTGAGGGTAAATCCAAACTCCTTTCAGGGCCCTGTCCTCCTCGCCAATGTCATCTGGGAGCCCCTTCCACTAAGCCCCGCCTCACCATTCTTTTGGCTCCTGGAACACTGTAGGTTGCTCCTGCCCGGTCCTCCTTTCCCAAGGTGGCTTCGCCCTCCTTCTCGCCCAAAGGCCACCTGCCCTCATTCAGCGGCCAGCACTGGGTCGCTGTGGAAGCACTTGTCTAGGGTGTGCCCCCAGCTGGACTGTGAACCCCATGAG
>NW_022103968.1:62552703-62554994 GCF_000313985.2 Echinops telfairi | reverse complement strand
GCCCCCAGCTGGACTGTGAACCCCATGAGAGCTGTCTGGTTGGCGCTGTGCCCCAGGCCTTCCTAGTGCAATGAAAGAATGTGCTTGAATTTGCTCCTTTGTCAGGTGGGGGCATTATCATGCCTCTTGGCTCTGGACAGCCTGAAGGGGACAGCCAGGGCAGCATAGAGCAGTGGCATGGGGTGGTGGGCAGGGTGTGGGGGGTGAGCATAGGACGGGACTGCGTATTGGTAATAACCACGTCATATCCGACGAGAAAGAAATTCAGTCAGAAGTGCGCTGCCTGCAAGGAACACTGGATCTTTCCAAAGCTCTCTGCCCACCCTCCCCATCCCATCCCACCCCCCACATCCCTGGCCCTGGCCTGCCCTTTTCCTCTCCTTCCCTGCCCCCTAGAAGGCCTCTCCCACCCTCCTGAAGGGGACTCACCTGGGACCAGGCCCCAGTGCGCCACTGGGCCGGGCAGGGCACACGGAGGCAGGGCCGCCGGGCCTCCGGCCGCTCCCCGGGGCAGGCCTGGGCGGGCAGGGCCTTGTGCGTGTAGTTGGACGGGGGTGGCAGGCACTGCACACCCCGAGTCTGCACCCCCAGCTTCCCGCAGCTCCGGCTGCAAGGACCCCACTCCTCCGTCACCCACCTGGGGACAGATGGGGATGGAAGCTGGAGGGGGAGGGGGCTTGACAGGGCACCTCCGGATGGGGCTGACCCACCCTCCTTTTTATCTTAGTAGGTGAATATGAACCATGTGTACCACCCAAGGGCGATCTTAAAATCGGGATTCTCACAACACATCACAAATATTTGAATGTCTACAGTGTGGGAGGTGCCCTGGTAACAGTGGAGCCCCGTTGGGCTACTAACCGCAAGGTTAGCAATTCAAAACCACCAGCCGCTCCACAGGACAAAGATGAGGCTTTCTACTTCCATAAAGAGTGGCACTCACAGAAACTCACAGGGGCAGTTCTATCCTGTCCCACAGGGACACTATGAGGGGCACCTACTCCGGGGCTGTGGGCGTGGCTGGGTTTGTTACCATGTGCAGACCCTGTCCCAGGTGCTGAGAGAGCCGTGTACAAACCAGACAGAAGCCACAGTCAATAGGATACAGTGTACACGGTCCTCTTTGATGGGCCTTTGGGACAAAGGACTTAGTATCCAGGGTGCCTGGCGTGCAGTGCTGTGCTGTTATGTGTCACTGCGCAGGCCTGGCCTCACTGTGCCTCCATGGACTGCCCTCTCGGGCTTCCTAGCCTGTGACCTCCACCGCGGGACTCCAACTCACTGGAGTGGGGTGGCTCTGACTCAACAGCTTAAACACTAGCCACCGGGCATCTCGCGGTGTGCAGCAGGCACTGCCGAGCAGCAGCCCCAAGCCACTGGCACCATCACCCACCGTGGGGCCTTCAGTCATCCGTGCGCCGCCTCCAGGTGTCTTTTGACCGCAGTCCCTTTGAGGGCTGCGTCAGAAGCTTCGTAAGCAGAAACCCCTCCGGAGGGAGCCCGTCTCCCCGGGAGGAATCCCAGCTCACACTGGCGGGCAGCCACAGGCACAGAGGTGGGGGGCCATGAGCACTGAAGTCCTTTTCCCCTGATACCCCACCCCACCCCACCCCCGTCTCTAAAGTGGGCCTTTATGACCCTCAGACAAGGCTGAGAACAAGGGATGCGTCTTCATCTCCAGAGCCCCAAAGAGGGCAGAGGGGCGGGGAGGGCTCTGCTCCGGCTCTCAGGGCAGCCCCGCCCCCGGGGGGGGGCACTCACGTGGGCGGGGCACACGCGTGCTGGTTGCAGCGTCTGCGGATGGGCTTGGGCCTCTTCCTGTAGTCGCACAGGTGCAGCTGCACCATGTGGTGGTCCCGTCGGCGCCGGCAGCCATATTTGGTGAACTGGAAACCTGGGGAGGGCAGGCTGTCATGGGACTGCCACTAGTGCCTCACTGGACTGCCCGAACCCCTCGCAACAGTACCTCCGAGAGCCTCAGGGCCAATGCCACTTTGTTTTTGCCTTTGCACCCCTCCTGCCCCGGTCACTCTGGGTAGCTCCGGTGGGCGGGCAGCACTGGGCGGCTGCCTCCTCGCACAGCTGTGAGCTCTTAGGCGAGAGGCTCTGCCCTGGATATGGCCCTGCCCCTTCCCAGCCCTGTCCCCAGGGCCCTGCCCCTGGACCAGCCCCTGCTCTGCCCTGTCCTGCCCTGGATACTCCCAGCCCTGCCCTCCTCTGAGAGGCCCCGCTGGCCCACCAGTGGCTGGGCCGTGGGGATGGGGGGCAGTACCTCCTCCGCAGGCCTGGGT
>NW_022103968.1:62549859-62552281 GCF_000313985.2 Echinops telfairi | reverse complement strand
GGGGGGGGGGAGACTGCTGCCTCCCGCAGGCCTGCAATTCTAGCAGTCCGCTCTGATAGGATGGCCCTGGGTCTACTGGGAATGGGGGTGAGGGGGCTGGATGAGGACTCCCTCACAAGTGAAGGGGACACTGGGAGCAGGGCTGCCCAAGGTTTCCCGGCCTGAGTCAGGGCCCAGGCACCGCCAACGGAGCCACCCTGGCTTTGTTTGCTGGCTTATCCCCGCTGCCCAAGTCCTCCCTCCCAGCCCCACTGGTGGCCTTGCATCAAGGACACTGTGTGCGGCGTCCTCGGCCTGACAGCAGAGGGACATAGCAGAGGGGCCATCATTTCCTTTTCCCTCCACACTGGCCAGGCTGTGGCAGGGCGTGGTTCAGTCTCCGGACACAAATCAGGAGGCTGGCCCAGGACAGAGGCTGCCTTGGCCTTAGCCTTGGCCTTGGCCCCGGCTGCTGCAGACGCTAGAACAGCCCAGGCCTGCTCCGCAGTGGGGCCAGTGAGCTGGAAGGTTGGACTGGGGTCGCTCCCAGCCAAGTCCTGCTATGGTGCCCAGCACCAGCCACTGTGCCCAGCTGCATTCCCGCCTCTGACCCAGGCGGTGTGGGTGGCAGGGCCTCACCAGGACAGTGATGGCTTCAGGCAAGGGGCCGCTGGTCTTGAGGCTGTCATGTGAGTCCTCCACCAGGTACTCCCACTCCAGGCCCATGGCCAGGAAGGTCCGGCTGGTGGCGTCCTTGCCCTTGGGGTTGAGGATGAAGCTCCCTGTGACCTGGTTCTTCACCACTGGGCAGCGGCGGCAGGGGGGAGAGGGCCACACAGATTTCTATTCCCCTCAGTGGGGCCATGAGCCAGTCCTTCCTTAGGGGGATGGTGGATGTGACACCCAAGCCTTTCCCAGGGGGACCTCGGGTTCCACTGTCTGTCTATCTGCCACTCTTCCCACCTGTGCCTTCCCAGTCGGCGGGTGAGCATACTGTCCCCAACCACACACGCCACCCCCACTTTGGGATCTTGGCAGACATCTCTCTGGTGACATTAATGATCTTAGTTTGGATTTTATTGATTTAATTTTGAGGAGGCTCTAATTTATCATTTGTCTTGACTACGCTGTTGTATAAGTTTTATCAGCACAAGAGGTAGACAACTAGTTAGTAAACTCTGTGTTTAAGTATCATTACAATAAAGTTAATCTAAGGGTCCACGTGGTAGTCTGCATAAATGGACATAAATCCCCCCCACTCTTGTATACATGGCCCATTATACTTTGACTTTACCTCTTTCCCAACAGGAGAGAGTCTGGGTTTCTAGCCCTCGAATCAGGGCTTGACCTTGTGAATTTCTTTGGCCAATAAGACCTTAAAAACCATGAGACAAGCGAAGGCCTGAAAGTTGTTTGGACACTGGGCTGGCCCTTTCTTGCTACTCCTGAGTACCACGTGACAGACACCAGGTAAGTCGTCCCAGGCTGTACCAACCAGCAGGCATGTGTGTGAGACCTTCCTCCCCCAACCAACTCCCACCAGACCCACCAAACTGCAGTCTTGTGAGGAAAGTCCAGGTGACCTGGTAAGACTAGCAGAAGAACCCCCAGCTAAGCCCAGCTTGAGTTGCTTCCCCACAGAATCGTAGCAATAAGCCATTATTATTATTTGAAGCCAAGTTGTTTTGGAGTGATATGTTACCCAGTTCATTTTGGTTAATCTGAGGCTGTGTGAAATCATACCAATTAAAAGTAAAATGTTTAACTGATACAGTCTGTGAAAGTAGTTTCTCTTTAAAAGGTGTTCATGTGCACAGGAAATTTCAAACAGTAGTTGCCCTGGCGATGGAGACCGAGCAGTCCCGGAGGGGGCCATGAGATGGATTCTTCACTGGTTCCCTTTTGGGACCTTAGAAATGTGAGCCAGGTAATGAGTTACCTATTCAATTTCAATTTTAAAATGAATTCTAAACAAACTTCTTCCCATTATTCAATTTCGCACGATCCCCTCCACACTGGATCCCTGGCCTGTGCAGTGGCCCCCTCGGCTGCCAGCACTCACCAATGCGGTGGGTGACCTTCTCCAACTCTTCGATCTGAATGTGCCTGGCACCCGCTGGAATCTGCACCTGCTTGAGAGCTGCTACCAGAGAGCAGGATCCGGAAAAGGAGAGAGAACCCTGAGCTGGGGGGGCTCCACCCATACCCCGGCCCCCAAACCCAGGACACTACAGTTCCGGGGAGCATCTGTTCACTGGACCGCTCTGAATGTTGGTTTCTCTATCTGTAAAATACGGCTGGCACCAGATGAGAGGCTCTAGTTGGAAGTGCCTTTGTAAATGCAGGTACCTTAGGCCCTCTTCTGACCGTGGACCAGGGATGAGACTTGCCTTACTGTCATGCAGCACGCTTTGGAAAGTGGATTGTTGCAGATGCAGTTCGG
>NW_022103968.1:62536939-62549671 GCF_000313985.2 Echinops telfairi | reverse complement strand
GAGAGAGTCACTGAATTAACGGTTCTGTGGGGGTGGGGGCAGGGGGATGGCAGGGGAGTCTTGGGGGAAATGAGCAGCCGATCCGGATGAGGACAGGAATGAAGCAAGTTCTGAAACTGATGTGGCGATGAGGGCGCAGCTGTTCTTGACGTGAGCGAACCATTGCACTGTACGATGTGTGGATCATGTGCCAATAGAACTGTATTTAAAACCCGAAAGGAGGCGACTGGGAGGCTGGCAGGAAATGGGGAGCTCGCAACAAGGGGTGCAAACGAGTGTCCTGGAGCTGATTGTGGTGCTGATGGCGCAGCCCCTTATGGGTGTGAGGGAACTACTGAGACGTGTGATCAATGGACTGATCAGTGGACATAAACTAACTTATTAATATAATAAATAAAGAACTCTTGTAAATGCTAACGGGTTGTGTGTGTGTGTGTGTGCATTGCAAACTAACTTATTAATAAATATAATAAATAAAGAGCTCTTGTAAATGCTAACGGGTTGTGTGTGTGTGTGTGTGTGTGTGTGTGCATTGCTGTGATTTTCTGCTTTCTTCTATCACTTCTGGGGCCTCCCCCTTCCTTTCCCCTCCACTGACTTCTTGCTTCCCCATTCTTTCTCACACCATGAGCGCTGTAGAAGAGAGGAGGCAGGCAGGCTGGGAAGATCCTGCAGGGCTACCCTGGCCCCACAGCCCCACCCCCACCCCCAATCAAGAGCCTGGACATTAGCCATTCTCAGCGTCACCAGCCACAAGAAGAGATGAGGCAAAGCTGTTACATTCCCCAGGGGAAATATTTTGTTCATACTAACGTGTAAAGGACTAACCCCTGGTCCTTTCCAAGTTGGCTAGATTGGGGTGAAGAAGGGGATTCTGACAGCAGGTATTCAAAGCAGAAGGTACCACTGGCTGGTTTATTTGTGTTCTTTTTTCACGGTGAGTGAAAAGAGAGGAAAAATTAAGTTACCAGCTCCACCGGACCACACCTTCAGTTCCCTCACCCCTGCCAGTTGTCTCAGGAAGAAGGAGATGGTTGTGCTCTCAGCACAACACACTGCCTGGTAGGAAAATGCTGCCTCAAGCTACTGAGCCCCAAATGTGAGCAACAGCAGCCCAAGGAGCAGGTGGGGGGACTTGCTGCACCTTCAGCTCATGCTCCCTTCTGCACCCCCCTCCCCCCCCCTCCCCCGCTTCCTGCCCTGCCCCAGGAACCTGGCTGGACCAGAACGGCCATCCCTCTTCCCAGCCCCAGTCTGCTCACCTGGCTGCTTGGAGGCCTTGCCCAGTGTTCCCTTCACAGTCCTGCAGTGGGAGTTGTCGCCGCCACACACACCACACTTGTCATCTGCCTTCATGGACCCAACTTCCTTGTCACAGCCGACGGGCTGGGTTCAAAAGTGAGGTCAGTGGGAAGAGGTCCCCTGTCCACCTTGGCCCTACCTCGAGGCCCCCAGGCCCCAGCTATCCGGCTGCAGTGCACCCAAGCTTCTCTGAGCAGGAGTCCCTTGAACTTGGCCAGGTTTTAAAGCGGTGCGGCTGTGTTTTGTGTGGTTGCCTGCCCCCTTGGATGGCGTGAAGCAGAAACCTCTTTCCAGCATGCCGGGGCTCGGGGCTCGGGAATCAAAGGGGTATTGTGATGGGGAAAAGGAGGGATGCTCAAGAGCAGAGAGGGGGGCAGCCCTTGGGGGGGCACCAGGGTGGGCACCCACCACGCACTCGCCACGGGCGCAGACGCTGTAGGGGTCTCGGTAGCTGCAGCGCGTCCCATCATGCACCACCTGGTCCATGAACACTACGTCACCCGTGTCTGCCGACCGGCAGATCAGCTCACACTTCTGGGCATCTGTGGGGACAGGAGCCACCCTGAGTGCCCAGCTGTGCTATGAGAAGGGGCTGCCCAGGAGGATCCTGCCACCTGGTCCACACAGGAAGCCCAGGGTCGGCTCTGGTTGTGTGGAGGAGTGAAAAAAATCCCTGCTATGGCACGTACAGATTAGTCATGTGACCTTGGGCAAATGACCTGACCTCTGCGCCTCAGGGCCCCCACTGTGGGTCTCTCTCCCCAGCAAAATGCTGCCCAGGCAGTTGAGAAAAAGCGAAACAGCACCCCCAAGAAAGTGAATGCTTGTTGTGGACCAGATACTTCCGAAGCCTTACACACCATGGAACACTGTTCCTGAAGTCACTCGGGTGAACCTCCTAAAACCCCCAAAGTTGGCCCCAGCCCGACCCCTTGGGTCTTCCAAGGCTGCAAATCGTTATGGGAGCAGACAGCCAGCCTCGCCTTTCTCCTATGGAACGGCTGGTGGGTTTGAACCGCTGACCCTGTGGTTTAGGAGTCTACCGCTTTACCCGACAGCACCACCAAGGCTCCTAGTACCACCAGGGCCCCACTGGTTGTAGCATTTGAGGAAGAAAAGGAGGACCAGAGAGGACAAGAAATCCTGGTAGAGCCAGGATTCTATCCCAGGCAGCTTGCTCTAGGCCAGCTCTGACCCTACATGCACTTCTCTGGCCCTTTGCCTGACACTGGTGTGTCTGCGCATGCTAGCAAACACTAGCAGGCTGGGGAAAGTATGCCTGCACTGGGGTGTGTACGACTGAGCAGCAGGGAGGTCCTTTCAGGTTCTAACAATGAAATGCTCTTTGCTTTGTCGGAGCTACTGATGTCCTAAAAAGGAGATTTCAGAGAACATATAAACACTTGCTGTACTTCCTAGAAAAAAAGGAGGTTGAGACTTAGCTAACTTCCTGGAATTTATCTCACAGTCCTGGGAAAAACCCCATTGCCTACTGGCCTCCTGACCCTTCCCATACTCTGACGGTTGCTTGAGTGGATTCTGAATGGGCCCTGGCTGCAGTGAGACTTCAAGAGGTAGCTTCCTCTTTCTGATCCCTGAGATCCTGCGACACTTGGTGACTCAAGTCTGGAACTACTTGGAACTCATGGATGAGTGGAAAACCCACTGGGCTTCAGGCAGGCTCCTCCCTGACCAGCACACGGGGCTAGGCAGGTCTCTGGTTAGCTACAGAAGCTGGTCAGCAGTGGCACGGGGAGAATGCTTCAGAATCTGTGGCCCAGCTCAGTGGATGGCTGGGGGAAGTGCTTGATGCTGTGTGAGGGTAAAAGGCTGCAGAATGCTCTTGGAGGCTTGGGTGACAAAGGGGGTCCTTCCTGAGAGGAGGGGGTTTAACCAGGGCTGTCTGGAACTCAGGGTGGAGGGCGGGTGTCGAAGTACTCATCAATGGGGCCCAGGAGAGGCTGGGGGCTGTCCCTCTGGGCCTCTTGGCCATAGGAAAGAGGTGAATGAGAGGCCCTCAGAGTCCCTTCCAGGGTGAAAGCTTGAAGACACTATGGATCCAGCCTGCCCCTGGCTCAACCCGGCCACTCTGGGAGCCATGTGTGGCCATGCCTAAAGCCAGATGGGGCTGTTGGTGTGAGTAGTGGCCAGTTACTTAAGAGTTTAATCTAGACAAGTCAACAATGCATGTGTTGCCATTCATAGCCAGTCTATATGAGTATAATTTCCTTTTCTCAACAGTGTTTTTAATTCTATGCCATTGGCTAAATTAATGACACTATCGATAAAATTACCTTATGCCCCAGGGGGATGACTGATAATGTTCTCTGACATAAAATGATAACGATGTCTCTAAGACCTATAAGAGCCATAGATCTATGCTGAGTTTGGGGCTCACACTTGGTTCTGGCCCCACATCTAGGAACCATGAGAGTGATGACACAGTCCTATTTGATGCTAGCCCGCATGAAGAGAGCACTGAAGATATGGGTGCTGTGGCGAAGCGTGGTGAAGAAACCAGATGGTCCCTGGCTCTCACAAAGAATACCCTCCGGGGTCTTAAAGGCTTGTCTTCAAACAAGCAGTCATCTAAGCGAGGCATCACCTAAATCCACATGGAAGAAGAACACCAGCCTGTGTGATCCAAGGATTGTAAGTTTAAAACTCCAAACCCAAAGAAAGAAATGGTATCAGAGCATAGATTGTGAACACCAGGGTTGCAGAAAGCTACGGCTGACAGTGGAAGCCCAAAACCCATTTGCAGGGGTCCACCCACGGCCTAAGCCTCCTGGGAATCCCACCGTTGAGGGATGTGAACAGCCTGTTGTTACCAGACAGAGAGAACCGTAAAGCTGACGATAGCAGATGTAGTTAGGTGAAAAATTAGTACCATCATTTGATTGCACCTAATTTCAATCAGTGCCATAGTCACTCAACACTGACTCCTGGGGAGCCCTGGTGTGTCAGACTAGAATTCCATAGGGATTTCAGGTGGACTTTTTTCATTCATTTAAGTAGATCATCAGCCCTTTCTTCCAAGGCACCTGAGTGGCTTCAAGTCATCAACCTTTTGATTAGCAGCCAAGCAAAGGACCTCTTTGTACAACGCTGGGGAATCCATTAGGAACGCAATTTGTCCGGCCTGACGTACAATAAGGAGCCCTGGTGGTGCCGTGGTTATACACTGGGCTGCGATCCAAAGGGTCAGCAGTGTGAAACCACTAGCAGCCAGGATGGGTCTTTCTACCCCCTTAAAGAGTTAATATGCTAGGACACTCGCAGGGCGGTTCTCCCCTAGCCTGTGGGGTCTCTGCATGTCGGCAGGGAGTTTGAGTGAGTGTACCATAGGCCTGCACGTTTCAGGATGCTGGTGTCTGCAGTGAGCCCAAGGGAGGTGAGGGCAGATGTCTGAAAGACACTGCTTCCAGCGCCCATGCACCTCAGGGTGAAGCTCCCCTCCTTGAAATGCTGCACTTGCATCTGCTAGGAAATGGTCCTAACAATTGCGCCAGTCAGAAACACGAATAATGAGGGCCAGACCCAGATGCAGGCAACGGAGCAACTGGCCAGCCTCTTGGAGCCCCCACTGTCCCTCCACCCTCACGGGGCAGTCCAGCCAGGCTCCTGGCTGGGGCAGCTGAAAACCCCTGGGGGGAAGCCCCATCTGAGAAGATGTAGGCCAGCAGGTGCCCAGGGAAGTAGGGTGATATCGGGTGGGAGGGGGAAGCTGGGCCTGCTCACCGTCCTCGGGCTCGTAGGGCACCCAGTTGTGCTTGGCGTTCTGGTGGGTATAGTAGGAGTTGCGTTTGGCACACTGCTGGGCCCGGAAGTCCTCAAAAGGGCCCGGGCACGCCTCACTGTTGCAGACCTGGTACTCGAACATGGGCCCTGAGCACGGGCGGCCTCCATAGGCTGGGCTGGGGCAGACACAGAGAGACTGGTGACCTGGCTGGCTGGGAGAGTGAGACTGTATTTGTGTGTGTGTGTGTGTGTGTGTGTGTGTGTGTGTGTGTGTGACAGAGAGAGGTTAATCCCTTCCAGTTGCACTGGAACAGTAATTAGTCTTATTCATCTTTGCCTATTCCTTGAAGCCATTACACAAACCTCAATACACATTCAATAAATGGACCGACTACTTCTACTCGGGTCCTCCTCCATTTACTATCTTTTTCATTTTAAAAAATTATTTTCGTTTTAAACAGCTCTGTGAAGCTGCTGGCCTGGATTGGGGCCGGTCCATTTACTCTCTTAAAGCACTGGGGAGCAATAGAAAGAGACTTGCATTTGAAGTCACAGGAGGTGCTTTCTAAGTCCTGCTGCGCAGCCTCGGGCAAGTCACTTAAGCGGCCTGTGCCTTCCCTGCCCTGCAACAGAGGGACCAGCTACCTCTTCCTGCGCCTACTGCGCGCGTGTGTCTGTGTCTGTGTGTGTCATAAAGCCACCTGCACTCTCTTCGCCATGATGTTAAAAGATGCTGGAAGAGGTGTCCGTGTACACGAGGCTGAGAGAATGGCATGGTTTACACACCTACTAAGTCTGAACACACCTGGTTGGAGCCCACCAGGTGCTCCACGGGAGAAGACAGATTGACATGCTCAGAAACCCTGAGGAGGCGGTTCTACTCCGCCCGTCGGGCCCCAGGAGTTGGAATTGTCGCCAGGGCGGAGGAACTGGTTTGGGGTTGGTGCATCTAAGCCCCGAACTGGCACAGCGCGAGTGCTTGATACGTTGCTGTGATCACTAGTATAACTTGTTAAATGCTTCAGCTGTGCCGGCATGGCGCTGAGAGTACTCATCTTATTTCACTGAGGCGTCGTCGTGAAAAGGACAGGTGACCATGGCAGAGGAGGAATGTGGCGGTGGCACCTCTGACCAAGGGGAGAGCCCTTTGTCCTGACTGTGCAGCCAGCTTACCTGGAACCCACCCCACCCCTCACCCCCTACCCACCCCCGACCCTTTGGGGCAGACACAGGTGGAAGGTGCGAGGCCACGCACCTTGGATCACATTTTAACTGGTCAAGATAGCCATCCACCCAAGGAAAGACCTGCTTACACAGCTAGTGAGCTGCGCCCGTCTCTGGAGGTCAACAACGTGTATAAATGACCATGCCTGAGGATGCTAGGGGATGCGCACCCTATAGCCACTGGGGTCCTAGGAGTTGCAGTTCTGCATTATTCATCACTCTACCTGGGGAGCGGGCTGGGCCAGGGCTCCTGTCTGGGTGGGGGTTCAGGGGCCTCGCTTCTGGTCCTGGGGCAGCCTCCATCTCTCACGGGGCAGTTCTAAATACGCTGCTTGTGTTTGGGAGGTGGAGGCGGTGGAGGGCTGGGGCTGGGAAGGATGGGAAGGGAAAGATGGGCTTTTCCTCCCCCAGAATACTGACAGCTGGGAGGGCTGGGATGGTAGAGAGAGGCAGGTGGAGGAGAAGAAGCGGCAGTTTTGCGTGGGGAAATGATTGTCCCACAGCACAACGACTGAGAGTTCAGCAAAACAAAAGCCCAAACCTGTGGCCCTTGAGTCAATTCCAACTCATGGAGACCCCTGTCTCACAACGAGTCTGTAATCTCGGCAGATGCGATCCCCAGGCCTCTCTTCCAAGGCACTACTGCAGGGTGGCTTCAAGCTGCCCGCCCAGAGGTTAGGAGCCAAGCACTCAGGGACCTCCCATCAGTGTGTGCTCAGCTTTCAGCCTGAGGGCCCTATGGCAGAAGGGCTGTTAAGCAGGGGGAGTCCCGAGCTCACCGTCTCTCCGGGGAATCTTCTGCACACACACACTGAGTATCTCAGGCTCAGACCCCGTCGCAGCTGCCAAACCTAACACTCATTAACCAATGCCCATGCAGGTGATCCGCACCCCCGCATTTCCAGGCGCCCTCCCTCAGGATGCCCCCCATCTGCATTCTCCCTTGTCCTGGACCCCAGTGCTTCCTAAGAAGGAGCCCCCTGGCGGGCCCAGCCCAGCACACTCACGGGGGGTTATCGCAGCTCCGGCTCCGGGATCGCACGCCGCCCCCGCAGGACCGAGAGCAGGCCCCAAACTTCGTCCAGGAGCCCCAGCCTCCATCCTGGCCATACATCTGCTCCAGAGACTTCCAGATGCAGTGACCTTTGAAGCACCACTGGGGCGGAGCAGAGGGTGTGAGGTTGCCCTGCCGCCTGGTCTGCCAGGGAGGAGGGCCCAACCCAGGCAGCCAGCCTGGCTGGTGGGCAGCAGGGGTGAGTCCAGAGGCGGAATGTGGAAAGGGGGTGGGGACCCTTTGGGAGAAGAGATTATAGACACATGCTTTGGGATTAGACAGAATTCCAGCTGGGCCAGGACTTGTCACCTTAGGCACACGACTTGCCTCTCAGAGCCTAGTCCTCCACGGTCGGATGTGAATTTTACACAGCTCTCTGTATGTGGTGGTCATAAGTGTGCAGTCATTTGGGAGAGTGGACTGAAGTATCATCTTGGGGGGTAGGGGGGAGGGAGACAACACAGACTCCCCAGGTTACCAAGAGTTGACCTTGGCGTTGGACCTCAAAGTCACCTTCCAGAAGCTACTGGGAGCCGTGGCTGTCCTATGGAGAGGGCGCGCAGCCCTTGAGTTAGAGCCACTTAGGCTGCGTCCCAGCTCTGTCACTGACTAGCTGTGCATGGCGTCGTGGTCATTGACTTGACCTTGCTGAGCCTCAGTCTCCCCACCTGTCAAATGTTTGACCTTTCTGAGTCAAGCCCTTTGCACAGGGCCAGGCATAAAGTGGGCCTTGACCACAGTCAACTCCCCTCCCTTCCCCTGTCGGGAACAAGAGAGAAACCCAGCAAAAGCCCTCTCGGGGTGAGGAATGGGTGGGGGCGGGGCAGCGGGGGTAACCAGATGCCTGGCCTTCTCCCCACAGTAGTTCAGTCAGAATCTCTAGGGGTAGGGAATAGTTTCCAAGAAAACTTTAGTGAGGTATGAATTAGGTATCTTGAAATGCACTTGTATAAAATGTACCATTCAAGGGTTTTTAGTAGACCGGCAACAGGGGTATGCAACTATCACTACCACCCAAGTTTAGAATATTTACATCACCCCCCACATTGCAGCCCCCCACCCCCACTCCTTGTTCTAGGCATGGGGGATTTTTTTAAGCCCAGACACTTTTAAGTCGCAGCTAACACTGAGAGTCTATGAGGACCTGTTAGGTGACACTAGGACCCGAGGGGCCTGGAGCTGGGCAAATGTGGGGTTTGGATGAAAGCCACCCAGGTGGAGGGCTCACGGATGACAGGGAAGCCCTGTCCAGGTGACAAGGGGACCCCTAAACCCAGCAGGAGAAGGATGTGCGTGTAGTCAGCGATGAGGGAGCAAAGAAGCCCGGTTGCCAGAGGCTGACCCGGGCCTATGATCGTGGTCTGCAAACCACCCACATCCCAGAGCTCTCTCCCTTGCCCTGAGGGAGTCATGCTTCGGACGGAGAGCAGGCCAGGTGCCTGGAGCCTAGAGTGATCTGGCGGTTGGGCCGTCACAGCCCCAAGGTCCAGGACCCGGAGTGGGTAAGCTGCAGGTATGAATTAGGCCCAGCTGCAGGCTCTCTGCCTTAGCCTGAGGTGGTCTGGTGGGTGAAGGTCCAGCACTCACAGGTGCGGGGTGGGGGGTGGGGGGTTACACACTGGGGGAGGGGAGCGCCATGTGGAGGGGAGACAGAGCCTCAGACAAGTTCCTTGAGCTCAATGGGCCTCATTCTTCCCATCTGGGAAGTGGGATTAAGCATTTCTGCCAAGGAGGTTGGTTAATAGACCTCACACCCAGAAACAAAGGACTGTGGGTATACACAAAGGGTGTGTTCGGAGAAAGAGTAGGAGTCTGAGTGTGTTCTCGAGAAGCCCCTGGCCTAACCAGTCCTTCAGCACCAGGTCACATTCATCCCCACACTTAGTGGAAGGAAGTTCTCCTGGACCTGCGCTCCAGCAAGCCCCCACCCCCACGGCCCCAATGTACCTTGCTGGGTGCACACTCAGTCCCATCCAGCGGAGGCCCCTTCTTGGTCTTGCAGAAATACGGGTTGTCAGGGTGGCTGCACCACAGCTGTCTGCAGGGTTCAAAGGTCCTGAACTGCATGGCAAGGGAAAGTGGGGTCACTGGGCCGGGCTGGCTCTCCAGCTCTGGCCAGGTATCCATGATAGGGAGAGGGGGCTGATGGGTGCTGGGACCCTGAGTCCGGGGAGGCAGGCAGGGGAAGCCCGGTGGCTAGAGCCCCACAACCTCAAGCTTGACTCCACTTCAAGGCCCCGTGGCCTAAGGCAATCCTTCCTCCCTGCGGCAAGGCACCGAGAAGCCACAGCCATAGCCACCCCCCTGCCCTGACCCCTCCCCAGGCTTCCCCTCTGCCTGTGCCTGCCACAAGCAGGACCGGGCCTTGGGGAGTCCGTGCCTGCAGCCCCAACCCCTGTGTGTATACAAGGCACGGAGGGGCTGCAGATCTCCGCACACAGCCGGGGTAGGACGCCCAGTACTGGCAGAGGGGGACCGCTTGTCTCAGAACGTGCTTAATGCTCTCTCCCGTGAGTCCCGGTCTGGCTGGCAGTACTGGCCATCGAAGCCCCAGGTCCCCGGCGATTTCTCGGCTATGAAGCAATGCTTTGTCACACATGTCCCAGGGTGGCCTGGGCAGTTGGGTAGGGACCACACCCCGGGGCCACTTGTGATACCAAGCAGGGCCTCCTGGAGCCTCAGAGTAAGGAGGGATCTGCACTTCCCAGAGGTGGAGTTGGGGCTCCCAGCTCCCCCAGCCTGCTCCCACAGAAAGCCCTCACTGAGATGCCCCTTTGCTGAGCCCAGTTATCTGCCCCGGCCAGGGGCTCTTCACTTCTCTCGGAGGAGCTCTTATCTGATGTGCAGACTCTCCCCTGCCTGCCTGCAGGGAGGAGACCACCTGGCTCCCCTGGGAGCTATGGCCCAGACATGGAGGGGATGCTGGGAGAAAGGAGGTGTGCAGGTACAGGGCTTCACTGCCGTGGGGAGCCAGCCCAACATCACACGAAGCCCCTGAAGGACAGGTGGTACAAAGGACAGGATCTGACCCTGGCAGGTAAGTCACTGGCCTACTCAGGCTCCCAAGTGTCCACCTGTCTCACCTGAGTCCCATGTCTCTCACGACAAAGGCATTCTCAAGCCACTGCACATTCCTGCAACCCTACACACACACATACACATACACCACATACAAACACACACACATAAACCACATACAAACACACACATCCACACACCACAGATACAACCACACACGCATACACACACAAACATACACATACACACATACACACCACACACACACAAATACACACATGCATTCACATGAACATATGCATACACATCATAGATACACACACACACACAGGTGTGCCTGGACGGAGCACAGAGGGAGTCCTCCCCACCCCCGTGGTGTTGGCCAGCCCAGGCCGGCTGGGCAGAGGGTGCTCCGTGAATGCCTGGTCATAGGAGATCGCCCTGGCTCTCTCGCCTGCCACAGAAGGCGGGCACTCACCGCCTCGCAGGTCTGGTACCCGGTGCCAAAGTCAAAGCGGCACTGCTCATCCATAGAGTAGTCGATCCCGGGAAGCTCCGGGGGCCGGGGCCAGGTGGGCTCAAAGGGGTCGTCCAGGAGGCAGTCATAGGAGCTGGCAGCAGAAACGGACATGAGCCAGGCCCAGGGCAGCAGCTCCCCCGCTTCCTCGGGGCTAGGCTGTTAGCAGCAAGGGAGAGCCTACAGCTCCTGTCCAGGAGCCAGCTGCTCCCCTTAGCATGCCCCGCCCACAGGGGGCTGGCATCCGCTGTATCTGGAGGCCCAGGGACTGGGGCTGAGCGTCAGCTGGCAGCTCTCCTAGGGGTCACTTGTCCAAGCCCGAGTGTCACACGATGGCCAAGATGAAGGGCTGCTTCCATTTGAAGACCCACTTTGGATGGAGGGGAGAAGAAAAGCCCACCTGTACACTGGACGAGAACCCTGTCCCTGCCGCCGCCACCCACCTCCACCCCAATCCAGTCCAATGCCCTGAATCTAGGCCTCCCTGGAGACCCCTGGAGCCTGTCAGCAAGGCTGAGAACTGAGTTCAGGTGAGGCGACACAAGAAGTCACTGGAAGACACACTAAAGCACCGGGCTCCCCAGGAGGGGTGCTAAATAGTACATGTGGGGCCTGGCTACACACCAAGAGAGATAGAAATCACAGGAGGGGCAGGCAGGCAGGGCGAGGCTGGCCGTGGAGGAGGGGAGGACTTGGGCCGACAGCCAGTTGTGTCCTCTGCTCTGAGCGCCATGCTGGCCCTGAGGGTGGAGGTTACCTACGGGAGGTATCGGCTGAGCTCCACCTTGCTGCAGCGGGACCAGTGGAAGCGGTGGAAGGCTGCCTGCACCAGGGGGGCCATGACGCTGCCCAGGCTGGTCTCCTCTGCACAGCTGTTGCCCTGGCCATCATGTTCCATGCCGAGCCTGGCAGGGAGGACACAGGGAGGCCCAAGTCTCACCCTGGGAGCCCACCCCCAGGAAAAAGGCAGGTGGACCAGTCATGGAGACCACGGGTCCTGGCTGCATTTCCTAGCCTACGTTTCCTGACTAGACCCTGGAGAAGACCCCTGCTTAATCCTACCCACTGCCTCACAGCACCCTGGGCCAACTCCAGCGCCACTCCGGCTCCCAGAAGCCATCCCTGGCTGCCCACCTCCTGGGGCAGGGTCCACCTGCCCCATCAGTGAACAACTCAACATGCTCTCTTCCCACAAGACCCAAAAGTCTTTGGTTCCAAGGATCAGCACCACTGATTGGACACCTCTGTGGGTCAGCCACTTAAGGTGCTCGAAGAACACACTATTCGGAATGTACACATGGAATAAGCCTCCGGTGAGTTCCCTCTGACCATAAGTGACGGATGAGACTACCCTGATGATCAGAGAGTATCGAAAGATGATGATAGTAGATTAAAATGATATATCTGAGAGGGGAAGACAAAAAACACACCCACCTTTCTTAGCCCAGAGTTTTGTATGTGGTAAACTTAAAATGGTGGCTTAAACAGAGCCTTGAACTGGTTTGAACCAGTTTGGTCACCGTCGGGGAAATCAGCACAGACTAGAATTTTTTAAATGTCCGTGAACTGGAACACATGGAATGGGGGGAATTAGGAGTCAAAGGTCTGGAATAGGAGATGCTACTGAGCCCTTTCAGGAGTCTGATGTGAAAGACTGGATTGTTGCCCAGACAGTAGAGAACAACATACTGTCAAAGCAGTGCCTTTGGGCGCCATCTTTGAGTGGGACACTGTTGTTTCCAACTCTGCTGTTGCAAAGATCCGGTTGCTATGCTACACCACACACACACACACACACACACACACACACACACACACACACACACGCAGAGGCTTTGTTTTCTAAGGAGAGAAAGTCTCTACCAGAGCATTCGCC
>NW_022103968.1:62533527-62536313 GCF_000313985.2 Echinops telfairi | reverse complement strand
GGATCGCAGCCCAACGTGTAACCACTGTGCCACCAGGGCTCCTTGTACTCATGTAAGGGTATATAATAGTTCTTCTTTTCTCCTCGGTAGAAAATATATATATAAAAGACTAAATGGTAACTTTTACCTGGGAGGCAGGAGGTGAATCATTTTCATATTTAGTACCAAATGCCCAAGTTCACAGCCTCCAAATTCCTGAAAACCCGCAGGGGCTGCATCTGGGGGGACAGGTGGCTCGAAGCGGGACCCTGCCCAGGGCAGGGGTGGCTTGGTGGTGGCATTCACACCTCCCCTGGAGGCAATCCAGGTGTGATCTCCAGACAGCGACCCTCCTATACAGACACGACCCGTCTGTCAGTGCAGTGTGCGTGCTGCTATGAGATTGAACTGGCCTCCGTGGAGGTTCTAGACTCAGATGAAGGTGGAAGAAAGGGGTAGCTATCTCCTGCCTGGTGGGTGACCTCCTTTCAGCCAGTGGAAGCCCTGGGGGTCACAGCAGCCCGGTCTGTTCATGGGAGTCGCGAAGGGCCAGGCAGTATTTCCATGGTAACCTAAGTTTGTTGCTAACAAGAGGGACCTCAGTGAAGAGTGGACTGGTCTCCCAGAGGCAGGCTCCGGGCACCAAGGATGCACAGAAGCGTAGACTTCTACCGCAGCAAGAGTGCTTCGGAGTTTCCCAGCGTCAGCCCCCACGAAGCCCGGGAGACCGAGGTGCCCCTGCCTGTGAGGGCTGCGCCGGGCAAAGCCCTCGGGGCCCAGTGCTGACAGGGCTCACACGGGCTGGGCAGCTGACTGTGCTCACCGTCCCCCACTCTGCTGACTTTGTCAGTGGTTTGGGCAAGGGCTGAAGGCACGTGTCCAGTAGCCCTGTCCCTGGGGGAGGCAGGGCCTGGAGGCACCATCTCACACCGCTGTTGCTGGGAGGTGCTGTCCACTCAGTTCCGACTCAGAGGGACGCTGTGGACAGCAGAACAGAGCACGGCCGGGTCCTGTGCCGTCCTCACCATCTTTGCTGTTTGAGGTCACGGTTGCAGTCACTATGCCAGTCCATCCCATGGAAGGCCTTCCTTTGCTTTACCAAGTGTGATGTCCGTCTCCCGGGACCGGTCCCTCCTGATAGCATGCCCAGAGTACAGGAAACACTAGGAATTCACCCATTGCTACCCCTAGCCCCCCAACTGAGAGGAGCCCCTGGAGGGCAAGGGCTCTGTTCTGTCCTCCCAGGGCCCGCCCCGGCATACCCAAGGGCCTGAGTAGCCCAAGGGCCACCACAGGGCCAGACACACAGTGGGGGCTCCATCAGTATTTGCTGAGCGATTGGATGAGTGCGCTGTACACAGAGCCCAGCCGATGGCTGCGTGTGTGTGTGTGTGTGTGTGTGTGTGTGTGTGTGTGTGTGTGAGTGATGGGTCTGGGCCAGCTCCCTCAGGGATGCTCAGCACCAGTATGGGCTGAAATGAGGCTCAGAAGGGCCTCGAGGTGTGGTCAGGGTGAAGGGAGGCCAGAAGCAGGGACCACCCAGGGCGAGCAGACAAGCACCTGTGGTGGCCTTGGCATGGGGGTGCTATGCCCCAGGGGAACTCACAATTGCTGTCCCAGGGTCCCCAGCTCATTACCCCAAAGGGCAGTACTGGGGCAGGGCCTTCCCAATGGCTAGCCCAATCCTTTGGGGACATGGGATCAGAGCCTAGCCTGAAGCAAAGACCTTTCACACCCACAGGCCCCCTCAGAGTTCACGTCAACACCGCCCCTCCCACCCTGCCAATCTGAGGGCCATCAACCCTGCCCATCCTCCTGTGCCGCTTACACATGGCCGGTCTCATGGGCCACCACGAAGGCAGAGGAGAAGCCATCTTCATGGTTGAGGGCGCAGCTCCTCAGGGGGTGGCACATGCCGGTAATGGGCGCATACCCTGCTGGGAGAGAAGGAGAATGGGCAGCAAGAGGTCACCGGCAGGTGAGGGGGGACACTTGCCATGAGAGGGACAACTGAGCCTGGTCACTGCCAGATGGTCCCTGAAGGGGGAAGGACCTTTGCAAAATTCTTCCTGGCCATAGAGCAAACTTGGGACACACTGCCCCGACATCCTAAGCTTACGGGCTCCCTTGTGTTCACCAGCTGCCCAGAGTCTCCAGGCCCCTGCTCCCAGTGAGGCGGTGAGATTCCAGGCAGGGCTTGGGTCTGCATTTCCCACGGCACCTCCAACCAGCCAGTGCCTGAGGCAGGCAGGCACTCAACAAGCAAGCTCTTAGAGGACGGCAGAATCCGCTCGGAGACAAGCACCAGTCCACCCTCCTTGCAGACTTAGGGAGTGAGGCTCAGAGGGCATGGGGTGTGCACTAGGACTCATATTCCAGGTGCAGGACACATGGAGGCAGGAAGGATTTCTGCTAGAGCAGTGGAGGGTGGACTCGAGAGGGATTTACTGGGGTCTGGAGCTGGGCTTTAAGGGCAGGGGAGGTCTGCCCGAGGGGGAGAGGGGACATGTTGGTGGAGATTGTGTGAGTCACGTGCAGAGATGGTGGTGAGAAGGGCCTTTGGGGAACCCATGGGGCTGGGCTGTGGTCCCTGCCTGCCTTGACTAAATAGATACGATCTGCTTTCCAGACTGATCTATGGCTCAGGGGGCTAGGAGGTGGGGGTGGGGGTGCAGGGAAGGTCTTGCAGACCCCCTCCGAGGTGACAGCAGAGAGGAGAGTGCCCCCTGCTTCGGCCTCAGCCCAAGCCTGCAGCCACCCAGGCAATGACCCCATGTCTCCCAGTGGCTGAGCAGATCTTCTGGTGC
>NW_022103968.1:62530985-62533188 GCF_000313985.2 Echinops telfairi | reverse complement strand
GGAGCCTCAGATCAGTCTCCGCTCACGTGTCAGGCGTGGACAAGCCGCTGCATCTCTCCATGCTTCAGTCTCCCCAGCTTTCCAGCTGGGGGGAACATCGAGAGCTCCCCGTGTTCCCGTGGCATTGTTCCCAATGCCCTGCCAGATACCTCACCCGCTACAGCCGGAGTCCAGGGGAGGCGTGATCTTGGTGGGTGGGCCAGGGGGAGCTGGAGCCAGGGAGGGGGCATGGGCTTCCTTCTATGCAGCCCACCCAAGCCCCACCCTCGTCATGCCACAAGCTGCAATGAGGGCAGATGGGCATGACGTGGTCCGAAGAACCCTGAAGACCACGAAGGGCTTGGGGACAATACTCAGAGGGCCAGAGCCCGGCCAGTCACAGGTTTGGCCTGACCTCCAGGCTTGATCAAGACGTTAGGGACCAGAATGGGTACCCTCTCATGTCTCCTGGTCCCTACGAAGGCACTTCAAAGCCTACCCACCTGATTGTGTGTCCTGTCCCCAAAGTCCCATGGTCCTTCTTGCTAATTAGAATCTCAAACCTTCCCCAGCGGACCCCAGAGAGAGCTCACCCATGCCCGTGCCCAGCCGCTAGCCTCCACCTCCACCTGGTAGGCAGCACACACCTGGCCCCGGCAAAGACAGTACCTTGCATACCTGAGGGCCCAAAGTTCTGCCGCGTGAGGAAGACGACGTGGTCGTGGTGCTCGGCGTGGTCAGGGTCCTGGCGCTGTTGGGAGTGTGCCCAGCGGCAGACCTGCTCCAGGCTGCGCGAGGGGTTTCCACGCTCGATCAGGCTCAGGGACTGCAGGGGCCAGGAGGTGGTCATCACTGGGGAGGAGCAGTCAAGACCCCCAGGGACCACAGGGGGTACCCAGGCCGCTCTCTACTGACAGACACAGGAGAACTGTGGGCCCCGGTGGGTCTCCCAGCTGTCCTGACACAGAGACTGTCTGGTTACCACCCTACGTGGTCCTCCTTCCTTCAGGGAACCGGGACCGAAGGTCCTTGTTTCCAATCCCCTGGCCCACTCTCCAAGGCTGGCCTTGTTAGAGACAAAACACGTTTGTGATCATTGAAGAACATTAACCAAGCATCTCCTCTGTACTGGCCCTTGACTTCATCAGTCCTGCGGTCACTCCCATTTGGGACAGGGTATGGGCCTGGGCTAAGCTTGCAGAGCCCAGGGGCCAGCGTTCAGCCAAGGTGCTTTGTCTCCTCACTGGCATTCCCTAAGCCCCACATCCCCAGCATTCCTCTGTGAGAGAGGGCAGCGTTGTCACTTCCTCAGGCTGGAGGGCACCCACAGTCCCTCCTCACCAACCCCCAGTTGCCTTCTCCACTGGAGCCTCGGGTCTAATGGTCTTAGGGTTCTGATTCTTAAGCCAACGAGGTTTTCCTAGCTGCTGTCCACTCTCCCACACACCCTGGCTGGTGTGATGCTCTGGCCCCACGCCCTCCTGTCGCCAGGGAGTATTACCTGGCGGTAGCCGACCATGATCAAGCGGACAAGGGCGATATTGATGTGGACCCCCAGAGAGTCATCATGGTATATCTCATCTACCTGGAAGGAGAGCAGAGAACGCAGTTGAGGGGGAAGGAAACAAGCATTCACTGAGGGTCTCCTGTGCACCACACACTGTGCTAGCCAGACGCAATGCACTCCATCGCGTCCCCACATTATCTCATTTCATCCTCACGTGACTTTACAGTGTTGGGGCACTAACCATGCAGTCCACAGTTCAAACCCACAGGTCACTCCTCAGGAGAAAGACAAAGCTTTCTACTCCCGTAAAGAATTAGTCTCAAGGGATGGTGGGAGAAAGGAAGGAGTAGAGAAGGAGGTTGGGGAGGAACTGACCCAGGGACAAGGGAACAACAAGTGAACTAAAATCAATGGAAAGAAGGGCATAGAATGCCTAGTGGGGCTTAATCAAGGGCAATGTAGCAGTGAGGAATTACTAAGCCTGAACGAAGGTGGAATATGATGTCTAAATTATAGAGATCTAAATACAAGCATGTACATATGTAAACATATTTCTATATAATGACAGGGAAAAAGATCTATGTACATATTTTAAAATGCTAAGTATTAAGGTTGCAGACAGACATTGGGCCTCAAGTACTCCCTCAATGCAAGAACACTTTGTTCTAATAACCTGGCATTCTGTGATGCTCTCCTTCCAGACTTGATCGCTGAAGA
>NW_022103968.1:62528187-62529368 GCF_000313985.2 Echinops telfairi | reverse complement strand
ATCCTGTTTTAACAATTCCAAAAGCCAGGGAAGAAAGGGCTATTTCCTCGTTTATGCGACAACCCTGTTACCCAAACTAGGCAAAGATATCACAGGAAAAGAAAACCACAGGCCAGCGTCTCTTATAAATATAGATGCCCAAATCTTCAGCAAAATGCTAGAGAGCAGAATCCAATAGCCTATGAAGAGAGCCAGCCTCCATGAAGACTTGTTCCAGGAATGCAGGGATGGTTCAACATCAGAAACTCAGCCAACCGCCGTGCACACTGTCAACAGAACAAAGGAAAAGGACCGCATCGTTACCGCTACAGATGCAGCAGAAACATTTAATGCAATCCAGCACCCTTTCTTGAGGAAAGCCATACAAAAAGGAGACTGAAATCAGAGGTGCCCGCAATGAATGGCCTCACAATGAAGCTACTGGGAGCCAGAGTTCTGGGGCCAAAGCCCAATTTGATTCCTTCCGTGCTGAGTAGCCTGTGGAAGTCCAGGAACCTCTTAGAATCGTTGTTTGGGGAGAGTCGTGGTCCGGAATCAGGATGGCATATGTAAACGTCTCAGAACAAGTAAGCAGAAAGAGGCCTATGGGGTGGGCCAGGGATGGGGACGGAAGCAAAAAGCAGCCCCGATTCCCAGCCACACTGCTTCCGGGGGGGCTGGCAGAATCTCTTTCATGCTCCCATTTTGATCACTTCAGTCTCTCACACCCTGTGAGCCACCAAATCATGCTTGCTCTTAAGCAGATCAGTCAACCCACCACCCACAAAGGGAGGCTGTCAGTGTAGAGGAACAGTGCCTCCAACCCTTGTATGGGATGGCCCTTGGAGTGGGGAGGAAGGACCTGTGGTCCTGTTCCTGAGCCTTAACAAGCCCTCCTGAGCCAGCCAGAGGAGATCCAGGCTGCACAGAGTCATGGCAGCAAGGCATGGACCCCCCAAGCCACAGCCCAGCTCCTCTCCTGCAGGCTCAGGCTTGGCGGCTGCTCTCATTCATAAGCACGCCAACTTTACAGCAGCCAGCACCACACTCCAGCCCTGGGCCCGCCTGGCGCCCAGGTCTAGACTCCATTGATCAGTGAGGCTGGAGACCAGAGCTGCTGTGGGAAAGCAGGCGCCCCCGACTCCCACCACAAGGATGATGGAAAGTCCAACTGACAGGGAGACCTCCTGCCAGCACTCCGG
>NW_022103968.1:62521555-62526789 GCF_000313985.2 Echinops telfairi | reverse complement strand
CCTTTACCAGTGAAATGGAATCGACCCCATGCATTTGTCGTACACTGAATTTTGACCAGTGTGCTCGGTCTATTCACTGGGGAAAGAGGAGTATCAAGAAATGGCCTCTGGAAAATTGGATCTCCACATGCAGTAAAATGAAACAGCATGCCTTACACCACACGCAAAAACAAATGCAAAATGCATCAAAGGCCTAAATGTGCAAACTAAAACTCTCAAATTTATAGAGGTTGAGGGCCAATATTGTTGGCAGTATTCTTAACAATAAGTGATCAAATATTAGGTTCAACGCATCCACAGCAAAAGACAAAACAAACAAATGGGGCCTCATTAAAGTTTAAAGGTTTTGTTCATCAAGACTCTTCCCCAGAGGGAAAAGACAAGCCCCTGAGCAGGGTCCCCTGTGGCTCTGCTGGACTGGAGCTGTCCTAAGGCTTTGCTGCCGGCAGAACAGGACTGACCGTCCAGACAGCACTGCATCAGCTAACAAGAGTCTCCCCACCACAGATCCAGCTGGTGCCCGAGCCAGACCCACGAGTTTCCATGACCTCAGAGTACCTGGGAGAGGACCAGAACCCCAGCTCCTACCAGCTCGGGCTGTGCACCCAAGGCCCGACTGGCAGCCTCTGCCGCCCATGGCTGTCTCCCGGATGCCAGAGGTGGCGCCAGTGAGCCAGTTCAGGGGCAATGAGGAAGTGCTTCCCCTGCTTCAGAGCAGCCACAAAGCACACCCACTCCTGTCCCCACCTCTGCCAAGTTTAAGGTCACCTCTGCCAGGACCCCCATGTCAGGCCTGGGATAGAAACTGGGTGGGTACAGTAAAACAAGCAAAGGCCGAGGCTCGCTCGCAAAGCGGTAGCTGCCTGGGGAGGGCAGCGAGAGAGCTTTGGGGTTGGAGGGACAAACTGCCATTTCTGGGCATCACACTTGGCTGCTAACCCAAAGGTTGGGGGTTCAAGTTCACCTAGGGGTGCCTGGAGAGAAAACCTGTGATCCAACCCTGAAAGATTCACCACTGACAAGCCCTACGCACACACATGGGGTCGCGTGAGTGGCATCAACTTGAGGGCAACTGGAAGAAGTTTCAGGAGTACTTCCTGCCTCGTATGTTCCTATTTATATACGGACAAGAGGGAACTATGGTCTAAGTCTGTGCCTAAGGAGTGTAAAACACTCTTCCAACCAACAGAAAACAAAACCACAGTAATAATAAGCAATTGCGTCATAGTTTAATTGGTAGTTTTTGTTTTTGTTTGGGGGCTGGGGTTGCTTAAGCCATAAAATGATGAAATCTCTGACAATTTAGAGGTCTGCTGTGTGGTCACCAGGCCCTGCCTCAGTTTCCCCAGTGAGAAGGATGTTGAGTCTCCTGGTTCCTTTCTTGGCCGTGCCAGCCCTTTCCTGCAAGGTCAGGTTTATGACCCTATGTTTCAAAGGGCTGGTTTGGCAGCCAAGCACTTTAAACAGCTTTTTAGCCAGCACACTTCTTAAAGGGGTGGTTGTCTGGTGGGGGTTGGGGAGGCTCCCTGGAGACTGTGGGCCAGCCTGAGAGGTTCACTGAGCCCCAGCCACTTCCCTACCTCCCATCCAGGCTGCTTGTGCAGGGTGGCTCTACGGCTCACGGGGACAAACCCACCCAGCCCCACAGAGTCCCTTGTACAAGCCACAATGCCGACATTGATGCCTAACATGACCTGTCTGGGAAAATCAGCAGGCTTCATGTCTGCACCCCCCCACCCCCGGTGGGGCCCTGGTGAGTCAGGGCAGGCCCTAGGAGCCCCGGGCATGGCTGCTGCTCTCCACAGCTCCCACCTCGCTGGACACAAGAGTCGCTGTATCTGGTGTGGAGGACACACACCCTAACACTCGGGAGGTAGGGCGTGGTGGCACTGGGAGCAGGCTGGCAAGCAGCAGGTGCTCATCAGTGACATCTGTGGGTCAAACACTTCTTCCCACATCGGGAGCTGAGGGACACCCAGAAATAGGATCTCGGAAGCTTCGCCTCTTAGTTGTCAAGTGAGATGTAGGTGGAAGCGTGTCATAAACCATCCAGCTCTCCTGCCAGGACATCCACCATTCATCCTGGGTGGTGAGCAGTGCCCTCTGCCCAAGGGGTGGTTTTTAAACATAAATACTCCGTGTGGGGCTGCGAGCTGCGAGCTCAGGGCAGGGTGTGGGTGAGCCCTCAGCACTGGCACGGTGGGCATTTGGATATTGACACACCTTTGTGGGGGGGGGGGGCAGGGACTGTCCTGAACTTTATAGTGGCATCCCTGCCCTCAACTTGGCAATGCAAAAATATCTCCAGACTTTACAAATTGGCAATGTCTGGGAAGGGTATAACCTCTGCTACGCAAGAACTGCTGTATTGGGAATGAATTCCCACTTTTCCTTTGGGAGCTCTGTGGGTTATGGGTCAGCTGCTGACTACAAGGTTGGCAGTTCGAACCCCTCAGGCCCTGGGAGGGAGGGAGATGAAGCCATGTGTTCCCATCAGAGTGACAGTCTCAGAAACCATACATAGGGTCATCAGGAGTCAGAAAGGACTTGATGGCAGTGGGTTGGGTTTGACCCGGAGTGGGCAGGGGGCAGGGTGGGAGGGAATGTTATCGAGTGCTCTAAAATCAGTGTAAGTCTTCTTGGTAGAGAACAGGTCAATTCCAACTCACGGCAGTCCAGTGCACTCCAGCTCATGCAAACTCACTGCCAGGGCATCAGTTGTGTCTCACAGAGACCCTACAGGCCAGAGGCTGCCCTATGGGTTTCAGAGACTATAACCCTTCACAGGAGTAGAGAGCCAAGTCCTTCCCCCTAGAGGAGCTGGTGGGCTCCATCTGCCCAGCCGGCAGCTAGCAGCCTGACTTGTAACCCACTGTGCCACCAGGGTCCTAAGGAAAGGACCAAAAAGAGAATGGGTGAGAGCAGGTTTTGAATTGCTCCATGAGCAGGAAGGATCGCCACCTTGGAGGTGCATTCCCCCACACGCACTGCATGTCACCCCCCACTGCACGTCAAAGGTCTGGCAGAAACGCACCCTGTCAGCATGAAAGCAATTTCTGTGGTTTCCAAACCAAACCTTAGGATGAATATTTAACACATTCCAAGTGCCAACAGAATGCCACCCTCCCAGCCAAGTCTGCCCAGATCCAGATCTGACAGCTGTCAGTACCCAGACCTCCTGGGCCTAGAAGGGGTGCCAGGCTCTCAGAGCAGGGCATCTGAGTGGTGCCAGGCTCAGAGAGGGCTCTGAGGCAGGCAGGGGTCCTGTGACCCAGGTGGAGCTGCAGCCAATGTCCACAGGGGCTGTGCCAGCACCTTCGCCCTGTTGGCCTGGCTGGGCTGGAGGCATGTGGGGTGGACAGGGCGCCTACCACGCAGACAAGTGGGGCTGCCAAGAGGGGTCCCGGAGCAAGCATAGACTGGAAGCTTCCGGTTGCAGACTGGCTCAGTGAAGGCCTCTGAAAGGGGTTCTTTGTCCCTCTGCTCACCACCCTCCCTCTGCCCAGATCCAGGGCCTGCAAGAAAGCTGGTTTCCTCATGCCCAGGGAAGTCTTGACCCCAGGATTCAGTGCATACTCCCAGGTCAAGGAGAAGCCCCTGGCAATGGACTCTCTCTGTTGCAGGCCTAGTGATAGCCAGAAAGATGCCCAAGTGATGCTTCAGAATACCAGCAATGCTAACAAGAGAGCCCTTCAAGGGAAAAGCTCTTCCATCAATGCCCAGCCCTCTCTGGGCCCCCAAAGCTGCCCTCTCCCTCTGCCCCAACGCTGCCTGGCCCCAAGTGCCCTACCACAGTGGGGAGATTAAAACACAAACTTTAGATTCATACAAATCTGAATCTAAATTCTGGCTCGATCACCTACTAGGGAGTACCCCCCCCCCCCCCCCCCAAAAAAAAAAAATAGAATTGCACTGGGCAGACCAGAGCTTTCATAGTACGCATTTTTCCCACTAGGCAATCATTGAGCAACTTACTCTGAGTTAGTGCATCCAGTGGCATCACCTGGGAAGTGAATTTTTTTCTGGCCACAGTGAATTTTTTTCATAAAAGCAGTTTCGCTGGAACCTTGTTTTTTGTGATGGCCGATTTAAGAGAACACCATGCAGCTGTGAAATTTTGCTTCCTGCTCGGGAAAAATGCCACAGAAACGGCTGTGATGTTGAACACAGCTTACAAGGACAGCGCCATGGGAAAAACGCAAGTGTATGAGAGGTTTTCTCGTTTCAAAACAGGTAAACTATCAGTTGAGAACACACCTCGCCTGGACCTCCCAAGCAGATGAAAATGTCGACTCGTAGTGCATTTGGAGTTTGTTCCACCAGGTCAGACTGTTCATCAACCTTTCTATCTAGAGGTTCTGAAAAAGATTGCATAACAGGGTGGGACCAAAAAGGCCTGATTTGTGGCAGATGGGGGTTGGTTTTGCCACTATGACAATGCACCTGTTCATGCAGCCATCTCAGCGTGCCAGTTTTTGGCAAAAAACAGCATGCCTCTCTTGCTCCATGCACCTTATTCACCCGAATTTGCTCTGTGTGACTTCTTTTTGTTTTTGTAAATGAAGAGGGACATGAAAGGACAGCGATTTGGAGACATAGAAGAGGTGAATTTAAAATCGAGGGAGGTGCTGTCAGGCATCCAAACAGATGAGTTTGAAAAATGTTTCCAAGAATGGAATCGCAGATTTGACAACTGTATTAAGTGTCGTGGAGAGTACTTTGAAGGTGATAAAGTTGTTTTGTAAAACATGTTAAATACATAGCTTTGAAAAAATAACTCTGGGTTTTGGGGGGTGCCTCCTCATATTAATAAGCCTGTTGCCTTCACATCAGCGCCACCTCACGGCAACCCCGTGAGTGTCAGAGTAGAACTGGCTTCTTTTGATTTTCAAACTGATTTTTCTAACGCGGAGTGACAGGTCTTTCTTCTGAGATACCTTCGGGTTAGCCCTTGAGCACTTAACTGTTCATCACCCAGAGAGTCCCTGCCCACTTATTAAAACTCACTGCCATAGGGTCTGTTCTGACTCGTGGCGATCCTCTAGGACAGGGTAGACCTGCCTCTGTGGCTTTCTGAAACGGTAACTCTTTATGGGAGTAGAAAGCCTCATCTTTCACCCGTGGAGCAGCGGGTGGTTTCGAACTGCTAACTCTGCAGCTGGCAGCCCAAAGCATAACCATTACACCTCCAGGGCTCCTGCCCACCTATAGGCTGTGTCAATTTCAGGGCTTCC
>NW_022103968.1:62483240-62520575 GCF_000313985.2 Echinops telfairi | reverse complement strand
ACACACAGTAGTTATGGCAACACTATTGCAATGGCTCGAGAGAGCGCTGAGAGACCTCATGCCTCATCTTCCCGCTGGTCTCTGGCCTCCATTGTCTCCCCTCAAATAGACGCTGGACACTGCCATCAGAAACTGCCCCCTGTGTCCCTTCTATGTGCAAGAGCCTGTGCTACTGCCTCTCGGGCCCCTCCCCACTGCCGCACTGCCAGTGTGCCCTGCAGGTCTCTACGCCAGCCTCCCACAGGCAGGGCAGCCTCCTCACTCCTGCCTCCCCCAACCCGCCACTGCACCAAACCACCTTCTCCCCTGAGGCTGGCCTCAACGCTTACCTCCCCAAGAAAGCCTTCCTCCCCACCCCTTAGAGGGGTTGCCGCCTCCCCTGAGCTCCCTCCACACCGCCCTCAGGGGTTCCCTCAGCTTGCAGCCAGGCCCACACTTTGTAACAAGCCCTTGCCAAAAGCTGGAAACTACTGCTCCTTCTGTTTCAAACCTCCCCCTACTCCTGCCACTTGAAGAAGCCATAAGCAAAGGGACCAGGCACCAGGAGGCACGAGAAAGAGAAGTTCATCCAGCCCCCCCTCCCCCCCATGGTATGGGACTGGGGGGACAGAAAGGCAGTCCTATCAGTCACCTGGTGCTGCATGCATATTTATGACACACCACAGGCTAATGAAAAGACAGACTAGACAGGAGCATTCTCCCAGCTGCTCCTGAGAACTACAGGGGCGAAGGCCTCATCAAACAAGGTTCTGTCTCTCTAAGGACCTCTGCCCCGCTCTGGCTCGGGACAATGGGACAGCACCTCCCGGCACCCGGATTTTCTTGCTGATCACAGCAACACCGCACAGCCCAGGAAACCAGGAACAGATGGGGCCTGAGGTAGGTGGGCGCTCCTGGGGGAGAGTCCAGTGAAACTCTTTATGCTGGCTCTGTGAAATTCCCGAAGGACATCCGTGCTGCAAGCACCCCAGCCAAATAGAAGTTCTCCTGCACAATGGACAGGATGTGCTGCTCACCCCACACACACACCGAGACTGGATAAGAGGCTGTCCGCCTCCCCCCACTCCCCCAGCTCCCTTCCCCAGGCTGGAGTCCAACACTGGCTGTCCTCCTGCTCCTAAGAAGCCCGCGCCCCACCTTCTACTTCCTGTCCCCCAGCCTCAGTCTGTTGTCCCAGCACCAACTCGGTAGGCCCCAGTCAACCTCTGGGCCGGGAGCTTGTCCTCTGGTCGACAGCCTCAAGGAGGCGGCTCTCCAGAGTAACCAGGGTTCGGCTGCACCCTTTGCCCATCCCAAGGCCCTTTCTGTTGTCACATCCACCTGGGAAATCAGTGATGAGGAGAACATGCCGCACAGCACCTTCGGGAACCTCAGAGAAGACCGCTCCGCCCCTCTTCCCCCAAGTCCTGGGAGGTTGTTAAGAGAAGGAAGGTGGAATTCTACTCGAGGAACAAGTTCCTGTCACTCTCCCAATCGCCCTTCTGTGCCTTCGGTGTCGCATCTCAGAGGCAGGTCTCATCTGTTGCCATTGTCCCAGGAGCCCCTACCTCCACCTTCAGCTTTGAACCTAGCCAGCCTCCCAGTGGGTCTAATGAGGGCCTTGCCAAGGGCACACAGCACCCCAGAATCCCCATCTGGGTACCCACTCCTTGCAGGAAGCTCCGGGACTAGCACCAGGCACACGCGTACTGCCACTCCTGAGTCCCCTACTGGCCTGGGCCACCCACTGGGGATGACAGCTCTGGCCGCAGACTAGAGAAGGAGGCTTGTGGGGAGGCTGCAGAAGGCGGGGGGCTCTGCAGTGCGACAGAGCCAGTCCAGCTCAGCAGCTGGGGGACCAGTTCACAGCCAGCTCTCTGCGCCTCGGTTCCTGAGTAAGAACCAGGCGTGGTCCCCCTCTCTAGAGGGTTACTGTGAGGCCGAGTAAATGGGCTCACAGTTTTAAAGGGTCTGGCTGATGAGGGTTGTTATATGACGTCATTCCACGCGTCTGTGCGCACACCCGGGCAGTGGCGGGAGTGCCTGCGTTTCTCTGCGTCCTGCCAATGGAAGCTGTTCTTGGCTTCGAGCTTCACTGCCTGCTTTCCCGGAACAGCTCCTGGTCCACCTCACCCCAAACACACGCCAGCTACGACCCAAGACAACATTCCAGCCACAGCAGCTAGTGTGCGGAGGGCAACCTCCTCCGCTACGCAGGCCAAGCCTAAGGTGTCAGGACAGGAAACAGCCCTTCTGTCTTTAGTCTTAAGAGCAGGAAGCGTAGGAATCTGTGTTTGGCGGTTGTCTCCCCTGCTGCCGTCCAGAGAAAGCCTGCCTCCTGCGGGATTGTAGAGCTTCTAGTGGCCATGCCGAGATGGAGAAAGTCCCCCTGTGCCAGTGGCCCCAGGATCCGCCCTGCCGCTCACGTCTCGCTGAGTCTGTGGTACCGCGAGCAGCTCCCTCCAACAAATCCCCTCCGGCTGAAGGTGCTGTGAATTGTCCACGGATGTCTGTCACTTACCACCTCAAGGGCCCTGACTAGTACCTCACCCTGCCTGGGGCCTGGGGCCCACTGAGACAGCTCAGGACCTGGCTCTTCACAAGTGAATGGGTAACAGCAAAGACCTGGGTCTCCCAAAACCTGTTCCACTCCCCCAGAGCCACTGACCTACTGCATGTGCACCCAACTAAAAGAAGCTAAAGGAGGCGGGGAGCAGTAGATGTCTTCGTGGAGGGACCCAAGACTAGAGGGCTTCTCTAAAAGATGAGACAAAGAAGGCAGGACATCGCCCAGAAAGAGCGCATGGTTGTTTGCCTTCGACGACCCGCCCTCAGCCACTCTGCACTCCAGTGTTCTCCTCACACCCCAACGCCCCACCCAGAAGCCAGGGAGTCAGAGCAGGTAGCAAGGGCAGCCCCGGTTGGGGGACAGTCTCACCTCGCAGCTGTTGGAAACTCTCTTTCAGAGGTAGTCTCCAAGGTGGGCCCGCCGCCCTGATCCAGGAGCTGAGGGCTCCATTTTTAAATGAGAAAAACCATCAGCCCCCTGCCACCTGGCACCCACCATGGCTCTCTTATACCCGGTCCGGATCTTGACATTTGATAAAGGGGATGGGAGTGGGGGAGTCTGTACTTGAGTGGAAACAATGCTTTGTCCGCAGTCCCATTCCCCCTACCAGATTCCAATTCTGGTAGAACTTTACAGCCGCGAGGCGCTGCACTTTACAAGGAATGCCCTCGTTGTTGCCAGGTGCTGTCAAGTGGCCCTGCCTCGTAGCGACCCTCGCCCTCTCCGTCCAGCAGAACGACATCCGCTCGGCCTGTGCCAGCCTCACCGTCCAGCTGGAGGCCATGGAGGAAGCCACGGGGTCGTCCCTCTTGTCGACGGCCTTCCTCTTGTTCGCTGCCCCACAACTTCCCCGAGCAGACGTCCACCGCCAGGGACTGGTCTCTCCCGACTCCACTTCCAAAGCACACGGGATGAAGTCTTGCCATCCTTGCCTCCCAGGAGCCTTCTGGCTGCACTTCTTCCAAGTTAAATCTGTCTGCCCTTTGGGCAGTCCGTGGTACTCGCCATAGCCTTTGCCAGCACCGTAATTCCAATGGATGGATTATCCGTCTTCCTTACTGTCAAAGTGCCCAACTTTCACAAGCATTGAGGTGACTGAAAATATCATCATGGCTTGGGGCAGGTGCCCCTGAGTCCTCAAAGTGACATCCTCGCTCTTCAACACTCTCAAGAGGTCTTGGCTGCTTGAAAAATGGAATCCTTGCCAACTGACTGAAGTGCAGGCCTCTATAGACATACAAATACTCTTTCCTCCAGTGAGGGCTGAATTATCTTCCCTCCTACCCAATAAGGGGTAGGAGGCATGTTTTTTGCCTCCATTTTCCCGTTTGTTTTCATATTCATGAGCTTGATGTTTCCAGGAGTTCCTGGGTGGCGTGGCTGCTAACTAAAACTCGGAGGTTGTGTCCACCTGGAGGCATGTCAGAAGAAAGGCCTGGCATCTGTTTGCAAAGTCAGCCATTGAAGACGCAGTGGGTGGAGTGCGATCATGAGTCTCTCCCCGTCCAGAGCGAGGAAAAGCAACGAGAAACAAAAGCAGTCCAAAGGATGAATGGGCCCGTCATACCCCAGCCTCCACGACCCCGAGACCAGAAGGGCTCATTGGTGCCCACTTACCCGCTGCTCTGAAAGGGATCCCAGTGGCGGTCCTGGATAGAGCGGGAGGAGAACATGGACCCAAACTCACCATCATGAAAAAGAGCCGGTGCATGGGTTGGAGAGAGACTGGTGGAACCCCCAGGACTGTGCCCTGTGCCACCTTCAAGCCTGGCATTGAACTCACCCCTATGGCTCAATTTTCAGCCAAACAATAGAGAGGTCTATAAACTGAACAATTCCACAATGCCAGGGAGGTACGGCACTCTTGATACCAATCAACCAGGTGAGACCAGAGAAGCGCATCCACCCAAGGACAGAGCTCAGAAGGCAGGATGGGATGGGGGGGTGGGAAAGGTGGAATGGAACGGGAAACACGGTAAAAGTAGGATGAGGGAGATGACATGGCAAGCATTGCAATCAATGAAATGGAACAAAATGTGTATGAATTGTCGACTGGAAAACTGGTTTGCTTTGGAAACCTTTACTCAAGTCACCACAAAGAGTTGAAGGAGAGAGACCCTGTGGAGCTCACTTCACAAATGGAGCTGCCCTGAGTTGGGTCAACTTGATGGTAACTGGCACCAGTAACATGAGAAGGCTTCAATAAGTTCACGGGAAGATTGCATGAAAAGATAAGAGAATTTCCCCCACAAACTTCTGACGTCCTTTCGTCAATGGTGCTGCCCTGGGGGTTCTCTTTCCAGCTGGTTACAGCCTCTGCGGGGGGGTTTGTTCTCTGATCTATGAGTGGAGTAAATTCTTCATCACATAGTTGCTTGTATTTCTGAAGGAGCTTCATGAACTTAACCTTTTCCTGAGAAGTATCTCTCAAAGAACTGAAGGACTCGGGGGCTTCATCTACGGCCTGCTCACACCCCTGGGTTCTCTTTCCCCAGCTTCAGAACCCCCACGACCCAGGCTCCTGGCACCCGAGGCCTCCCAGGGGTCTTCCCTCCCCCTCCCTACGCCTGCTGCCCCAGGGCCCAACCAAGACCTCGCTGGGCCACTCACTCAGGCCAGTCGTGCTCAGCTGTGTCGTCTCAGGCCAAGCCCAGAACTTGCAGAGAATCTGGGGTGGGGGCTGGGGGTGTGGGGGGGGAGTGTCAAGTGTGCTGGATGTGTTCATGCCCATATCCCTTCTCCCCCTCCCCTGACCTCTCTCAAACAGCTCCAAGCTGTAGCCGTTGCCCGCTGGGTCCCTAACCGCATGCCAGGTACAAGGGGAAGAAGAATAGCCGCTTCCAAGTCAGGAGTCGGCGAGGAACAGGCTTTCTGACGCCCACCCTTCTCTGGGGCGCCTGGCATTGGAGCCTGTTTGGGTGGCACCACCCGCCCCTGATCGATTCAAATATCGCCAGCTGAAACCCCATGCTGATCACTGCTCGTGTCCCAGCCACACTTTACTCCCACCCTCACGGATCACCTACCAGGTGCCATGACTCCGGACAAGCCTGTGAGAGTCTTCAGAGAAACACTGTGCTCAATGGCTGCTTTGTGCTGGGACTCAAACTCCTACCCTCTGCCCTCAAGGGACTCACATTTAGGTAAAGAGATAAATGTCAACTTACACATGACATGCAAACCAGATGATAATGATCATAGAAAGCATTGCTTGAATGTTCCATGTGCTAAACATTTGACCCTTCAAAGTTCATTTAACCTTTCCAACAAACTCATGGGCAGATACCAGTGTGGGGTCCCTGAAAGGCCCCAGGATCCCCACCCCTATCCTCAGCCCCTGGGTGAGTCTCCCCCTCCTTATAGCAGACATTTTCTTCAGGTGGTAAGGCTAGGAATGTCCGGTCAACTCTACCAGAAGCAAGGCCCCGAGCACTGTCTAACTGGGTCCTGAATATGTCCGCAGGCTCCACCTTGCCAGGAGCTGCTGTAGATGGCCTGGGGGCCACCTTATTACAGGGGTGTCCAGCCGAGAGCCCCAGGCAGACCTGGGTGCTGACATCAGACCGGCGCAGGCCCACTTCAGTGGGGAACTGGTTGCCAAGGGCATGCCTCCCCCAGACCCCTCCCAGCAGCAGCAGGCTGGGGAGCAGTCCGCTCTACCCCTGGGAGTCGCGGGGCACTCACGATGTTCATGAGGGTGAGGATGTAGTTCTGCACATGCTCCTTGCCGTGGAAGCGCACCACCGAGTCGTCCACCACCAGCAGCACCTCCATGCTGTAGCTGCCTGGCTTGGCGTGGCGCCGCTTCCGCTCCGCGGTGCCCAGCGGGTCCCCCACCAGGCCCAGCAGGTTGGGAAGGTCGCCGGGGCCAAAGGCTGGAAGCCAGAGGGAAAGACAGCGTTAGACCCATGGGAGGACCCCCATACACTGAAGGGAGGGCAGGACCTCACCCTTTTCTGCTGGGGGGGAAGCCTGAGCCTGTGAGTCGGGGAATGAGCTGTGGCCTGGGGACTGGGAAGCCTGTGTTCCAGGCCCATTGGCTCCTATCTCCCACTGGGTCCTCAGACAAGCCCCTTCCCTTCCCCAAGCCTCGGTCTCCTCTCTCGTGACAAAGGGGTGATCTCACAGGTTGCTCTAACACTCAGAGGTGGCGGTGGGTGACCACATGCTGGTAAAGGAAGGAAAATCGTGGTCTGTGATGGCCTGGGTAGGACCGTCTTAGGGGCTCCTGGAGTGTGTCCACACTGTCCAGTCCTTCCGAAGCACAGCCAGGGGCCTCCAATCTCACCAGCACATTTACTTCACCAAAGCACAAATATCCACCTGCTTCTAACTCAGCGACCCTACACGGGGTTTCTGACGCTGCAACTTTTTTTTAATATAGTGTTAACTTTTTTTTCACTGAAGTTGAGATTTCTTTTATTAATCACCTTTCCCCTCCCCCAACCATGTTATTAGGACATAATCCAGACTTCATACCATTCAATAGTTCATTCATATTAAGCAGTGTTGTACAATCACTACAACAAATATTTTCCAGCAAAATGTCTTCCTTCTTGTACTCCTTGATATCAGCTCCCCAGATCCCCCCACCCTAACCTCCCCTCCTGGACTCCCCAGGAACCCTTAGTCTAGTTATTGTCTCTGTAAGCTCACCCAACCTGGGTTTCATATACCGAAAAATTTAGAAAAATGCTAATCAGAGTCAAGAACACTACCAACAATAACAAAATACAACAGAGATAAGCCCCAATTTGGAGGGGGAAAAGTGGAAAATACTAAAAACCAGATCAAACTCAAAGTATAACAAAGGGAAAGCAAATGACAAGATTTTAACCATTGATCATTTTAATCTACCGTAATCATCTTTCCAATAGAGGCTGTAAATCTTTATGCTGGCAGGCAGCCTCAACTTTTTCCTCAGGAATGGTTAGTGGGTTTGAACCACTAACCTTGAAGTTATCAGCCCAGCACCTAACCCGCAGGGCCATCAGGGCTCCTTTATTTATTGAACTAAACTGAAACCGAGCCCACTGCCATCAAGTTGATTAGGACTTGTCATGGCCCTGTATTAGGGGTAGTTACCAGGTTAGTTTAAAGGAGCCCTGGTGGCATAGTGGATATGCATTGGGCCACTCACCCAAAGGATCAGCAGTTCAAAACTATCAGCCACTCGTCAGGAGAAAGATGAGGCTTCCTACTCCCATAAAAAGTTACGTCTCGGAAACTCCCAGGGGCAGTTCGACTCTGTCCTCTAGGGGTCACTATGAGCCGGCCTGGACTTGATGGCAGTGAGTTTGGTGTGAATGAGAAGGCTGGTGTACATGTGGGTCGGTTTGAACCACTGACATGCAGGTGAGCAGTACAACCCTTACCCTAAAGTGCCCCCAGAGAGCCATTCACTGGCAAGGCTGGTGATTCAAACCTGCTCGCCCCCCTGTGGGGGAGAGTGGAGGCCATCCGCTTCTGTGGAAACACACAGTCTCAGAACCCCTGTAGAGCGTGAGTCAGAACCAACCTGATCGCAGTGGGTTTGGGGTTTATTAATTTGAACTATGGAATCCAAGCGTTGCCAACATTTTCCTGAAAAAAGACCAGCTAGCAACTATTTGGGGATTTGGGGGAATATTTTGGGAAAATCCAGTGTCTTTTGCAACTCTCAGCCTTGTTGCTGAAGCACCAAACAGCCAGAAAACCAAAGCATAAGCCAAATCCGCAGAGCAGAATCGTGGCTGTAATCTTAATGGACACTGACTGCTACCTCTTCCTCCCCCAGAAAACCCTGACCTTTCAGCCAGCAGCCCTGTGCTGAACCACTGCACAGCCATGTCTCCTTAGAACAACCACCACACGCTGTAGTTCCACGAATGGCCATCTCTGTCCCAATAAAACTTGAGTGACAGGAGCAAGTGGTAGACCACCTCATCGAACCCTTACAGGGCAGTCTGGTGAGCAGCCCCATTATACAGATGAGCAAGGTGCGGTGCAACACCCCTTGTCTGGTGTCCGAATCCAAAGCCCATTGCTCAGAACCACTCCCCATCTGCCGCGGCCCCTCCCTCTTGAAATGCACACATGCTAGAGAAAGGTAACCCCTTAAGCCATGGTCAGTCATTGACACTATAGTCTGAACGAGGACTGGAGCAGGAC
Source organism: Echinops telfairi (assembly GCF_000313985.2). Lineage (NCBI taxonomy): Eukaryota > Metazoa > Chordata > Mammalia > Afrosoricida > Tenrecidae > Echinops > Echinops telfairi. The sequence continues at coordinate 62,511,877 of NW_022103968.1, read as the reverse complement.
TGGGTGGGCAGTGAGGTGAGGGTGTATGAGGCCTCTGTTGGGAGGGAAATCACTCCGAAGGTTAAGCAAGCAGGATAGGAGGAAGGGTCTTCAGAGTCTTCGTATGCATGACTTCCCCACCAGCCCACCTGAGGTTTAATGCCGGGATCAGTAATCTCTCAGAACACTCTCTTAGCCAGGAGGAACACTCGAGAGCAGACCAGGCCGTGGTAGGGGGGAGGCTACATCTCCAGCACGTACCAAAGGCGTGGCTGCAGAAGGGGTCCCACTTTCTTAGGCGGAGAGACAGTGGCTGAGCGGGTAATGAAAGTGGGATCATGGAGACCACAGATCAAAAGCAATTTCAAAAGTCTGGAGGGCTACAGCCAAGCTGACTAGGGAAAGCTTCCACGCCAGAGACCGAAACCAGGGCCAGGGAGCTGGGGGGAACTTCTAGAAGAGGTGACATCTAATCCGAGGCTGAACCGTGAGCAGAAACACCCAGCTGGAGAGCAGAGAGCACAGGATCTGAGTAGAGGGAATGGTGCCCAAGAAACACAGCGTTCCTAGAGTTGGGTAAACACGGGGACACAGAGCCCTGGTGGCACCGTGGGTTAAGCGTTAGGGCTGCTCGCTGAAAGATCAGCAATTCGCACCCAGCAGCTTTTCCGAAGAAGAAAGACGGGGCAGTCTGCTATCACGAAGTCCGACATCCTTGGAAACCACACGGAGTTCCACTCGGTCCTACAGGGTCACGGGGAGTCATCATGGACTCGATGACAGGGGTTGGATGACACTCAGGAGCAAGCACCCACCACCCTTGAGGTAAGTAACCTTGCGGATGAACCGGTGGGTGAACCTGAGCTCTATCTCTGGCCATGGGCACTTCAGGGACTACAATCTGAGCACAGGGGACAAGGGATGACCGGGCTGTTTTCTTCCTGTTTTCCCTTGAGTTCGTGGCACGAAAGGAGTCCTTGGGTGACGCAAGTGCTTCACTGCGAACTGAAGAGTTGGGGGTTCAAGTCCAGCCAGAGATGCTGCAGAAGAAAGTCCTGGCCACAGACTCCCCAAACAGCAGCCAATGCCAACCCTGGGGAGCACAGTTCCCCTCCACACGCTGAGTCAGACTCAACTCTAGGGCCACGCGTGTCCGTGGCACCAGCGTGCAAAGAGAGCCCTGTGGCCACCAGCAGGAAGCCCCGACCGCTGGCCGTCTGGGCGGAGCGCAGCCTGGAGAGCTTGGCTGGGTGTGGGGCTCCACTCACCCTCACCGAGTGGGGGGCCCTCTGCAGTGCACCCGGCACTCAGTGCCCTGACATCTGGGTCCACAGAGAGGGCAGAAGGTCCTGAGACCGATTCCTGGGATGGGGAAGGGTCCTCGGGAGGGGGGAAGCAGGCTCGCTCCATGGAGTAGGGAGAAGGAATTAGCAGCCACCCTACATGTGAACAGGATAAACTCCAGACTTGCAGCCTACGGGACTAGGTAGCTCAGCCTGTGGTTGCCTGGCTGTCATTATTTACGGGGGCAGAACGCCTCCTCTTTTTACCGGCTGGCAGCATAGTACAAATGAAATAAACACTCAACGTGCCCCCTTTCTGCTGGGTCAGCCAGGAGGGAGGTTCAGGGAGTCAGGCATGGAATTGGGTTTCCCCAAAATATGTGCTCACCCCCATCCCTGCGAATGTCAGCCCCCTTGGGAATTGAGTTTTTGTTCTGTTCATAAGGCCCTACCACGTAGGCAGTGCCCGAAAGACCTAATCACTTCTGAGTTGTAAAGAGAGCAGGCATGGCACAGAAGGAAGTGGTGGGGGCGGGGATGGGGGTTCCGCCATAGGACAAGGGCTCAGGAACCGAGGGCTGCCGCTGCCGCTGCCGCTGCCACCACTGCCACCGGGCTACAGAAGCTGAAAGAAACTCAGAGCCACTGCCTGAATGTGGACTCCCAGCCTTTGGACCTGCGAGCAAATACATCTCTGTTCCTTTAAAAGCACCACTAGAGGCATTTTCGTTAGGGCAGATGGAGGAAACCAAAACACCAGGTCACATAGCCCGTTACCTGGACAGAATCTACACCCAGGTCTGCTCTCCCCATCACCACCACCTTCAGGGAGCCACGTGGTCCGTCCACCCTCAACACAGCCGTGGAGGGACCTGGGAGGGAGGGGCAGGGAGTCTGCTGACATCAGTCGCAGACACTGGGCGCATCCCAGCCACATTCTCCCCATTATGTCTCTCAGCCTTCTGGCCAGAAGTAGGGAGCCCTTGGGGCACATCAGGACCAGCTGGTAGTGCTGAGAGGCTTGGAATGTGCCCGCCCAAGCAGCCCGATGTGAACAATTGGTACCACTTTAGAAAACCATTTGGCAGTTCCTCAAAAAGTTACACACAGAGCTACATATGACCCACAGTATATGCCCAAGGGAAGTACAAACATGTCCCCACACACCCTTGTTCACACAGCGGTATTCCTAATCGCCCAAACGTGGGAATGACTGAGCCGCTCATGCCCTGGTGAATGGATAAGCAAAAGGTGTTGTGGCTGCACCGTGGAATAGCACTCCGTCACAGAAAGGAAGGCGTGCTGGTACCCTATGGCAGGGATACCGCTTGGGAACATTCTGCTCAGTGAAAGAACTCCCCGAGAAGATCCCTTCTTATCTACAAAATGCCCAGAGGAGACAAAGCCACAGAGACAGCCAGTGGAGTCGTGGTTGGCAAGAGACTGGGGAGAGGGCAGATGGGAGTGACTGTCCAGTAAGGGTCTTGGCATGGCTTCGCCAGAGAAGCGAGCCCAGCGAAGCTGACTTATCTCAAGGAAATGGTTCACACAGTTGGAGAGGCTGGCCAGTGCCCAGTCCATGGGTCCCGTGTCCGTCTGAAGGCCTCCCCTGATTTGCACAGCTGCAGGGACAAGCAGTGAGCCCAGGAGCAGCAGGCAGGAGGGCAGGTTGCTGGCTGTGGGGGCTGATGAACCCGGGGTTGGCAGGCAATAGGGCTCATAGCCTGTGGAGCCTAACAATCCCAGGTCAGCAGGTAATATGGCAGGCCACTGATTCAAGGCCAAAGAGCCAGAAGTCAGATGAGATGAGTCAGACGGAGAATCCAAATAACGTGAAACTCCAGGGAGCTGGGCTGGAATGTCCACATCGATTGGAAGCAGGCCACACACACATACACACACACACACACACACACACCCGAGAAACTCCCTTTCAACTGACTGGCTGCTCACAGCAGATCTCATCATTGATGGGCTAGAGCTATGTAACCATGTGGCCGGCCACATGGTTACACACTTCCACATTTCTTTATAACTGCCAATCCACTGAGAATCATGACCCAGCCACGTTGGCACACAACTTTAACCGTCCCAAGAAGATGGTGGATGTAATAGAAATGTTCTGGAATGATCTTTCTTTCTTTCTTTGCGGCAATGGCTTCTTGCCCTTGTGCATGCCCTAAAAACAAAACACAGAATGACACACTTCCACATTTCTTTATAACTGCCAATCCACTGAGAATCATGACCCAGCCACGTTGGCACACAACTTTAACCGTCCCAAGAAGATGGTGGATGTAATAGAAATGTTCTGGAATGATCTTTCTTTCTTTCTTTGCGGCAATGGCTTCTTGCCCTTGTGCATGCCCTAAAAACAAAACACAGAATGACACACTTCCAAAGAGCTGAACTGCTGGCTTGCGTTCTCTGTGAGGTGAGCTGGGTCTCAATAATAAAGAGCAGCAGCCCTGGCACTGCGCCCCTCTTGAGGTGAGCAGCTTGGGGTCTGGGAACCGGAACTCTGGCCTGGGAGCACAGGCCCCGTTTGACCCAGTTCCCTCCTCAGAAAGGGCATGGAGGGTGGACAGGAGGTTAATGGGGTCATAGGGTGAGGAAGGACACGGTAGCATTGGGAGATGAGAACATCTGGGAACATCACCTCCAGGGCCAAGGAGGTGTCCACAGAGGCATCCAGCTGGGCTCCACTGTACAGGCCTGACACACCAGTGGCCGTGAGGGGTCGGGGATGGCTGTGGCTGCGGTTTCCAGAAGTGAACATGGACGTAACCTCTCTCCCAGTTCGGATGAGGCTCAAAGGAGAGCTAAGAATTTCTTCACTGGTGGAAAAAAAAAAATCTGAGCTGCTCAGAGTGTGAGGTAGGGACTCCCTGAGTCGGGCAGCACTGTGAGAGCTGGCATGGGGCTGGACTCCACCTCCACCCAGCTCAGGGTCAGTCTTCCCTGTGGCCCATCATGGGGAAGGAGGTGAGGTGGCTGCCACCAGGGTCACAGCTGGGAGCTGGACTTCCACAGAGGCTCTCGCCAATGGGGTGATTTACGGCCCTTGGATTCAAAGCTGGGGGGAAAGAAAGTAAACCCAGGGGAGGGAGGGCTGGCATCTGCCCAGAGTGACCCAGGGTGGATGGGGGACGTTGGCCACCAGACCGATCAGACAGCCTATGAAGTCAGCCTGGGCTCCCCAGCCCTCGTCCCACCCCAGGCCTATCAAAGCCCCCCAGGGCTCAGGGGGAGGTGACTTCTCTTATTAGTGACACTTGAGAGAGCAGCTGGCGCTTCAAAGGAGGCACCACATTTGGGGACAACTGCTTCCAGGCATTCCCTCACCCAAGGCCCAAGCCTGCCAGGGTCCCAACGTCAGGGTGGGGTCCACTCCCCACCAGCCGGTCCAAGGGGCACTCTCACCTGCTCTAGGCTGAGGGGGCTTCATGGTACAGCTATGTCCAACTGTGAAGTTGGCCATAAACCCAGGCCCAGCATCCCCTCTAAGCCACTTCTGCTCTCTCAGCAATGAGTCCCGAGTCCCTGGGTGTGCCAGCTCCTAGACGGGGGTCTGGGGTGCAGGGACCCCCTGTCCTCAGCGGACCCCCCGTCCCAGCAGGCCCGTGTTGCTGTGCACCATGGGGTGGAAAGGTGAGGGAGTATCACTGAATCAATGTGGCAAGGATGCTGTCCGCCACAAGAGCACCCAGGCATCAGGGACCGTGTACACGCATGCAAGCTTCATGCTAGCATCTTTAGGTTTGCCCCCACCAAACACAACCGCCTGACCAGGTAGACAGTGACCATTGTCCCTTCACTCATTAGGGAAAGCAGGCGCAGCCATGGTAAGTGACTTGCCTGGGGCCACAAAGCCATCTGTGTTGGGGCCATGATTTCCAAATGGTCTCTTGACTGCAAAGCTGACCTTGATGACCACACACTGGCCAGTCTCTTTGTGATGCCCTGAGATTTTCCTTCTTGGGCCCCCAGCGGGTCGAGACAATTTTAATAGGCGTGAGCTAACTGTGGCCACTCTTCCATCTGCCGTGGCTCAGAAATAGCCTTGCAAAGCAATGCTAAGGCCCTCAGAGAACTCCAGGGGCCCCTAGAGCAGAGTTCCAGGGGCACAGGTGACTCCATGGACTTCCGATTCCAGCCGGCCATAGAACTCTGGAAACTTACCGGAATTCCTCAGCTAGAAGAGTGGGTCCCCATGGCCAGGCCCATGGAGCAGACGAGGAGAAGAGGTCCCCTGCCATCAGTGGACTCCAATTCACAGAGACCCTACAGCCCGAGGATCCAAACCAAAATCTCACTGCCATCTCGTCTATTCCAAGACATGGGGACAGGCGGCATGGTGGCTATGCATTAGGCTACTGACCATACGGTCAGCAGTTCAAAACCATCAGCCACTCCTTGGGCAAAAGATTAAGCTTTCTATACTGCCCTGGAGGTTCTGCTCTGAGTAGCCTGATGTTCAACAAAAACAACCAAACTCCTCGCCATCTCATAGAGAACCTATAGGACAGGTAGAGCTGCCCCCTGTGCGTTCTTGGGACTGTAACTGTCTACGGAATTAGAAAGCCCCATGTTTTTCCCCAGGAGCGGCTGATGGTTTCAAACTGTAGACCTCGTCCTTAGCAACCCTCTTTGTAACCACGGCACCACCAGGGCTCCTGGCCTATGGTTTGGAGTTGCCAAATGAAGGCCAGAAGTTGTGTACGCCCTACCCGGAGGGAGGTGTGGGCAGAAGTCGAGTGGGTCCCCGAGCCTACCTTCATTGTGCAGGTCACCGTGCGGCTCTGCCCACTCCTGCTGGCCAGCCTCCCGGCGGTACACCACATGCGTCCTCCCGCTGGCCTCCTCCGCCTGCTGCCCCCGCTCCAGAGGCTCAATGAAGTAGTCGGAGGTGTCCGTGCGGATCAGGCCGGCCTGAAGCAGGGCGGCCAAGGGTGGCAGGGGAGAGAGAAGACGGGTGAGTACGCAGCAGGCACACAGAGGAGTATTTGTGTACGCCACCAGCGCGCCCAGGGGCTCTGCTGAGACCAAGAAGGGAGCAGGACAGGGAGCAGCACGGAAACTCACCTCCCTTTCCAGCATGGCAGGCCACTTTCACTGCCCCCCAAGCCTGGGGTTCCAGCTAACTTTCCATCAAAGGCCTCATTGTTTCCAAAGGGGTGGGGCGCAGGAGTCCCTGCTATCAGGGACACACACACACACACGCACATGCACACACACACACACACACACACACACGTGAGCACCACATTCCAGCTCCAGGATGGGAGAAACTAGCAGCAAGGGCTAACTGTCTCTAAGGTGCGTGCTGGCCTCTGACTCCAACACGGAACACTATTAACTGTGAGTTACGGCTCTCGTGCGTGTGTCCACACACAGGGAAGTGGACACGTGAGCACTGCATTCATAAACACTCACCCCACCGAGGAATAGCGAGTGTGTGCCAGGGACCAACCAGCCAAGGGACGGCAGCCCGGGTGCAGACTCTATTTGTTTATAACCTAATTATTTGCCTGCATAAAAAGATTTCCTTCCCTAAAAGGCAAATATTAGCCTTGGAAATAAAAACTTCACCCTGGCCAAGTCCAGCCAAGGTGTAATTAGCGCCTGATGAAGGGCTGTCACCAGAGGGACCTGTGTGTGAAACCCAGATGCGTGTGGACATGGGCACAGCTGCTCACACAGATACACGTCATCTCTGTAAGCTAATACAGCCAGCCCACCTCCCACAGTGCCTGGAAAATCATAGGCACTCAGATAAATATTTGCTGGATTGGTTCACTCAATCAACAAATACCTATTGAATGCCTGCTGTGCCAGCCACCGCTCCAGGCACTGGGGATGCAGCTGTGGGCGTCGAGCAGTGAAGGTAGAAATGGTTTTTGTGCATTTATTGGACCTTCTCTGTATGAACAGAAGCTGTCCTGCCCCCTAAAGCAGCCACCTGATGCCCGTGGCTTTACCCGCGCCCCCCTTCAGTCTAGTGTGAGGTTGTGTCTTTAGGAAGAGCCTTTAAGACCTTTATGGGACTAGAAGGTGTCTTCCCTAGAGGCCCTTCCTACACCTGCCTCCAGGCAGTCTTTACTGGGAGGTGCGTGGCTGATGGGACTGTCTCAGTGGTACACAGGGCTGCTGGAACTGGCAGCTAACACAAAGGCTGATGGTTCGAATCCACCCAGATACACCTTGGAAGAAAGGCCTGGCGATCCACCTCTGGGGGAAAACCTGACCATGCACAGTTCTCCCGTGACTCCTGCGGGCTCGTCACGAGCTGCAATGGACGCATCAGCAACTAGTGCTGGGGTGATGCCCGACGGGGGAAGGGACCTATGTGGGTTATCCAGTGCGTCTGGGCACATCCAGTCCACTGCAAAGATGTCACTCCCTGCTGATGGAGGCGTTCTGGCCCCAATTCCTCCCAAGAGAAGCCTGCAAGGCCAGCGTGCAGTCCCAGGCATGTGACAGCCAGGGAGGCAGCTGTTGCCATAGACACCACCTTGTCTCTGAGCCAGCTCAGTTTGTCAGCAGGTGACTATCGACTGCTAGTGTCACGTCCGTTGAAAGCCCCAAACCCAAATTCGCCATGCCAATTCACAGCGACCCTGCAGGACAAGGCAGACCTGCCCTGTGGCCTCTGTCTTCTCCCAGGGAGCGGCTGCTGGCTTTGAACTGCTGACCTTGCGGGTCACAGTTCAACTCATAACCACGACACCACCAAAGCTGGAATCGTTTCTCCACTGGTATGGATCTGTGGGGATCTGTGTTTATTTTAAAACTGCATGTGTTGATGCGTAAATGGAGAGGCAAGGCTCCACTGAGTCAACAAACCCCCCTGGGAGAATGCCACCCAGAGAGCCCGGTCCTCACCCAGGGTCAGAACACATGCTGATGGACAAGCAGAAGCCCAGGCTCCATCTGGGCCGAGTCAGGTAGAGAGAAAGGAGCCCTAGGGCCCCAGTTGAAATTTAGGCAGGTGCCAGGGGCACTTGGCTGCAGGTTCTCTGGGAAAGGTTTTTTGACCTTTGTCAAATGTTCCGGTTGGGCTCTGGCTCACAGCTGGCACAGGAGAGCCCAATTCAAGATGGTGGTCCAATGGAGCCAGGTGCGGAGGGTCCAGGCAGCCCACCACCTCCCAAGGAGAGCACATTCTTCAGTCTAAACATAGTCTGGAAATTCCATTATGAGGGTTTTACTGCCACAGACCACGCTTGGCCGGCTGTCCCGCATCAGGGCCTAGGTGTCCAGCAAATCTTGCTTGAAAACGGTCCACCGTCAGAAAAGCAAGACGGCCCTCAGCAACCTCGGGTTGGGGGGTTGCGGGGGGGGTTAGGGTTCGGACCCGGTTCCCCCTTGGGGTTTTCTTACTTTCTTTTTTTCCCCTTGTCCCTGCACTCCATCCCATCCCATCCCCAACACCCCTTCTAGTCCCCACTTCTCAGCCAGTGCACTGCATGGCCCATTTGCATAACAATTCTCTTAGGAAGGCGTGACTCTCAGCCCCTTGCCTGCCAGCCTACTCTCCCAGAGATGCCTCAACCATCCACCCATTTCCCTGCTGCGGGGTGCTCTTCCCTGCCACGTCTGTTGCACTTCTCTAAAACGGCTCACACAGACAAGGCCAGGCAGCCTCCTTATTCTCCCACATCCCACAGCTGTGCCCTCTGTCCTGTGGCTGGGGCCACCCTTCTCTGCCAGGGGTTCAGCCCTCTCCCCTGCACTCCTGGACTGCTCCCATCCCCCTACAAGCACACTGGATGGAGCCTCTCCCATCTTTAAAACTCCCTCCCTCTCCCCTGTCCAGCCACCGCCCCATTTCTCTGTTTCCCTCCATAGCAGAGCTGTCTATACTCTCTGCCTTCTGGTCCATGCCTCCACATCTCACCCCTACCCACCCAGCTGGGCTTCTAAAGTTCCCCTTCCCTGACCCTGCCCTCATCAGGACCACCCTCCATGTGCCCAAAGACTGCGATCCTGTCTTTACCCTGGTCCTACCCAGTTCCTCTCGCTGCAGGCTCTACCCAGAGACTCCCTGACTCCACGGCTCAAGGTTTCATGTATCTGCCAACAAGACTCCAATTACATCCTTGACCTTGACCGCATATCAAAAAGCCAATTGCCAGGGACTCTAATTCACTGTGCTGCATATGGCTGTCATGGGGTGATTGTTCCCAAGTAGATAGCCAGGACTTTTTACTGGGGGGCTTCTGGGTGGATTGAAACCTCCAGCCATTTGTTCAGCAGCTGAGCACCGGCACCACGCAGCCACCTCTGCCTCCATGTGTGATTCCACAGCAAAATATCACCTGAGTCTTGGCAGTATCGCCACTGGGCATCCCAAACGTGAGAGGAGAACCCCTGACTTGACTCCTGGACCAGCCCCTGCCCTCCCTGAACCCCTTCTCCATCTCAGAAACAGCACTCGCATTTCCCAGCTGCTTGCGTGAAATTCGAGGAAAGAGCAGGGCCGGGGGTTCTGGGTTCCTTCTGCTGAAAACACAGAGCAGCACTGTATAGACCTAATGCATTCCAAGTGTGAGGGGCTCTTCAAGGTGGCCTGGACCTCAGCCCCACTCCAGACAGCTCTGTGTTAATGAAGCATCTGCTGCAGGCGGGGCTGTTGGGAGAAGCCAGGGGGGAGAAAGACCAACCTCTGCTTCCAGGAAGCTTAGGTGAGGAAGTCAGACCTGGCCCTGCGCGTGCGGGAAGGGTGAGCGGTGCACCAGTGCCTGCCCGCAGAGGGAGGGAAGAGTTCCTGGGGAGGGCTGAGGCTGGGCCCCGAAACATCAGGATAGTGACCTCTGTGCCAAGACCACACTGCTACATTCTACGGACTCCTAGAAAAGGGCCTGTGCTCTGACACACACACACACACACACACACACACACACACACACACACGGATATGACACACCTGTGCAGAGACGGCACACATGGGCAGAGAGGTCACGCAAGTGTAGATGTCATACATGTGCATAGATGGCACCACTGGAGATGACACGTATGTGGAGGTGATGCACATGTGCAGAGGAGGCATGTGGAGATGGCACGCATATACACATATGACCTGCGTGTACACGGGTGACACATGCACGGAGGTAGCCCCCATGTAGGAAGACGCCACACACAGAGAAAATACATGTGCCGAGGAGACACGCTCCTGGAATCGATGCCTACATATGGCCTGCATGGGCCTACATATGGCCTGCATGACACACATGCAAAGACAGCACAAAGAAGGGATACATGCACGTGCAGATCGCACACTCCCGGGAAGACGGCCAGTATCTGGAGATGACATGCATGTGCAGGGAAGATAGACGTGGGCACAGGTGACACATGTGCAAAGAACGCACATGGAGACGGCACACAGGCCACACCCACACAACATGCGGAGGCAGCACCTGCACAGGAAGACGACCGAGCTGCTGAGATGACACTTGTGCACAGAGAGGAGAGAGAGGCATGAAATCAACATGCAGGCCGGGAGAGGACACGGCCCCCAGGGATGCGAACAGCACACGTGGGAATGCTACACGTGTGTAGAAACAAGCTGCATGCAGGGAGGGAGCACACACAGGGAAGCCAGACAAGCGAGTACAGAAACCGCCCATGCGCAGGATGGCAGGGACGCAGGAAGAGATGCAGCAGAGGCTGAAGCTGCCACTTCCACGAAGCGGCTCAGGAGGAGACCTGGGAGGCCAAGAGTCCCCCTAATGCAAACCTGCTGCAGAAGCCCTGAGGCCGGGGCTGCGCTGCCAAGTCCTTGGCCCCAGCCAAACAAAGTCTGGGAGCTGACTAGCACGGAGCCAGAGCCCTGGGGACAGACAGGAGCACACCGCACAGGGGCACCTCAAACACAGCAGAACAGGCCACAGGCCCAGAGAGACAGCAGGCGGCACAGTCTTCTCTTTAGGGCACAGGTAGCTGGGAGACCCCTGGGCAGTCTCCAGGGAGGGCCTGGGTGAAAGGTAACTAACTGAGCCTTCTCAGATATGGGCAGGCGGGGGTGCGGGGTGGGAACACACCCAAAGCTCACTGCCATCAAGTGGATTCTGGATCGTGGTGACCCTAGAGAACAGAACTGCCCCCGGGGGTTCTGAGGCTGTAACACTTCAAGAGAGCAGAAAGCCTCATCTTTTTCCCTAGGAGGGGCTGGTGGGTCCCAACCGATGAACCTGGGTCCAGTAGCCACCAGGGTGCCTGTGGCAGGTGGAATAAACACGGAGACTCTTGAGCCAGAGTTGCTGGGTTCAAATTCTGGCTCTACCACTTTCAAATCATGCCATCCTTTAGGAACCTTGTGCTCCGAAAAAGCACTACACACAGAGCATGGATGTCGCCCCTCCCATCAGCAAGGGCTGTCCACTGTGCACCCCTGCTGCCCTGGACATCGCCCACCGTGGCCTGGTTGCTGCCTCCTCCACCCGGAAGGAGAGGAACCCCCTGAGAAAACGGCCCCCGTCTGGGTGTCCTGAAGGCTAAGAAAGCGAGACTGCAGCCATGTCCCTTTAAAGGTGAAAAAGAAGATAGGAAGTGGGTGACACCATTTAAGCAACTTCCTGCACTGTGGGAGTGCCGAGGGGGTGCAAGAGGCCAGCACACGCCCTGCCAGCACAGCTCCCAGAGGCCTGGAGGTGTGCTTCTGAAGAACCGGCCACGGAAGCACAGTGCCGCCACTGCGGCACACACAGGTCTGCCAGGGGTTGGAGCGGCCACCCCCAGCAGCTGGTGGCGTGTTTAGCCCTGAGGTGTGTTCCCACATTTCTGTTATTGTCCTTATCTCAAAGGGAAGGTCAGAGGACATCTGCATTGGACAATGAGCAGGGAGTCCTTTATCACCAGCCTGCCCGAGAATCGCGTCTCAAGAAGGAGAGAAGTCAAGGGAACCACAAGTGATCTAAAATCAATGGTGAGGAGGGCGTACGATGCCTGGTGGGGAATGATCAAGTGCAACGTAGCCAAGAAGAATTACTGAAACCTGAATGAAGGCCGGACATGAGAGTGGGACAGGAGGAAAGTAAAAGGAAATAGAGGAAAGAACTAGGAGGCAAAGGACATTTATAGAGGTCTAAATACAGCCATGTACATATGTAAATATATTTATATATAACAATAGGGAAATAGATCTATGTACATATATTTGGAGGTTTAGTATTAAGGTAATAGATGGACATTGAGCCTCTACTCAAGTACTCCCTCAACACAAGAACATTTTGTTCTATTAAACATTATGCTCACCTTCCCAACACAATTGCTGAAGACAAAGCAGGTGCATAAGCAAATGTGGTGAAGAAAGCTCATGGTGCCCGGCTATCAAAAATAAAGTATCTGGCGTCTTAAAGGCTTGAAGACAAACAAGTGGCCATCTAGCTGAGAAACAACAAAGCCCACATGGAAGCACACCAGCCTGTGTGATCATGAGGTGTCCATGGGATCAGGTATCAGGCATCAAAGACGCAGAACAAAAAAATTATATCGATGTGAATGAGGGGTAGGGTGGAGTGGAGACCCAAAGGCCATCTGTAGACAATTGGACATCCCCTCACAGAAGGTCACAAGTAAGAGAAGAGCCAGCCAGGTACAGTAAAGCACTGATGAAACACACAACTTTCCTCTAGTTCTTTTATGCTTCCTCCCCCGCCCCCCACTACCATGACTTCAATCCTATTTTACAAAACCAGCTAGACCAGAGGATGTACACTGGTACAGATAAGACCTGGAAACATAGGGAATCCAGGACAGATAGACCCCTCATAACCAATCATGAGAGTATGATACCAGGAGGGTAAAGGAAGGTGGGGGGAGAAAGGGGGAACTGATCACAATGATCTACATATAACACCGTCCCCCCTCCAAGGGGATGGACAACAGAAAAGTGGGTGAAGGGAGACAGTGGTCAGTCAGTGTAAGATATGGGGGGATTATAAGTTATCAAGGGTTCATGAGGGAGAGGGGTGGGGAATGAGGAACTGATATCAAGGGCTCAAGTAGAAAGAACATATTTTGAAAATGATGATGGCAACAGATGTACAAATGTGATTGACACAATGGATGGACGGATGGATTGTGGTAAGAGCTGTACGAGCCCCCAATAAAATGATCCTTTTTTTTAAAAAAGGAGAGAAGTAAACCCAGGGCAACCCCCCTTTCCACCCCCAGACTCCCTGCCACCTGGGGAAGTGGAAGAGGCTGTCCATGGGGGTCAGGCCCAGGCAAGCCCCCTTCCTGCTCCAAGCCAGTTTCCACACCTGAAACCAAAGAGCTGACGAGAAGATCAGGTGAAGTCCTGAACACGACGTACCACAGGGAACTTTGCCAAAAGGACACACCATGGCTTTCACCCTGGGATGCGCCTGAGGAATTTTCAAAACTCAAAAGCCAGCCCCCAAACCAAAACCACAAAATTCACTGCCATCAAGCCAATTCTGACTCATGGCAAGCCTGTGGGGAAGGGCAAAGCTGCCTCTTTGGGTTTCCAAGTCTCTTTATGGGAGTAGAAAGCCTCATCTATCTCCTGAGGAGCGGATGGTGCTTTTGAACTGCTGACCTTGCCAATGAAATCAGAATCGTCATGGTGTGAGGCCTGGGCATCAGAATTTTCTCACTGTGGCTCACAGGATGCTGATGTATGGCCAGGGCTGAGAACCATGGTTCTAAATGCTGCACAAAGGTTTCCAAAATTATTTGGCCCACTGCCTCTTTTTCAGAAAAGAAAACAAAGTCACTCAGCACCTCCCTGGCAATTAATTAATCTTTGTGTGTGTGTATTATAGCTCACGATCCAGGATAAAGTGTAGGTATCTGCTTCTGCAGATGTCCTGGTGGTGTGGAGGGTTACAGTTGGGTCGCTCACTGAAAGGTCAGGAGAGAGACAAGCCTTTCTATTTCAGGAAAGAGTGCGCTCTTGGAAACGTGAAGGGTGGTGTCATCCGCTGTGTTGGTCTCAAGCCGGTGGCAGACAGTTGGGCTTGGGGATCTGCTTTTGAAGCCCTGCCAGATCATTCCAGCATCGCACCCCCACCGCCCACCCCCAGGAGCTTACCGCCCATGCTGGGAAACTGCTCTAGGGTGCTCAACTGATGGACTCACCCGCGGCCATCACGCAGATTCTGACTCATAATGACTCTGTATAGGGTTTCCAATGCTGTACGTCTTTATGAGAGCAGACAGCCTCATCTTTCTCCCTTGGAGAGGTTGGTGGGTTTGAACCACTGACCTGTGGTTAGCCACTTTATACTTAACCCACAGAGCGACCCGGGTTTCTTAAAAGAGGCGCTTTACAGAAGTGGTATAAGGAAGGGATGATTCGACCAAAGTGTAGTATAGCACTGATGAATCACAAATCATTCCCCTAGTTCCGGAATGCTTCCTCCCCACCACTCCCCACCACTACCATGACCCAGTTCTAACTTATAAATCTGGCTAGACAGAAGAACGCACATTGGTAAAGATAAGAGCTCATGGAATTCAGGCAAGATAAAGCCCTCAGGAATATTAATGGGAGTAGTGATACCATGAGGGTAGGGGGATGGTCAGGGAGGGGGGAGGGTGAGAAAGGGGGAACCCATGGAAAGATTGCCTATATAGCCATCCCCCCAAGGGGGACAAAAACAGAAATGTGGGTGAAGGGAGAAAATGGACAGTGTAAGATACAAAATAACAATAACAATATATAATAAATTGATCAAGGTTCATAAGGGTGAGAGGGTGCGGGAGGGAGGGGGGAAAAGGAGCTGATATCAAGGGTTCAAGTTGAAAATGTTTTGGAAATGATGATGGCAACTTATGTACAAATATGCTTGATACAATTGATGTATGGAATGTTATAAGATCTGTAAGAGCCCCCAATAAAATGATTAAATAAAAATAAAAAACAAATGCTTAAATGAGCAAGTAGTAGCAACACTCGAGAGTCTTACTTGCATTGGTTTCTCAGGATGCAGGAAACGGGTATGAGAGACTAGTACACAGCCTGAGAGAGGCGGGCCGGGGTCAGGTGGGGTTACAACCTTCCCACTCTTCCATCAAGAGCTGCCCCCGAGGCCAGCAGACTTGCACCGCTTGTGACTTGTACCTTACGTGCTGTCTGTCTCAGCACTCAACCCCCTCCTGACCCACCCAGGGCAACTCCCATGGGGACTTGCCAAAACCACCCCAGCCAGCTCAGCCTGGGGTGTGATCTGCTGCGTAGCGGGCGGCGCAGACCCAGCTGGGAGCCCATGGTGCAGAGAAGAGACAACACCCCACCCCACCATCCCACTCCCACAGCGTGAGCCAAGTGCTGTGGCTGCACTGGCAGCGATTACTTGAATCCATCCATCCTCTGGCGCTGTGAGGACAGACTTGCTTAGGGCTTCAAAGAGGTGGGCAAACCTTGTAAAGGTTCATCACTGCAGTCAGTTGAATCCAGCTCCTGGGGGGGAGGGGGCGTTCAGGAGGGGCTGCAGCACCTGGGGATGAACTCAAATGTCCAACATTCCCGGTGGCAGCCACGTGGATTAACCTTCCAGGGACTCCGAAAAAAGGGTGCTCATTTTTTATTTCTACCCACCCCAGAGTGGGAGAGGTCCTGGCCCAGAGGCAGAAAGGGCCTCATACTACAAGTGCTTAGAGCAGCGGTTCCACCCCTTTGGGGGTCAAATGACCCTTTCACAGGGGTCGCCCAATTCATAACAGTACCAAAATTACAGTGATGACATAGCAACAAAAATAATGTTATGGTTGGGGGAGGGGGGTCACCACAACAAGAGGAACTGTATGAAAGGGTCGTGGCATTAGGAAGGTTGAGAACCACTGGCTTAGAGACATGTTTCTGCTACAAATCCCCAGCTTGGAGCTCAGCCAGAGAGCAGGGCAGACCTTGTCAGGCCTGCGGCCAACTCCAGTCCCCACTCCCCAGCCCCTATAGCCAGCCAGCAGGGAAGGCTTCCCCTCTGGCTCCACCGGGCCCACCACACTCAGGTTAGGAGCAAGGCCAGCTTAGCCCCAGGTTCTGGCAGCGGGCAGACCTTCTGGACAAGAAGACTGGAAGCAGCTCCGCGCTCCAGGAGTCTGTGCAGACTGCCAGGCCATAACCTAAGGAGCAGCTAGCTCTCTGCCTCAAGGAAGATTCTGCCTGGATCACAGAAGACCCTCAAATGCTCAGACCTAGGGTTGAGCTAACAGCAGGGAGCACCGTAAAATAAAAGGGGCCTCCCGCCCCCCCACATACACACACAGAGTCCCAGCAGCAAGGGTCCCGCGGGCCCTGCCCCTCATCAGCTGGGCGCCAGGGTGCTGGCCTTGCTTTCAAGCTTGCCTCCCCGGAAGGAGGTCGTGCAGGCCAGGCACCTGCTGTCAGGTTGAATACAGGGCAGGCCTGTCCTGGGAGCCTGAAGGTGACTGCGGGCTGCAAGGGCAAGGAGAGGAGGGGTTCCTTCAGAAGATGGGCAGGGGGTCGGAAAACAGGGGAATAGAAAGGGTGGGGACCCAGACACCTGAACCCCTAACCACGTCCCCCTCCAGGGACCACTGCCCACTCCCGTCACATTCTTCGGGTATCTCTGCCCTCTTTCTTTCAACTCTGAGCCCTGGTGGCGCAAAGGTCAAGCAGTGAGAACTCACCCACTGTTTCGTGGAGAGAGGTGAGGCCATCTGCTCCCATGAAGATTTAGAGCCTTGGGAACCTTCCGCAACAGTTCTACTCTGACCCAGAGGGTCCCTGTAGGTCAACACCACCTCCGCGGCGATAGGTTTGGCATGCGTTCATTTTTTTAAAGGGCAAACAGTGAAAACTCTTAGCTATGACCCCAGAGGTTGACTGTCTGAATCTACCCAGAGGTACCTCAGAAGAAAGGGCTGCCAGGCCGCTTCGTAAGCATTCCATCTGTGAAAAATCCATGGAACTAGATGACACCCATGGTGTGACCGTGAGTCCCAGGCAAGCCTACAGCCTTTGCCCCCATGGCCAGTCGTCTGCTGGGGCCTCCAGTAACTGTGAAGCCAGCCCTGCTTGGTGCTAGGGACCCGGCCAAAAGCTCCTCCCCCTGCTGGGAGCGTTGCTAACGTTCTCCGGAGGGGTGAGTCAGATGACACGTGAGTGAAAACGCAGCATGCCAAACGGAAGCCAGAGCCAGGCGGAAAAGGACCCGCACTGGGGCTGGCGTCTGAACTACGGACGCTGTCCCTGTGGAGCTACCGTCTGGGCCGAAGCCCGAAGGTGAAGGAGACCCAGGGCAATCTGGGGAAGAGGGTCCCAGCTGGGGAGAAGCGACAGGGGCCTGGTGGGAGCACAGGGCGAGGAGCGGCAGGACCGATGAGGGCTAGGAGCCAGACTAAGAGGCGGGATGATGGCCCAGGGTTACCCAGGGCCTGGTCGGCTCCTCCCAAAGTGAGGCAGAGGAGCCTTCTGGACAGGGGTATCTCAAGATGCCTCCAGGACTGTGGAGGGAGGGGTAGTTCAGCCTCTCCTGCAGGAGAGCAGCTTGCTTTGCCGGCCAATGCCCCTCAGCGCTGTCAGTGGAGGTGTGCCAGGTGCTAGCAAGTTGAACCGTTTTCTCTGGGACTTCCCCACGGACAGAGACTAGGAAGGAAGGCCGGGTGACTGGCATGAAAGCCGCATGAGTCACAGCAGTCTGATCCCCAGCCAGGTATGGAGAGAGCACAAAACCAGGCAGCATTTCGTCCCATGGGGTCCCAGCGGACAGCAGCTCACAGCAGCGCCAGCGCTGGTGCTGCTGGAGGAGAGACTGCAGAGGGCAGAGATGCGCCAAATCCAACTCAGAGGGCCCCCTGGGACAGAGCAGAACTGTCCCTGCGGGTTTCCAAGGCTGTCAATCTTGACGGGAGAAGAAAGCCCGGCCTTTCTCCCTCGGAGTGGCTGCTGGTTTAGAACTGCTGGCCCTGTGGTTGGCAGCCCAACACGTAATCCACTAGGAAAATGATCCACCAGGAAGGCCATGACCATAATCTAGGAGAGAAGGGGGCTCACGTGTGCACCCTTCAAAAGACATGCTGACATTCTAACGCCTGAAACGCGTGTCTCTCTTGAAAGACATGATCAGTGAAGCCGAGCCAGAGTAGGGTGGGTCCTAGTCCGAATCCCTCCTGAGCAGCATTTAGAGGAGGGTGACCCTCCCACAAAGGAGGAAGACAGAGACAGACATCTACCAGCAACAAAGGAATGCACCCTTGTTTAGAAAGGGGGTCTCTGGCCAGCAAAAGTAGAATGGTGCCCTCGGCATGGAGAGGGACACAGGCACGGGTCAGACACCACATGAAGATGCAGCCGCAAGCTACTAGAAGTTGGAAGAGTGGCACCAAGGGACTCCTCCCCCCCACCCCCCCACCCCCATCGCTCAGGCGGGCCCAGACAGCGGGTAAATACCCTGATGTGACGTACAGCATCCGAATGGCCGCCGTGCCTTACTGTTCTGGACAACTACCTGCTGTAGCAGACTAAGATGACTACCAGCAGAGCCTCTCCCCACCCACGGTGCCCACACACTCACAGGCGCCACAGCTTATTCCTGCCGTGAGCCCTCCGGTGCCCCCGCTGGCCCAGCTCAGACGGCCAGCGAAACTCTCCTCCCTGCTCTATGTCCAAATATGTCCGTCTGTCCCCCGCTAGATGTGAGCTTCAGGACAAGCACTCTGTGTTAGTCTGGGTGCTTTAAAGAAACAAATCCACAGAAACTCATATGTATAAGAGAGAGTTTTAAATAAAGGGTAAGTGCACATCAAGAAAACATCCCAACCCAGTGCTGCCCAAGCCCACAAGTCCAACATTAACCCCATATGTCCAACACCAATCCACAAAGTCCTCCTCCATCTCACAAAATACACACAGTGACGCCGACTGCAGGAGGAAAGCCGAATCAGTGAACGAACGTGTAAGCATCTCAGCGCTGGCAGGGGTCTCCACACAGCTGCTCCAGCACCCAGGGCTGCATCTGGGTAAGTCCATGTGGCTTCTCCTCGGGGATGTCTTGCAGGAAGTGAGCCTTGCCAGCTGAAGCAGGGAACTGGCTAAGGCAGCTGTACCCTGGTCCGACCGTCAGAAAGCAAGAGACCCAAGAACTAGAAAGGCGAAGCTCCCTGAGCCATTTATCTCTCTGCCCTTCAATTAACCCCACATGTGTTTATCAGCCAGGTTGGCACAATAAACTTTAACTATATCACACTCCATCAGGCACAGGGCTGCCTGCAGAAGGAAACCGCCTTGAATCAATACCCTGCAGTGCAAGCCCCCTCGGGTGCATGGCCATTAATGAGAGATGTGCTTTCCAACCAAATGTGGCCTATCATGAGGAGCTGCCCAAGTCTCCCCATGTGGGGAATATGAATTACGAGGCGACCTCGTCTCAACGTCTCCGCACATCCCGGCCAGCGGCCCTCCAGGCTACGCACGCTGGCTGCTTTGGGACCAAGGAGGCAATTCAGAGCCGGGGCTCCTGCCAGCCCCGAGGGGTGGAAAGGAGGCTGGGCTGCAGGCTGAGGTGGCCTGGGGCAGAGAGTGGACAGTACTTTTCTGGAGAGATCAAAGATAAAAATATTTGCTTGACGGGAAAGCAAAGGCTGACACCGGCCTTCAAGCCACACTCGGGACGTGGCTTCCTGGAGGCCTGGCTGCGTGCGCCCTGACTGACCACTCACCTTCGACCATGTCTCTTAAAGGGACCTGCGGCCCTCTCAGCTGTGCGAGGGAAAGCAGAAGACAGGTAGACTGGAGCGGCTTTTTGGTTTTGTTTCCATGTTCCCTGACAGGTCACGTGTGCCTCACAGCCCCTCCCACCCCCTCAGATATTTGGACAATGGGAAGGGCAGCTGCAGTGGGGACTTAGGCTGACACAAGTCAAAAGGTTCCCCTGAGTGTCAGATCTCACTAGCTGTGCGCTTGTCTTTTCTAACCACCTTCCAAGTAAGTGGCAGGGAAGACAGCCTCGCGCGGTGCAAGCCCTGGGAAGTCCAACGTCTCCCGGGCATCCCCCATCCCCTCCCTGAACCCCTGCACACACAGGGCAACCTCTGAACCAAGTGCTTTTCCATCCACCACTCAGAAACTATTGCCACGGCCGCCGGGTCTCCCTGGCTGTTGGCTGGCTGCGACCTTGGCTTCCTATCGCGTACGTCAAAACCAACGGGCAGAGCAAGCAAGGCCACTGACATCGAGTCTATTCCACCTCACGGCACCCCCGCCTGGGTCAGGGTCGACCTGCCCCACAGGTTTGTAAATGGGAAGTTTGGGGGAAGTTTCTGCTGCGGGGCTTCTGGGTGCATTTATTCCAGGTGCCAGGTGTGTCTTCTTCCATAAGCAGCTGAGTGCGTCTAGCCGTCTGCACATCCAGGACTCTTCCATCCCGCACGCACGCACGCACGCGGTCCTTTGCCCCTGACTCAAGAGGCCACATGACATCGTAGGAAAGCACTGGACTGGCCATCCGGGGGCCGGGGAACCCTCTGGACTCTGACTTTTCCATGATCCCGGGTGAGTGAGTCTCTCTCTCTCTCTCTGTCTCTCTCTGTCTCTCTCTCTCTCTCTCCCCCTCCCTCCCTCCCTCTCGCTGAGCCTCGAGTTCCCCATCTGAATAGTGAAGAGGGGTCTCAAAGGTTCTCCCAGCCACATCTCCCCCGTCTACAACGGGGCCCCAAGGCTGTGGCAGTTCTGCTGGACCGAGATTCGGGGCAGGAGGTTCTCCTAACATGAAGGGGATCTGAAGATGCAGTGGCTGGTGTTCTACAAGGAGCGCTCTGGACTGACAGAGGCACCATCCGTATCTCCACCATCATCCTTAGCCTCCTCCTTATTATTGCATGGGGCTCTGCAGCAGGGCCGGGACCCCCGCGGGACACAGAAGGCCAGGGCTGGAGGCGGTTTGAGAACTTTCCACTGCAGAGGCCAGGGAATGCAGAAATTCTCACGCTGCGTCTGGGAGGCAGATGGAAAGGCAAACAGAACCACTATACTCACTGGGCTCAGGCAGCCCAGAGGCCACCTCCTTTAGCAAAAGTAGCCCTGGCAGCATCCTTAGCTGGAAGGGAAGCCCTAACCCCAGAGGCAAGGCAGGGAGGTGGCGGTGGGCTTTTCTTCCGCAGCATAAAGAAGTTCTGGATCCAGAGCAGGCAGGCGTCTCTACACCAAACTCACTGCCCTCGAGTCCGTGCCGACGCCTAGCGACCTCACGGGACAGGGTAGAACGGCCTCTGTGGGTTTCTCAGCGGTAGCTCTTGATAGGAGTAGAAAGGCTCGTCTTTCTCTCTCGGGCCTTGAGATTAGCAGCCAATACATAACCACCATGCCACCCAGGCAGACTAGCGGGGAGGAGGTGAAACCTTGCCAGACCAGACTGCCTTCGAGCCTGGAAACACACTCAGGACCCAGACCCCAGACTCCATTTGAGGGCAGACAGAGGCACGGACAGGCTGGGGTCATCTAGGGAGCATCGCGAGCAAAAGCATTGGACTGGACATCCAGGGTCTAGGAACAAACTGACTCTGGTCTATGCTCCATTGTCTTATTTATTTCAAGAGCTCAGCAATAATAACAACAATGAAGGTCACTGCTATGGGGCCCTGGAGGGCTGCAATCCACATGGTTGGCAGTTCGAAACTACCAGCAGCTCCGCAGGACAAACGCTGGGCTTTCGACTCTGGTAAACAGTTACAGTCTCGGAAACCCCCAGGGGGCTGCTAGGAGTCGGCATTGACCCGGTGGCGGTGAGAGGGGAAAGAGGGCTATGGTCCCAGGCCCTGTGACAGCACTTTGAGGGCCTGGTTTCTTAAAAAGCCACAAGGCAGGCACACTTGCTTTGCAGATGAAGCTGAGGCTCCCAGAGGCTGAGGCAACATGAAGAACGCCTGCCAAGGGGCTGTCACAGTCCCGCCTGTCCCTGTCCGCAGGCTTCTTGGCAAAGATGTCCTTGTTCCTCCCTGCTCGGGACACCTCATCTGGCCAAGAGGCGCGTTTTGATCCACAGAATGCTGCCGACATGTTACCTAACTGCCAAGTGTCAGCCTGGCAGTGTGCAGCTTTGCCCAGTGCAATGCTACCCTGAGCCTGCAGTAAACAGAAGCCTGCCTTGCCTAGTGGAGAATGAGAGGCCACACGGAGGAAAACAGAGGCTGCCCAGCCTAGAGCCAGCACCCACTGCCAGGCAGGTGAGCCTTGCCAGACCAGCCACCCCTCTAGCTGAACCAGGCACCACCAGGAACACACCACAGTATTGCAAGAAAGACGAAACCATTCCTGTGGATATGCTCCTAAATTTCAGGGTGGTTCACTACCCAGTAATGACTGACCGATGCCGCCACGGCATTACCAAGAGGGTAAGTGCAGAATCCTGTCTCTGCACAGGTGTGGTAGTTATATCATCTGGTGTCATTTGAGGATTAAGAGTGTAAGGGTGGAGTCTAGCCTGTCAATCAGGATATAGCCAATGAGGCCTCTGTGTGGGCATGGCCTTCTCCTGGGGATTCTGGGAACTCCTGTATTCCTCTTTGGAGGTGGGAGATACTCTCTCAGCTCACTCCCTGCAAGACATCCTGTGGAGAAGACACATGGAGAGAGGCTGATGGAGCCAGACCTCTGGAGCCTGAGAAGCCACGTGGAGACCCCTGCCAGTGCTGAGATGCTTACAATGCCACTGGATCCACAAGACTTCCCACCCAATGGCCTGTGATCTTCCTGCATTCAGCATCATTGCATGTGTTTCAGGAGTCTGAAGAGGACTTTATAGATTGGTATCGGACATATACGCTAATATCAGACTTGGTCTGGAGTGGGTGGGATGTTTTCTCAATATTCAACCGCTCCTGTATATAAAGCTCTTTCTTATACACATATGAGTGTCTATGAATTTATTTCTCTAGTCAACCCAGACTAACACACCAGGGAACCCTGGGCTGCCAGCCTCCTGGGATTTGGCTGGGGTCCTGCCCACCCCAGGCCCTCACCCCAGCCCACCCAAGGGTGGCCTAGAGGAGGTCTGACATGAACAGCACAAAGGACCGCGGTGGTGGAGTAGTCATAGTCATGCCAGGTTGTGCGTGGGCCAGCAGCTGGACGACACCAGGTGCTCCACGGGAGGAAGAGGAGGCTTTCTACTCCCATAAAGAGCGACAGTCTCAGGAACCCACCGGGCCGGGTCCAGCCCTTCCGACAGGGTTGCTATGAGTCAGAATCAGCTCAACCGCAGTGAGTTTGGTTTTCCTGGCTTTATACAAAGAACAAGGAACTGCATGTAGGTCACATTCCTACGGAAGAACCCTCAGTCACCTGAGCAGGTCACCCTGGGTGGGTGGCAATATGCCTTTCTCCCCAAATCGACAATTCCTTGCTTTCATCCTACCACCGCAGATTTCACAAAGTAGATCCAGAGAGAGTCTTGGGTTGTGTCTGTCAGAAAACTGGGTTATGTGAACAGCTGATGGGTGAAATCGGGTCACACCCTCAGAGAGGGTGTGAATGCCAGGGGTGCAGAAACTTGCCTGGGGAAGGGGTGCTGAGGGCAGGAGGCAGGCCTCAAGCCCACACCCTGAGCCATAGCTGATGTGCCAGGGCAGGGAGGGGCTGTGGGTGTGCCTGACCCAATTGTCATCGCTGGCCCACAGGCGGGCAGATGGGGAGTCAGCGGGGAGGAGGGCCACGCAGGGAAAGATCCCGATGTGCACATGTGGCCCTCTGAGACTGAGCCCCCCAGGGTCCTTCTCCTGGCCGGTGTGCCAAGGGGCACTGCAAGCCTGCCCTCATCAGGCCCCCTCCTGCCAGGGCCTTCAAGACACGTGGGGACCAAGCCTCAGACCCTGCCTTTCCAGGACTGTCAGCATGAAGGTTGGGATAAGCAGTCAGACAGTGGTAAGGAGAAAAACCAGCAGCCTGGTCTCAGGTTTGGGCCCCCGAGCCCTGCCCACACTAAGGTAGGTGCTGCCTGCCAACTGACTGGCCAGAGGGAAGCTAGGGTGGCAGCCAGGCCATTGGGATGCCCCTCGGCCTGCTCTTCTCTCCTGCCACCACCCCCACTCACCACCAAACTCAACAACACAACCAATACATGCTCACCACTAGCAGCAGCAGTTGAAGAATCCTGAGGGTGGTGTGCTGAGCCCTTCCTAGAATGACAACTACAAGAGGTCAGTACTATTTTAAAGAGGAGTAATTACTGCCAGCGAGTTAACTCCAGCTCGTAGAGACCCATGGAACAGAGGGGGAACTGCCCCTGTGAGTGTCTAAGACTATCAATTCACAAGAGCAAAAAGCCTTCTGTCTCTGACAAAGCAGCTGGTGGTTTTGAACTGCTGACCTTGCAGTTCACAGGCCAACAGGGAACCCACGACACAACCAGGGCTCCCAAGACAAGAGAGGCTAGGCAACTGTCCCAGGTCACAAAGCACGTGAAAGGCAGATGTCAGCCCAGGCAGTCTGGATCCAGGGGTCTCAGCCCCTACTCACTCAAAACCAAACTACTGCCATTGAGTCAAATCCAATGCACAGCGATCCTGCGGGACAGGGTAGAACTGTCCCAGTGGGTTTCCGAGACTATGAGTCTTGATGGGAGTAGAGAGCCTCACCTTTCTCCTGTGGAGCAGGCTGGTGGTTTCAAACTGCTGACCTTGTAGTCGGTCGGTCAGCCGCCCAACACATAACCACTATGCCACCAGGGCTCCTCTCCCAACCCCTACACATACTACTAATCACCATACAATGGTTGGTCCCAACACGGTTTTAAAACTTTGAACATCTTCCTTGCAAATCCATGTTTGGTACGAATATGAGCTCTCGACACATGGAATTCAGGACAGATAAACCTCTCAGGAACAGTAGTGGGAGTAGCAGTATCACGAGGATAGGGGAATGGTCAGGAAGGGGGAAGGGGGAGAAAGGGGAAACCCATCACAAGGTTGAATATACAGCACCCCCCAGGGGATGAATAACAGAAATGTGGGTTTCAGGGAGACAACGGGCAGTTTAAGACATGAAATAATAACAATACCTAATTGATCAAGGATTCACGGGGGTGGAAGGGTGGGGGGGAAAGAGGAGCTTATTATACCAAGGACTCAAGTAGAAAATATTTTGGAAATGATGATGGCAACGTATGTACAAATATGCTTGACGCAATTGATGTGTGGGATGTTATAAGAGCTGTAAGAGCCCCAGTAAAACTATTTTAAAAAAACCAAAGCCCTTGGAAGAGTAGACTAGAACTCCCTCGAGCTAAGTTTGGTCCAGTTTGCCTCCGCACACACCTCTTCCACTCTCGTTCAGTGCTCTTCTTTCTCACGCTAGGAGTCCACGATTTCTTGTCAAAGGAGACATGGAGGCGCTAATCCCAGGAACCTGTGAACATGACCTTGTTTGGAAATAGGGTCTTTGCGGATATCATTCGTGAGTTACGTGAGGTCACACTGGGGCAGGGCAGACTGTATGGTGGTGTCCTTCTAAGAGGAGAAGGGCAGATACAGACGTGGAGGTGGAGACTGAGCCTGGAGCTCTGCAGCTGTGAACCGAGGCCCACCTGGTCTACCAGAAGGATGTGCCCCCTGGAGCTTTCAGAGGGAGGCTGATCTGGCTGACACCTTGCTTTTGCACGTCCCGTATTCAGAACTATCATTTACTGCCATCCAACTGGTGGGGCTTTGCTGCAGCGTCCCAGGAGGACTTAGGACATAGATGCAGGTGGTAGAGATGGGAGGCACCCCTCCTGCAAGTGAGGAGCAAGAAGGCCCCATAGGAGGAAAGACCAGGAGGAGCAAAGGCTGGAGCGGGAGGAGGGTATGGACCAGACAGCCATGGAGCCAGAGAGGCTGGTGGGGCAGGGTGGGGAGGGTGGGGGAACTCTCTTCCCAGATGTGTGAGGGCAACCCACAGGCC
Organism: Echinops telfairi; assembly: GCF_000313985.2. Classification (NCBI taxonomy): domain Eukaryota; kingdom Metazoa; phylum Chordata; class Mammalia; order Afrosoricida; family Tenrecidae; genus Echinops; species Echinops telfairi. The sequence goes on along the minus strand of NW_022103968.1, from coordinate 62,485,750 downwards.
AAGCCAGATGTGTGCGCAGAGAACAGCCGAGTGAAGCAGCAGAGCCTTGCAGCTCCCACCTCCCCAAGTCAGGAGTGGAAAGGCCGAGTTGGGAACTTCCCAAGGACAGACCATGCGCTCTCCCTGAGGCAAAGGAGCAGATCCCAGACCAGCTCCTGCGCTTGTCACACGATGTCAACGAGTCGCAGGCCAATCACCCCACCCCAGCAACCCACCAGCATCTCAGCTGGAAAGACAGTTGCCTTTCCTAAATAGACCCAAGTGCCTCCTGCTCACATGCCCCCCCACGCCTCCCCCCCCTCCGTGGGTCCCTGGGGCTCCAGGAGTAAGTCTAAGCTCCCTCTCGCCCCAGGGAGCTGGGTGACTTGCTGTTTACCGAATCCTGAGAAGGTATACAATGTCCTCCATGCAAAATGTACGTCATGAAACCACGCGATCCCCAGAATGGACTTGAACAGGCATTTTCCCAAAGAGCACACACCCACCCGTCTACCACCCACTGCCTCCGAGCAGATTCTGATCCTTAGGGACCCGACAGGGTGGAGCAGAACTGCTTCTAGTGTTTCTGAGAGGAACTCCTTACAGGGGCAGACGGCCTCGCCGTTCTCCCAGAGAGCAGCTGGGAGGTCCGGCCTTGCAGCTCAGCAGTCAATATGCTTAAGCTGCTGCACCACCATCTAAGAAAGATAAACTCAAGAGAAAACAGCTCAGATGCCTTAGTCAGCGAGGAAATGCACATCCCAGCCACCATGAGCTACCACGCCCCAGCCTCCGAGATGGCGCTGACCAGGAAAAGGAAGGTACCGAGTGTTGGCGAGTGGGGTGGAGAATTGGGAACCCCCGTGCAGGACTGGGGAGACTCTAGGATGGAGCAGCCCCGGTGGGAAATACTTGGTGGTGCCTCAAAAAGGTAAACATGGGATCCCCATGCTGTTGCTGTTGTTGGGCGCCATCCAGTCGGCTCTGAAGCACAGCAAGCCTGTGCCATCCAGAGGAAATGCTGCATGCACGGCCCTGGTCCTCCTCGTTCTTGTTCCTGTGCCCAGGCTGTCGATGCAGCCATGGTGCCAATCCGCCCGACAGTGGTCTGTCTGTTTCCTTGGCTTAAGCTTTCGATATCTGGCAATGCCTCCAAGCTAGGCATAGGGTTTCCAGTGGCTTCTTCCTCCGAAGTGGGGAGCCGGGTCCTTCGCTGAAACCTGTTCACGTTGGGTGACACTGCTGGCATTTGAAATACCCATGGCAGAGCTTCCGGCCTCACAAGCCACAATGCTACCACAGACAGACTGGCAAGTAGTGGACTTACCCTGTAGCCCAGCCATTCCACTCCTAGGTGTGAAACAGACCCAAAGGAACTGAGGGCCAGGAATCAAAACCAGTTATCTGCAGGCCCATCGCCACTGCGGCAACATTCTCAGTCACCGAGCGTCCTTCAACAGATGAAGAGATCGGCACAGTGCAGTATTCAGAAAGGGCCTTCTTCCGCAGGAGCGTGAAATGAGGGCCTGCGGATGAACCTGGGAACCACTGTGCTCAGTGAAATGTCACACACAGAAGGACAAACAGGGTACGACCCCATGGAAATGAACTGTCTAGAGACGGCAAACACACCCGTCCCCAGGAGGAGGGCTCGGTTCATGGTTACTGAGAGCGGAGGGAGGGAGGATTGTAGAGTTAAGCTTCACGAGCATGCGGATTCTGTTTGAGGTGATGAAAAGGTTTGGAACTAGATAGAGGTGGCAGTTGCCCAACCTAGTGAGGGTAATGAATGTCTTTGAGTCGTGCACTTGAAAGTGGATAGAATGGCAACTTTTTATATGTACTTCAATTTTTAAATTTTTGAATGGCCACAATTTTTTTTGACACTTGGCTCTAACGACGCCTATTAATCTTCAAAACCCAGCCCAATTGTCCTCTTCCCTGGGAAGCCTTCCCTGAGCACCTCTTCCTGGCACCCACCCCATACCACCCACTGAGTCCATTATGTATCCCTGCGTTTCCACGGAACCCTGAGGGTTGGTGGGGGCTGTGTTGTTTCAGCCATCAAGAGCAAGTCAGCCTTTCATTAGACTGTGGAGTCCTGACGCGTGGGCACAGAGCAGGGCATTTCAGGGGCCCACAGACGCTCGGCAGATGCTCCACTGGCTCCGCTCATTCTCACATCCCCCTGTCCTACAAGGCGTCTGGGGGTTACTGCACATCAATGCAAACGTACACAAGCATCCTGCAGAAAACCTACCAGGGCAGAGGGGGACAGGGCTTGGCCAACCCAGGAGCTAGAGGGGCCCAGCTCGTGGACACCACCTTGAAGCGTTCCACGGGCCAGAACAGCGATGGTGGATACATTCCTTGGCAGAAGAGAGTCTGACCACGCGTTTCCTGTGTATCGCTATTGTTAACTACAAAGAGAGGTGGCTGAGAAATCCCACCACACACCAGACCAGTGGTTCTCAACCTTCCTGATGCCGCAGCCCTTTCATACAGTTCCTCACGTTGTGGTGACCCCCCAA
>NW_022103968.1:62479357-62482676 GCF_000313985.2 Echinops telfairi | reverse complement strand
GTTTTTTGTTTGGGTTTGGTTTTAATGCCCACAGTTTTTAATAATACTTAGATTGGAAAAACTCCAACTGATTCTTTCAAACCCAGCCCAATTGTCCTCTTCCCACGCAATGGTTTTTGTATATTTAGAGTTGTATAAGCATCACCATGGAGGTGCCCTGGTGGTGTAGTGGTTACACATTCAGCTGTTAGCCACAGAGTCAGCAGTTCAAAACCACCAGCCACCCTGCAGAAGAGAGATGAGGCTTTCTACTCCCATAAAGAGTTACGGTCTTGGAAGCCCACGAGAGTAATTCTTCCCTGTCTAATAGGATCGCTATGAGTCAGCATCAACCTGATCAATGGCACTGAGCTTGGTTTTTTTGTAACCATCAACAAACAGAACCTTGGTGTAGCTGTCTAAGTGATGAACAGCTAACCAGAAGGTGTGTGGTTCAAACCCAACAGCCACTCTGTGGGGGAAAGGTGAGGCTGTCTGCTCCCTGAAGATTCACACAGCCTCGGACAGCCTGTACAAGGTTGCTAAGAATCAGAATTGACTTGATAACAGCGAGGTTTTGGGTTAACCATGATCCCAGTCCATTTGAGAACATTTTATCACCCCCAAAAGAAACCCGTCACTTTAAGCCATCAGCCCCCAACCCCAGCCCCTTCGAGTAATCTGTTTTAGAGATTAGAGGCCTCAGCACACGATCTATGACTCACTGAAAGAGGCAGGCTGGGAACCGGCCCCCCTCCCCATCCCACCCCCCCAGGTCCACCAGGGCTCGACTCAGTGTAACTCATCTAAAATGTGAGATCTGTGGAGGGGAAAGCGGAACCAGATGGTGACCAATCTGACACGTGGGGCTGCTCCCTGGCCTGGGCCCTGACTCACAGGAGCCACTGGAGGCCAGAGTGGAAGCTCAGCGCAGCCCAGTGCCGAGCCGGCCAGGCAGGGACAGCCAGGCCAGGACACTGCAGATCCCAGCCTACAGGGGTCATAGGCCCTCATCCTGGAGGGAGATCCCTCTCAGCAGAACCCTGCTTCCCATACCCGCTTCAGGACCCACCCCAGGGTCTCCCCAACATCCTCAAGCCTGGCTGGGTAAGCCATCCTCTTTGCTAGCCAGGGACCCCGAGCTTCTCTTTCATGTGTAGGATGTTTAAGTCGTCTTGAGCATGCCACCTCCTCCAGGGGGCCTTCCTAGATGCCCTGACCAAAATAAATTGGTCCTGCTGCGGCTGCCCCTGGCAGGACTGTGATCTGTCCACTTCTATGTGGGAGGCTCCTCCTTCAGCTGAGGAAGTGATCCAGGGCAGGGACTCTGGCATCCTCAGTCCTAAAATTGACCGCTTCCCCACTGCCCCTCCACCAACACCACCTGCTCTCTCTCTCTCAAGAACATGGGGAGGGAAAGGCCATCACTTCTGGGCCCAAATTAGGAGCAGGGCACACAGCCCTCCCCAGCCTCTCTCCCAGGGACAAGCAACCCTACAACAAGATAGAATTGTTGGAGGAGGGTCTCCCCAACTTCTGTGGGTCCCAGATGGAAACAGGATTGAGTCACCAGGTAAGATGCCACAAGTCTCCTCACCCCAGCCCGGTCCACACAGGAGGGTGGAAGGAGAGGGGAGAGGTTGTTCGGACTGAGCTTACACTGCCCTGCCTGATGCTAGCAGGCCCCTGGGAACCATCAGGGGAGGGAGGAGGGCATTTCCAGCAGTAAGGCTTCAAACTCTCCCAGACAGGCCTGCCCCAATGTCAGAGCTGGAAGGAGCCTAATCTCATCCATCCCAGTCTCCTCCAAACACCAAGGAGCCATGTGGGGCCCAGTGAGGCACAGCAACTTGTACAGGGTCACACAGCAAGGTAAAGATATCTCCTAATTCCCAGCCAACCTCCTTTCCCATAGCAAGCTGCACAATCCCTTCCTCAACACCCCCTCTCCCCTTCCTGCAAGGTCAGATGAAGGTCCATCTGCCCAGCACTTCTGGAATGCATGGAGCTTCATCCTGTCCCACCTTTGCCCACCTCAGACTTCTGTTCATCCATTAAGACCCGGTTCAAATATCACCACCTCCGATACCAAAAACTGACCATCCTCTTTATGCATGAGTGCCCGCCAAGAGCTGGAAAGTCAGCCAAGTAGGTACATTAAGCTACTGGGGGGTCGGGGCAGGGGGTGCCAACTCCTCTCTGCGAGGAAGGAAGAAACTTGCCTTGCTATAAAGCAGGGGTGTTACATCTTGAGATGTAACAGAAGATGTGCGCACAGAAGATATACTGAAGTCCTACTGCCTGGTCCGTGTGACTGTGATCTTGTTTGGAAGTAGGGTGTTGATATTGTATCGGCTAAGATGAGGTTACACTATGAGTAAGTGGGGCCTAATCCAATAGCCTGGAGTTCGTATACAAAAAGAAGGGAAGAGGCACTGAGAGAGGCAGATGCAGAGGGAAGAGAGCCACGTGCCGACAGAGGTGGGGGTTGAAGAGCTGGTTATTAGGATGTCATGGAGTGGGGTGAGTAGGGGGAAATGTCTAATGCATTTCTTTGCGTTGTTATTCACTGGGTCACGTCAGCTCTCAGCTCATGGGCATGGACGACAGGTGTGTGCTCCCTGTGATCCGCGAAGGACCTGGAGTACTGTGACCGTCTGGTTTCCAGAGCTCACCAAGTGTTTCTTCCTAGTCTGCTCAGTCTGGAAGCCCGCTACAGCCTGTTCAGCCTATAGCAGCACACGAGACTCCACGGATGGATGGGTGCCGGCGGCACTTGAGGTGTCTAGGCTGGGAATCAAAGCCCAGTCTGTCGGAGAGCTGCTGTTGCTGGTGTCATTGCCGTTGTCATCAGTGGTGGTGGGTTAGGTGCCGTTGAATCCGTTTCGGCCCATAGCAACAGAAGGAGACGCTGCCCGTGCTCCTGTGCCATCTCACAACGGCGCCTACACTGGAGCCCATGGTGGAAGCCACTGGGTTGAAGGCCTTCCCCTTCGATCCTGCCCAACTACTTTACCAAGCATGATGTCCTTCTCTGCCGCTTGCCTGTCCAGTTTGTCATACTGTGGTGGCTTGTGCGATGCCGGGATGCCGGAAGCTATGTCAGTGGTATTTCAAATGCCAGCAGGGTCACCCCAAGTGAACAAGTTTCAGCTCAGCGGGGCTTCCAGACAAAGAACAGATTGCAAAGAAGGAATTGGCTCCCCACTCGGGAGGAAGTAGCTGCTGAAAACCGTGTGTATAGCTTTGAAACACGGCCTCCAGTAGGGAAGGCAAGAATGTTACCATGGAACCATCCATGCCCCCCGCAAGGCCCCTTAGGGGCCACAATGGGAAAGAC
>NW_022103968.1:62475793-62479257 GCF_000313985.2 Echinops telfairi | reverse complement strand
TTTAGCGATCTACAATTTCGTTTCCTACAAACCAACAAAAATGATCGATTATGTCTGTGGCACTGAGCTGGCTTGTGCGATGCTGGGATGCCGGAAGCTATGTCAGTGGTATTTCAAACGCCAGCAGGGTCACCCCAAGTGAACAAGTTTCAGCTCAGTGGGGCTTCCAGACAAAGTACAGATTGCAAAGAAGGAATTGGCTGCCCACTCAGGAGGAAGTAGCTGCTGAAAACCGTGTGCCTAGCTTTGAAACACGGCCTCCAGTAGGGAAGGCAAGAATGCTACCACGGAACCATCCATGCCCCCCGCAAGGCCCCTTAGGGGCCACAATGGGAAAGACTGGTGGGGGATGCTGGTATAGACAAAGGTGGCCCTGGTTTTATGCACGGTAACTCCTGAGAATGAGGGACAGTAAGAAGTCTTCTTCTCCCTGTCAGTGAGGAAGCCCCCACCCCTGCCACTTCCCCCGGACCAGCCTCCCCGGTTGAATTCCAGAGGACAGCAGGTTCTTGCTTGGGATGCAGTGGCTCATACCTGCTGTTGCTGCCACAGTAGAGGCCCCTGAAAGAGCCGACCACGGGGGCAGAGGGGCTGCCACACAGACTCCCTGGAGCCTGACTCCCACCACCACTACGACCACCCCGACCCCTGGGGAAGGAGAATTAAAGAGAGCAGAGGGTGAGGAAGGAGCCCTAGCCCATGGCCTTCTGGTTTGCAACCCTGAGCCGACCAGCAGGGCATTGCCTGTGCCTGGGAGTGGGGAGAGAGGCTAAGAAAGGGAACCTCTGTGACTCCCCACCCACCCACCCACCCCACCCCCAGCAGAAAGAGCCAGTAGGCTTTGGGAGGAGAAATTCACAGGAGAAGAAGGAAGGAAGGACAGGAGAAAAGGAGCTCTCGTGAGGCAGTGGGTCGCTGTTGGGCTGCTAACCACAAGGCCAGCAGTTGGAATCCACCAGCCGCTCTGTGGGAGAGCGATCGATGGGTCTGTCTGCTCCAGCGAAAGCATTAAGCCCTGGAAAGCCACAGGGGCAGTTCTACGCTGTCCAGAGGTGCTCTGAGTCAGAATTGACTCGATGGCAGTGGCTCTGGAGAGTTTTGGAGGCTGCAGACCGAGTCTTGACCACGTGTCAGGTAGATGCCACCCACCCGCTGCGCTGCACGGCGCTGTGGGTCCTATCATCGTCATGGGGCTTTGTCCACCCACGTAGGCACTACCATATTCCCCGTGCCTCAAACAGTGTGGGCAAGTAGGATCTGTGCAGTGCATGTGTGCAAAGTGGATAAAGAGATCTTCCAGTTTGCACAGAGAGGTTAAGTGGCTTTTCCAAGTCAACACCACTAGCAAGTGACTCAGTAGAAATTCAAACCTCCGTCGTCAGTTGCCAGAGCCCACCTTCCTAAGCCCTGAGCTTATCTGGGGTCAAAAGTCCCAGGCAGGACCCATCCATGGGTCCCCTCCAGAGGGTCCCATAGGATGATGAGGGAGCAGCTAAGAAAAAGGAAGCTTTCCAACCCTGCCACTTCCTATCAGGCCAGGCCAGGCCAGGCTGAGCCTGCGGTCCTCACACTGGAAAGGCACGCAGCCCCTGACTCGGCCGCAAGGGCCTGTACCCACAGGAATCCCAAATGCAGAGAAGCCGAGGAGAAAACCACGCCGGCCTGGATCCGTGCATTGGGGCTTCGGCAGGGGGAAGGAGGGGCGCAGCCAGAGCAAGAAGAGCCACCTTACCAATCCATCGCAATTGCTGATGGCAACAGCTGCCCCCGGCATGCCTGTGACTCCTCCGGTATAGACGCACTCGGGCCACAGAGGCTGCCGGAACAGCTCCTGAAAGTCCTCCTGCCACTGGACTGATGCTCCAGGCGCCACCAGCCGCTGATTGGGCCACAGGTGCAAGTGGAGCTCCTTCCCAAAAACAGTGACATTGAAGTAGAGGGAGTGGCGTCCTGCCCTGGTGGGGGGCGGGGTCTCACGGTCAGGGTGCAGTGGGCTGCGGGCCACCCGCTGGTGCCTGGAGTGGGATGGTGGTGCCGGTGGCCTGCCCACCACTGGGCTTCTTGCAGAGGCTGCTGCTGGGCCAGACACCACATGGGAGAGGAAGCGCCCCCGAAAATCTGTGCTGCAGGGGATGGTCACAGCGTAGCCACGGAGCTTTCCGGAGAAGCGCGGTGCTGTGGGAAGCAAACAAGAGTGCTGCAGCGTGCATCGCAGTAACCACAGTGAACCAAGCCCACGGCCACTCAGCCGACTTGGCCTCACCGTGGACATCCGCCAGGTTTTTGAGATGTCAGTCTTTACGGGAACAGCCAGCCTCGGCTTTCCTTCACCAAAGCGGCTGGTGGATTTGAACCACGGACCTTGTAGCTAACAGCCCAGCGCCTAACCCACAGTGCTACCAGGTCTCCTTCAAAGAGCTAAGAGGAAATCTGGAATTTCATGGGGACAGGAGACTGGACACAAGGCGTGGCCTGCAACCCAGAGTATCAACTGACTGGACCCCAAGTTCATCCATTTTCCATTCATCGCTTCCTAAGTTCCCAGGGCTGTACACCTGGCTGAACAGTGTTCAAATACTTTATGGTCATAAATTGCTCACTGTAATCCCAGAGTCTTTTTAAACTTAAACAAACCAAAACAAGTATTTGTCATCAAGTGACTTCCAACCCGAGTGAAGCCGTGGGAGGCATTCTAAAGGTTGTCAAGGCTTTGACCTCTCAGAAACAGATCACCAGGCCTTTCCTCTGAGGGGCCTCTGGGTGTTTGCAAACCACTAAACCACCCAGTGCTTCACTATTTGCTCCACTCAGCTGAGGGACTCCTTTTTTAAACTTTGCAGAAGAAGAAGAAACAATGCCAAACAGAACACGGTCACTGTAGCAACAGCATTCCAGCTGTGGGCACTGCCTAGCAAAGGGCTGGAATTCCCCGAAAGCCCCCAGGCAAAGGAGGGACGCTTGCTCTGGCCCTGCTCCCTCAGCAACTGAAGTCAGCGGGCTGCCTGGGGTAGGACCTCCCCTCCCCACCGTGTCCCAGGCACATGCCACACAGCGGGGAGCGGAGACACACTGTGTGAAGGAGAGAGGGCGTTGGAGAAGGCAGGGGGAAGACATAGTTCTATGTTTTGCTAAGTTTAGAAAGAAAACTTTTTTAAGAAGCACAGAGGCGGCTGAGAGTTCTACATGGCCAGGCCCCAAGCCGGGTAAATATAGATCTTCAAAAATAAAAGGAGCCGAGCAGGGTGACCTGCCCACTGGGCTGAATTAAGTGTGAGGTCATGGCCGGTGCTCCAGGCGCCGGGCCAGTGGCCCCATCCTCACACAGTGAGCTCTCCCTGGGCCAGCGGGGAATGACAGCACTCTGGCGTTCAGGCCTGGTGATTCAGGGACAGCAGTTTGAGAGGAAATTTCATCTCCACAGCGCCTTCCCCTCCCAGCACTGATAAAGCCCAGAAATGAATGGT
>NW_022103968.1:62447963-62474740 GCF_000313985.2 Echinops telfairi | reverse complement strand
GCGGCGTGTGGCCCGGCCCGGGATCGGAAGTGCCACGCAGAGCCGGGGCAGGGGCTCTGGGCGCACAGGACGAGTGTCCCCTCAGACTTCTCTAGCAAAGTGACAGCTGGAATCTTCTCTCCTTCGTCTCTCCAACCCCCTTGCTGGACAGCAGGGCCAGTTCTCTGTCCCGCACTTCTCTTGGTCTGCCACCGCGTCACGTAGACGCTGTTCCTCCGCCCTGGTCAGCGGTCTGGCAAACTGCATTTTGCCCCTGGATCTCAGGGTAGTCTGCTTGCCCCGTGAGTCTCTCGGTTTTGCAGACTGTAGCTCCCAGGGTACGGTGACCAGATTTTAGCATTGGTAAAGCGGGACACCATTGAGAAAAATATCCTGGCAAAATAGCCACAGGGCAGCCAAAAACCGTATACCCTAGCTTGTCGTGCATTCATTCCAAAAATCGGGACTTTTTTTAAACGCCGCGGGACGGGGGAAAATTTGTTAAAAATCAGGACTGTCCCGCCAAAAGCAGGACGTCTGGTCACCTTATCCCAGGGGCCTCTGAGTGTCAAGAATGCCAGCAATCGGCAAAGGAGGGAAAGGAGTTGAGAGTCCTTGCTTTCTGGTTAGACAGCTCTGGTTAGAACGCGCTGGGTCCCAGTCTCAGTGTCCCCATCTGTAAAATGGGCATAACTAGAGCTCTTCATAAACCTGATCCTGCGCAGTCCATTCCAACCGATGGCGGCCTCTTGTGTTATAGAGTAGAACTCTCTCATAGGGGTTTCTTGCTTACAGTCAGCAAAGGCTGTTCTTCCCTGGTGCCGATAGGTGATCATGCACTGCCAGGGAAATGTCTTGCACCACCTGTAGCACTGCAAAGGGGCCCAAGATGCAATCACCACTCCCACCGGATTTGCAGAAGGCTATGGATGACGGTGGAAGCCCCAAATCCATCTGCAGAGTCCCTGAGTGGATTAAGCCTCCGTTGAATCTTTCACTGACAGGTTGTGAATTGTCTCACCCTCAGGCAGAGTGCATCAGAAAGTGGATTACTTCCACCCCCTGACCAGCCCAGGGAGGGGCAGTCTCCCTTAGGGACTTATCTGGGGGTCCACTTGATGGAGACCACCATCCTGAGGGTCGCATAGTCCTGACAGCCTCAGGCAAGCTCCTGGACCAATATTATTAGCTCTCTGCCTTACATAATGCCTGTGTCCCAATCATGGCCCCAAGCCAGGAGGCCCACCAGTAACTATGTCATATTGATCTGCCACCAACCATGTTTATGTGACAGTTTTCTCTGGCCTCCCATGTCCTCTGTGAAGCTATGTATCACAGCAATGAGACTATTCGCCTCCCGGGTCACCGGTGGACACCATTATGACCTCACCTCATGCTACGGTCACCTTTACCCAAATGGTACTTCTCTGAAGTTTTCCTGTCCTTGGCCCCATTGTTGTTGATAGTTGTCATCAAGTTGGTTTCCACCCATAGTGGCCCCACGCACAACAGAAGGAAACACTGCCTGTCCCTTAGCCTGCTCACAGGGTTCCTATGCTTGGAGCCCACGGTTGCAGCCACCATGCCAGTCCATCTCCTGGAGGACCTTCCTCTTTTTCGCTGCCCCTCCCCTCTACCAAACATGATGTCCTTCTCCAGGGACTGGTCTCTCCTGACAGCATGTCCAAAGTACGTGAGATGACGTCACACCATCCTTGCCTCTAAGACTGTAGACTTAACCAATGTTCTGTTTTAAAGAAGAAGAGATGGATGGGACCCAACACTATGGCCCTTGGCCACCCTTCAGCCCTGGAATTGAACTTGCTCCAGTGTTTGACTGATCAATCATTCAAGGTCAAAAGGGCAGCTTTTGACCAAGGACAAAGTCCACGGCCTTAGGGAAGAAGGTGGAATGGAAACAGGAGACCCCGGAGGGGAATTGGATCGGGGATGGGATACAGAGGGGACTGCAGGGTACAACTTGAGCTAAAACATTGAATTGCTGTGTGCAGAACCTGCTCTGTCTTCCTGCACCTGATTCACAATAGAGTTTAAGGGATGGGGCGAAACAAACGAGAGACTGTTTATGTCCCCTCCTGGTTGTGGCCACTAGAAGCACTGGCCAGGTCCAGGTGGGAAGAACCAAGAGGTGCCGAGAGGAGCGTGAATACTGAGAGAGCATCCTGCCCCTCCCCACAAGGCTGAGACCAACTCAGTAGCCAGGGTGGGCAGCCCAGGTCCACAGAAGCCGCACGTCTGGCTTCACTCCGCAAACGTGTCCCTCCCGATCAACAAGGAAATGAGATTTCAGGCAATCCAGAAGTAGACATTAGAGACCAGCTTTTTCTTTTTCTTTTTTTTTTTAAGACTGCAGACTACAGAATCATTGTCTGACATACATAAAGCCCCCTAATCTTTCTGGCTTTGAGTTCAGTCCCTTTGCTATGAGGCTTTCTTGAAGGAAAGATGGCTTGTGGGTTGAAATTGTCTGACCAGACTTCCCTTGAGAACTCCTGGGCCCCCTCACTCCTCCCTGTGTGAGAGCCTTTCCAGTCGTTCAGCCTGGCTGCCCCCACCCCGATGCCTTTGCTCGTCTGCCTTCTCCCCTTGCGGGCAGAGAGACAGGTGCTTCGACTCTGTGGCCCCCATGCTGTGGAATGCGTGGCAGGATGCTAAGACTCTTGAAGCAGGCTAGAGAGCTGACGTGCCCCTCCTGCATCCCAGGCCACACAGCAGAGCTACAAGCAGAGTTCAGGCAGCAGCTCGGCGAAGGAGCCAGAGACAGCACGGAGAGTCTCGAGAATGTTCTATTCTCAACTTTGCCAAGTACAGGACGTGTAGCCAAGGGTGAGTCATTGCTCCTTGTGAATTTCAATACCTCACCTGTCAAAGGGGAGCCGTGAGGATGGGGGAAGTCATGGGCCTAAACCCTAGTTGTGTGGCAATACACAGTTTATCATATCCAAGTTATAGACCAGAGCACCCGTTATGTGGAAAGTCTTCATCCAATGGAGGAGTGGCCTGGAGCTGGGCAGTGGTTGGGCTTCTGAAGGTGAGAGGGCAAGTGCCTTTTGTGATGCCAGTGGTTTGACCAGGCTCTCTGGGTCTCAGTTTACCCACCTGTAAAGTGGGAGTGTGGTATTGGATGAGAGACCCACTCAGAGGGTCCACCCCTCTAGATGGTTCCTTATACTCAAAGGAACAGGGCCTGCAGGCTGGGGTGAAATCCTGGGGTTTGGCTTGAGCCCCAAACTGTCACTACAGCAGGGTCATTATAGCAGTGTCAATCTTTTAGTGATTGACACTTCCAACTCTGTCTGTCAGACCTCCCTGAACCCGGGGGGCCCTCCAGAGTGTTGGCCTTCTCTCTGCTGCCTGGGGTAGGGGCTCCCTCAAAACTTGACAGACCCACTTGTTCCCCCCTCCACGCCCCCACCAACCCCAACCAAGAATACAGCCTCCGGTTGGGCTCTCTCCTTCTCTAGAACCTGTGTCCTCACTAGAGCTCCTGCTCTTTCGTCTAGAGCACATTTCGCTCTTACCTGCCCTTCAGGTGGGTGCTTGCTGCATCTAGGCTTCCCATTGGCTGCTGGCTCCACCCCTGAAAACTTCTCCAACCCACCATACCAGCACCTTGGACTTGAAAGGGTGTCTGAGAGGGGTTGGGGGTCCTGTTTACAAGAGAAAGACCTACACTATTCTCCCCTGTGAAAACCCCGACACCTCGGTTTCTTTGCTTCAGCCTTAATCGTCTCCTGTAATGGGCCCACCCGGTCCTTTCCCCACCTTCTGGCCCAGACTCTGAGCTCTGCTCCTATGTCCCCTCTTCTGAACAAAGGCTTCCTCAGTGGGAAAGGGCTTGGAAACATAATACTTGCCAACAAAAGCAAGCATTGTAGCCCCAGGAAGGGGGTGGGAGTAGAGGAGCAGGGTGAAATTTTACTCCCCGCTTGCCAATAGCTGACTCCGCAGAGGCCCCAGCCCACGGCTCATGAGTCAGGCCCTAGAGTACCAGCCGTAATAGGTACCTCTTGACTTGCCCTGTCTAAGGCAGGAAAGAGGGGGTGGGGTGTGCGAAGGGGCGGGAGGGGAGGACAGAGGGGCTCCCCCTGCACATTTTCAAGGTGAACTTTCCTGGGATGGCCCCATCACTCCCACTGCCGACTCATAGCAACCCTTTTGTTCAGGGTAGAACTCACTCCCCTGTGAGTGTCCGAGATTGTAACTCGTACAGGAGTAGATGGGCCTCATCTTTCTCCCAGGGAGCAGTGAGTGGTTTTGAACTGCTGACCTTGTAGTTAGCAGCCCACTCTGCCCCCAGGGATCCTGAAAAGGTGGCCATGTCCTATTCAAACCAAAGTCCAAACTCACTGTTTTTGAGTTGATTCCAACTCATAGTGACTCTAGAGACGGTGTAGAACTGCCCACCTGCCCCGCCCTCCCCGCCCTCCCTCCTCTGTGGTTTCCGAGGCTGTACCTCTTTATGAGCAGTCTTCACAGCACGAGTTTGCCCGGCTGTGTCCACAGGCACTCACTCTGATGGGAGTTCTCCTAGATCTTTTCAGAGGGCTGAGGAAGACGGCTGGACCCAGGACTTAGAAATCCATTTCATTCCCGTTTGATCCCCTGCAGAGAATTTGCATTTCCACCTTTGATGGACCAAATCAGAATCAACATCTTATCAAATTCTAGGAGGTTATTATGTTTATATAAGAATTATTGGGCAGGGGGGGGCTCTATCAGAATTCACTGGGCTCTGGGCTAGTCAACAACCCACAGATCCTGGGAGAGGCTGTGGTGGGATTGGTGGGGGGCACTGCCTGCCCCCATGAAGAGTTACAGTTCAGAAACTCTCCATGGCAGTTCTGCCCTGTCCGATGATGTTGCTGTGAGTCAGAATTCCCTGCGCTCGGTGGCAGTGGAGTGTGGAAATGCAAGTCCTTAGCTGGAGGGTGAACCAGAATGAAGCTTGAAGCCTTGGCTAGAATGGAACAGCTCCAGGCTATCCACATCATACCTTCTTCAGGAAGCTTCTCTCTCTCTCTCTCTCTCTCTCTCACACACACACACACACACACCACACACACACACACACACACACACACACACACACACTGCTGGCAATCTTGCTCCATCAGCCCACACACCCCAAACCCACGGCCTGGCTCTAGGCTTCAGGGATCTTCAAGGACCCTGGGCAGTGCAAACGGTTAACACACTTGGTTGCTAGCCCAAAGGCTGGGTGTTCAAGTCCACGCAGAGGCGATCTACTTCTTCACAATGGACTGTTGACAGCCTCTGGATGCATTTCCACTCTGACCCATACGGGGTTGCCATGAGTTGGAATCTAATCGGCTTGAGGGCAGCGGGCTGTTTTCCTTTGTGTGTGCGTGTCTGTGTGTGTTGAAGCTCTGTGATTTGAGTGAACGTTTCCAGAGTAAATCAGTTTCCCATCCCATGATGCGGACACGCTTTGTTTCGCATCCTTGATTGCAACCCCACAATGTAGCCTCACATGCCCCAGTGCTCCCGGTGTTCCCAAGCTCTATTTCTCCTTCTTTCTAAGCTCTTTGTACTTGGTCTTGAGCAGCTGCTGAAATGCAAATGCAAGTTCTCTTTTGATCTCAACCCAAACGCAGTGCCCTCCAGTCAAATCCAACTCACAGAGTCTCTAATCGGGTTTAGAGACTGTAAACCTGATAGCCTCATCTTTCTCCCACAGAGTGGCTGCTGGCTTTGAACTGCCAATCTGATGATTACCAATCCAACGCTTACCCCACAGGTTCATTATCCCAAGGTGTGTGCACCTCCCTTGTCTCACTGTTGCTCTTATAGAACTATCTTTTGTTTGACTGAAAATCGAGCCATGGGGGTGAGTGGAGTTTGAGACCTGAGGATGGCTAGAGGCCATTGTCTCACGGGTCCCACCCATCTTTACCTGAGCAGTAAGCCTGGTCTTCTGTGCGACCAAAATGGCAAATGGTATTTACAGGACCGTAGAGAGGAGAAAGATGAACTCTATTCTTCCCGAGCTTAATAGAAATCAGTTTGGTGGTGCCTCTCCCCACCTGAGGGAGCCCAGGCCTCTCTGTGAAAGAAAAAGTCAACTCAAGACAGGTCTGTTCTGGACCTCAGCGGCAGGAACCCTAAGGGAGGGTGCTGACAAACAGGCCTGAGCAGGGGGCCTAGAGGCCCAGGATTGGCCCAGTGCAGGAGACCAGACAAGTTCCCATTTGTTGAATGCCAGATGCCGTGCCAAGCATTTTGTATGGTTGGCTGCCACCAGGAAGAGGCAAGGTCTCTGAAATGGATGTAGAAGTTCCTTGTCTTACAACCCCTGATGAGGCCAGTGGCCCGTGGGGTTCTAACACAGTCAGAGGGAAGGAAGAAGATTTCAGCCTAGCTACAGAAACCACCGCCACCCCACCATCCACCCCGACCGCTCAAACCAAGGCTTGGATCTGGTTCCTCCTGGTTCAGTCATGGCCCCAAAATGGACTTATAGTGTGTAAAACGTGGGTGAACCAGAATGTGGGCCCAGATGGGAAAAGGTACATGTCCAAGCCCTGCTAGAAATGGAATCTCATTCTTAGAAGACCGGGGCAGTGTGCACGCTGCAGAGCAACCAAATCTCTTTGCCGGCTGAGTTGAAACAGCTGCCCGGCTCCATGATGGCAACCTACCATGCCAGTTGGAATGTGTGTGTCACTCTCCACAGTCCTGGCAATAATCCAGGGTCAGCTTCCAACTCCTGGAGGGACTCATTCTGCCTCTTTGAGTCCCAAGACTCCGACCATGTTTTATTTTCACATCCAATTAGCATACATCCGGGACTGCACCAGCCCCCTCTCTCATCCTCCACCTGCAATCACCATCTAGTCCGGTGGAGTTGAAGCAAGTGAAGAAAGGGTTAGAGATTATTCAGGTCTTTTTTATACATTTCAATGTATTTTATCTTTATGATTTAACTTCCTCAGTCGTGAAGTGGAAACAAACGATTACCTTGTGATTTTAGGCCAGAGAATAGGAATGCTAAAGCACAACCACACTGAAACGTATTTTTCCCAGTCCTAGGGAGACACAAGATCAGTTGATCCAAGGTGGTCAGAGTGACACTAAACTATTGGAGCAGAAAACAGCTGGAGAAGAACACATGATACACCCTCTTCATCCTCGTTACCATGCTGATGTTCAGCAACCGGTAGTCCCCCAACCGAATTACAAAATTTTCTGTGTCTTTTGCAGACCCACCCCTTTTTCAAATATATAAAAATTAGTTCTTATAACATGGCCCTGCTTAATACTTACCGCAATGAAGTGATCACTGAAGATACGGGTGTGTGTTAATCTGGGTTGACTAGAGAAACACATTCATAGACACGCATGTGTGTAAGAGAGAACTTCATACCAAAGAGCAATTGTATATTAAGAAAACATCCCAGCCCAGTCCAAATCAGTCCATAAGTCTGATACCAATCTATAAATTCCTCTTCAGACTCACACAACACATGCAATGATGCCAAATGCAGGAAGAGCACAGGCCAGTGGATGGAAAGCCTGGTGGATCTAGTGGCGGTGGAAGCCTCTCAGCTCTGGCGTGGGGATCCAGGTGGCTCCTCCAGCTCCAGGACTCTGGCTCCATCAGTGTAGCTCCATGTGGCTTGTCAACAGGAATGTCTTGCAGGGTGTGAGTGTGTGTCCTGTCTCTAGGAAAGAAGACAGGAGTTCCCAGAATCCTCAGGAGAAGGCCATGCCCACCCAGAGGCCTCATTAGCTATGACCTGATTGACAAGCTAGACTCCACCCCTTCTCAAGTTGACAAGAGATTATGTAACTGCCACAGGGAGCTATAGAAAAGTGTGATGAAGAAACTAGATGGTGCCCAGCTATCAGAAAGAATAGCCTCTGGAGGTCTTAATTGTTTGCCAGAAGACAAGCCCTCACAGCCCGACCTCTCCAGTGGCAGAGATAACACAGCTTACTGGGTCGCATGGCAACCACTCTACAGCCCAGAGCTGGTGTAAATAGTGGATAGACTAACTCTCCACACAAGCCAGAGGAGCTCAAGCCTCAATCAGCAAAAATGAATCATGAATACCCCTTCCCTGAGGTACAGGTCAGGGGTCGGGGTGATGGGGGATCTTAACCATCAAAAACACGGACATTTAAAGACTTTTTTTTTTAACTTCTTTGGATAACATAACACACACCTGGTCTATTAGTAACATACTAGCATTACAATACAAATATAAACTGCAAAAATCACAGGCAGGAGTTGGGGCCTGGGAGACACAGAGGGGGAAACCTCGAAGCCTCAGGGCCCGAAGCTGCTCCCAGCAGATGTAGAGAACAGAGCTATTCACAGTCATGTATCCCCAGACACCAGCCTTGTTCAGCACCCCAAGCCTCTCAGAGAAGCAACCTGCCCCCTGAGTAGATGATTGCTTCATTCCTCCCTCCCAGCCCACCTAAGTAGGTGGCAGGTGTGGACCCCTCTCCCCCACCCCCACTTGGTCATCCCATCATCCAAAAAGAGTGAAGCACATCCCCTCTGACTTGATCCAGCAGAGGTCTACTCCTTTACGATAATTATCCTAAATCCTAAATCCTCACATGCCAAAACCATTCCCCTCGTCTTAAATCTCACCCCTACCCTGACATCCGCAAGGAGGAAAAACAACCTACGACTGTCCCCAACTGCTCAAAAGGCCCCTGCTCCACACAGCCCTCAGGACAAGGTCTCGACCCAGCTGTTCTTTTGCTGGCATTGCTGCTCTGTGCCCTGTCAGTCCTGTACCCGCCCCTCATTAGAACAAATGTGTGCAGTATTCCTGTGAGTCCTCCTGCATCGGGACTTCCCGTCTGTTGGTATAGGTAAGGACAGGTGGGGGGAATATCATTTTACTCTTTCTCTGTCAACTTAATGTGTTTGTTTTCTGGTCCCTCGACACATCTTCAATCCGGAAGTTAGCACCCACCGCAGACAGAGCCGCGGGCAAAGCTGGGTGCTCTTCTGCTTCCTAGGCTAGGATCATTTTTTTCTACTTTTATTTTCAGTACTTTTCTTTCTGGCACTTTCCTGCTTTAATTTTAATATCGGAACTTTTATTTCAGAGCCCTTTTTACCCATCTTTTTTGTTTCTCTTTTCTTCTCATTAGTCCTTCTCTCTCCTTCTCACCCTCATAAAACCTAAGCTGAGTCTGCTTTTACCATTTCCCCTCTTTCATCACTCAAATATGATGGCCCATTCCTCTGTCCTTATGAATCAGGCATTTTAGGGGTGGTGGTGTCTAATCTCCTTTCTTTTAACCTACCAATGAACGCTACCTGATCCCTTCCTTCCTGCTGCGTGGTCCCTTTTCTCCCTCCTCTAAGACTTCCTTCTCCACTTTGATCTCCCCCAACACTGACTCTCACACCCGCCCCCAGATACTTATTACAAAGGGTCTACCACCTTCTATAAGCAAAGAACTTCTCAAAAAGAAGAGCCAAGTAGGATGCCTAGCCCCCCTGATGTAAAAACCTATGACATGGCCACAGAGTCTCAACATCCGGGTTCTGGTACAATGAGAGAAAGGCAGACCAGTGGATCAGAACAGAAAACCCCAGTCATAAAGGCATCAGCCTACAGGCAACTACTTTTCAACTAAGAACCTAGAAATATCCAATGGGAGAAAGAGAGCCTGTTAGGTAGCTAGATTCGGGGCAGGGGTGTTGTCCTTCCCATTCTACAAAGGCCCCCATAAAGGAGGTTGGAAAGACCTCATGCAACCATTAGGCACCTATGATAAGGTGACCAGATTTAAAGCGGGACACCATTGACCGGGGATGGGGGTGGGGGTGGGGGGGTGTTCTTGATTAAAAATTTGGTCTATATGGACCAAATAGACCGTTCCCTAGCTTGTCGTGCATTCTTTCCAAAAATCAGGACTTTTTTAAAACGCCAAAAATCGGGACTGTTCCGCCAAAAGCGGGACATCTGGTCACCTTAACCTATGAAGACCCCAAATTGAGCATGCTCATACTCAAGCCCCTGATCCAGGTGGGAAGCACACCTGGGCACCCAAACTAGGCTGAGGCTCATGACATCACCCAGGTGGGCCTAACTCAGTCAATGGGGTCAACTGATACCATCAACGACACCTCCCCAGCCAGAGGTTTGAAATATCCTGGCTGTGGGAAGGCCTGGCTCTCTTTTACCCTGGTCCTGGTCAAAGGCAGGTAGAAGGCAAGGATCTCCCTCCCCCGTGTGGGCACACATGCACCAGCTCTGGGCCTACTCAGGGCCCACAGCCTCTGGGTCCACATGCTCTTAGCCTCTAGGGTCTGGGGGCTTCTGACCTCCCGGGATACTCCCCCCACCACCCAGTTCCTCACACATGGTTTCTCTTTTCCACATGGTTGTTCGTGCCCAGTTGTGAACACCTTTGAGACTGTAAAACCTGAAACTTGTCTTGTCCTTCATAAAAACCAACTTAAATCACACAACATGCTTCGGGATGAATTCTTTCAATGTGCGAAACAAAGAACAAGGTATTACCTGTCCAGATGGGAGCAGGAAAGCATGGGCTGAACACCCCCACAAACACTTCTCGGAGTGGTCAGACCCCATCGGCTAATTGCCCCATATGCCAGACATTTTTTACCGCCCCCCACTGCTGGGTGCGACTTCCCTGGGCTACTTGCTAGCCCATGAACCTCGCCCAGGAGCTTCCCTCTAATAAAGCAGTCTCTGTTTCTGCTCCCCTTTGTCTTGTCAGCTGTCTGTGCCCGTCTCCTTGTGCCTCCGTTTACCTTACATTACCCACTCCAGACACCTAACAAGCCTCTTCAACAAATGGTGTTGGACAAACCGGGTTTTGATATGCACAAGAATAAAACAAGACCCATATCACTCCCCGTGCACAAAAATGGACCAAAGATGGATTAAAGACCTACATGTCAACCCCAATGCCCTCAGGATCAATGAGAAAGCTGGGACAAACGTAAGGGTCCTGTAGACCACCAAGTAGAATGGAGGAGGCACACACAGCAGAAGACAAGCTAGGTGACTGGGAGGTGCTGAAATTGCATCATGTATGCACATCAAAAGACTTCATCTGGAGAGGTAAATGAGAGCTCACAGATTGTGAAAAAAATTTACCAACAACACATTGGACAAGCATCTCATTACTCAAATATATAGAACTCTATCACACCTCAATAAGAAGATAACCAACAACGCAGTTACGAAGGGGAAAAAGACATGAACCAAAAATGAAGTCCAAATGGCAAACACACACATGGAGAAATGCTCATGCTCACTCATCATCAGGGAGATGCAAATTAAAACCACAATGAGATACCACTTTATACCTACAATGCTAACGCCATTGAGAAAAACAAATAGAATGCAACAAATGCTGGAGAGGATGTGGGGAGATTGGAACTTGTATGCATTGTTGGTGGATTTTTAAATCATACAAGCACTATGGAAAACAGCACTGAGATACTTAAGGCGACTGGGAATTGAAACCCCATATGACGCAGCAATACCACTATTAATTAGGCATCAACCCCAAGGAAAGAAGAGACACGATACGAGGGGATGCCTGCGCTCCCATGTTTATAGCAGCGCAGTTCACAAATAGCAAGAAGCTGAAAGCAGCCCAAATGGCCAAGAGTGGGAGAATGGACAAAGACAGTCTGGTCCACACACACAATGGAGTACTACGCATCCCTGAAAACAGTGATGAAGCATGACACACCACATGACATGGAAGGACCTGGAAGCCATTATGCTGAGTGAAGTTAGTCAATCACAAAAGACAAATACCGTATGAGGGGGGGGCGGGGATACTGTATGAAGCCACTACTATAATGAGAGGTACCACTTAAACAAATCTTAGAAACTAATTCCCAAACAAAGGGGTAGAAAGTCTGCCTAACGGCCATGAGCCATCCATCACCCCCCCTTATGGGCACTTCATAAGAACCACCTAGAAAGAGGATCCCTCACATCACCTGGGGTCACTCCATCAAGAAGTGGGGGGAAGGCGATGACCATCCACTTGCTGTGCAACACTGAGACAAGGCTGTGACAAATCAGCAGAGCCTCCACAGGAAGGAGAGGAGCACCTTACTGGAAGATCAAGTGAAGAAGACCAGGGGAGGGGAGCATCTGATATTTCTGTTGGTGGGTAAGATGGGTAAATAGGGAGGAGCAACTTCACATCAGGAAGGGATGATAAACAATAATTGTAGGTAACCTAAAGGGAGAATAAACCTGAGTCTAAGTTCCTGGGTAGGCCCATAGAATATGTTTCTATCCACTCCATGGTGAAGCACACCATGGACTAAGCACTATGGTGACTGTGTAAGTCCAGATAGACCAGAGAAACAAATCCAAGGAGACTCCTATATGAATCCGAAAGAGCTTTATATACAAGAGCAATTGAATATTGAGAAAACATCTCAGCCCAGTCCAGATCAAATCCATAAGTCCAATATTAGCCCATATGTCTGACACCAGTCTATAAATTCCTCTTCAGACTCATGAAGTACATGCAATGATGCCGAATGCAGGAAGAACACAGGCCAGTGGGTGGGAAGTTTGTGGATCCAGTGGCAGTGGATGCCTATCAGTGCTGGCAGGGGTCTCCAGGTGGCTCCTCCAGCTCCAGGGCTCTTGCATAGCTCCATGTGTCTTGTCAGCAAGCACGCCTCACAGGGAGTGAGTGCATGCCCTGCCTCCAGTGAGCTGTTTATCTCCTTAGCTCCTCCAAATTAAGTCATCAAGCTGCGACCTGACTGGCAGATTAAACTCCAGCCCTTCACTCTAAGTCTTTATGTAACTACCATTATGTAACTACCACAGTGACCTTAGCCGTTGACCTTACAGGCAAAATAGCATCCCCCAAGGGCCACACAAGAAGTGCTTAACATGGAACCCCGACTGAAGGAACTGGGCCCTACCTCAAAACCACCTGTACATCGGACTGAAATACTCTTGATGGGAGAGGAACAAAGGATTACTATCCCCAGACTGTGGAAACGGCCATCATTGGACCTTGGGAGCGACCCCTGGCTTAATGGGTGTCCCATGAAAGAGGACCCTGAACCAACATACATTTAATACCGCAATACTCCCTTGACTTAATATGACAGGTTTTAATCTGATAGGCAAGGATCTACACTTATAAGAAATGATACAGGAAATTTTCCCCTATTGCCAACCCCCATGTTCAGTGTAAACAGAGCTCAATCAATTGAGAAATCAATCTGTACAAAGCAACAGCCCATGGATTACAGACAGCTCACAATTGAACTATACTTTCAGGAGCTCCTCGTACCAACAGTACCTTTTAATTCCATGACATTGGGGAAATAATTGATGCTGTCAATGCAATCACCTTAGACCCCAGGGGGATGATTGACAATGTTTTTCTTTGTGTTTGTTTGTTTGTTTGTTTTTGCCTTCTGTTTGTGTGTGTTTTGTTGTTCTTATTATTTTTGTTGAGTTTTGTTTTTGTTTTTGTCATAATGTGACCACCTGTAGAACCCCGGAGGACAAGCAAATGGATTCTGGGCTCCCACTTAATTCTAGTCCCAATCCAGCATGGCCCAGCTCAATACTCACCTTCATGAAGAGGTCACTGAAGATGAGGGTGCTAGAGCAAAGTGTGATTAGGGGAGCAGATGGTGCCCGCCTATCAACTGGAACAGTGTCTGGAAGGTTTGTATTCAAACGCGCAGCCATCTAAGTGAGGTAACAGTTAAGTCCACATGGAAGAAACACACCCGCCTGAATAATCCAAAAATGATGCCGACAAAATCCAAGTACGATGAAGGGAAAAGGATCAGCGTTTAAATTGTGGACACCTAATTCGTAGACAGCTAGGGAGGATAGTAGTTGTGTGATAGGTTTATTGCGCCAACCTGGCCAATAGGAACATGTGGGATTAATCAGGTCACAGTTTGATTGATAGTGGTGATGACTGCACAGTGATTATGAATGTGATTGTATGATATGTGAGTTGTGTGTCCGTGAAATTGTTAAGCATAAGCAAATATATGTGTGTGTACGTATGTGTATGTATGTATGTATATTTAGATAGATAGATAGATAGATAGATAGATAGATACCTCAGTTATCAAATGACTCCAAGCTCAAACTTTCCACTACTCGAACAGCAAAATCCAAAAAACCTGCTCAGTATTTATAACTTTGCTCAATAGTTGAACCAAAAATGCAACTTGAAAAATGCCATACGGGCCAAGAGTGAGTCACCATGGCATCTCGCCTCGGACACAAAGCAGTGACGTCACGCTCCAGTCCAAGCTCCGCTCTCGCTCAGACAACATACAGCGCTTGGACCAGTGCGTTAAGACACTCCTCATGACGCTTTCTTTTGGTAACTTTATTTGAGTAAAATATCGTCATCGTGGCTCCAAAGACAATCAGTGAAACCAGCAGTGAAGCCGGAGGAAAACTGTGAGATCCACAAAATTGGAATCAGGTCACCGCTTGCCTGATTTGGTCCTTGAATCCAACATGGCTTAGGTCCACATCATCGACATTTTTGAAAGGAAAAACAAAAAGGATGGTTAAAGTGGCTAATGTAGCAAAAGGCGTGAACCCGTTAGCCATGAAACAAAGAACCCAGACCATCAAAGGGGCCTGCTGATTTGGATTACGTTCCTGTGAATTTGGATAACTCAGAAACAGCCCAATGGCAATAGCGTTTCCAAAACAGTGAAATGCAAGAAGGCTAAAACCTCCTTAGCTACTTGAAGCCCTGGGGAAATGAATGTATACGTGTAATTTGGGGGCCTCAGAACCAATTATTTAGTTTTCCATTATTTCGTATGGTGGAAACTATGTTCAGTTCTCAAACTTTTCAGTGTTCAAACACAAATTTGGAAAGAATTAAGTTCGACAACCGAGGCATCACTGTGTCTATAAATCCCCTCCCTCCTCCATTCAGGGAGGCAGGCAGTGGAAGCATTTCCTCTGTGTCCTAGGGTCAGCACGCTCTCGATTAAACACCCTTTCTCCCTGCCAGAAGCCAGGGCTGGAGTAGCTGGGCTTCACTCTGGTGGTAGGCAAAGGTAGCCGAGCCAACTCAACGTTCTCCCACATGCAGTCACCGCTTTCCACCTCGTTCTTAACCCTCTGTCCCATCACCCAGGCCACCAGCACCCTTCCCTGAATACCTCCATAGTCCCAACCTAGCAGATCTCCAGGCCCTCTCTGGCCCTGGAAACTCCAGCTCCACAGTGGGGGTCTGGGGGTTATGGGAAAGAAGTGTGTGGCAGTTACATACTCTATCAACTTGCAAAGGGGTGGAGTCTTGCCTGTCAATCGGGTCACAGCCAGTGAGGCCTCTGTGTGGGCAGGGCCTTCCCCTGAGGATTCTGGGAACGCCTGTCTTCCTCGCTGGAGGTGGGACAGACACTCTCCCTGTGAGATATTCCTGTTGACAAGCCACATGGAGACACACTGATGGAATCAGAGCCCTAGAGCTGGAGGAGCCATGTGGAGATCCACACCAGCACTGAGATGCTTCCACTGCCACTGGATCCACAAGACTTTCCACCACTGACCTGTGATCTTCCTGCACTCAGCATCATCGCAAGGCTGCATGAGTCTGAGGAGGAATTTATAGACTGGTATCGGACCTATGGGCTCTCGCCCTAACAAGAGATGGGGTGTGTGTCGGGAAGGGGTTGGCTGAAAGCACCAGGAGGGGGGCTCATCCACCCTGACAGACCATCTAGGTTATTTTTGTTTTCCTTTGTTCTTACGTTGTAGTGAAAATCTACACAGCAAAACATCTGCCAGCATAACTTCTACATTCACAATTCTATGACATTGGCTACATTTCCCAAGCCCACCATTATCCCTGTCCTTTTCCAAAATATCCCACCCCATTAATGTAAACTGGATGTCTGTCCCCCACCCCAAACAAAAACTACCGCTCTCTCCTTCCCCCACTGTGTTCAGTGGGGTTCCCTAGAAAAGCAACGCCCGTGGTGCTTGTATGAGTTGTATATAGAAAGATTTACATCAAGAAATTGTTTTCACAGTTGTAGAAATAGGCCATTTCAGTCCCGTTTAATTCAGGCTCCTCCTGACGTGGGAAAGCTGATGAGCGGGAAGGAGGCTGACAACGAAGCAGAGACAACAGGCGGCACAGGCTGGTCGATGCAGAAATCTGAAGTTGGGCGAATGAATCCACCATCGGTATTGTCCATGGAGGGCTCCTGAGAATGGCAGGCGGCGCAGCAGGAGACTGAGGAACCAGGCACAAGATCCCGCTCTGGCAAAAGGTGAAGGGCTAAAGAGGATTCGACTCTGCTCAGGCTGTGGCTCTTACACAAAGAGGCTTGACAACATGGAGGTGTCCTCAAGCTGCAGCACAGCTCCAGTGGGTTGAGCTCTGCCCCTATGCTTACCCAGTCAGAAGTGTCTGGTTGTCCTCATCTCTAACCATCACACCCACCTGCCTCTGGTACCCATTAATAAGTGTTGGTTTTTATACTCTTGCTTATTTCATATCCGTGAGATCATATAGTGTTCCTTTGCAATTGATTTCTTTCACTCGGCACACAGTTCTTGAATTCGCCCACGTTGTGGCATGCACTAGGACTTCCTTTCTCTTCACAGGGATGTAGTATTGCATTGTGTGGATATCCCTTCAGATAGGATGTCTTCGCCTTTTTGGTGAATGCCTTTTAAAAAGTTTTTAAACTTTTTTGTTGTTGTGAAAAATAGCACATGAAGTGCCTTTGGCTCATTTTTACAGAGAGGTGAACTGAGCCCGGTGAGCAGACACAGCTTGTCCGAGGCCACACGGTGAGGTGGTTCAGGCTTCCTGACTCCTGTCTTGTGACTGTAAAACATCACCGCTCTTGGTTCCTCTCATCCAAGGCCATGGCGCCCATCGGCCAGGCCTCATTGACTGCATCTCAGCCCAAAACGAGAAGAAAGAAGAGCTTATCGCTCTTCCTCCAGGCTGCAGAGACCTATGGTCTTCCTAAGACGTCCAGGGCTAGCCTGTAGCCAATTGCCACCCATTTGACTCCGACTCTTGGTGACCTCTGTATGTCAGAATCTAACTGCTCCAGGGTTTTCAGAAGATGAATTTGGGAGAAGCAGATCACTAGGGCTTTCTTCTTCCAAAGTGCCCCTGGGTGGGCTTGAACCTCCAACCTTTAGGTTAGCAGCCAAATGTTTTCATTATACCTCCCAGAGGCGCCTGTTCATGTCCTGTGGTTTTCAAACTGAGGTCTCCCCACCACCTCCAGCCCCGTGGGTCTCACTTGAGAGAGTGTGAGAAATGCAGCTTCTCAGGCCCAGCACAACCTACTGAATCAGAAACTCCAGCGGGTGGAGCCCAGCAATCTGTGTTTTTAAAGTCCTCCAGGGGACTCTGGTGTTCCCTCAAATTTCAGAATCACCACTCTAAGTCAAGTCTTAAAACCAGGGCCCAATGAGGTCAGGGAGTAAACTCAGTCATTAAAGGCTGTGGCCCTCACCTCCCATCCCCTCAGCCTTCAAAACTTGGCCTGGAATTGGCTCTGAACTCCAGGGACCTGGGCAGAGCTCCAGGAGCGGCCAGATGAACCGGAAGCCAGGCCCCAGGGCCTCCCTCCATGTCACCCCCCAGGGTTCTCTCTGCATATTGGGGGGCAAGTGTCTCATGGCCGTATCTAGGAGACCCAGAGGATTAAGCTAACCACAGTGATTTGTCATCCCTCGCACAACAGTTGACACCCCTGAGATGGGTTGAACCGTGAAGTCAGTTAGAAACAATGCTTCTTGTGCCCTGCGTGCAGATGCGGCATGGCTGTGGTAGCTGTGTGCTGAAGCAGCCAGGACAGGAGAGCGTCTTGTCCTGTTCATAAATGATGCCAGAAAGGCCAGCTGTCCTTTTGGGAGCTCTGTTTTGGCCATTTCCTCTCCTACAACTGTAGATCTGTGATTTCGACATCAGCATCCTTGTAGCCAAAGCCCAGCCCGGCTTCTGGCACAGGTCCTTTGGGGTTCAACAGAGGTAAAGCCAATGCAGCCCCCCACTCCTGTTTCCTGGAATGCCCTGGGTGTGACAAAAGGACTCCAGTCTGGTAAAGGCCCATGTCCCCCAATGTTTTCCCACTCGATGCCAGAGGCGGTGCCCTGCGCTCTGTAGAGTAGCTGGGGTGCTTTGGGTTCAATATACCAACAAATTAAGTATGGCTCCCTTTATCAAGTCCTGTATCAAGAAATCCTGGAGCAGGCACACTCCAGACCTAGTTGATTTGGAAGCCCACCAGAATCACCAAGCCCCCGACCCTCCTTTTTCCATTCAGCAGTGCTAAGTGACGAGTCTATGGCTGCATCAGCTCCAGGCTTCCCATGTTCACGTACTGCGACCAGAGGCACTGGAAGAAGGGCCTCTTTCTTGCATCTGCCCCTTTACGGTCTTTTCAGGGAGCGTTTCAAGCAGCCACACAGGAAGACAGAATAGTACGAAGGCTCCCATGTACCCAGCACCCAGCTTTAATGATTATCCTCACAAGATGTGATAGGTAGGTTTTTTGTGCCAACATAGCCCCTATAAGAAGATGTGAGTGGAGCCTGTCAATCAGGTGGCAGCTTGATGACCTCATTTGGAGATGCCACCAAGATAAATGCCTCTCTGGAGGCGGGCTACTATCTCTCTCTGCCGTCACCTTCCTGTTGACGAGTCACGCCGAGACCTACACCAGCCCTGTGAGGCAGCCACCACCATTTGATCTACAAGACTTTTTACCCACCGGCCTATGATCATCCTGCATTTTGCATCATTGCTTGTGCTGTGTGAGTCTGAAGAGGGCTTTGTAGACTGGTATCAGACTATGGACTAGTATCGGACTTATGAACTTAATCTGGACTGGGCTGGGATGTTTTCCTGATATGTAACTACTTCTTGATATAAAGCTCTCTCTTACACACCTATGTGTGTCACTGGATTTGTTTCTCTGGTCCACCCAGAGTAACACGCATGGCTTGTTTCAGCATTATCTGCTGCCTCTCTACAAGCTGGATTATTGTAAAGCAAATCCTAGTCAATATCAATAGCTAAGGCTCCCTTTTTTAAAAACAAACTAACAACCACAAAAGTCATAGTGCCTTTGTCGCATCTGTTTTAGGGTACAAAAGAGACCCTCAACTTTCAAATATCATTTAAGGAGAACATTCATTAAGTCTTAAACCGCAGAAAACAAAGCAAAGGCCAAGCCGTATCACCCGCATGCTGGAGACCATTGGCAGGAAGTCAGAATGGCGCCCGAGTTAGCGGAGACTCAGAGGCTTCAGATGGACATGGGAGGACAAAGGGAGCCATCTCAGAAAGGTGACTGGCTGCAGATCAGTATGTCACAGCTGCAGGCAGGGCTAGAGAGATGGGAATGGGCCGGTGATCGGGATACATACATTGCCTTAGACAGGAGCGCTTACCAGATTGGTTCAGGGCCTCTCAACCAAGACTCAGGATATAACTCATGACGATGCCACCAGTATGGGGGTTTCCATCAAGAACCCACCCAGGCAAGTCCCTACAGGGGATGGCCCCTCTCTTTGGGGGTGGATGTGGCCCATTATGAAATGCACGATGCCTGAGGGCAACACGGTTCACATCCCTGGTGAATGGTCAGAAGGCATTCAGTGGAGGCTTAATCCACGTGAGGACAGTGTACGTGGATGTTGGGCTTTCACTTTATACCCAGACCAAGAAAACAAACCAAACTCACTGCCATCGAGCCAGTGCTGACTCAGAGGGAACCCCTGGGGGCTTCTGAGACTGTAGCTGTTAACAACCGTGTTAGTCTGGGTAGACTAGAGAAACAAATTCATAGACACTCATATGGGTATAAGAAAGCATTTTATATCAGAGTAATTGTACATTAAGAAAACATCCCAGCCCAGTCCAGATCAAGTCCATAAGTCCGGTATTAGCCCATATATGCACTACCAATCTATAAACTCCTCTTCAGACTCACAAAACACATGCGATGATGCCTAATGCAGAATGATCACAGGCCAGTGGGTGGAAAGCCGTGTGGATCCAGTGGTGGTGTAAGCATCTCAGCACTGGCAGGGGTCTCCACGTGGCTTCTCCAGCTCCAGTGTTCTGGCTCCATCAGCCTGTCTCCATATGGTTTAGCAACAAGAATGTCTTGCAGGGACTCAGCCTGCATCCGGCCTCCGATGAGCTATGTATCTCCTTGATGTCTCCAAATGACGTCATCAAGCTGTGACCTGATTGTCAGGCTAAACTGCACCCCTTCACTCGTAAGTCTCAAATTGACAACAGATTATGTAACTACCACCACAACCACCATGAAGCTGCTGGTGGTTTTCAAAGTGCCAACCCAATGCAGATCGCAGCACAATACATAACCACTACGTCACCTGCCTTCTGCAAACCTGATGCTCAGAATTTAAGCTCCAACGCTCCTCTAACAAAGTTACAATAACCCCTTAAAATCATCTCATTGCCCAATCCTTGCTCAGGATTTGCTGTTGCAAACATACGTTTTGTTTTGTTGGGTTTTGTTGTTTGTTGTGATAAATAGATAGGTAACATAAACTACAAGTGTATACGTCAAAACTTGCCATTGAACAGTTTTTACATGTACAATTCAGCAAATATGTTCCTCATGTTATCCAACCAACACCATTCCTAAATTTTTTCATCACCCTTAGCAGAAGCTCAGTCTCTCAAGACTTAGAGTCCTCCTCCCCATACCCTCAAAGCCACGGTACCATTAATGAACTCTGTCTCTAGATGCTTGCCTGTTCCAGGTATTTTGTACAAGTGGGATCACACAGTAATTGTCCTTTTGTGACTGACTTCACTCGACATAATGTTTTCCACTCTCATCCATGTTGTAGCATGTATCAGACCTTCATTCTTGTTTTGTTCGTGTGTGTGTGTGTGTGTGTGTGTGTGTGTTTTGCTTTGTTACTTCTTGTTATTGTTTTTGTTAGATGTCATCAAATTGGTGTGGCTCATAGTGACCCTCTGTACAACAGAATGAAACACTGCCCGGTCCCGCACCACGCTCACAATGGTTCTTCTGTTTGAGCCCATTGCTGTAGCTGCTGTGTCAACCCATCTCCTCAAGGACCTTCCTCTGTCTCACGGCCCCTGTACTGTACCAAGCATGATGTCCTTCTCCAGGGAGCGGTCCCTCCATATAACATGTCCGAAGTGCCTCAGACAAAGTCTTGCCGTCCTTGCCTCTAAGGAACATTCTAGCTGTACTGCGTGTTCTTTTGGCAGTCCATAGGGCGTTCAGCAATCTTTGCCAACACCACACTTCAAAGTCTGTGTCCGACTTTCACATGCATATGAAGCAACTGAAAACACCATGGCTTGGCTCAGATGCACCTTAGTCCTCAACGTCACATCCTTGCTGTTCAACACTTTAAAGGGGCCTGTGCAGCAGATTCACTCCATACAATGGGTCCTTTAATCTCTTGACTGCCGATTCCGTGAGCATTATTTTTGCTTTCTAGGCTTGACTCATTCAACTAAGAATCCAAACACTGTCCATGCATCTGCATCTGGCTGACTAGCTCAGTACTCATAATGGGTGGCCAAACTGCACTTGGGACCAAAGCCAGCTCCTTGCCTGCTTTTGTAAATCAGAGTCCTCCGAGCTCAGTCACATCCATTTGTTTGCAGATGGTCTATGCTGCCTTGGCTGCTACAAGGCAGAGTTACAGAGTAGCCAGGGACAGTATGACTTGCCAAACATAGTAAAATGTTGGCTATGTCACCCTTTACAGACTATGTTTACTGGCTCTGATCTATACCATTTCCTTAATTTTATTTTAGCTGATTGTATTGCTTTGTACTGTATTTATTTTATGAAGCTGGGACATCTGTCCTGTAAAATTTCCCATAATCTTCTGCCCTTTCCAAAGAGCATGGAGACCGTGCCCTTCCTGGAGTTCAAGTGTCCAGAGTTACTCCCACTTGGTTCTTGAATCAATGCCTCGGTTGAAGAGGTTCCTCAGAAAGTCCTGGCTGCCTGCAAGGTGAACAGAATTGGATTTGGGGCTGAAAGGGAGAAGGGGAATGAATAGTTACCAGGCAAGAAACCAAGGATAAGTCCAGCCTTCCAGAACGAGCCACGTCAGCACAATGCCAGGGCTGATGGAGCCTCCCCCAGCCCTCTTTAGCCGTCCAGGACGGCCTCCTCCTGTACCAGGACACAGGTTCTTCCACTCCATCTTCCAGCACCAGGTCACCATTCACCACGCACCAGTGGGCTGTCCCTGTCCTAGCTCTGTGCTGGACCCTGGGAACAGGAATGACCTTGGCAGACTAGTGCTTGGGTGCTGAGCTCACTCTGGTCTAGTGACCAGCGACGATGCGAGAGGGGCTTCTTTCATCCCCAGTTTTAAAATATTTTACTATGAACATGCTTGCACTCGCACAAAAGATAACAGAATAGCCTGAAGATCTTCCATTGACCCATCACCCAACTCCAGCAATTGTCATCCCACGGCTTGTCATATGTCATCTTCACCCCTCCCCCTCTACATCCCGCATTCTGTATTAATAGATAACAGATGAGCAGTCTCCTCTTTCAAAGCAAAACTAACCCAAACAAATCATCACCAACTGTGTGGCGTGGGGTGATGTGCTGGGATGGGGGTGGGAAAAGGCAATGTGGGGGCGCAGAGAAGGGACACCAAACCCCTCTTAAGCAGTCAGAGAAGGCTTCTTGGAGGAAGTGCCATCTCAGGGGTAACTGGAAGGACAGGCAAGAGTTAGTGAGGGAGGGAGAGAAGAGGGCAGACCATGTGGCCGATGGAACAATCATGAGGCCGGTGTGGCTGACGAGCGAGCAGAGGCTGAAACGATGTAAGCAGAGATCCAGCCACAGAGAGCCCGAAAGACCCTGTTTAGGAATCTGACCTTTAACCAAGAGGCCTCCTGGGAGTCACTGGGGGGGTTCTTAGAAGGGAGCTGGAGCGCAGGTCCGCTATAGAAGCTCCCCACCCTCCAACCTCTCCGTCCTTTGAGTCTAGCCTGACTCGCAGTGACCGTGTAGGACGGAGGTGGTTTGTTATCTCTGAAGGACCTTGGTGACATGCTCGGCCACGAACCGAAAGGTTGGCAATGCAAACCCATCCAGCCCCGCCATGGAGAAAGGCCGGGCAGTCTGCCGTGGTAACGCCTACAGCCAAGACAGCCTTTGGCGTTTGCTCCTCCTCTCGTCACACGCCAGGCTGCTGCGAGTTGGAAAGAACTCCACGACCTCCAACAGCAAGGGCCGTATGGCATTTCCCTGGGAGGTGCAACCACTGGGCGCTCTACCCGCCCCCCTGAAGATTGACAGCCTGGACTGCCCGGCGGTGCTGCAAAGTAAGGCCTGGCGATCTGCTTTCATAAAGACTGCCGCCGGGGAAATCCTACCGCGAGGTTCTGCCCCGTGTCACCCCAGGCTGCTGTGAGCCAGCGTGGGCTCAACCACATCGGGCTTCTTGTGGCTGTTCCTCAAGATTGTATAAGAGGTAGTGATGTCTTGGTAAACTAAGCCCCCCGCAGCCACCCCACAGAATGGGAGCCAGCTCTGCTCCAAAAGGTCGCCCTGTGCAACGGTGTCAGGTTTCTGAATCTGGTCCGTGAGCACAGTGACTCCGTGAACGGCCGACAAATGACCCAAAACTCACCACGTGTCTGGAAGTTCTTTAAGAACCAGGAGCAGGGAAGAGAAAAGGCTACTGGCGTTCAGCCTCCTCCTTAGCTCCTGGGGGACTGAGAGGGCCTCATTCAAAGGGTCAGCAGCTGTCAACTCATGGGGAGCCCACGAGTAATCCTTACAGAAGCCCATCACCGGACCTCTCTTCTGCAGAACCTCTGTGCAGGCAGGTCCGTGGAGGACCCTCCCCCGTGCACACTGCTGCCCCACAGACACCCAAGCTCAGCCTGGAGCACCCTCCATCTGGCTGTGGTTGGCTGGCCAGGCAGCTCTGGGAAGCCATTCTCAACCCCTGCCCCTGGCTCCATCTGCAGCAGGAGCGAGTCCATGAGATCATCTCCCCAGAGCTCATGACCGCCCACAACTCAGCCACTGGCTCCACTGGTCATCTTCTCAGCCTGGAATTCCTCCTCCCAGGCACCCCCCACCCCACCCCACCCCCCCATCCCCCGGCAAGCTCTGCCCCTCCTTTGAATTTCTTTTCAGTGGTCACCTCCTCCAGGAATCACTTCCAGACACAGCACCCTCACGCCCCACCCCTACCCTGCCACCCACAGATCACTCAGCGGACTCTTCAGCTCCACGTCTGTGCCCTGGATTCCTTATTTCCTGCGCTGGACCGTTCCTGGGCTGAGAAGAGAATACTAGAAGTCGTGTTCCCCTTCCTCCCTGCGGCCTTGCCTAGAGCCCGGACGCAGAGGCTGCTCAGTAAACGCCTGACAAATCGGTGAATGAAGGCTTGAATTCATTCATTGGGTAGGGTTTCTTCAGCCTGCGTAGAAGAGCCCTCGGGGTGTAGTGGGTTACTTGGGGCGGGCTCATAACTGCAAGGTCAATAGTTGGAATGCACCGGCCAATCCTTGGGAAGACGATGAGGCAATCTACTCCCACCAAGACAGACAGCCTCAGAAACCCACACGGGCAGTTCCCACTGAGTCGGAACTGCCCGATGGCCGGATGGCCGGAGCTCAGTCGAGGGGGTGTTAAGCGATTTCACGACGGTTTGAGTAGAGAGCTCACAGTTGGGTTATCTTCCAAGGCTGTTATGCACAAAGCCTTCAGTAGATGGCTCCAAACAAGAGCTGTCACCACACAGGTAGAGATGCATGGGAATTCCTTCCAGCAGACACCTACTCCGACATGCCTGTGACCTGAGAGAGACAGGCCAACTGTCCCCACACGTGTAAGGGGACCACCGTCTTTGTCCCCCACACTGTGCGGTGCACTGGATAGCAGGAACTGGAAGCAGGATCAGAGGCCGTCGTGGTGGGGGTGCCAGGTCCCTCAGGGGAGGGAAGGAAGCTCCCTTTAAGACTGATGGGGGGTTCCTGAGGGCCACGCAGACCTGCAGTCGTGCAGCTTCCCTGAGAACCATCTGCTCCAGAGTGGAGCCTGTTCTCATCCAGACGGCTCCTTAGTACCCTCTGGAACCATCCGAGCTCTGTTGTCTGAGGGGACCTACCCGTGGGTGTTCCTGGCAGCAGGGCCTGGAATTGGGACCAGTAGAGTGTGTGCCTTTATAGGCTCAGCTCTGGGGGGAGCTAGTGAGCCTGGCTGCACAGACCCATGGCCGCCTGCATGATCCTCCAGAACCCCCAGCTGCTGCGGCCTCAACCTCCCGGGTCCCCGACAGCTCCGAGTGTCACCATGTGCACAGGTCCGGGCCTGGCACGGGACGGCAGGGGAGGAGGTGGAGTGAACACCTCCCTA
This sequence comes from Echinops telfairi, assembly GCF_000313985.2. Classification (NCBI taxonomy): domain Eukaryota; kingdom Metazoa; phylum Chordata; class Mammalia; order Afrosoricida; family Tenrecidae; genus Echinops; species Echinops telfairi. Next base: position 62,449,326 of record NW_022103968.1, on the reverse strand, counting down.
GTGTGGGCCCTTTGCTAGTGGACACACACAGGTTCCAGCGAACGAGGGGCTCCTGGGGCCTCTGCAAATGCCCGCTGCTGGCTCTCCCTGCCCGGGTATTCAGCACTCTGCCTGCAAAGCCATTTCCCACCGCGTCCAGCAGCGTCCCACTCCTCCCAGGCCCTTCTAGATGGGTCTCTTCTTCTTCCAAGTTCCGCTTCAGCGTTCCTTTGTTTGGGGAAAGCTCAGTCTTTTCCCCAAAGATAAAGCCTGTCTTCTAACTCCACCCCAAACCAAATGAACGAAAACAAAGCTGACAGATTCAAAACATCATCTCCCCTCTCTTCTGAACAGCAAGCTTTCAGACCCAAAGCTCCAGCATGGACTTCCCTTTCAGTTTAAAAGCAGAACCCCTGGGGGGCGGGCGGGCCCGGAGCCTGGAAGGATTTCAGTGTGCAAGACGTCTTGGAACTCCAAGATGACCTCACCCCGCATCTCCTCCAGCAGTGGGCGGCGTCCCCTGGGTGCCTGCTGCGCCTCTCCAGCGGGGCTCGCTGGAGGTCTCTAAAGGATGTGTGCTCGGAGGCAGGACCACCCGAACAGGTCAAGACAGGTGTTTCGCTGCCTCTCCCTTCTTTGTAGTGTTTCCCAAAGTGGGCAATGCTGCCCCCTGGGGGCGCTGGAATGATGCAGGGGGCTTAATCTGAATTAGGAGCTACAGCCAAAAAAGATTTTCACTGCCAGGAAGCCACTGAGTAATTTTGTTTACCCCTGATAGGTCAAATAAACATGGGAACCTATCTACCTAATGGTTCTAGCACTTCCTCTGGACACCCAGAGCAACTCTCTTCTCTCCTGCTCAGGGCCGCAGTGGCTAGCACGCAGGAGACCTAAGGGCTGCCAAGGGGTCTCTCGCCACCAATCACAAGGTCCCAGCTCCCAGAGCGCTGTGGCAGTCAGAACTGTGTGACCCTCACTACACTCCTGTGGCGTTGGCAGGGTCCAAGCGGACGCAGACAGAGAAGGAGCCGCGCTGAGAAGTCTGGAACTGTTCCCGACGTGCCTGTTCCTTGCGCACACGGGCATACCCAGGCTGGAGGCCCGGTCTCCTGGCGCCTGAACCATCCTCGCTGTCTTCATGCCATAAGTCGTTCCCACTCTGGGAACGGGGGTCAGGCTGGGTCTGAGTCTCTGCTCTGCGTCCTGCTGGCTGTGTGACCCCATTTCACATCATTTTCTTCATCTGAAAGAATGACCAGCAAGACCAGAAAGAGCTGGAGAGAACTCACAGTAATTGTGTCTGTGTTCTAGCCTCAGACTGACTCCTGAGAAAGCCACCTAGTGGTTAAGACCGTGGCTTCCGGGCTCAGAAAGCATTGGTTTC
>NW_022103968.1:62439046-62447451 GCF_000313985.2 Echinops telfairi | reverse complement strand
GCTTCTCCTCATGGCTGTCTCGCAGGGAGTCAGCCTTGTCAGTAGAGAGTCTTCAAGGCAGTCAGCAGAGAAAATGAGTGTCTCCCGCCTCCAAGGAGGAAAAATGCAGGCGTTCCCAGAATTCTCAGGAGAAGTCCATGTCCACACAGAGGCCTCATTGACTATATGTTGATGGACAGGCCAGACTCCACCCCTACACTTGTAATCCTCTCAAATTGACACCAGATGCTGTAACTACCACAGAGTATGAAATGACACAGTGCACATTCGGAGCACAAAGCCGTGTTTTCCATTTGATTGTCTATCTTTTGATCTCCACGATGTGCATTCTTCCCCCACCGCCTGCTCCTCGGCCCCAAGAAGCTGTGGTGCAGTCTGGCTCTCCCTTACGTCATCGGGCGCCAAGGACCAAAACCCAGACTCACTGCCATCGAGTCGATGCTGCCTCATAGGGCCCTTATAAGACAAGGTAAAACAGCCCCTGGGAGTTTCCCAGATGATGACTCTTTACGGGAGTAGAAAGCCTATCTTTCTCCCTCGGAGCAGCTGGTGGTTTTGAACTGCAGACCTTCGGTTAGCAGCCCAACGCATAAGCATGATGCCGCCAGAGCTCCTTGGGGAGTCATGGAACGTGGCTGGGATCATCGAAGAGGGAAGAATGTGCACACGCAAGGGGCCGAGCATCAGGCCATGGGAGAATGAGAGGCTTGACCCAGAACAGGGGTCACAGGTCCAGGAGCGGGGCCACCAACTCAGGAAGGGAGGTGAATGGACTGATTGCACATGGCACTTGATGGGCTGTGGTGGGCACGAGGAGGAGGAGCAGAGAAAGAGGAGCCCGTGGGTTTCTGCAAGGGAAATGTTCTATTTAGATCATGGTGACTCATCCGAGGGACCCCCTGTTAAGCATGCATCGAGCGCCCAGGGCAGATAACCAACAGCATTGTCTGTTGCCACATGTTTTCACCTTTAACAGAAACGCAGTGCCCTTTAAACAACATCTTCCTATTGCTCCCTCTGCTAACTAAGATCAACTGATATTTTTTACCAAGAGAAAAGATTATTGTGAGTCTTAAATGATGCAGTGTACATTAAGTGCTTAATAGGTCTTCTCCAAAGAGGTGTTCAAAACCATATTTGTAAGTTTGATCTCCAATCTTTCAATCTCTACCATGCATTCTTCCCCCGTTGCCCACTCACTTGCCCCAAGACTGTTGTGCATTGTGGTTGAAAAAGAGTATCTGTTGAAAAAGATAAACAATTCTGGAACAAATAGATACCCACATGTCACCACCTACCCACCCACCACCCCAAAATCAAGTCAGGCCATGCCAAGGGTTGAATTATGTTGCTCAAAACCATGTGTCCACTTGACTGGGCCATGATGCTCAGTGGTTTGAAAGTTCTTCGATGTTGCCGCGTGGCACATATGATGATCCAGCACCACGTGATCCGACGCAACCAAGCAATAGAAAGATGGACAGTGGGATGCCACACTCTTCATCCTTCACAGCCCTGGTTTGATGTGAAGGGGTTTCTCTTGAGTGTGGTTGCAACGACTTTTATCTTACAAGAGATCAAAGGAAAGCGAAGGAAGCAGACATCAAAGAGACCTATTACCACTGAGAAAAAGAGCCAGGAGTGGAGTGTGTATTTTCGCCCAGGGGGCCCCTGCACTGAAAACCTCCTAGGTGCAGGGGAAGTTTAATGCTGAGACACATGGGGCCCACAGATGCTGAAAGGAGACAAGGACCTTCTTCCTCAACTGTGAGCCAACAGAGAAAGCCTTCCTGTTGAGCTGTGTGGTGGGCTGGTTGACCAGAGAAACACATCCAGAGACACTTATGTATGTGAAAGAGAGAGCTTTATACCAAAGAGCAATTATCTGTTGAGAAAACATCCCAGCCCAGTCCAGATCAAGTCCGTAAGTGGATATTAGTCCATATAGCTGACACTGGTCCATAAATTCCTCTTCAGACTCATGCAGTACATGCAATGATGCCAAATGCTGGAAGATCGCAAGCCGGTGGGTGCAAAGTCTTGTGGATCCCATGGCAGTGGAAGCATCTCAGGGCTGGTGCAGGTCTCCACATGGCTCCTCCAGCTCTACGAGTGTGTCTCAACAGGAAGCTGAAACAGAGAGAGGGTCCTGCCTCCAGGGAGAAGGAGAGGAAGTTCCCAGAATCCTCATGAGAAGGCCACACCCACCAGGAGACATCATCAGGCTGTGACCTGATTTTGACAGTCTAGACTCCACCCCTACCCTTATTTATCAAGTCGACATGAAATTAGGTAACTACCACAGCGGGCATCATGAATTTGGATTTCTAGCCCTCCTAAACTGAGAAGGAGACCTGGGGGCATAATGGCTTACTTGTGAGGTTGCTAATAGCAAGGTTAGGAGTTCTAAGCCACCTGCAGCTCTGATCAGGTCTTGAAGGAGAAAAGGCTTTTTGTTTGTGTAAAGATTTATAGCCTCAGAAATCCACAAGGGTAGATCTACTCTGTCCTATAGGGTCATTATGAGTTGGAAGCTACTCTCTGGCAGGTAGGGATTGAGTGAAAATTCGAGGAGTGAATTTCCGTTTGTCAAAGCCACCCACTGTGGCATTTCTGATACAGCAGCACTCGATAGCTGAGACAGACCCCATCCTCACTTCTAAGGAGCATCTGTTTTTTGTCTTCCAAGGAAACTGTGTTCGTTCTTCATTCTTTGACAACTCCCCACCAGAGAGAGAAAGAGAACAAAAATACAAACCCACTGTCATCAAGTTGATTCCAAAATCAGAGCGATGTTATTCTCCCTGCCATGAGTCATTGCTGACTCGCAGCGACCCCCTGTGGGCGTCCGAGACTGTGATTGTTCACAGGAGTAGAAAGCCCAGTCTCTTCTGTGGAGCTGCTGGTGGTTTCAAACTGCTGACCCTGAGGATCACAGCAGCTAACCACTACAGCATAGGGGCTCCATACAGATTTTATAGGAGAGAGTAAATTTGATCTGTAGGGTCCCTGTGGCACAGTGGGTTATGTGTTGGGCTTCTGACCATGAGGTTAGCAGTTTTAAACCACCAGTCGCTTCGAGGGGCAAAGATGAGGCTTTCTACTACAGTACAGAATTACAGTTTCAGAATCTCCCCCTGAGTCAGAATTGATTTGAGGGCAGTGAGTTTCCTTTTATAGGGTCTCCAAAGCTGTAAATCTTAATGAAAACAGGCTACCTCATCTTTCTCCCATGGAGCAGCTGGTGTGTGTGGACTGCTGGCCTCTCTATTAACAGTCCAGCCCTTGAGTCACTGTACCAGTAGGGCTTGTCCCCAGCACCTCATTGAGAGGCCTCAGTTCTTTCGGGTCCCCAACACTTGCCCAACTTTGGCATGCGTAGGAGACCACGGATGATGGGCCACAGCGTGCCTCAGGGGCACCTTAGCCCTCAAGGCAACAGCTTAAGAGAAGACTTTTGTAGCAGATTTGTTCAATGCAACTTGCTCTTCCAGCCATTTATTTTTATTTACAGTTTGTGTTCAATGCAAATAAAATCCACAACATGAGGTTACTATGTGTGTACACCACGAATACACAAACACAATAGACCATCCCAAACAGATGTACATCATTTGATATGAAGCAAACAGGAGGGCTCATTTCCACACACAGTACATCACTTCGCTCTGTTGGATCTGGTTGTTCGTGTGTCGGGGGTCTCCAGGTGGGCAAGACCTCTGACTATCACAGTGAATGTGTTCCTGTTAGCTCCCAGACAGCTCAGCATCAGTGTGTGACCACACCAACACAAAGGCTTCTGTAGACCAAGGCCATTGTTAAAGACTTATTTCCACGGTCAAGCCCACCAGGGTCTAACGATCCAAAACTACTGATACAGAAAATGTTCCAAATCCGACTGGTCTGATTCATAAAGTTAAAAAAACCAAAGGTATTTACAGAAAGAGTATAAAAGTATTTGTGAACTTAATACAAATTAGGTCCCGGTCTTCACTTCTCAAGTTCTTAACTTACATTATTTTGAGCTCCTGCACATGTTTTTATCTCAAGACTTCTTTTGCCTGACTTTCAGGACAGATGAGTTTTTACGTGGTAAAAATAAAAAAGTATTTAGCCAACACAGAAATAAACAGCAGCGCTGTGAAATTCATTGAAGCTAATGCGCTTCCTACTCTTTGGAATCGTTTCAGTGAAATGAAACTGCTGGGTGGGGATAGCTGATTGGACGATTGGACTTAATAAGTGTGTGAGCAAAAGTGACTCATTACGCCTGGACTTCGGGTACAGCCCATCCCTCATTTCCTGGCACCTGTCAACGACATGCCAGGCCAGGCCAAATCCAAAGCCTCAAAGCAAGCATGCAGGTCCAAAGAGAACAGCAGACGTGTGTAATAGCACCAAATAGCACCAAATGACTGCGTGGCCTTATAGATGGAATGAACGAAGTGACAACTGAGCTTCCAGTCCACGTCCCAGCCTCTAAGTGTCCATTTTCTTGGTGCACATTTAGGAAACCATGACTTAATTTTAGCTCTCGTGCCTGGGTCTCCACACACATCACACTGGCATCCGTCATCTAGTCAAACTCTTCCCACGTTCTTCCAATCGGTGACATTTGGGATTCCCAACATTTTCTGTGGCAATAAAGTAAGGGTGGGACTGTGAGCTTTCTAGAGTGGGTAAGACCTCGGTTCTTGGCTTTGCGCGAGAAAGAATTCAGGCCGAAGCCTGGTTTGTCATCCAAGTGAGTTTTTATAAAGGATGGGAGAAGTTTCAGGTTTTACAGGCTCAACGGGTACACGCTATTTCAGGGAAGTGTGTCAAACCGTGCGGAAGCCCTGCTGGGGCCCACCACTGAACAAGGGCAACCTGGTGGGACTGTACACCCACACATGGTGAACTAAGGCCAGGGAGAGCGTGGCATGGCCCAAGTGGGTGCAGGAGCAGGGTAAAAAGAGACCCGCCTTCTCACTGCCAGGGTATTTTAAACCTCTGGCTGAGGAGGCCTGGTCAAAGATATTGGTTGACCCCATTGGCTGAATTAAGCCTACTTGGCCTAGTTTGGGCCGCCCATGTGTAAGGCCCACCTGGCTTGGGGTCTGAAATTGAGCATGCCCAGTGAAGGCTTTCGTAGGTGCCTAACACTCACCTGATTCCTCCCAACCTCCTCATGGGGGCCTTGCAGGCACGGGAGTGACACCCCCCTTGTCCCTGTCTGGCTACCTAACAGAACCAGTAGATTAATGACGATCTGAATTTTCCTTGCCACGCTGGACTCCTGGCCACCACTTGGTTGGATTTAGAAGATGGGACGTAGAGATGCTCCCTGGCCCGCGACGCTAACAGTGGAGACATAGAAGGGAGAGACAGTGGAGACATAGAAGGGAGAGCAGAGCATGGGGCAGCAGGAAAGGGGCCAATGCATTCGTCAGGGTCACACAGGGGATTCTGGAAGAGAAAACTGCCATTTCTTTTATGGCCATGTCTTCCATGAGACCTGCCTTCGTTGCCTGTAGACCTGTTAGGGTACTCTTCATTTTCTCTTCTGAAATCACTCTGAAGGAGCGGGGTCCACTCGGCTAGTCTTGTCCATGGTGTAGTCTTCGGTGGAGGAGCCCTGGTGGCACAGTAGTTCGGCGGTTGGCCGTTCAAACCCAAGAGCCTCACCACAGGAGAAAGATGTGACTGACAGTCAGTGTCCAGAAGGGTGTAGTGCCTAGGAGGGAGGGCAAACTAATGACCGAGTGGCACACACAGGAGGGCCTCCGCATAGAATGGCGCAAAGACTCCCTATTAGGTAGCGGGCATAGGGACTGGGGGGGTCCATTACCGCACGCTCAGAGGTTCCAGCTTCTGGCCAGGAAGGGGTGGTACACCTGGGTGGGCGCTGCACTTGGATTGGCCCACCTAGGCCAGGTGAATTTGATTCAGCCAATGGGGTTGACCAGTATTGTCGGCCACGCCTCCCAACGGGCCCCTGAAAAGGCCAGATGTTTTGCTCTGGGCTCTCTTTCCCAGCGGCTGCTACATAATATAGGATGACCGGGCTGTGGATGACCCGGCTGTGGTCCCAGAGCATCCAGGCCACAGTTCCGCATCTGTCTGGCTTGAGTGGACTCTGTCTGGCTTGAATTCCCTTTACTGTAGAACCTGAAACTGCTCCTATTCTCTATAAACCCACCGGGATCACAAACCAGGCTTCCAGGTGAATTCTTTCTCGTGGGGAGCCAAGGACAGAGGCATCTCTCCCCTGACATCTAACATGCCCTTTGTCATAGGCCTGTGGCACCTGGCCCCTGAGTCCAGACTCTCAATCTCACGACTGAATTTTCCCTGGTCCAGGGGCTAACAACTAGGGTGGCAGAACTGCAGGGATGTAGTTATATGGGACCAGCCTGGGGCTGACCAAAGGGTAAATAGACTTGGCTCTCTGCTCAAGCCAAGAGAACCAGTCGGATACCCCCGAGCGCTAACTCCCCAATCACAAAGACAACACAGCCTACCTGAGTCACTTGGGGGTAATTCCAGGGGCAGCTTGGAGCGGGCATAGTTAGACTAACTTTCCACACAAACCAAGGGGTTCCAGACCCACATGGCTAAACTAACTCCCCTCTCCTGGGGGTACCGCTCTGCATGCCCCCAACCTTGGGCATTCAGAAAACCCAAAAACTTTTTTAAAAAACTCTCCGCTTTTTTTTTTAACTTATTTCAGTAACAGTTCCCACACACCTGTCCTAATTAGCATAACAATAGAGACTCCATTGCCCGGTTTTTGCCAACCACAGGCAGGGAGATAGGGCTTGAAACAAAATCTTTTTCTTTTTCTTTTTTTAAATTAATTTATTGGGGGCTCTTACAGCTCTTATCACAATCCATACCTACCTCCATTGTGTCAAGCACATTTGTACATATGTTGCCATCATCATTTTCAAAACATTTTTTCTACTTGAGCCCTTGACATCAGCTTATTTTCCCCCTCCCTCACAAGCCCTGGATAATTTATCAATTATTATTTTTTCATGTCTTACACCAGGGGGCTCAATACGTCCATCATGATCTACTAGTCGATCGCAAATGGAGTGTGGGTAGATCGCACGGCATTAAAAAAAATAGACGTAAGCCGATCATCAATCCCGTCACTTAATTGACATACAGCTCAGCTTATTTTCCCCCTCCCTCACAAGCCCTGGATAATTTATCAATTATTATTTTTTCATGTCTTACACCGGGGGGCTCAATACGTCCATCATGATCTACTAGTCGATCGCAAATGGAGTGTGGGTAGATCGCATGGCATTAAAAAAATAGACGTAAGCCAATCATCAATCCCATCACTTAATTGACATACAGCGCAGCCAATCAGATGCAATCTTCGGTGTCAAATGCGTGCGCCAACAACTGCACTGAGTGCAGCAAAACTGACAAACTAAGTTATCGCCAATTTTTAGACCTTGGTTTTGTCTCTTAAACGTAAGAAAGGGTATTAAAATGAGTGGGGGAGCTGGACCAAGTAAGAAGACAGAAACGTATCACTTTCACACGGAATGGGAGATTTTGACACTACAAGCCGACCATCAGCTGAAGTCGAGCACATGAACAGTTCTGGAACTTACAGAGGGAAAGTACCCAAACATGAGAAAATGTGCTACCTCCTTGACTGCATGACTCGGCTCTACTTATTCATGTGAGTCATCCTTTTCCCACACAAAGATCATTAAGTCCAAGTACCGTTCCACCAGGACTGATGACCATTTGGAAGTGTGCTTGAGGCTGGCTGTCCGCAGCTACTGTGTGGACTATGCATCCCTGGCTCATTCCATTCAGTGCAAGTCATCAGAGTAAACTCAGGTCATGACAAAAAATGTACATAGTTAATTGTGTTGTGTTGTGTTGTACAATATGGGCTTATGTGGTTATGCAAAGTACATAAATATACATTGTACATATTAAGAATTCTCAATACATTTATGAATAAATGTAATACATAAATTTAAAAAATATATATGTTTTGCATTTTTGTAGTTGGTAGATCATTTTGACTTGATCATTTTATAAGCAGTTCACATGCTGAAAACATGTGAGCACCCCTGTAACACTAACTGATGTTTCCCTTCACCCACTTTTCTGTTGTCTGTCCCCCTGGGAAGGGGTTACATGTAGATCATTGTGATCTGTTCCCCCCTCCCCCTGCCACCTTCCCTTAACCCTCCTAGTATCACTATTCACATTATTGGTCCTGAGGGGTTTATCTGTCCTGGATTCCCGGTGTTTCCAGCTCTAATCTGTAGCAGTGTGCATGCTCGGGAGGGGCAGGGGGGAGCATTAAAGAACTAGAAGAAATGTGTATGTTTAATCGGTGTTATACTGCACCCTGACTGGCTCATCTCTTCCTTGTGATCCCTCTG
>NW_022103968.1:62436371-62437540 GCF_000313985.2 Echinops telfairi | reverse complement strand
TCTTATAATCCATGCTTAACATCAGGACTTCCCCATTTGGCGGTCCATGTAAGGACAGGGAAAAATATATGTTAGGCTTCTCAAGTGGGTAATACATCGGTTCTTGGCTTTGCAGGATAAAGAATTCACTTGGCTTGTAATCCTAGTGAGTGCTTATGAAGGGCAGGAGATGTTTCAGGTTTTACAGTCTCAGAAGAGTACGCGCTATTTCAGGGAAGCGTGCTAAACCACACGTAAGCCACTCTGGGCCTACAGCTGAACACGAGCAACCTCATGGGACTGCGCGCCCACACCTGGTGAACTGTGGCCAGAGAGGCCGCAGCAAGGCCAAGTGGGCACAGGGGCAGGGTAAAAGAGGCGAGAATCCTCTCCAACCTGCCACTGACGGGGGATGTAGGGGTCAAAGAGAGACTGCCTTCCCACCATCAGGCTATTTTAAACCTCTGCCTGGGGAGGTGTGGTTGAAGGTATTGGTTGACCCCATTGGCTGAATCAAGCCCACCTGGGCCTAGTTTGGGCTGCCCTACCTGGCTTGGGAAGGGGGGTTGGGGTGCTGAATTGGAGCATGCACAGTTCAGGCTTTTATGGGTGGCTAATGCTGGCCTGATTTTTCCTTTCCCAACTTCCTGTAGGCAGCCTGTACAGGCAAGGGAGGGACAACCACCCTGTATCCCTATCCTAGCTACCTAACATAGACCGTATATATTCGAGTATAAGCCGACCTGAATATCAGCCGAAGCACCTAATTTTAAACTGGCTTGGGTAGAAACATATTCATAGTGTCTACTTAGAAACATAAAATGTGGTCTATTTTCTGCCTAGATTCCCTACAATCATTGTTTATCATCCTTCTCCTTATTGCGGCTCCCCTTTCACCCATGTATATCTATCTATGTATGTGTGTATATATATATATACACAAACACACACACACACATATATATATATATCGCTTTACTTTTTAACTTTCGATTTAAGTTGTTTGTTTTCTAGTCCTTAACACATCATCAACCGTGAAGTTAGCACCCACAACAGAGAGGCAGCCCCCCGGCAAAGCTTAGAGCTCAAACAAACAGATCAACGGCGCTCCCACTTCCTCCACTAGCATTAGTTTTATTATTATTAGTCTGAAACCATTTTCTCTTTGCCCCTTTCCTTCATTTTCCTTT
>NW_022103968.1:62433490-62434758 GCF_000313985.2 Echinops telfairi | reverse complement strand
CAGCATGAAACACTGCATGCCATGGGAGGACCTGGAAACCATTATGCCCAGTGAAGTCAGTCAATCACAAAAGGACAGATAGTGTATGAGCCCACTATTATACGGAGAAACACCCACTGAACAAATCTTAGGGACCAATTCCTGAACCAAAAGGGGAGAAGACTACATAGCAGCCATGAGCCACACATTACCTCCCCCATGAGCACTTCACAAGAACTCGTTGAAAGAAGAGAGCTCGCGTTGTGTGGGGCCGCTTCTTCAAGAGGGAGACAAAAGGAGAAGACCATGTACTTGATGCTACACAACGCTGAGGCAAGGCTCTGACAAATCAATGGGCCTCCACAGGCATGGAAGAAGAAGCTTGCTGGAAAATGAAGGCCAGGGGAGGGCAGCATGTACAGTTTGGAGGAGACACTGATAGTTCTGTTGGTGAGTACGTACGGTGGGTGAAAGGGGAGATGCAATAGGGAGAAGGATGATAAACAATGAGTGTAGGGAATCTAGGCAGAAAATAGACCACATTTTACGTTTCTAAGTAGACACTATGAATATGTTTCTACCCAACCCGCGGTGAACCACACCATAGACTAAGCACCACGATGACCTTGGACGCTGGCCTTGCAGGCAGCATGGCCTCCCCCAAGAGCCACACCAGAAGGACAGAGGCCCGACTAAATGAACTGAGCCCAGCCTTGAAGCTGCCTGTACCCTGGGACTGTGAGCTCTGGGATCCTCTGATAGGAGAGGAATCAGCGAGGGGCTGCCCTGGGGCTGGGGAAGTGGTGGCCACTGGACATTTGATGGAACCCCTGGCTGGGTGGGTGTCCAATGGAAGGAGACCCAGAATCATCCTATATTTAGTACTTCGATGTTCCCCTTGCATTGATATGACAGGCTTTGAACGGTTGGCAGGAATCGGCACTTGTGAGGATTGCTGCAGGAAGCCCTCCCCTGGCACCAATCCCCCTGATGAGTGTGAGCCTAGCACAGTCCATCGGGAGATCGAGCTGTGCAGGGCAACCACTCACGGGTGCAGCTCAAGGCGGACTGTTGACTGCGCATGTCGACCATGCCCGAGTTCTGTGTGCCAATGGGAAACTTGCGATGTTTATCAATGCAATCGTCTTATCCCCCAGGGGTGATTGACAATGGTTTTCTAGTTTGTTTCTTTGGGGTTTTGTTCTTCTGCCTTTTGTGTGTTCCTGGTCTTGGTTTTGTTTTGTTTTGTGTTGGTTGGTTGGTTGGTTGGTTGGTTGGTTGATTGGTTG
>NW_022103968.1:62420855-62433390 GCF_000313985.2 Echinops telfairi | reverse complement strand
TTGGTTGGTTGGTTGGTTGGTTGGTTGGTTGCTGGTGGGGTGGGGTGGGGTGGTGTCTTGTGAGGTTGTGTTTTTGTCATATCATAATGTGACGGCCAAAGTAAACTAGAGGCCTGCATAGCCTGTGGACAAGCACATGGATTCTGGGCTCCCACTTAACTCTAGCCCCTATCCAAGAACAGTTGTTCTGATAGCAGGGCCCTGCTTGATACTCGCCTTCATGACAGGATCACTGAAGATGAGGATGCTATAGCAGTGTGGTGCAGAAAGCAGGTGGTGCCTGGCTATCCACTGGAATGGTGTCTGGGGTCTTAAAGGCTTGCATTCAATCAAGCAGCCATCCAAGTGAGGCATCAATTAAGTCCCCATGGAAAAAGAACACCAGCCTGTGTGATCCAAAGATGACAATAATAAAATCCAAATATGATGAAGAGCAAAGTATCAGAGTTTAAATTGTGAACACCCAATTTGTAGAAGGCTGTGGGGGACCGTGGGAGCCCAAAGTCCATCTGCAGAGTATCCAGTTAGATCAAGCCTCTGGCGGATACCTTCTAGCCACAGGCAAGGGCCTCAAACAGCTTCACTCTCAGACAGAGATGACTGTAAACTTGATGATGCTGCATGGAACGTGGTGTCATCTGATCTCCATCTTGACCCAACCTGAATTTGATCTAGGCACTAGCGTTTTTTGCTGGTTCCACAACAAAAATTTCTATCTGGCTTTTAAAATATTGATGGTGATCTTTTCTTTCTTATTCTTTATTTTTATATTATTATTCATTTTATTTTATTCTTGGCATTTTATCTGTTTTTTTTTATTGTTACTGCCAGTTTTTCCCATTTGTGAAGCACAGCAGGCTTAGATGCATAGCGATAATACTCATGCAATGGTTTAGTGGGGATGTGGGGGGGTGGGGGATGTAGAAAGGGTGAAGGGGGTTGAGGAGCAAACAAGGGATCCGGGAGGGAGGAAGGAGCAGTAGAAGTGACTGTCATTATGTGTATATGCTGTGGGTTCAAATAAACGACAGTCACTGTAATGCCCTGAGAAATTAAAAGGGTTTATTCAGCTCTAGTTGAGCTGCGAGGAAGCTACAAAGTGCTTCCCTCTCCTGCAACCCCAAGTGAAATTACCAGTGAACTATAAATTAAAGAAACCATACAACTATTTGGCTCATTTGTTAGGGACTTAAGCAAGTGTATGACAGAAGCAGAAAATAAAATTAATGGATTAATTGAAGCATCAAAAGGAACAATATTAAAGAATAACAAGATTAATTACAACTTTCTAATTCCAGGTCCATATAAGTGCATTCTGAAATCACTCACCAGTGGGGCTCTGTGAGAAGGGAGGGGGAAGCAGGCAGGTCATTTAGCAGTCAACAAAATGGAGTTACTTTGGTCAGTTTGCCTCATAGACAACTCATTTTAAAAGCGATTTAACTATGGAGGTATATGATTTGTGAATGCTATATCAAGAAAACCACTAAAATGTTGGTATAATGTGAAAACTGTATCCAATATTTAGAGAAATTGTTTCTGGTATCCTAATTTGCTATGCAAACTTACAAAGCACAATAAAATATATATTTGTTTTAAAAAGACGTATTGGCTTGCAAACCGGTGGGGCGTTTACTTCGACCTCCAGAGCCACGTTGAGTGGAGCTAGCCCCAGTGACAAGGGGTTGTGTTTGGTTTGTGGGGCGTCTTTCGTCGGAACAGGTTCTCCTGGCTTCTTCAAAGGAGAGAACGGGCAAGGAGGTCTTGGTCAAGACCCGTGCCTTCCGGCAGTGGTTCTCAGCCTTCCTCGTGCCGCGACCCTCTCATACAGGTCCTCGTGGGGTGGGGACCCCAACCATAACATTATTTTTGTTGCTGCTTCATCACTGTCATTTTGCTCCTGTTATGAATCAGGCGACCCCTATGAAAGGGTCCTTCAGCCCCCAAAGGGGTCATGACCCACAGGTTGAGAGCCACTACTTCAGGGTTTCCTCTTCTGTTGTTCTGAAAAACTGTTGCTTACATGTGGCCTTTGAGAATGATTCCTTTGTTACTCTCCCACACTTGTTAGACCCTCTCTTCACTTGACCCTTCACTGTCTTCTCTGCTTAGATTCTCCCTGAACTGGTTCTCCTCCAGGTGGGGCTGCGTTCAGAAAGGAAAATGATTCTCAGGGCTTCGTGGTTGCTGGGGCTACATGGTCATTGGAAGGCTCTTCACAAGGTGCTAAACGTGGGCTAGTGATGAGCATGATACAATTATTGATACCCACCCATGTGCACTCTACGTGCTAGTCTCTCCCAGAAGCACTTGCTGTTCCCTTAAGATGATTCACTTCTACTTTCTCACACCTTTGCTCCCACTGTCCCCTCCCTGGGAGCAGTCTCTTCCACCGGCCAGTCTTTCAATAGCATCTTATTCTGGTGGCACCAGTAGGCACCAAGGATCCTGGTGGCATGGTAGGTTTCACATTGGGCTGCTAGCTGCAAGATCAGAAGTTCAAGCCCACCGGCTCCTTCAGGGAAGAAAGGTGAGGCTCTCTGCTCCAATGGAGACTGCTAGCCTTGGGAAGTCCCGAGGGCAGTTCTCCTCTTTCCTAGAGGGGTCTCTGGGAGTCCGGATTGACACGGTGGCAGTGAGTTTAGTTTAATAGGTGAACCCAACCCCAAACCACCATTCCCTTCCCCGCATCATTATGACCCCTCTTTTCTAAGCCAAGTCCCTCTGGAGATTTTACCTCAGTGACCTCTCGTCATTCTGTTACGTAACTCGTATTTAGACCCTCTACTCTGCCAGTCCTCTTCGTGCACTACCTCATGTAATCTTCACCGCCACACTGAGTTACGGCCCAATTATCGGTCTTATCTT
Source organism: Echinops telfairi (assembly GCF_000313985.2). NCBI lineage: Eukaryota > Metazoa > Chordata > Mammalia > Afrosoricida > Tenrecidae > Echinops > Echinops telfairi. The sequence continues at coordinate 62,430,522 of NW_022103968.1, read as the reverse complement.
ATAGATGAGGACACTGAGGCGTAAAAACGCTCGATCATTTACCCAAGAGGGTGGTTTAGTACAGAGAGCAGAGCAAGGCCTTTGAGCGGGCAAGGTGGCTTCAGAGATGGTTGGCTGTATGGTGAAGGAAGCTTCACGGTACTGTCATAGTTCCAACTAAATCGAACATTTCTGTCAGCCTCCAGCACTGCATCATGGGTCTGGAAGCACTCTCTATAATCCGTACCTGTTCATACTTGAGCCTGCTAACCACAGGGGAGCAGCTCTAACCCACCAGTCACTCTGAGAAAGACAGACAAGTCTTTCCACTCTGCTCGGCAGTGACAGCCGCACCAACTCTGGGTTACAGTGAGTCGGAATCAACTCGATGGCAGCGGGCTGGGGATTCACACTTCATGCAAAGGGCTCTGGAGGGGTGATGGTTAAAAATTCAACTGCCAACCAAAAGGTGGAAGGTTCCAATCCACCAGGGGCTTCATGAGAGAGAGGGGTTGGCATTCTCTTCCCATAAAGAATGCGGCCTAGGGAACCCTACTCTGTCCCAGAGGAGCTCAATATGAGTCAGGACTGATGGACAGGCACACCGCAACAAAGCAACCACCAACAATTTGCAGTGGACGGCCAACCGGATGGTTGGTGCTTCAGAGCAGTGCCGGGAAAGTAAAGTTCTGGCAATCTGCTTTCAAGAAGATCAGAGTCCAGCAGCTCTTCGGGAGCCCCATTCTGTTTTGTACCCCCACAGTTCCTACACGTCAGACTCAATTTGGTTTCGACTCGCAACTCCTAGCAGAGTCTCTGATGGTGGAATGGGTTAGTATTGGGCTTCTAACCCCAAGGTCAGCAGTTCAAATCCACCAGTAGTTTCAAGGGAGAAAGATCAGGTTTTCTGCTCCTGTAAAGATATCTAGTTCGGAAACCCAATGGAGCAGTTCTGGCCCGCCCTATAGGTTCACTATGAGTTTGACTCAATGGCAGTGAGAGGGTTTTAGCAGAATTCTGGGTGGGTGATGCAAATGATTAAACACTTGACAGCTTACCCCAAAGTGGGCAGTTCTCACCCACTCAGAGGCATCTCAGAAAACGGGTCTAGTAATCTGCTTGGAGAAATTCCATTCTGTACACACGGGGTCCCAAGTCAGAACTGGCTGGACAAACTCGCAGCAGCTGCAGCCGTGCAGCTCCTGGGCAGGAAAGACTTCATCAGCGAGTGACACCACCGATGACCAGACACTGGGCATTGGGCTGGTCCAATTCACGGGGCCCTCGGCTCGAGAAAGGGACTTTTCCAGCTAAAAGGCAAGTGGAAAATGTTCAGACATTGTTCCCTTTCTTCCAAAGAGTCATCAGTCAGGCTCTTACTCAAGGCTTTCTTATTTGATTTTTCCATCCAGGTTTGACTTCAGTAACAGGTTTCTATGTTCCCCAGCCCTTGGCCACTTGTCACCCACCCCAGAACTCCCAGAACTGGCCCCGAACGGCTGGCTGGCCAGGCCAAGTGGTAGGCAGAGACCCTCAAAGCACTCACAAAGCCCCCTCCAATTTTCTGAACCACACTTGCTAGGCCTTCAAGCTCACAGAAAAACCCCAGACCCACTGTCCTCTAATAGGAATATCAGAAAATGGGAGCGCATTGGTGTGTTGGCCATCCAACTTTCCAGAGACTGGAATTTCCATGGAACGTGGATTCACTCGGCAGGTTCCTAAGAGAACATAAGCCGAAGCCAGAAAACCTGGGTCTGGTCTGTGTTGCTGCTTGTGAGCGACGTGAACGCTGGACAAACAAGTACCTCGCGCGGAGTCTTAGCTTTGTTTCCTTTAAAAATAGGGATAGCCAGCAAGCTGCCGAGCCTTGGGAGGCTTAGGCGAAACGATGCTGTGAAGGTCTTTGAAGGCTGTAAGGCGTCTGCTGTTCAACGTCAGCATTGTGCACTCGGGCGTCCAATGGGAAGGCCAAGGCTGCCGTGTCTAAGCAGCCCCCGTGGGCGCAGTGATGTCGATGAGGGAGCTAAGAAAGCAGCCAGAGATGAGGAGATGAATGACCGCGCCGCCTGGAAGACCGACACAGAAAGGGGAGGGGAGAGGGTCCGCCTGGTGTCTTTCCAGCCCCTCGAAGAACCCGCGGGGCTCTAGGAGACCCCCACATCTTTACCACAAGCCTATTGTTCTTAGTCTGCAAATGCAAGGAGGTGAGTGCGGGCTTCTATTTCTACTTCTCAGGAGTGCAAGTTCAACGTTCACATGATAGATCCATGATCTATTTACCTATGGTGATGAATATAGTGTGGCGAACCTCAAACTACAGAGTTTACAAATGCCCCCTTAATGCTGCTTGGGTTGAGCCAGTCTCCCTAAGGTATTGTCTGAATGGATTTGAAACCACCTGAAACCTGTTCATAGTCATCCTTCACCGTGCACTCAGGGTTCTTTGTCAGCACGAGAAGTTGCCGCCGCTCCATCTGATCGGGTCAAATCAACGGTGGTTGCTATAGCTATCAAAGTCTTTTGGCATAAATTGGAAAGAGTAGACTAGGGTGTTCCAGCACATAGCAGATACGCATTTACTGAAAGAAAGAATAGGTATCAGCTAGCACAGAATTAACCAAAGTGTCTGGGCCATGAAGCCACTTCTGGCTCAGACACTTCAGAGGACAGGTTAGAGCTGCCCTCTGTATGAGAAAGTGCCATCTTTCTCCGCAGGAGCAGCTGTGGTTCTGAACCACTGACCTTGTGGTAAGCAGCCCAAGATGTAACCAGGAAACCACGCAGTGAACCTTAAAATCTCCCCGGCTACAAAACACCCATGGATGAAATGCGGTAACATATATCAAAACACCTCGTTGGAACTGCAAAACAATGCAAAGCAAGCTCAAGCAGCACAGGGAACGCAGCAAGAACGAGCGGGGAAAGCAGCTAGAGCCGCCAAGGCGTGTGCTGTCCAGGGGCTGCAGGGTGGATGCCAGGACCATGGGAGGTACAGGACAGGGGCCTTCTGGGGAGCAGGAGGGAGACTGAAGCCCAGACCGTCCTATACGAATCCTAGATAAAAGCTCAAAGGGCTAGCTTAGAATACATTAAGAAATAGGCAGTCAGCTCTGTTGAGTCACTATATATTCACGTTTTAAGTTTTGAAAACCAGATGAAATTTTAATATTTACATTTGGGGTCCTTTATCTATAAGTATGTGTTTATTTTTAAGTACTAAGATTCTTGGATTCAACGTCATAATAGATAGAGCCTCTAAGGTTGAGTCATATCTTGTGAATAGAAAGATTTAGCTTAAACTATTTAATTTAGAAAATAAATGATCTCTGATTACTGCCTTTAAAAAAAGGAGTAGACTAGAGGAGCAGGGGTCAGCAAACCTTTGAGATGGAAAAGTGATCCTGTCCCTCACGACCATTGAAAACTGATTCAGGAGCCACAAATATACCCTTACAAATAAGGAGTATTTCAAGTAATATTATAAGTGAAACTAGAATGGTTTTATTTTCACTTTCAAGTCAACTTCAGAGCCACCTGGACAACCTTGAGAGCCGCATTTGGCTCCAGAGCCGCAGGTTGCCGACCAGGGGCTAACGGAAGAATCTATTTCATGAGAAAGTACATTGAGAAACAAAAACTTATTTTCTCAGCCTTAAATCTGAATGATGGGACAAAATCCTAAAACTTCCTAACGATTGGCCTATTTTCCCATGTATTTGGGGTTTAAATTTAGACCACCTGCACGTATCGGGATATGCCAAGCCAAACATAACATAAACTGGTCTGAATTAGCAAAACAGGCAGAAGCCTCATGAAAGCAAAATCATGTCTGTTTGAATGTTTTACAGAATTTTTTAAAGCGTGATGGTGAAATTTACAAACAAATGAAATAGTTCACAAATAAAAATGAAATAATTGAAAGTAAAAATTAACCAGACAAACACCTGAAAGTTTGATCACTTATCCTGTAGGTAGACAGGGAAATCAAGCCCACAGGTACCCCAAAAAAACTTGGAGTTGTGCTGGGTGAAGCTTTTGTAGTACTGTATTTTTCACACGCATTTTTCCCACCAGGCAAGCATCCAGCAATTCGCTCTAAGTTAGTGCACCCAGTGGCGTCACCTCAGAAGGTTCTCTCTGGTCACAGTGAATTTTTTCGTAAAAGTAGTTTCACTGGAACCTCGTTTGTTCTGATGGGCCAATTTAAGAGAACAGCATGTGGATGTGAAATTTTGTTTCCTGCTCAGGAAAAATGCCACAGAAATTGTTGTGATGTTGAACACAGTTTACAAGGACAGCACTATGGGAAAAACTCAAGTATAAGATTGGTTTTCTCATTTCAAAAAGAGTGTAATGTCTATTGGTGACAGACCTCATTCTGGATGTCCATCGATTTCCTGAATGGACGAAAATATCGACTCGTAGTGCATTTGGCGTTTGTTCCACCAGGTCAGACTGCTAATCAAGCTTTCCAGTTAGAGGTTCTGAAAACATTGCGTAACAGTGTGCCACACAAAGGGCCTGATTTGTGGCTGATGGGCTGGTTTTGCCACCATGGCAATGCACCTGCTCACACAGCCATTTCACTGTGCCAGTTTGGACAAAAAACCGGCATGCTTCTCTTGCCCCACACCCCTGACCCACTTGACCTCACTCCATGGGACTTCTTTTCGTTTCCAGGAAGGAAGATTGACCTGCCAGGATTTAACAACAGAGCAGAGGTGAAGAAAAAATGAGGGAGGTGCTGTCAGCCATCCAAACAAATGAGTTTGTAAACGCTTGCAAGAATGGAACCACAGATTTCGCAAATGTATTAAGTGTAATGGAGTTTGTTTTGTAAAACAAAATCTGGTTTTTGTTTTTGGTACCCCTTCATGTGTGTGTACACACACATACATGTCGTATACACACACATTGCTTTGGCTAGCAATTATAAATATATGTGTGTGCATACATGCATATACATACATACATGTTTATGTATATAGAAATAAACATATATATACACTGCTTTGGTTGAGCCAATTAAATATATCTATCCCTAGTGACACTGTGGGTGGTTCAAACCTCCCAGCTGCTTCACAGGAGGTTCAAACCTACCAGACGTTCACAGGAGAAAGGTAAGTCTGTCTGCTCCAGTAAAGATTCATAGACTCAGAAACCCGATAGAGGGTCTCCATGAGTCAGAATCAACTTCGTGAGATTCGGTTTTGTTTTCAGTATATAGAAAAGTGTGTGTGATTCATACCAAAATTTAAAATGCATAAAATCCTGACCCAACAATTACCCTTCTGGAAGTGTACTCTACAGATACATGTGCACATGTCCAAAATGAGGCGGGCACAACATTCTCCCTACAGCATCGTTGATCAGAACAAAAACAAAAGGCTTCCAACAATCTACCCTCCATCAGTTGAAGACTGGCCAAGTAAATTATGGCTCATTTCTAGATGAAACCCTACGCAGCAACATAAACATAAAGGATAAGCACGGTCTCCATGTGCTGCTATAGGTACATGGACTGTGCTTTTCCTAATACAATTGGAAGTGCTGGTATCATGGTGGATTAGGCGTTGGTTGGGCTGCTAATTGCAAAATCAGTTGTTCAGACCTACCTACTGGCTGCCCCGAGGGAGACAGACGAGGCTCTCTGCTCCCACAAAGACTGGCAGCCTTGGAAACCGAAAGGGGCAGCTCAACTCTGTCCAATAGGGTCCTGGTGACTGGGCATCGACTGACTGGCAGAGAGTGATGCAACTGGGATAATGATGGTTTTATACCATCCAGTCACAAAAGGATGTAGAGGGTACGTATCCTATTTATACAAAAGGAGAAGTAAGATGATGTGTACAGTCGTAGTTGCTTATGTATGTGTAAAGACCCTCTGAGGATAGGCCCAAGAACTAAAGAAACTGTACCTGGTATCTGTGTCGGTAAGTTAAAATGAAGTGGATGGCCAAGGGCAAGAACGAGATTATGTATTTACCAGGAAACAGTACGGTGATTCGCTAGTCAAATGTGAATCAAAATACCTGAGATCTTTCTACTTAGAATGTACCCGACAGAAATAAAGACTAAAATCTGAACAGATATATGCACACGCATGTTTATCACAGCAGTTTCAAGAGCAGCAAAAAGAGGGAAACAGCCAGAAGCCCTGTCTGAGGAGCGTTGGTTACATCAAGTCGAGACAGTCTGGCACAGACACACTGGAATAGCATGCTTCTCTGAGAGACAACGATGAGACCGTCAAACACCTCATGACACTGACAAAACTGAAAGACATGGTGTGCAGCGAAGTTTTCATAAGGATGACACCATTGCTATAAAAGGGGAGGGCAACATGAGTAGGCCACTGGAGATCCCCTTGCAGAGGGGTCTCGGGGAGGAGATGAACCAGTCAGGGTGCGATGTAACAATGATGAGAAATACAACTTTTCTCTAGTTCCTAAATGTTTCCTCCCCGCTCCCACTATCATGACTCGAATTCGACCTTGCAAGTCTGCCTAGACCAGAGGATGTACACTGGTACAGATAGGAACTGAAAATACAGGGAATCCAGGGCGGATGAGCCCTACAGGACCAGTGGTGTGAGTGGCGAAACAGGGAGGGTAAAGGGAGAATGGGTAGGAAAGAGGGAACTGATTACAAGGAAGTATATGTAACCTCCTCCCTGGGGGACAGACAACCGAAAAGTGGGTGAAGGGAGACATCGGACAGGGCAAGATATGACAAAATAACAAGTTATAAACTATCAAGGGCTCATGCGGGAGGGGGGAGCGGGGAGGGAGGAGGAAAATGAGGACCTAATGTCGGGGGTTTAAATGGAGAGAAAATGTTTTGAGAAATGATGTACAAATGCGCTTTACACAATTGATGTGTGTATGGATTGTGATAAGTTGTATGAGCCCCTAATAAAATGTTAAAAAAAAAAAGGGGGGGGGCGGAGGGCAAGAAAAAATATTTCTCACCAAAGAGAAGGATTTTGAAGGCTATGATGGGCGGGGGGAGCTCAAGGAGAGAGGGCTAGGAAGGAGGGAAGGAGGAGAAAGAAGCCGCCTCACGGGGACACCAACACTGCTGTTATGTGATGGGTCACGTTCCCAGGAATAGTGTTGTCTTGTGTGTGTTATGCTCCACGAATAAGAGAAAGGACTTTTTAAAACTGTATTCTTCATTTTAAAGAGCGAGAGTAAGGTCACAGCTTTTGAAAATCCTTCAGTTTTCTTACCATCAGGTGGAAACCCTGATAGGACCGGTTTCAAAAGGAGGAAAGTACCAGAGACTGATTTCAACCCTTTGGTGACACACAGCTGATCTCAAACAATTGTTGAAAGAAAGAGATTATTTCTTTATCTTTCTACGGCTTTCGTGTTTGCATCTCAGCATCTGGATCACCTCATTTAAAAACACTGTCAGTTCACAAATCAGACTCAGCTGAAGCTAGGATGTGGTGGATTAAAGCACAGACCTGGAGGGAAAGGTTGAGCAATAGCACAAAGAGGCAAAGGGGGGCCTACGAAAGTCGAACAGACCCGAGGATAAGGTGGAAAGAGCCGTTTAACACACTTGGCATTCCAAACAGCAAAAACATGAGAGAGCCATCATATGAGGAGCTTTGAAAAGCCCACGAGGAAAAATGTAATAAAAGACAGTGGAATTTTCCCACAAACTTTTTGAGCCCCCCCCCCCAAAAAAAATGATTTTTTTTCAGAGGGATGAAAGACGTGGGCCCTTCGATTTAGAAAGCCCAAACATGATCAAGAAAAAAGAAGTCCACCTCCAGAGAGATACGTAATGGTGAATTTCAGAAGCCCACAATGTGAGCGATGGTAACAGAAACCTAAAGAAAGGGCATTCTCTGAAAAGGAATGACAATTAAAAAACCCAGCAAGGGTGGAAACTAGAAACAGTGACGTCAGCTCAGGATGCTCAGCAGTGTCAACAGTCATCGTTTCAAAGTAGCAATCTGATGAAACTACGGTGCAAGGACAAAGGTGAACTCAGGGCATTTTTCAGACAGGTTCTGAGAGTGTGTATCCCCAAAGATTTCACTCACATCGCTTCAAAGGGGGGCCTTGTTCTGAGCAAAAGGAAATGGCCTCCGTGAGCTCCAGGGAAAGAACAACGAGAGAGACGCCGGCAAACCTGCGGATGACCCTAAGCAAACATGATGATCCCGACTGTGGGGTCGTAACATAAGATGGAATGGAAACGCACAAAAAATAACACTCCAGAATGATATTCGTTCAAAGAATCCCGAGGTCCTGGTAAAATCAGAAACAGAGAATGTATTTTTAAAAGTCCAATCAATCTCAAAAAGAATAAGAAACGGGGAGGGGGGAGATGTCCAGAGAAAGCAGGGCAAAGAGAGGACATGCACCCTAGGGGTGGAAAGAAACTAATAAAAGAGTGGATTTGGCTCACTATTTGGAAAACAGAACTATTAAAATTAGACAAAACAAGATCCAACTCAATTGTGTTAAATAGAGGTCCATCTAAAACAGCGAGACCCCTTTGAGGGTGGAACGACCCTTTCACAGGGGTCGCCCGATTCATAACAGTCGCAAAATTATAGTGATGAGTACCAACAAGCATAATTTTGTGGTTGGGGGTCACCACAACACAAGGTCGCGGTGTGAGGAAGGTGGAGAACCACTGGTCAAAACATAAGGAGGGTGGACAGAAGGAACTTCACAGTGAGGCTGAATGGAAAGAAAGCTGACAAAGTTGAAAGTTGACAAAAACAAGATCAAGCAAAGGTGACATTGCAGCAAAATTCCATTACTAGACTCGGCTAACGGCCAAAACAATGTTGTTTTAAAAAGCATTGCTATGGATCGAAGGGTCATTGTGTAACGACCAGGAGTTCAATTCACCTGAATGACAAAGCCACATTACACTTGTTTCATGAAATGACCCCAAAATAAAGCCGAAATTGTCAGATCTCTAACCGCAGGGAGAAATTGAACATCTACTTCCACAGTGGGACTTTTAAAAAGGTTTATGTTCCTATATCAGGACATCAGAGGTTTGAATATAGAACCCTGCAACCCCAAATTAGTAAATTCTTTACAAGCGCATAAGAATCTATTCAAAATTGAATATGTATTTAGTAGACTTCGGTGAAAATTTCAGCCAACATCACAGAGTGATCTCCATATAGAAAATATGTTCTGGTTACCACACAACCAAAGCAGAACTCTGTAACCAAGAGATAGCCTGGCTTCAAAACTTTATAGGCTTTAACTGTTTTTAAACATGATTAAATAACTCACATGTGGAAGGAGAAATCACAGTAAAAATTAGAAAATATTAAGAAACTAGGCAAGAACACTGCGTTCCAAAACTTAAGAGATGTGGTTTAAGCCGTAGAGGAAAGAAGCCGAGTCTTAAATGCTTACATTGATTGTTTACATTAAAAGGGAAGAAAACCTGGAAATTAATGAGTCCCATGGTTAATTTAAGAGATTATGAAAATGGACAACAGAGGATGATCAGAGAATATAGAAGGAAAGAAACAGGAAAATAATAGCAATCTAAGAGTCATTAAAGCCTAAGGTGACCAGATTTTAACATTGGTAAAGTGGGACACCATTGACGGGGAGAGGGATTCTTGAATAAAAATTTGGTCTATATGGAGCAACAAAAATTTTCATACAACGCAAAAATAGTATTGTAATAT
>NW_022103968.1:62404630-62419175 GCF_000313985.2 Echinops telfairi | reverse complement strand
CCAACTCTTAACACCACTGTATGCCACAGGGACGTGCCCCATAGGGTTTCTAAGGTTGTGAGTGTGCACAGAGGCAGACGGGCCCACCCTTCTCCTGTGGATCTGCTAACAGGTTCAGAGCGCCAACCCCCCCCACCACCACCAACCTTGGTGAGCAGGCAAGCACTTTAACCACTGCTCCACCAAGGCTCGCTCCAGACTCAGAGAATAAGGAGAGACAAGAACAGGCAGGCTCCTTACAAACAAAGCATATATTTATATATATGTATATACATATACACATATATATATATATGCATATATATGTATATACATATACACACATATATATACATACCCCCAACCACAAAATGCATATATATATAAATTTTGACAAGGCTGATAAAAAAAAGAACACCCATTCATTCCCCTTCGATTTGAGATTAGAGAAAGCGCATCACATCGTCACCAAAGCAGGACGATTTTGAAAAAGAAGAAAATATTGTAAATAACTTCCGGCCCGACAGAACAAAATTTTAGATAGAGTGACAATTTTTCTTTGAAAATGTAGTTTGCCAAAACTGATTCCAGAAGGGAAAACAGCAGAAAATCTCAAGAGCTATCGAACAAACGGACTCCATTGTTAAAAAATCTCCCCAAGTACAAAAACCGCACACTCTCTACAGGGTGGGAAACGAAGGCAGGTCATTTTAGAAAGGAAGGGCAAACCCCACCAACCCCGTGGGTAACACCCTAGGGGGGAGGGAGGGAGTGAAGAAGAGGAACCCCGTCTCACACACCTGGAAAGACCGAATTATCCCGGATAAAAGTAGCCACACATGTAACTACACTTGGATCCTTAAAATATGCACAGTACAGTCTAACCAGGCGTCCTCAAACTACGGCCCGCAGGCCACATGCGGCCGCCAAGGACAGTTATCCGGCCCGCCGGGTGTTTTTGCCCTTTTTGGGTTTTTTTACTTCAAAATAAGATATGTGCAGTGTGCATAGGAATGTGTTCATAGTTTTTTTAAAACCATAGTCCGACCCTCCAACGGGTCCAAGGGACAGTGAACTGGCCCTCTGTTTAAAAAGTTTGAGGACCCCCTGGTCTAAACACTTGGTTGTTTGTAAAAAATACCTCTTTGATGGAGTTCATGTCTGATAGGTTGTGTAGTAGATATCTCTGTGTATAGTCTACACAGAGCATCCATTGGTTTACCTTTCAAACAAGAATATCAAAACCATCTCGAATATGCACATGCAAAATACTGCAGCCAGACCCCTTTCTTTACAGAATAACACCAAGTGGGTTTAAAACGATAAAACTCTGATAAGAATATATAGAAGTAATTCTGCATGACCCTGGATTAAGCAGAGCCTTCTTAGATCTAACAGTCTCAAGCAACAAGAGAAAACAAATAGACAAAGTGACTTCATCAAAGTTAACAAATTTCACACTTCAAAGGACATCATCAGGAAAACGAAAGAGCAACTCACAGAACAGTGGTGTGTGTGTGTGTGTGTGTGTGTGTGTGTGTGTGCAAATGAGTCATCTGATAAGAACCTAGTATCCAGAAGCTATAAAGAATTAGTAGAAGTTGACAATAAAAAGATAACTTGGTTTTTGTGAATGAGCGCAGGATTTGCATGTCTCCCAAGAAAGCATGCAAGTGGCCAATCGGAATGTGCTAAGGCACTCAGGCATGGAGAAGTGGATTCTTGCAGATGTAGTTAGACTGCAATGTGATACTTCACTTGATCTCCCTCTTGACCCATTTTCAAAATGTTCCAGTTTTTAGTATTGTCTGCTTTCTTTTCTATTGAGATTTTTCTGTTTTATTTTGTCATTGTTGTCTTGTTTTTGTTTCTCTGTATGTAAATCTAGGCTAGATAAGTCTATAAAGACACTAACTGGATTGATAATTTCCTAATAATGGCAGGGGAGATCGGGGGCAATGGGGAGTTAACAACAATGAACCCAAGAAAGAAGAAAATGTTCTAAAATTGTAAAAAGATGCTCAACATCATCAGACACTCAAAAAAAAAAAACCCCAAACTGACTGCCATCAAATCAGTTGGCTGATAGTGAGCTGACAAGACAGACTAAATGCCCCTGCGGGTTTTCATGGCTATCGATCTTTCTGGGAGCAGACAGCCCTCCTCTTTCACTCACAGAGCGGTTGGTGCCTTCTAATGGCTTACCTTCAGTTTGCAGCGCAGTGTAGAACACACTGCGCCATCGTGGCTCCTGCATTAAACACTAGGTAAACGCACATCAAAGCCACAATGAAGTATCACTTCACAAGGGCTCAAATTACTCTGAACACAGCAGTAAAGCATACAGGCAAAGAGATGGGGAACTAGAACCATGGGATATAAGTAGGGAACTACAATGGAGCAGCTATTTCAGAAAGTAGATCAGCACAAACGCATAGAGTCCCATATGACCCAGCAGTTCCGGTCCCAAGGATACATGCCGGACAACTGAAATTGTATGTCCATGCAACGTGTTCAAAGGAGTCTTATTCATGATAACTCAAAAGTGGAAACACCCCAGATGTCTCTCGAGAGTAAATGGATACACAAATTGTAGTTCAGTTATATGATGGAAAATTATTCCATAATAAAGCAGAAATGAACTACTGATGTAGGACAGACAAACCTTGACAATACCATGCCAAGTGAAAGAAGCCAGTCACAAAAGACCACGTAATCTATGATCCCAATTATAGACAGTGTTCCAAATAGACAAGTCCATACCGACAGAGGTGGGTTGTAGTGGTTGCCTGGCATTGGAAACCTGTGCTGCTGTGGGCTAGGCCTTGGGCTGCTATCCGCAAGGTCAGCGGTTCAAACCACTGATGGCTCAAAGAACAGGCTGTCTGCTTTGGGAACCCATAGAACAGGGTCACTCGGAGTTAGAACAGACTCAAGGGCAGTGGGTGCCTTTTGTTGTTTTTGTTGTTGTTATTGTTTGGAGGGCTGGAGAAGAGCTTGAGGAGAAACGGGGAGCCAACTGCTAAAAGGTACTGGGTTTCTTTTGGGGGTGGTGGTGATAGAAACTTTAAAGTTAATGACAATGTTCTAACATGTAATGATTACACAACTCTGAACGTACTCATTTTTAATAATATTTTAAAGGTGAAAAGCTACACTGCAAGCTAGGGTCTCATTGAACAACCTCTATACAAATTATTCATGATATTAGCTACATTTTCCACAACACGTCATCCTTCTCACCCATCCCATTCCGGTTGTATTATTGCCAGCACTCTAGCTTTGCTGTTCTCAAATAGATTTTTCAAAGGAGGGTTTTACTCAGTGGGGAATTCTTTATTTTGTGAGTCTTTTAGAACAATAGTTTTGGGGCATCCTCTTGCCTTCACTAGTTAATAAGTCTGGACTTCCCAAGCATTGAGCTCTATTCCACATGTTCTCCTACTCAGTCAGGCTCCATCTATTGTGCCCTGATCAGAAGGGTTGGTAGTGGTAGCTGGGCACCATCTAGTTCTTCTGGTCTCAGGGTAGAGAAGGCCATGGCCTATGTAGACTATTGGTCCCATAGACTACTTTCTTCTGAGCCTTTCTATCGTTCTCTTTTGTGCCAGAGGAATAGAGACCACTAAGTGTATCTTATGTAAATATACATTTAAAATGTAGACTTTGAATGGATGAATTGTATGGCATATGAATTACATCTCAATGAAGCTGTTTTTAAAACCATATGGATGAGAGGGAAAAAACCAGATTGATGGTGTGTGGCAATTGAGTATCTTGAGCTCTTGTTGAACTTCGTTTTGGTGGGAAAACGATGCTTAAAGCTCATGTCAAGTACTCAGCTTTAACTAAGAAGAAAGGCAGGAGTCCTCAGGCACAGGGGCCAAAAAGGAGCCATTGTCCATGTAGGCATCGCCACAGCTCAGAAGTGGACTTGACGCACAGCACCTCTGGGCATTAGGCACTTCGTAAGCTGATCAAAACCTGCTGAAATACACATCTCATCATTAGTTGAAAGGCTCCTTAGAAAGGCAGGCATATGACCTTTGCTTTTTCGAATGAGAAGACGAAGGCCCAGAAAAGAGTTAGAAATTGACTGCCAAGAGTCACACAAGTGACCGAGGTTTCCGGTGAAGTTAGAACCGGAGCCTGTTCCCTCCACTTGACTTCTTTCTGCATGGTTCTAAGCCTCTCAAGTTGGTCGTCCCAGCACCCAGGGGGGGCTAAACTCCGCCGAGTCTGGGCCACAGGAGGGAGCAGGAAGGGGTTCGGGAATTTGCAGTTTCTGAGAGAGGAAGTGGGGAGCGGGGACCAGGTTCCCAGCAGGCAGCGAAGCCCCTGTTCCCGTAAGGGCTGGGGGATATAAACGTAAGGGATGAGCCACCCTCCGGTGTCACACGTGGTCTGGGTCCTGTGGTTATTTGTTCCCGTCACAGAGCGGTGGGAGGGGTGTGTGTCTGAGACACTGGCCCCCACTGATCCAGTTATCCCCACCTCTGAACCTCAAAACTGGCCTGAGTTTGCCCCCCTAAGAAATCACCTCTGTGAGTCACTCCACCCATTGGAAACTTCGCCCCACCCTGACCTCAGGCAAGGCCCAGAGCGAAGCCCCTGAGCCTCTAACCCCACCCACTTCTTCCTCACCATCAGGGTCCCTAGCTTTCCACCCTCCCTCCCCCCTCCGGCTACAATCCTATGGCTATGGCCAGAGTTGGGGAAGAGGCTGCGGGAGGTTCAGAGGCTGGGCTTCTTGTAAGACTTAACCGGCACCTATGTCTCAGTTCCCTAGAGGCCCTGAGTGGGGCAGACGGGACCCGCCCAGAGTGCCTGGGAAGAAATGTCAGCAATCCACTGGGTGAAATCAGCCATCGAAAAGCCCGAGACCCACCCCTCTGCCCTGACCCACGAGTCAGGGTCGACCCCCCACAACTGGCTTGCAAGTCCAACGTTTTTCAGGTGTACATTTCCATGGCACCGTCCTGCCGTGCCACCATCCTCCACACCCACCTGTCTGTGTTTGGGATGTTAACTCATCTAAGACACACGCGCGCACACTCCTATTGCCCTCGTGTTCAGGTGAAGAAACGGAGGCACACAGAAAAGCTGAAGAACCTCTCCCAGGCCACCCAGCTAAGTAACCACAGAGCTGACCCACACCAGGGCGGCAGCAAGTCAGCTGAGCCCCTGTTGGCGGGCTCATCAACACTGGCCTGCCCTGTTCTCCGACTCCCCACCCTCAGGTCACCTTGTTTTTGCTGACTTCCTGAGGGCTGTCAACAGGGACAGGGCCGGATGAAGAGGTGGGTGCTAGAGGAGGGGTGGAGCTCAGAGGGGACTTGTCACCACACTCAGGGGGCGGGGCAGGAAGCAGCCGTGATGTGCCGGTGACCTGGTGCATGAGGGGGCTGACATCAGCACTCAAAGAGCCTCCAGAGTGGGGAGAGGACCCTTGTGCAGGCGCTGCTCAGCAGGCATCGGGCTCCAGGTAGGGAGGAAGCAGAGGGGTGCCGGGAGGTGAGGCACCCCGGGGAGGATGGAGGGGCACCAGCTTGCCGGTGGGGAAGAGCTGAGGGAGCAGGAAGTGCCGCGACCTAATGGCCAGAGGCCTGGGTTCCTTGTGGGTGATCTGCGCCTCAGTTGATTCATGGGACTGGTTAGAGTACATCAACCCTAAGACCCTTTACGATGTGACAGGCACCCCTTCTCAGAAAGCTTCTCCCCAGCTCCAGCTCAGAGTGGAGTCCCAGTGCCTGGGCTGAGGGGATACCCCTGACCTTCTCCTACGTGAGGTGATCAGAGAGTCTTTCAGAACCCCCTTGGCCAACCTCCTCCCCTGTGTGGGACTCCCCACGCCTGCCCTGCCCCCTTCAAGGCACTCTTGTGGGTGAGGAAGCAGAAGGTTCCAGGTAGAAGGTGGGGAGTCCCTGCTCCCTGAAATCCCAGAGAAGATGTTGGGTGGGCCATGAACACAAAGGAGGCGCTCGCGGGAGGTCAGTTTAAACCGTGGGAGAAGGGAGACCCCAGGCCATCAGCGACCCCAGGCAGGCCCCAGAGCCATCTCAAAACAGGGGTCCTCAAACTTTTTAAACAGGGGGCCAGTTCACTGTCCCTCAGACCTGTTGGAGGGCCGGACTATAGTTTAAAAAAAAAACTATGAACAAATTCTTATGCACACTGCACCTATCTTATTTTGAAGTAAAAAAACAAATGGGGCAAAAGCACCCGGCGGGCCGGATAAATGTCCTCGACGGGCCGCATGTGGCCCGCGGGCCGTGGTTTGAGGATGCCTGGCTAGCCGGTTGTTGCTTCATAGGCACTGCCAGGTGGGGAGGCACCGTCAGAGCAGGCTCTGCCGAAGGTCCTCAACCAGAGACTCAGACAGGCTCTGAGGGCCTGTGCCTAGTGAGAGCGACAGAGGGAGGGAGGGAAGAACCCAAGGCAATGGGGGGTAGAAAACCAAGGGTCTCTTCTCTGCCCAGGGCACTAGTGCCTAGGCCCCTCCTCAAACCTGCTGCAGGTGCTCTGCCCCTTCCTCCTCACCGGCAGCAGCTGTGGCCCTGAGGACAAAGCCATTAGTCTGACTCCCAATTAAACCTTGTAGAGTGAAATCCTAGCAAGGGGCTATCCCTGGCTGTGTGACCTTAGGCAGGTCACTGTCCCTGTCTGCACACGCCTGGTCTGTGAAGACCAGGCCAGCTCTGACATGCAATGACTTGTGAGATCTGTCCTGCCTTCTGTTCCATGTGCCCTGATGTTGGGGTACAGTTGGGGGGAAGGGCTGTCAACCAGTCTCCATCCCTTTCTGCCCACAGGGCCCCGGGACCCCAAAGCCCAATGGCTGCCCCAGTGCTCCTCCACTGCCTCCTCCTGCTGCTGCTGCCCGCCCCCGCCCCGGCTCCCTGCCACACGGCCACGAAGGCCGAGTGCCGCAGAGCCCAGGGCTTCGTACCTGGCGTGCAGCTGGCTGGGGAAGCCGTGGACGTGACCACCCTCCGGCGCTTAGGCTACTATCCCGTGGACAAGGAGCGCTTCCTACGGCCGGACGGCACCTGCACCCTCTGCCGCAGCCCCCTGAAGCCAGACACACTCTGGCTCCTGCCCCTAGCATTCACCGCCTGGTGCCCCCAGGGCTCCGGCTGCCAGCGCCAGGTGAGCAAGATCAATGCCATCTCCACAGAGGAGGTGGCCAGGGAGGTGTCCAAGAGCATTACCAACGACTGGAAGGCGGGGCTGGACCTGAACCTCCACCCGAGCAGCACCGCACACGTGTCGATGGCCGGCTCGCACTCCAAAGCAGCCAACTTTGCCGGCGAAAAGATGCACGGAGACCGGTACAGCTTCACCAGGGAGCTGGTGGAGTGCCGCCTCTACCGGTGAGCAGCCGAGGCAAGGGGGATCTGGGACTGCTGCCACCAGGGGGAAATAAAGGCTGGTGTCCGCATAGCAGGTGCTACCCATGCCCCGTAGGGCTGGCATCTGGAAGTACCAGTGCCAGGAGGCCAGGGGCGGGGCAGGGTGGGGGGCAGGAGAGCAAGACTGCCCAGAGTCCTGAGTGGTTCTCTGGCGGCCCAGCACCTGCTCACACTTCCTTCCTTCCTTCCTTCCTTCCTTCCTTCCTTCCTTCCTTCCTTCCTTCCTTCCATGGGGTCCCTCCTCCATGAGGGGCAGGGAGCAGGCCCAACTCCCCCTCTCTTGCTATGTGACCTTGGGGCTCTCGCAGCCCCGGTAAGGTTTAATCTACTTTCTGTCTTGGTACCTTGGCTTTCGCTGGAGAAGGAGGTGGGATCAGACAACATCCTTCCTTTGGTGACCACCCTAGCTCCCTCGGCAGAGGGTTTGCCAGGGTGAGGGACGTGTGGGCTGTCCTCGCCTTTTGGTGACTTCGACCCCTGCTTCGCTGAAGGACAATTACTTGAAACTAAGAAAAAAGCAACTCAGAAACTCCCTGCCGTCAAGTGGGTGCCGGCTCACAGTGACCCTGCAGGACCAGGCAGAACTGCCCACGTGGGTTTCGGGGACCGCAGTTCTCACGGGAGGAGAAAGCCCATTCTTTCTCCCATGGCGCAGCTGGTGGGTTCAAACTGCTCACCTGATGGCTAGCAGCCCAATGGGGGACCACTCCGCCACCAGGAAGGAAAAGTTTATGTTGGAAGGAAAAGAGCCAAGAACAACGATATTCAGAGTCTGGGTCACCAGAGAGCAGCAGCCAGTGGGGCAGAGCTTGGTCTTTGGGGCCAGCACACCTGGGGGGCCTTCCACTCCCAGCTGTCTACTTACCTGTGCTCTTGGGCAATCTTGAGGGGTTTCCTGAGTGCAGACAACACCACTGACATGCTCTCTCTCTCTCTCTGTCTCCCCCACCTCACCCCACCCCCATCACAGCTTCCACCTGGTATATAGCCCTCCACTGAGTCCAGATTTCAAGCAAGCCCTCAGGGCCCTGCCCCCCCACTTCAATGCCTCCACCCAGTCAGCCTACCTCAGGCTCATCTCCCACTACGGCACCCACTTCATCCAGTCTGTGGAGCTGGGGGGCCGGATCTCAGACATCACGGCGCTGCGCACCTGCAAGCTCACTCTGGACGGACTCACGGCCAACGACGTGAGCAACTGCCTGACGGTCGAGGCCATGCTCAGCATCGGCGGCAAGGCCAGCTCCTCGGCAGAAGCCAAGGACTGCGAGGAGAAGAAGAGGCAGCACAAGGTGAAGGCTTCCTTCCACGAGACCTACAAGGAGCGCATTTCCGAAGTGGTTGGGGGCCACCACGCCTCCATCCATGACATGCTGTTTGGGAGCCAGGCTGGGCCTGAGCAGTTCTCCTCCTGGGTGACCTCACTGCAGGACACACCCGGGCTGGTGGACTACACCCTAGAGCCTCTGCATATGCTCCTGGGGGCCCGGGACCCACGACGGAAGGCTCTGAGGGAGGCCGTGAGCAAGTACGTGAGGGATAGGGCACGCTGGAGGAACTGCAGCCGGCCCTGCCCGGCGGGGCAGTGGAAGGATGCCAGTGACCCGTGCCAGTGTGTATGCCAAAGTTCAGCGTTCACCAACAAGGACTGCTGCCCTCGGGAGAGGGGCATGGCCCACCTGGAGGTGAGGCATTTCCGAGCCGAGAACCTGTGGGGTGACCACATCAGCCAAACGGACGCCTACCTGAAGATCTCCTTTGCTGGCCAGGAGCAGCGGACCTACACCGTGTGGAACAACAATTACCCCAGATGGGCGACCAAGATAAGCTTTGGGAACGTGCAACTCGCCACAGGGGGGTCCCTGAGGATACAGGTCTGGGATGAGGACTCCGGCTGGAATGATGACCTGCTGGGCACCTGCTACGAGACCCCACACTCGGGCACGCATGAGAAAAAGTGCGCCCTGTCCCACGGCCACCTGACCTTCACCTATGAAGCCCGGTGCTTGCCCCACCTGGCTGGGAACACCTGCATGAATTATGCTCCCCAAGGCCTGCTCACAGAACCCCCGGGAAACCGAAGTGGGGCAGTGTGGTGAGGACAGATGCCTGCCGCGGACCAGTGTGCCCAGGTTGCAAGGGGTTGCGCAGGGGGAACCAGGGCCGGCACTTATGTCCTGATTAGATAGAAAACCGAGGCTTGCGGGCTGTGTGTTTTTCGTTCAGTTGAGCTGGCTGGAGCGTAGCAGGCTGAAGAGGGAGGGGGCTCTTACCTAGAGGCGCAGGTGCCACACTGCTCCAGCAGGCAAGACTTTCAGTGCTACCAGGTTTTCTCCTTTTTCGGAATGAACCCCCAATCACAGATTCTCACGAGCAGTCTCCTGGCTTTTTTGAACTGTTGGCAATCTTGTTTTGTAAACACAAATAAGCCCTCTGTGGGCAAACATGAATGTGTGTGGGCCACAGAGGGTCAAAGCCATCCGCTGAAAACTTTTCTTGTTAATAAATCATTTTATTGGGGGCTCTGACAGCTCTTATAGCACTTTAATGATAACAGAATCCTCTTGCACGTTGCAAAGCCGGTCCCTGTCTTAGGCTCCGGGGAGGGAGGGAGGTGGTCTCTGGTACCAACCCCCCCACCCCACCCCCACCCCCGCCCTTGGCATGTGGCAAACCCCAGAGGCTCAGGTTCTTATAAAAAAAGAAATGGCTTTTGTTTCTCATTCACTGGTCCACTGGGAGAGGTGGCCAGATTCAGGCAGCTTCCCAGACATGGTGGGACTTGGCTGGTGTCAGGCCGCCGCCAGAGAGGCTCCAAGGAACTGGCTCCCCTCCCAGGGTCCAGGCAACTTCCTGCAGATCCTACATAAGCTCCAGAGCTCTTTGAGGGCTTTGTTGGACCAAGAGCTAAGTAGTGTGATTAGCTGGAGCAAACGTCCCAGTATCCAGGAGGGATGCTGGCTGGTGCCCTTTGTTAATGTGCTTAGCTGCTCAAGGAAGAGGTCCCAGACCACCCAGAGACACCTTGGAAGAAAGAACCCCCCCCAAACACCATTGACCTGATCCTGGTAGCAACTGTACAATACTGTTTGATGGGTTTGAACTAACTATAGAGTGATAGGATGTATGTATTAAATGTCCATTTTTAATTGATTAAAAAGTTTTGAATTAAAACAATGTTAAGGTAAACAATTTTGTAAAAGCCGCCATCGGAACTGCTGTGGAGCAAGGCTCTACACTGACCGCAGCGTCTGTTGGGCAGCAACTGGCCCAGAGCCTTGTGAACTCACTTGGTCCACGCCTTGCACACCTTTGGGGGCTGCGCTCAGAGCTCCACATTGGCTGTGTTCACTGAAAACAAGCACCAGGGTGGGCCAGGCCCCTCGGGAAAGCAGTCTCAGGGCCAGGAGGGCTTCGTGCTGTTAGAGATGGGGAGCCGAATTCATTGATTTCCAACAAGTCCCTGCTGTTCTCTGAATCCCAGTTTCCCCAAAAGGACAAGCTTGGTTTAACTCCTCTCTCAGGACGAGTTTGAACCTACCAGAACCTTTCTAGAAGGCTCACGTCTGCTCCTGAAGGATCCCTAAGAGATCTTGGATTAGCTCTCCTGACCTTTGTGTTGTCTTACTGAATACTCTCTACTTGGTCTGTAGGCTCTGATAGCCATGGCAGGCAATGACTACGCAGAACCCGCAGATGGACGTCATGATAACAGGGTGTATGAAGGATGTTCACGAGCTGTAATGCCAGTGAGAAATGCTCAGGATAGTTGTTTAGCAGGACAAAGTGCTTCCAAGTCAGCTAATCAATGCCCAAGGGGCATGCCACCCTGCAGGAAGCCTCCACCCCAGGGCATTCAGCTCAAGCACCCAGGGTCAGCAAAAGCTTTTACTTTACTTGCTCCCTGGGTTGGGAAGGCCACCCCTCTGCCCCCCATGCTTTGGCACTTGGTTCTGCCACTACTCACAGCTATCTTCTGCATCCGGAAAGTTCACTGTACAGAGCTCCCCGGGCCAATGGACACATTCTACCCCTGGCTCTTGCTGGTGATGGGATCCCTCCTCCTGCTCCTCAGAAGGCTCATCGTAGACAAAGCAGGATGGCCTTGCAGGCAGCCTTGGTCACAGTTAACTCACAGGTGAATCCTCTCAGTGTCTTCCTCCTCCCTTCCTACCAGACCCACGCAAGAAAAGGTTGTTTGCTGGAAGTTAGAGACTTTGCCTAGAAGAATCACACTAACTAAGCTGCTGGCCCTGCAGCCTTACCTATCAGGAAACAGGCCCAGCAAAAGGCAGGGAGGTTTACAGACGCTATCATTAGAGAACCAGGTCTGTGTCCGGGCACTCTACCCGAGCAGAGCTTTGCTGTGTTGTGCTCAGTGCCATGAAGTCAGTCAGCTCCGACGCACAACAACAGACGGGCACTGCCCATGCCCGCGTCCTCATCACAACCAGCATGTGCGAGCCCAGAATGGCAGCCACGGGGTCCACCCAACTGTCAAGGGCCTTCCTCTTTCCTGGTGTCCCTCTACTTTCCCATGCACGACATCTTTCTCCAGGGACCGGTCTGTCCCGTTCAAAGTAGGTGGGACGGCGTCTCGCCATCCGTTCGTCCCGGCTATACTGCATCCGAGACAGTGTGTGCTGCTGGCATGGCTGTCCAAAGCCAGACTCACAGCCATGCAGCCAACGCTGACTCGGAGCAGCCCTCGAAGGCAGGCTAGAATTGATCCTGTTGACGGGAGTAGAAAACAGCATCTTTCTCCCAAGGAGTGGCTAGTGGTCTTAAACTGCTGACCTTGTGGTTAGCAGCCCAATGTGTAACCAGTACCCCAGCCTTCAACCAGTATTTCAACCTAACTGTAGAGAGGCCAAAAGTACAATTGGCTCTCCAAAGTGAAAGGTAAGCTAGGGGTGGGGAGACGGAGCAACCTGCTATTACTGAGAGGCAGCCACTGGGGAGCCCCCAGCCCTAACGTGAGTTCCCACAGGGCACTGTCATGTCCCCCATGAGGATGTGTGGTCCCACCTGAACCACTCCTGATCAAGACGTGCCACCCGGTGCCAAGGATCTTCCACCTGTCCTCCAGGTCCTGTCCCCACCCTTCTCCACCCTGTGCACCCTGTGTGGGCTCCCAGCCAATGGGGACTCCCAGTGGGAGACTGGAGGGCAGGAGCTGGGAGGGGAGTCTTCCTCAGGAAGGAGGCCAGAGGCGGGTTGTGCCCATCTGTGAAGCTCACTGCCCACTCCAGGAGGCCTCTGCTGGGCTCGTTTTCCCTATTGGAATAGCTGCTTTCTCCTCCGGGAAGGTGCTTTAGCAAGCAAGTCACCTTAGGGGCCAATGGGGCTGCATCTCACCAGAGAACTAGGGAAGAAACAAACAAACGTACGAGTGAAAAATGTCCTACAGAGACTCTTATTAAACTTTAAATGGGAAATAAGAACCATTCGGAATGAGGGAAGGCATGTAGCAGTGCAGAGGCAGGTAGATCTGCTGGCATTATATGTGCCAGAGACAATGGAAACCATTACAAGATCATGATTGGTGGGGAGGTCAACCCATCACTGTGGTAGGTGGGCCTACAGAAACGTCCGCATGTGTACGTGCGTGCATGCGTGTAGGTGTGCATGCGTGTGTGCATGTGTGTGCATGCATGCACGCACGGTCAGGGGGAAAGGGCAATGACTGGAATGTGCACATACCTGTCAGCTAAACAGATGAGAGGACTGGCTGTTTCCAGAAAATCATGAAGGGCACGGCTAGGTAAAGTCTTTGTGTCAGACAGACATGCCTAAGCAAATTTCTGCATGCAAATTCATCTTTTTTTTTTTTCATTTTACTGGGGCTCTGACAACTTACAACAATCCATACATCCATTGTGTCAAGCACATTTGTATATATGTTGCCATCATCATTTTCAAAAGATTTTCTTTCTACTTAAGCCCTTGGTATCAGCTCCTCACCACCCCCCTCCCTCCCTTCCTGCCTCATGAACCCTTATTATTATATCTTACACCGACTGCTGTCTCCCTTTACCCACATTTCTGCTGTTCGTCCCCCTTGGGGTGGGGTTATACTTCGATTATTGTGATGGGTTCCCGCTTTCTCCCCCCACTTTCCTCCCGCTTTCTCCCCCCACTTTCCTCCCACTTTCCTCCCACCCTGCTGGTATCACTACTGCCATTTCGACCACGTTCTTCTTCCAGGCTCGCCCGACTCCTCTACGCACAGCCACATTGTTGGTTGAAAGGCCAGCAAGGATTGAGGAAGTAACATAAATAGCTCAAAGGATGTCTGGACTTATGTCAAGATTCAAAATGGAGTTAGGCCTGGTAGACCACAGCCTGCCACAAGCCAAGTGCTTTTAGGTTTTAGGTTCTACTACCAAATTCAGGGAGTCAGCAAAGAACACCCACTTCAGGGTTACCCCATGCGAGCAGAGGGAGCTGCAGTGTTGGTATACCAACTCCCATCAGTGGTTGATGCAGGGCTCCTGCAGGCAGGTCCATCAAAGGGGCAGGCAGAGTGAACTTGGTGGCCAGAGGACGTCCTCAAGCAAATCAAGGCATGGACTGATGATGGAGGGCCCTCACGCTACCTTCTCCCTGAACTTAGCTCTTCTATTGACTACGTGCATTCTCTGTGGCTGTCTCTTCTTTCTAGTCCAGTATTCTTCCCCTACCCTGACTAAGTTTTTCTCGGCCTTCAGGAAGCCCTATCTGACTACCAGGTCTAGTTTTAACCCCTGTTCCCATAATCCCCAGTGCTTCCCCATCACATCGCTGTGAGACCAAAGGTGTCACTATATTAACACTATATCTAGCACCTAGCATAAAATCCGATGCTTAAAATGCATTGGGTGGGTGGATGGGTGGGTGGGTGGATGGATGGATGGATGGATGGATGGATGGATGGATGGATGGGTGGGTGGATGGATGGATGGGTGGATGGATGGATGGATGGGCGGTGATAAGAGCTGTATGAGCCCCCAATAAAATTATTTTTAAAAAGAAAAAAAATGTGATACAGTGAATTCTGACTCTCACAGACCCTGTAAAGCAAAGTAGAATTTCCTCTCTGAGTTTTTGCATCTGTATATCTACGGGAGTAGGTCTCCTCTTCTGCCCAGAGGTTGGCTGGTGGTTTGTACTGT
>NW_022103968.1:62398796-62404530 GCF_000313985.2 Echinops telfairi | reverse complement strand
CCAGCTTGCTGACTCGCACCGGCCCTCCCAAAGCATCAGTGTGTTAGTGCACAACCAGGACCACACGTTCCCGACGGACCCAGACATACGTCCACCACCCTGGACAGCTTGCCCCGGGCCTGTGGCAGGAGGACAAAGTAGCAGCAAGGACAGAACACAGAAGGAAGGTGAGTCTCACATAAGCAACCACAGCTTTTAATAGCTATTAGATAGCTGGGTGAGTGGATGGGTGGATGAGTAGGTGGATGGGTGGATGGATGGATAGATGGACAAGTAGGTGGGTAGGTGGGTGGATGGATGAATGAGTAAATGGGTGGGTGGGTTAGGTGGGTGAGTGGGTGGATGGATGGATGGATGGATGGATGGATGGATGGACGGATGGGTGGATGGATGGATGGAATGGTTGGATGGATGGGTGGGTAGATGGGATGGTTGGATAGATGAGTGGGTGGATGGATGGATGGATGGATGGATGGATGGATGGATGGATGGAATGGTTGGGTGGATGGGTGGGTGGATGCTGCACCTACCAAGAAGCACAGAGTTCATTACCTCCTGGAGTAACTGTCCTATATTTGGGAGGTTCTACTCATGAGACCTCACGTTACACAGAAGCCTCCTTACTCATTAATTAGATCCAGCTTCGAAATGGCTGAGGGGGTCTAAATATCTCAGTCATCAGTCCCACCTTTGATCTAGTTGGGAAGAAGGATCATCGGGCTGGTTTCCGGTTTAGACTGCCTCTTCCCCTCACTCTCTACTGTAAGAATAAATGAAAAATGGAACCTTCCTAGAGGGTGTGCCTGAAAAGGACAGAAAAGGCACGACCCAGGCACAACATATGCCTCCTAAGATGTAAGGGGAAACGCTCAAAACATTATCAGCAAAACCAGGCACATGTCAGAGAGGACCTACTGAGAAAGCAGATTATTAAGCAACGGAATGCGGCGACAGAACGTCTCTCTCTGCTTGCGGTGATGACTCTGGCTTTGGCCTGCACTTCGTGGTCGTGGAGTTTCCAGGGCCAAGAGGCACAGTAGCAGCATTCCTCCCTGCAGGACTGGCTCTTGGAGAGCAGCCAAAGACTAACATCCAGCCCCAGCCACACGCAAATGATTATCGCCACACCGCACAGAGAGATCATCATAGGAGCCCTAACTTTGGACCAAGACAGACCCCTTTGTTCCTCTTGAATTCTCTTCATTCGAGCTCATTTTCTTTCATTTTCAGTAGCACCCATGTTTCATTCCCAAAAACAAACTTGTCCATGGACCATTTTCCTTTGCACCTTTCTGGAATGATCCCAGATTTTTTTTTTTTCAATCGTGGGCTCTTACAGCTCTTATAACAATCTGCACATCAATTGCATCCAGCATATTTGAAACATATGTTGCCATCATCATTCTCTAAACATTTACTTTCTATTTGAGCCCTTGGTAGCAGCTCCTCTGATCCCAGTTCTCACAGTGTTACAGAACAGTAGCTACTTGCAGGCATTCCACAAGAGCACACAGCTTCGGAGAAGGCGTGGAGCCTAAATTCCACGCTTGAGTTAGTACTAAGCCAAAAGCATGACTGTAACGCAGGTAAAAGAAGAGGGTGGAATTTGTTGGCAAGGCCCATTTCGTTGCAGTTCGAGTGGCACAAATGATGTGCACTGAACCATCTGACCTCGAGGCCCTGCAGGGAGAGGCCGTCTGCTTCCATGGAGATGACAGCCAACAAACTCCGTGGAGCAGCTCCGCACTGTAACCATGACGTGAGGGCAATGTGATGGCCCAAGACAACGACCACCAAGAACTGCAAAGAAAAAATATATTTAAGTTGGAAAAATAAGAGAGGAAAAAGAGAGACCCTTGCTGTGGTGTTACATTATCTCCTGTCAACTTGACGGTCTAAGAGTGAAGGGGGTGGGGTTTAGCCTCTCAGTCAGCTCACAGCCTGATGATGCCTCCTTGTGGGCATGGCCTTCTCAGAAAGAGGATCCTGGACAACAAAACTTACTGGTTAAAATCCTGGGCTTGCCATCATTTTCCCGTTATAAGATGGAATTAATTATGATATCCCCATCATGTAGACCAGATGAGTTAATAGAAGTAGATCCTTTAAAACAGTATTAGTAAGCACTAAATCTCATACACTTGTTATTTGCTTTTTGAATAGGTTTGGAGTTTCTGCTCACACATTGGAAGTACTGTCTTTTGCTTTTCGGGGGCTGTGAGATTCAGTCAGACTGCTGTTATCAGACCTCATTACCCCCAATTCCCCCAAAGCAATGATTCAATAAAGTGATTTGATTGCAAAAAAAAAAAGAGGATCCTGATCCTGGAAACTTCCTTTCTCTCTCTCTGCTTTTCACCTTCCATTTGACAAGCCACGAGTCACGCTGAGGCCTGCCCAGAGCCCTGTGATGCTTCCACCACCACTGGATCCACAAGCTTTGCACCCACTGACCTGTGATCTTCCTGCATTCTGCATCATTGCATGTGGCTGCATGAGTCTGAAGAGGGATTTATGGACCACTATTAGACTTATGGACTTGATCTAGACTGGGCTGGGATGGTTGCTTGATATATAATTACTTTTTAATATAAAGCTTTCTCTTATACACATGCATGTCTCTGGATGTGTTTTGCAAGTCAACCCAGCCAACACACTTGGGAATTTACGAATCCAGATGCACAATGCAAGAGTTATTTTTGTCTTTAGGTTGGGTTTTCCTTGGGCAATGAGTGAGACCACACTCTACATGGTTGGACTTTATCCGTGACTGCAGTTGATAAAGTATCATTTTTATACCATATTAAGTCATTTCACTTGAAGCACCATTTTACTCTACACCTAAGGGTCACCATGAGTTGAATTGGAAAGCCAATGGTTTGCATTTGGTTTTCCAGCTCCGTGGGTCTAAATTCAGATTCTACAAACTGTCAAGTCCCCTGACATTCGCTGGGCATGGCCAATGGACTCAGTCATGCCATCTTGACCTCATCAAACAGAGGAAGCATGCCCCATGGCGTGCCATCTTCTGCAAGGCCCAGTTTCCTTTTTCTTTGTCTTTCCCTTCCCAAGGGCCTAGATACTCAACCCAGTCAGCCAGACCCAGAACAGCTGCTGTTGTTTTGCATTATAATCAGAAATTGTTTACTGTGGAGTCCCAACTGTACATCTGGACCCAACCATCAATTTCCTCAACAGCTGGTTCCTGGTTTCTTCTTAAAAGGGCAGTGACGTCTGTTTGCTGGCAGGACGTCCACCCTCCTTGGGAGACTCAGCCCTCGTGAGATGAGGCCAATCTGGAGGAAAATATTGTTGCTTGCCTTTCCTCTTCATCCATCGAAATCATTGGCCTTTGAGAGTCTGTGCCCAAAGTCCTTCCACCAGCAGGAGGTAGTAATTAAGCGAGAACCTCGTTGGTGCTCACCCCTATCCCTCCCATATATTAAGAGGGTTCTAGAAGTCATGTGATTTCATTTTATGAAGCTTTGTTCCAAGTCAGAGTCAGTAAGAGCTTCTTCTTCCTTTCCCAGCCCCTCTGCGTCTCCAATTCTCTCACAAATACCAGAAGGAATACTAATAAATAATACTGAGTGCTTAATTAAAAAACTCATGGCTGCCATCATGTTGATTTCACCTCATGGTGACCCTATAATGGTGTTTCCAAGACTGGAACTCTTTATGGAAGCAGACAGTTCAGCTCTCTCCCTTAGAACGACTACTGGGTTTGAACCAGCGGTCTTTTGGCTGGCAGCCCAATTCCTAGCCCACAGCCCCAATGGGGATCTGTATTCAGACTACATGCAGTCACTCATTTCATCTTCCCAGGAGCCCCTGCGATGAGCCACTGGGGTGGCTAGGTTGGTGACGTCATCTGCCACTGCCCACTCTCACCTCCTCCCATGAGTCCTTAGTAATGTATGGTATCAGTTTTAATTGTAGAATCACATGTGATAGAGTCCTAAATTACTTAAATGCAATATCATAATGTAATGCTTAGATTATATGAATACTAACAACATGATTGCTTTGTAAAATCTTTCAATATTAGAACATTAGTTACAACATTATTAGTATCTGAGTAGAAGCCTTTTTTATGTTTTTAAGTTTTATGGCTTATAATTCACTTATCATATAATTCAATAGTTTACTCATATTAAGAAGAGTTGTACAATCACCACCACAATGTTTTAGAACATTTTCTTCTTTCTTGTGCTCATCATTATTAGCTCCCCATTTCCCCCCAACCTCCCCTGCTGTACCCCCAAGGAACCATTAATTCAGTTACTGTCTCTATAGATTTACCTATCCTGGATCTCAAAGAGAGAAAAACATACAAAAAGAACAGTAACAAAAGGAAACCCAACAACAGTAGCAAAGTAAAACAGAGAAAAACTTCAATAGAAAATATTAAAAACCATAACAAATTTTAAATGGATCAAAGGGGAGATCAAATGATAAGATGTTAAACTTTAACCTAACTGCATCTACAATAACCCACTTTCCAGTGCACCCTGAATGACTGCAAGGCTGTTCATATCCCTGGTCTATGGTCAGAGGGGATTCACCGGGGGCTTCACCCATCTGTATTTCCCCTTCACTTTTTTTTTTTTAACCAAAAAAACTTTAAAATGTTTCAAAAGGAAGATCAAATTATTACATTTTAACCTAACTCCATCTACCATAATCAACTTTACAGTGCGCTATTCCTACCCCTCAACCATGGTCAGAGGGGGATTCACCACGTGTGGACCCGGCACGTGGGTCTGGGCTTCCATGTCATCTAGAGCC
Source organism: Echinops telfairi (assembly GCF_000313985.2). Classification (NCBI taxonomy): domain Eukaryota; kingdom Metazoa; phylum Chordata; class Mammalia; order Afrosoricida; family Tenrecidae; genus Echinops; species Echinops telfairi. The sequence goes on along the minus strand of NW_022103968.1, from coordinate 62,399,742 downwards.
TTCTGCAAACCAGGTGTTCACAATCTGAGATCTGACACAACTCCTTCTAGATTTGGATTACACAGGCTGGTGTGCTTCTTCCATGTGAGTTTAGTCTCGCTTAGATGGCTGCTTATTCTAAGACACACCTTTAAGATTCCAGACACTATTCTTTCTGATAGCCGGGCACCATCTAGTTTCTTCACCACACTTTGCTATAGCAGCCTTATCTTCAGTGGTCGCTTCATGAGGGCCAGCATCAAGCAGAATCATGTCATAAGAATGAGTTCTTCTTTGATTGGGGATAGAATTAAGTGCAAGCCCAAAAGGAATGGAAGCCCTTTAAACTTTACCTCCCTTCTTTTAAATTATTACCTCATTATCCAAAACAAAACAAAAACCCCATTATTGATAAGGTTCACAAATGCCACTTACCACAATATTGTAGCTAAAACACCACCAGGAAACCTGGCAAAATCAACAATTATAGAAATGCCTGTAGCAATGAAAACACAACAGTGGGTGCTTACAATAAACTAAGACAATAGTCACGTGACTGGAAGCATCCTGGTAACTGGGTAATACTGACAGCTCCGACCGGAGCTCTTTGAAGGTTCCAGAGTAAATGAGGACAGAGTTTTGAGCTTGGTAGGTAGAGTGATACGTGTAAACTGGGCTTACAACAAATGCTTTGTCCTTCATAACTAGTATAGGGACGTTTTTCTAAACAATGATAACTGTCTGCTGAAACAGTGCACAAAAACTGACAGGTAATTATTTTGGTGTCAGCCCCCAGGGCCAGTCAGCACCGCCTGCACCACCACCACCCAACGCCCCTCTCCTGACCCATTTACCCGTATCTTCATGTTAGAAATAAGGCGTCTCACAGGGGTGGGTGCCTTCCCTCACACTTGCTCTGCACCCTCTCCATTAAAAACCCCTTGGAGGAGATGAGCCAGTCAGGGTG
>NW_022103968.1:62392515-62397164 GCF_000313985.2 Echinops telfairi | reverse complement strand
CTTTCCTACCCAGTTCTTGGTTTTAAAAATAAGATTTGCTGGACCCATTGAGAGAATAAATGAGACAGTGGGAATTACATCTTCAGGTCTCATGACTGTCAAGCCCTTTGTAAAGCACTTAAACCAGGCAAATTTGCCTACAAAGCGAATCTTGCAGATTAACGCATCAGGCATGAGTGCCATTGCTTGTGGTTCCTATCTCCTGGTTTACACGGGGCTGCAGGGGCCCCAGCTGGTGAAGCAGTCGTGAGCTCATGGTTATGACGCGTGGTGGATGTGGAAATAATAGCAGGCTTCCCTTGAGACCCCTCAATGATTAAGATGTTCCATTCACCTCTCCCTTCATCGTGTCCTCTGTGATGCCCTGAACTGCTTTTATATGGCCTTTCTGGCCACGCTCTGTAACACCCACCAAGTGATTGGGTGGGACTAAGCAAATGAGGTGCTGTAGCCTACTGAGGCGGTTGAGCATTTTAGTCATGTCAACAAGTTGGATGGAATCCTGTGGGGGTGGGACTATGCAAATAAGCTCCGGGGGAACCCTAAAAGGAGGCTTGATCAGTTTTGCCATCCCACTGTCTGAAATGAGTCACGCAGAGGCAGAAAGAGAGGCCCTGGTGACAGCCAGAGCAGATGGGAGTAGACACATCTTCTGGACTTGGGGCTCCTGCACTTAGATCCTCCTAGACCCAGGAGATAGTGTCACAACCACTGAGAAGGTGAGAGGAACCGGCTGCTGAGCCAGAACCAGGAGCCAGGCAGGATCCGTACAGGAGGTGGCTCCTCCAGGCATTGGGCAGAACTAGGCTCACTGACCCAGAGAGAGAGAGAGGGAAGTGTCTTCAGGCCACGTGTGGTGCCTGTGAGCCCTGAGTGATCAAGGGCCAGGAGGTGAGCACGGCTGAGAAGACATCATCTTGACCCAAGAACTGTATCCTGACTCCGTCCTCATCCTGCATTACAGCCTGCTAGTTCCCTGTAAACCTCACTATCACACTCCTGTCTCTGATTTCTGTGTGGCCATTGCAACGCATTCTGGAAGCCAGCAGAGAAGCAGCGTGTTGTGGGAGAGGCTGCCGCAGAATTGGTGATGTATCGGAATTTATCAGAACTGGTCAAAAGGGTGGAGAGAGGAAGTATGGGCCGATGGTATCGGTGGTCCTCTCTGCCCCGAGTGCATTTAGAAGAAACCAGACATCACCACACCATTTCCCCATCCCCCAACCATTTCCCCAAGGCACTTGTCCGTTGTCTCCATTGTAACAAATCTGGGCACGAGAGTCCATCCTGATGCCTTCTAGGGTAGATCAAAGGTGGCTTGGGGACCCCGGGGATGAACTCTTGGCTGCTAAGCTAAAGGTCAGCTGATCTGTTGCACGGAAGAAAAGATTACGGCCTTGGAACCTTTGGGGACAGTGATGGGGTCACTATGAGTCAGAAGAAACTCCATGGCAATGAGTTATAACTTGGGGTTAGAGTGGATGACGCTCCTGAAACCTTTCCAGACAACAAATGTGTGTGTCTTGGGTGGGTGGAGGGGGGGTGGCTAGCGGTTCTTGCTGGCTAGAACCTGGACAAGGGGCTTCTCTGAAAGCTCAGATTCTCACATCTTGCCTCACAAACTAGCAGCCAGGTCACATTGACAAGAACAAGCGTGTGAGAGGACTCCCTGGCTGATGCGATCAGTTTATATGTTCAGTGCTAACCAGAAGGTTGAAGATTCAACTCCACCCAAAGACGCCTTGAAAGGAAGTGAACAGCTCCCCCCAAAATCAGCCCTGAACACCCGACGTAGCTCAGTTCTACTCTAAAATGTTTGGGGTCGCCATGAGTCAGAATGAGCTAGACGGCACTGGTTGTTTACAAGCAGGCCCGTCGGAGCAACACTGGAGAGAGACTCTGCTCCAGGTCCCACTCGTGGAAGAAATCCTTTCTTCTCAAAGAGAAGACCTGAGAGAAAAACACTGTCAACCCCATTGGAGAGATGGCAAAAGCCTATGGCAGAGAGGTCAAAGAACTCGTCAAGCATGTGCTATTCCCTCCAGACACACTCCTGGGCAACACGCCGTCCAGAGCAACAAAGAGCGGAGAAAATCAAAGATACACAGGAAGAGTCCACGGGGCTGATGGACCACAGCCTCCACACCCCTGAGACCAGAAGACCTAGATGGTGCCCGATACCACTGCCGCCACCTCTGGAAGTGATCACACAGATGGTTCTGGATAGAGAGAGGTAGAACAAATCTGAAAATAGTTTTGTTCAAAAAGGATCGGGCTTACTGGTCTGTTACAGACCTATGGAACCTCCTAGAATAGGTATCGGCAAATGAATGGCTCAAGAGCCACATGCAGTTCTTTAGGTACGCACATATGGCTGGGTGTAAAATGGAAAAATGAATGGATATTATTCAGATCATATTTGGATGTCATTTGTTTGAAGAAAAAAAATATATATATATGGCTCTAGAATCATTTTTAGATTCTTGAGGGATGGGACTGGCTCTTGCGTGTCAAGTTTGCCAACACCTGTCTTAAACGGTGGCCCCTGGTCCCCCTTCAGTTCTGGAAGGAACTCCCGCCTAGGGCTGCACCTTTCAGCCCAATGCTAGCAGCCTCTTCGGTGAGCACAGTATTACAGCTGGGTGTCGAGGGCAGCCTGGGCTCGGGGCACAGCTCAGAAGGCAGGCGGGTAGACGAGGAGGCCAGAGGAAAGGGAAGCCCAGGGGGGAAGTGGGCAGAAGGCCGCTACATTGTGAGGTTGGCCATTGAAGTCACCAGTCAAAATGTGCATGAATCACTGGACAGGAAACCGATCTGCTGTATAAACTTTCACCTAAATCCCAATGTTTAAAAAGAAAGGAAAGGGAAGGAAGCACGGAGAGCCCTGTGGTGTCTGGGCTGGAGCAGAGCCTGCCTTGCCTCTGCGGCACCCTCCCGGGAGGGGCTCCCACCCGGCCAGTGTTCCTCCTTGGCCACAGTGTCCCCCTGAAAATCTGTTCATTTACGACCTTCTATTGTGAATGAGGTTAGGCCTGACATATCAGAGGATCAGTTGGCAGTCAACTACTTATCAAAGCTCTTAAAGGCTTGTCCTGTTCCCACCCTACCCTTCCTACCACCACCACCACCACCACCCGTTCCATCTCCCTCAGGTAGGGTACTACCTTCCCCTTCACCCAACTGAATACCTCTCGCCCAGCAGGCAAAGAAGAGGACGCTTTCTGCTCGTGTAAAGAGTAAAGTCTCGGAAGCCCCCGGGGGCAGTCCTACCCTGTCCTATAGGGCCTCTCTGAGGCGGCATCAACTCCATGGCTGTGACTTGGGTGACTGACTCTCCAGTCTATTACTCCCCCTCGCACCCCTGGAAACCACCGACACCTCTTTCTTTGGATGCGAAAACCATTATCGTCTTAAAAAATAAGAACCGTGTTCCTTTTGCACTCGACTCACTTCCCTCGGCATACCGTACTACCCTCCCAATGCACCCACGTCACAGGCGTTTGTGAGCTTCGCCACTCTCTTTAAGAACACATCGTGCTGCCCTGTGTGGCCCCCAAACGTGCTTGAACGAAGCTGAGCCCCTGCCTGTCCTCAGCCAAGGGACAGGGACCCAGCCAGTATGCTGACGGGGCCTGATTGAAGTTCATCGAAAAGTTCCATCATCTGGTACTTCTGTCCTTCCACAAACTTTTTGAAGCCCCTTCATATCGGATGAAGGCTGTTCAAACAGTGGGGAGTCATGGCCACCCCGCAGAGATGGGGCCAACCGGACGTTCATTTGGGGAAAATAAAATTCTATTCCCTACCCCGTGTCATTCACAGAAATGGATCCCTGGTGACTCAGAAGCCCCAACGTGAAAAACGACACTGCACGAACAACAAGGAAACAGAAGGGGAAATCCCCTTCGCAGGATAAAGGACAGAATGTGTACATTTGATTAGATCATACGTTATATCACAATATAAACACTTACCAACAAAAACCCTCTTAAAAAGTTTAAATAAACTGGGCAAGTCAAATCTACCACTGTACTGAGTGGGAATTAAAACTTCATGTAGCTTTTAAATGTTGTACTCTTTCTTCAAATAAATTGCAATTTAGAAACTGAAATAAAAAACCTGGGGAAGTAATTGAGGATATGTTTATACAGAAACATAAATAAAGTATTTGCAGCTACATTCTATTTAAATTTCACATATATTAATTTTAAAACGTCAATCCAAATAGAGAAAAGGGCAAACGCATAACAAATGCAAATGGATAATACACATATGAAAATATATTCCAACCTCTTTCTTTGGTCACTGGGAAAGTTATTTTAAGATAGAAATTACTCTTTTCCTGATCAGACCGGCGAAGGTTGAGATTTGTGGGGCCCACAGCACCCTGGGGAGGGAGGGGGAAATGGGCAAGCCACAGGCAGCTGCTGTTTAACCAGCCCTGAGGAAGCCTCACGTGGATCGAGGGAAGAGTGGGAATTTCGTTGGGAGAGTGTGGCAATGCTGCCCTTCAGGGTTCCCAAGGGCGGGGGGGTGTTGGTGGGGGAAGAAACGAATACGCTGTGAGCAGACACAAACTGAAACTTGAAAAGCACCCTCGGGAGTCGCAGCTCTTCTTACCAGCATGACTCACAAGGAACAAGCGCTTG
>NW_022103968.1:62389624-62390787 GCF_000313985.2 Echinops telfairi | reverse complement strand
ATGTACAAATGTGCTTTACACAATTGATGTATGTATGGATTGTGATAAGAGTTGTATGAGCCCCCAATAAAATGATTTTTTTAATAATAATAATTTTTAAGAGTTGTATGATCCCCTAATAAAACAATTTTTAAAAAATTAATTGAACCTAATTAAAGCATAGTGATTCATCACAAAAACAATATGCAACTATATATTGTGAAATATTTATTTCTAATGACAAATAAATGAAATTTTGTCTTGAAAAAAGAAAAAAGAGTTACAGTCTCAGAAACTCACAGGGGCAACCCTGTCCCACGGCAGCGATGAAGCAGCCTTGATTTGATGGCAGCAAGTCTGATTTGGGTTTTCCGATGGGCAAGGACGGAGCGAGGTCAGACTCATTAACTGCTAGATGAGACTGTAAAATAGGGCAAGTTCTAGACGACAAAATGTGAAACACCCCAGGAGCCCAGTGGTGCAGCGGCTAGGTCGTCGGCTGACCACAGAAAGGTGGGTAGTTCAAACCCACCCAGCAGCTCCAAGGGCGAAAAGAGCTAGCAATCTACTCCCACAAAAGTTATAGTCAGGAAAACGCTACGGAGTAGTTCTACCCTGTCACACAGGGTGCCAACGTGACTTGGGATCGAACCACAGTCAAAACCCTTTAAATGGGCTTCCCTGTCACCAGGGACATGGTCAACTGCCACGCACAGATTTGGGGGGGTATCTACCTGGACCCCTAAAACCTTCCCAGTCCTCTTCCCTGAGTCTGCTCCCATGGGGAGGGCCCTGTCTGTCTAGCCACAGATGCCTGGACCTGGAGCACCTCCTTTGAAAGAAGTGCTGAGCCCTGCACGCGAGGTGGGTCACCACCCGGGGACCAAGAGAAACCAAACTCCACCCAAAAGAACGTGGAAGCCGATGGCACCGGAGCGAGGCAGAGACCAGAATGAGGAAGTGTGGACACACGTTAGGATTAGCTACGCAAGAGAATCCTTTGGGGAAACATCGACGGCTTAAAGGAAAACCTGAAAGGCTGATCCGGCCTCCACGGAGGGAGAGGGGGACAGAAGAGCCCTCACTGCACTGGACCGCCGAGAAATCTCGGCCAGGCAAATAGGCACACTGATGCAGAGAGCAAACATAGCTTGGTTCTACCCTCTGCCATGCTCAGTCATGGG
>NW_022103968.1:62384152-62388988 GCF_000313985.2 Echinops telfairi | reverse complement strand
GTTGATAATTTTTTACATAAATCATCCATATGGAAGGCTGAATATCTTCATAGGAATTTGGAATACACAGGTGTACGTACATGTTTGTCCAACGCATCCCATGGTGCGTGGATATTTGTGCATTTGGGGGTAGCTAAATTCTGTATTAAATGAAAAACTGCACACGCTAACGGAAATCACAGTGCCCCCAAATAAAGGGATTTTTTTGTTTGTTTGACGTCTCCATACAATGAAATGCTACGCAGCTATTAAAATTCTTCCCTGGCTAAAGGCATAAGGGAATAATACATTAGTTAAGATGCTAAATGAAAAAGGCAGGATAATCAACTTTCTGGTCCTGATTTTGTGAAGCATAATGAATTTACTATGCATTCACCTTGTACCTGCTGCTGCTAGTTAACACTGAAGCTGAGTCTACAACGGAGGGTTCCTCTGGGAAACCATCACGTGGGGCATGCCCACGCTCCCCTGCACATCCCCTGACACTGTAGGACCTAGAGCCTAAGGAGAGTGTGACTCCCTCTTCCTGGTCCTCTGGGGTCAGGGCTTCTCGGAAGCCTGACCAGTCCAGTTACTCAACAAGTTCACTGACCACGTGTGGTTGGGTAGGTAGAACACACAATTTTCCATTTTAGCCATTAATATTCATCACATTCACCACGTTGTACAACCCTCTGCTTTCAAATTTTTTCCATCAGGCCAAACAAACTCGAGATCCGGTAAGCACTAATCCCCGGCTTCTCTTCCCCCACAGCCCTTGGTAACCTAATCCACTTTGTCTCTCTGAATGTGCCTATCCTAAAACTTTCGTGTTAAGTGAGATCACACCATTTACCCTTTTGTGTCTGATTTCACCTAGCATGAGATTTTCAAGGTTCTATCCATCCATGTTGTAGCATGGATCAGGATTTCATTTCTTCGTGGCTGAAGACTATTCCGTTGAACGGACATACCATTCAGCTGTGGATGGGCACCAGGTTGTTTCTGCCTTTGGGCTATTGTGAGCATGCTGCTGAAACACCGGTGTCCATGCCCCGGTTTGGGCGTGGGCTTTCAGTTCTTTGGGGGAACAGTCCAGGTTAGGGCGTGCTTCCGTGACAGAAACACCACAGTAGTGGTTATAGCAAACAAATGTATTCCCTCACAGTTGAGGGGAGAAGTCCAGATCCCGAGTGCTGGCTCTGGGCAAAGGCTCTGTCTTAAGGAAAGGTCCTTGTCTCCTTTGACAGCTGTAGTCCCAGCAGTGCTTACAGATCTCCATGTGTCTCGGTATCAATTTCCCCCTGGACCTAGGAGCATCAGTGCAGGGACCCCAGGTCCAAAGAACAAACTCTACTTCCAACTTTTAATTGGTGGGCATTGGTCGCGCTGATCTCTACTCCCTTCTCTCTTTTAACCTCTTGTAAGACAAAAGGGTTATCCCCGGTGGTGTAGGGATTACATGTTGGGCTGCTAACCGAGAGGTCAGTGGTTGGAAACCAACAGCTGCTCCTGGGGGAAAAGATGAGGCTCTCTACTCCTGGAAAGGGATGCAATCTTGGAAACCCACAGGGAAAGTTCTACGCTGCCGGAGAGGGTTGCCATGAGCCAGAATTAACTTACGGACTGAGTTTGGTTTGGGGGTAAGATAAAAGGTAGCAGGCCACACCCAAGGGGAACTTTCCATAGAGCTGTGACAGGATTAAAAGTGTTGCATCCATTAACCTGTTTTGCTGGCTTCTCACATGAGGTCACACCTTGGTGTATCATATGTGCCCCGTTGACATCATCATATAACTGCCAAGCCGCTGAGGAACACAACCCAGGCAGGTGGGCACCTATTTGGGGGGGAACACAATTTAATGGGTGGCAGGTACACACCTAGGGGCAGAATAGCGGAGTCTCATCATTCCATGTTTAACTCTTTGAGGAATCAGGGCAGCTGCACCATTTACCTTCCTACTAGAAAGAGGTAAGGTTGCAATTTCTCCACATCCTCACCAGCACTTGTGATAGTCCCATTTCTGGAATTATTTTCCTTTAAATTGCATTTGGTTTTTGGTGTTCAGAATATCCACAACATGTGGCAGTTATATAATCATTTGTCAATTGGAGAGGATTAAGAGTGAAGGGGTGGAGTCTAGCCTATCAGGTCATAGCCAATGAGGTCTCTGTGTGGGCATGGCCTTCTCCTGAGCATTCTGGGAACTCCCGTATTCCTCCTTGGAGGCTGGAGACACTTCTCTCTCAGCTCACTCCCTGGAAGACATTGCAGCTGACAAGACTCATGGAACTACACTAGTGCCCTGAGCTGGAGAAGCCACGTGGAGACCCTTGCCAGCGCTGAGATGCTTGCAATGCCACTGGACCCACAAGACTTCCCACCCACTGGCCTGTGATCATCCTTCATTTGGTATCACTGCATGTGTTTCGTGAATCTGAAGAGGAATTTATAGATTGGTATCAGACATATGGACTGATGGCTGGGGTGTTTTCTCAATAATCAATTGCTCTTGTATGTAAAGCTCTTTTTTATACAGGTGTCTATGAATTTGTTTACACAGACCGACACGCAGCACAACATAGGCCAACTCCACAGTTTCTGCATGTGCCATTCAGTGGCACTGAGGACACACTCCCTCGAGTTGTTCGTCACTAACCGCCACTCCTTACCCCATCAAGGTCCTATCGTTCTTTCACATTGCATGGTCAATTGATCCTGTGGGGGATTATGTTAATGAGCTGGTGCACAATGCCCAAGGCAGACCCTTTTACTAGTTAAGCTAAACTAGTGTTTGGTCTTAAGATTCAAGGTGAGTTGTGGTATAAGGTTGAAAAGTCACCAAATGGCACTGGTCTCAGTTCACCCACCCTCCATCCCTCCAGAAAGTTTGGAATCTCTGAGAATTTTAAGTTGAGTTCTGCATTCTCTCCCAAATTTTGATCAGGATTTTAAAGTAGAATTTTGGGTCAGCATGTTCGATGGTGGTGGCTGGGTGCCATCCGTTCTTCTTGTGGCCACGTTCTTCTTGTGGCCAGGGACACAGCTTGTCCACGGAGGTAACGAGCCACACGTGCACCTCTTCCTGCTGACTCTGCTCCCGCCTGTTGCCCCAGGGGCACAGACCCAATTGTTATCACTTGCATGGCCACTTGCAAGTTTTCAAAACCATTTTTTCGTGCCTTAGGGGAAATTTTACATAGCAAATTAGTTTTCCAAACAGTAGTTCAGTCCAACTTGTTCTGTGACTCTGGCTCCCGTCCCAGGAATCCTGCCCGGGCCGGCACTCCCTCCCTCCCTGCCTGGCTTCTCCATTCCCATCCACCATTTCCCTGTCCTCTCGTCTTCTCATCTTTGATCTTGGACAAGTGTGGTCCTGGTGGTCTCACAGTTCACGGTTCTCTAGAACGTTCTTCATGGATGTTCTTTGGCTGAAAGGTAGCCAGGCGTGACCTCATGTCAGGTTAGGTTTTCTCCTGGCAAGAGTCCTGGGGGTTCCTCTAGCTTCTTGCATCTGTGGTTGGCAGATTTTTTTTTTTCATTTTGTTTTTTCCTTGACTTTGAAATTTGCTCTACAATTTTCTTTTTAAACCTGCTCTAACCAAGGCCTTCCTGGTCAGAGCAGTCCAGGGTGGCAGCAGGGCACCATCTAGCTATTCTGATCTCAGCTTAGAGGAGGCTGTGGTTCCCGTGGGCCATTCGTCCTTTGGACTGATTGCTTCCTTGAGTCTTCATTGTCCTTTAGTTTTCCTTTGCTCCCGTGGGAAGAGACCACAGTCTTTGATGACTACCAAGGCGTGGGGAGGGGAAGGTAGGAGGAGAAAGCACTAACAAAATAGTAGACAAATTTTATTGTGTTGAAAAGAAAGGCAAGAGACAATAAGGAAGAAATCAGCACAACGTGACTAAGGTGCAAATGGCGCTGAGGTGTGCAAGACAACTGCAGTAAACACAGTGACATCTGAGCGGCGTTAGTAACACCCATGAAAAAACTCCGTTATCTTTTCATTTCAGATACCCTTCATATATCTCTAGAACAGCAGTAACAATGGACAATAGTTTCGAGTGGATTCATATATGCTAAATGGGTGAGGGGGACCCCATCGCAGTACACCCAGAGACCCGCATGTAGATATGGTGGTATTTGCACATGAGTATTTGCAAATGCTAGCCATGGACTCACATATATAATGACACAATAAGGTACACAAGCTATAGGGACTGAACCACAGACCTGAAGGCCAAGGACCATACTCTCAGGGATCAGCTAGGTCAACTGACAGAACGCAGTTCAGTAGTGGTCTACATCCTAGTATGGTAAGAACTGTCTGGGGTCCTAAGAGCTTGTAAGCGGCCATCTAAAGAGCAATGATTGGTCATGTGCAAGCTTCTGAAACCGGAGGAAGTACACCCACGATGAGCTGGGAGGTTTAGCAAAGCTATACTGTCCGGGCCACGCTGAAACCACGACCCCAAGCCAAGGAACCAAGTGCCACAGGGACGTAAGGCTGTACATAAGTCGCCTCAGTGGTGTTTTTTCAAATCACTGTTTATCTAGGACACAACTCGTGCCAACGTTACCCTGGGTAGCACACCTGATGAAGCGGTCTGAGCCCACCCGGAGGTGACACAAGGTGATGTACCACCAGGTACTGGTGATGTACCATGGCCACGAACAACAGCGTGGTGAGTCTATGCCCATCTGCTTGAGGTTGCACGGTGGGCACACCACGATGGGCAGCTAGCTGGCCCTGGCTTATGCCTGCTGGAGAACAAGCTGCCAGGCACCCGTACTTTTCACAAATCCCTCAGGCGATTCAGAACTTACAGAGAACACCGACAACTTTGTGAGGATA
>NW_022103968.1:62359402-62383818 GCF_000313985.2 Echinops telfairi | reverse complement strand
GCCCCAGAAGAAGGGCTGCCGAAGGCTCCCAGAAGTGAGAAGGGACGCTGCCTGGAGGGACGAGGCCCTGGGAAAGGTCATCCCTCTTGGTAAAGCAGGAGAGCGAGCGAGTCTCCACAAGACGGAGTCACAGGGTCGCTACGACACTGGGCTCAAACATACCAACTGTGAGGCAGGTAAGGACTGGACGTGTGTCCTTCGATGGTCCGCAGGGTCACTATGAATCAGAAGTGATGGCTCCTAACTACATTGTACGTGTGTGTACTTCCATTCATGTTGAACAAAGCACTACACACACACAGGAGACCCTTCATAACCAGAGGGAGGAAAATGGAATAGGAATAGGTGAATGAAGGTATTCTTAGGATTTTCGCAACACGTGGTAACATTCTACAGGCTGGTTCCACGGGTGAACGTGAGGGTGTCCGGGCCTCCGATGTGCACCACAGGAAAGATCAGGCAGCACCTGGGTGGGCTGCTCAACTCTCCGTTACACCGCCTCCACCCTCACCATCTCCCAGAGGCCTCCTGGTCTGACCAGGCCCCATGATCCAGCCTGTACTTAGACTCTGGCCAATGGAGGGAAGGCAAGGAGGGTGAAGAGCTTAGGCACGTCATGGGTGTTGCCAGTTTCCCAGGGTGGTGTGTGCCCACCCACTCGCCCATGACATCACTGATGCCTTTCTCAGGAGTTCTGTGAGGACAGCAGTGGAGGCAGGGCCTCTGCCATGCCCTGCAGCACCCTGGCACCGTCCCAGCACGCACCACACCCATCTATCACGAAGGAATCCCGGTGGCCCAGTGCATTAAAGCAGCAGGTTGCTGACCAAGAGGCCAGCAGTTCAAACCCACCAGCTTCTCTGTCGGAGGAAGCTGAGGCTGCCTCTAAGGAAGCCCGTAGGGCAGATCCCGTCCTGCTGCAATCAGCTCAATGGAGTGGGTCGCATCTTCACAGTACATGTAACGAGTGTTGGCCTTGGTCTCCAGACAGTAACTGATGAACGGCTCCTGGGGGAGTGGCAGGGGAAGCTGGGGGGCGGTGGGGGGCTAATAACGATGAGGACAAGAATGAAGAAAATGTTCTACAATGGACTGTGGCGATGGCGGTACAACCCTTCTTAATGCGATTAAACTACTGAATTGAATGTGAACTAAATGCTAATGAAACTGCTGGGGGAAAGTTGGCCATTTGAGGCACCTCAGCCGTACAACTGATCAACAGCTGTCACCGCACACTACGACACCACTCTCCCTTTCCAATGTCCCGTCCTGGCTGTCACAGGATGGATCCGCGCAACCGTGGGCTCCGTGTCTGGTGTATTCCCCTCGAATACCACATTCAAGGCTCGTCCATCTGCGGTATTATGGTGAAGGCTGAGTCATAGTTCATGCGTGGACCCCAGCACGCCTCCTGCAGTCCCTCTATGGGCCAGAATGAAGTTTAAAACGTGCAAGTTCAGGGAACCAGAGAGCACCCTGTGGCTAAATAACAGATTAGCTTGAAAAAGAATCAGTATCATCGCCTAGGACAGTGGTTCTCAACCTTCCTAATGCCGAGACCCTTTAATACCGTTCCTCATGTTGTGGTACCCCCTACCACATTATTTTCGTTGCTACGTCATCACTGTCATTTTGCTACTGTGATGAATCGGGCAACCCCTGTGAAAGGATCATTTGATCTCCAAAGGGTCGGGACCCACGGGTTGAGAATCGTTGGCCTAGGAGCACTGTGCTGTTGGGGAAAAAAAAAACACCTGTGAAGAGTCAGCAGCCAGCCATTGTTCCAAACGGAGACGAGAGTGCTCGACGGGCAGGGAGACTAAGGAGTGCATGCAGAACCTGCGGATGGGAACGCGCGCCTTCTTTTTGGCAGGCGGGCCCACGGCGGCGTGCGTGCTGTCGGAAAAGTGCCAATGGCCCACATGCACTCACAGCGGCCATTCCTTCGCAGGGTCACGCCCCTCAGGTGGGCCTGGGGCCCACACGGCCGGTGCTTTGTACATCTCCCAGTGCAGACGGCTCCCCCCGCCCCCTCCTCCCCCCACGCCCAGGGCACACACTGAGGCTACAAGGGGCATCCGTGGACCCAGAAATGACAAGTCACACTGCCCCCCACACACACACACACACACACAACCAGGCTGGGAAATAAGCCCCTTCCCCCAATGGGCAGTGGGGGCTCTGGGTTCCACTGTGACCACCCCCGGATGGCCCTGGAATGATAACCCAGAAAGCCGGATCCCCTGAATGCCCTGGGGGAGAACATGGGGTCATGTGTGGTCTCCCTGCCTCAGTCTGCCACTGTTTACAAGCAAACCTCTCAGTGGGAATGAGTTTCTCACCTGCAGGGCCGCAAAGGCCAAGACCACTGGGGCGAGAAGATGGGGTAGAGACTGGGGTTCTGTCTCCTTTAGCACGTCTGAAGTTCGGTGTCACGCTACTCCACTAGGGTGAAGCTGCATCAGCTCCTCACACTCTAGGGTGAATTAGGTTGCTACCTAACTCGGCATGGCAGATGCGAAGGGCTGAGACTGAGGATGTGAGCAGGAGGATGGCGATAACTGGAGAATCTCACCTTCTCAGAGAATGGAGATCCTCTGCAAATTACGTGTTCTTGACCCACCTGCCTACCCACCCTTACTCTGAAGGAGCGGGGACCCCCAGCTCGGGTCAGGTCTACAGCATCTGTGCCCCCACTCTCCTCCCCGCCCGGCCTCAACAAAGACCAAACCAGCAATCAGCCCCAGTGCACATTGAGCCATTTTTTATGTTCAAAAGCTTTGTACAAAAACAACACAGACACAAAGGCATCCTCACAACATCCCTGTGAGGTAGACAAGTACTAGCCATCCATTTCGCAGATGGGAAACTGAAGCAGAGAGGGGCAGTGACCTGCCATGGGGCCCAGCACACTGGAAAGCTGAGACTAATGGCGAGAAAACTTAAGAACCTGTCCACTCACACCGACTCCCCAGGTCCTCCTGGAGACCATGTCTCTGAGACCCACACCTGTTTAACACACCCAAACCTGGCCACGGCGAGTCTGAAAAAGGTCATGCATACACAGTAGTTTTACAAAACAGATTTGGCCAAGATTGGTCAGATATTGCCCAAGCATTGGTTGATGTGAACAACTTCTGCCCTCTCAAACACCTCCGTTTCTCTGCAGACACATGCCCCGTTGGCTCTGTGGGCCAGGCGACATAGGCAGCCTGCCACTCAACTCTTGTATTTCAGCTGGCACCAACCCTTGCCAAGCTTCATGGGGGTGGCCGCAGTTGCTCACTGCTTGGTGAGCACAGCACCACAGCCTGGCCCTGTGGCCGCTCCCCCTGGAGGCAGCTCAGTGGTTCTCCCTCCTGCCATCCCGCGCCCACCCTCACCCTCCATCTTCCACTCAAAGCCACCCGTCAACACCTCGGCAATCTTTGGGGCTGCGGTGGATGTGGCCTGACACCAGTCTGGCCTGTAGGGACAGGGCGGAGGGGCAGGCAACCCTGCAGTCGGAGACTCTGGCTTTGCAGCACCTGCTACACAGACGCCCAGGCAAACTGGGCAGGTGTCTTTACCAGAGCACCCCCATCTGCCTCTGGACATCCTTTCCTGCCCCATGTTTCCAGCTCCCCCAGGGAACCTCTCTGGTCCTGCCCATCCCGGCAGGGAAAGGGAGGTGGGGAGGAAGGAGAAGACGCAAAGGCCTTAAAGGCCAGCCCCATTAGGCCACACAACTGTCCATCCAGAAGTCTCCAGGTCGCAAACTAAGCAAGAACTGAGTGAAGCCGCCTTTCCAGTAACCCAGCGGGATGCAGAGGGGAGAGGGGGAGGCAGGAGAGAGAAAGGAGCCTTTGACAGATCGGCACCCAGTCTGGGGGTGAGGGGAACAGGATTGAACGGAAGTGTAGGGTAACTCTACTGGGCCACACATGCAGTGAGCCCCCGGGAGGCCTGGTGCCCAGCCATCTGTGGGGTGTATGGACCTGGCCTGCCTGGAGGACCACCCATGCGTCCCTCCTGGAATGACTGTGTGGGAGCAAAAGCCCCTACTAAAAGCTCTTTCAAAAAAGGGGTCCCAACCCTTCCCCGCTTTCTCTCCGGGAAGCTGGGAAGTCTCGTCCTCAAGTCCCGGCCCCCTTGGGCTCACTCCTGGGAGAAGAAGCCCCCAGGCTCTTGGCAAGCGCGTGTGGGGGCTTGTGAGGGGCGGGGAGGCGCCTCCTACAGGGAGTCTGCGGAGTGGGGCTCGGGCCCTCGGCTCCATTCCTGCCACCGGTAACGTAGCCTCGATAAGGGCTGGCCCGCAGTGTCCTCCAGCTCAGGGAAGCCCAGCTGGTTAAGGATCTCATACACGCCAGCCTTGGACGCCACCTGGGGGAAGAGCAGAGACAGGGCAGCATTACACGAGGGTGGATGTTGGCGGGCCCTCCCTCACTTGCTGCATGCCAGGTATCCTGCGCCCGTAGGGTTGGTGGGCTCACTCTGTTTAACTCTGCTGGGTGACCGTCTCTGCCTCCTGATGGTGCCAGCAGGAGGGTCACGCAGCACGGAGCACAGGCCTAGACTGTCAGGGACGGGAACAAGCAAACAGTGGTGACACCGGCGGCACTGCCACAGCTCTTCCTGCCCCTGAACTGGAGACTCTGGTTTATGCGATGTGTGGCATGTGGGTTAGGATGTGTTGGGCTGCTAGCTGCAGGTCAGCAGTTCAAAGCCACCAGCCGCTCCGAAGGAGAAAGAGGCTTTCTGTTCTTGTAGAAGCTGCTGCCTCGGAAACCCAGGGGCAGTTCTACTCTGCCTTCGGGCGCCCTGAGAACCAGATGTGACCAGATGGCAGCGAGCCTGTTTTTCGGGTTTTGTTGGTTTGAGATCCGTGAGTCACAGCACCCAGCGAGCGGTAAGAACTAGATGTATGCACTTAACCAACACCGTTGGGGAGGGCAAGGGGCATGGGCGGGCACCTACCAGGACACTCAGCACATAGGCCAGCTCCTTCTCTAGGATGTCGGAAAAGACTACATGACTGCAGAAACCGCCAGAGGCCCTGGGGTGTGGGGAGGCTGTGGGGGCCCTCGTTCCCATGACGCATGCTCTCACTCCAGACGCAAGCCATTCAGCCACCATTCCCCCGCCACCAGGGGCGATGGCGTGGGGGCAATGTCCGCTCCTCAGAGAACAAAGGGGCCAGTTTGTCCGTCTTCCCTGCCTCTGAGAAACCCCTGCCCACACTGTACTCACCCCAGGAGAAGGGGAGGACCCACACCCTGGCCTGGGCCAGCAGCTCTCTCCTGCCTTAGCAGCCCCCACGCCCACAGCCAGAGTCAGCTGGGAGGGGATCAGCTCCCTCCCCAGCCCTGGCTCCTCCAATCCCCACCCCCAAGCAGAAACTGCCCCAGTTCCCCACCACTTGAGGATGGAGCTGAGCCTAGGTCTGCTCAGGAAGGGGGCCCTGTCTGGACTTGGTGTGACCCCCCCCCAGGTCTCCTGGCTCCTCACTCTTCCATGCTCGTGTGGGATCATGTCAAACGCTGCCCTATCCTGATGTCCCGGCCACCACGGCTCTTACAGCTGCACTGCAGTGACAGCCCTGCCTGCCATCCCATGGCGTGGAGTCCACCCCTGCCTGGCTGTGCCCTCTCTTGGGTTGCTGGCCTCCCCACCACCTGCGGTCCGCCCACGGCCCCAAAGGGGCTAATTCTGGCCTGCCGAGGTCAGGAAGGGCAGCTTCCTGGCGCACGGGTAATTACACGGGGCTCTGCTGAGAGAAGGTGGCCTCTCTCTTGACCTAGAGGGACCAGGCGACAGCTGCCTCCAAGATACAGCCCTGCCAGGCAGGGCGGTACCGCAGAGGGCAGCATCTTAAACAAGAGCAAGGAAGCAGGGGGGCGCCCAACCAGCTCTACCCCAGACCCAGCCAGGTGTCTGCCCGCTCGGCTCTCGGCCTGCTCCTCTGTAACAGGGGAGTATGATGGCGACACCCCCAAAGACATGTCGCTCAGCATAGGGCCCACCGACAGCACCCTGCGAGTCTCCCAATGAAGCCCCCCGCAGCCGTTTGTAGTGGGGGCAGCATCCCTGATGGGATTCCTATTTTAAAGCCAAGGACAGTGGGTTCACAGGACTTCACCAGGTTGGCCAGTGTCACCCCGCTTCTCAAGGGTGCTGGCGAGGGCTCAGCTCCCTAACAGGCCTACAGCGCCCAGGGACGGCCACCTCCCTTCTCCCTGGGCCCTCGCCCCAGACAGACCGGCCGGGCACTCTGCATGGCTCCGTCCCAGCAGGCCGGGGTCTCCCTCCCCCACATCGCCGTTGACTTGCTCTTCACCCTCTGTTGCTCCGCAGAGCGGACGCTTCCAGTGTCCTGGGAGGCGGGAGCTCCCCCAGGTCAGGAGGGAGGCCCTGCTCTAGGCGAACTACAAGCCAGGGCCCCTCTCACCTCCCGCATCCAGGTGCTGAAGGGCCTCTGCCAGGAGGCAGCCTTCTCCAGGTGGAGGTAGGCGTTGAAGAGAATCAGGTAGATGTAGCGTTCCAGGTACTGCAGGCTCCTCAGATGCAGCCTCCGAGCCTCCTGCTCCCCTTTGGCTGCCTTTCCCTGCGAGAGGGGCAGTGGGAGTAAGCGTGGGGCGGGCTGAATGGGACAGAGAGATGTTACACTCACACCACACACTGGAGGGCACTTCAGAGGTTCACGGGGAAGTGGAACGGAGAGAGAACGGACTTGGTACCGTGCAGAAGGCACTAGAAAGTGGACTCTTGCAGACACAGTGAAAATGTAGCACCGATCATTTGCTCTCCCTTATGATTCATTCAAATTTGTTCTCGTTTTTTCAGTATTTTCTTTCTTTGTTGACTGAGGTTTTTATCTGGTTTACTTTGGTATTGCTGCTGGGATTTCGTTTTTGTTTTGTTTTTAATCATTTTATTGGGGCTCATGGAGTTCTTATCGCAATCCACACATATGTTCATTGTGTCAGCACATGTGTACATTTGCTGCCATCCTCATTTTCAAAACATTTCTTTCTACTTGAGCCCTTGGTATCAGCTCTCCACCCACCCCGCACCTGGTTTTCGGTTCGCATTACTGTTTTTCTCAATGTAATATTCGGGAGAGGTAAACCGACAGACAGGAACGGGACGAAGGGCTCCCTGAGGCTGTGCCCGGGGGAGCTGGGGGGCGATGGAGAGCTAGTGATGACGAGTACAAGGATGAAGGGGGCCGCTCTAAAACCGACTGGCGATGACGGTACAAGTCTACGTGATGTGACTGAGCTACTGAATCATATGGTATGTGAATTCTATCCCAATGAAACTGTGGGGACTAGGAAAAGTAAGAGAGAGTGGAATTTCCCGCACACCCCCTACAGAGCGCACACTCGCACACCACACTGCCCTGAGCACAGACAGAGGTGGGTGGGAGGCAGGCGATTCACACTGCAAGGCCAGGGTGTCGCCCTTCCCTGGGTGCCTGGATGTCAGAAACCCACCCCCCAGGGTGAGGCGCAGGCTGGCCAGTTGTCCTGCCTCCCTGTGCTCACCATGGGACTGTAGCCACCACCCTGGTGTCCCACCCTGAGGGCGGCTGACCCACAGGAAGCTCTGTGCAGAGGAGGTTCTGCCAGGTTCTGACCCCGAGGGAAGACCAGGACTGCCATCTCGCCAAGCCGGGAGGAAACACTGCCCTCATCCCAACCTCTCTCTCTCTCTCTCTCTCTCTCTCTCTCTCTCTCTCTCTCTCTCTCTCTCTCTCTCTCTCGCCAGCTCCTTCGGCTGCCCCCAGGGAGGGTGTGAGGGTCTCCCTGGTGTTCAGAGAAGGCAGCGGGCTGAGCTCTGCCCCTGGCAGGGCATCATATCCCCTCTGTCTCGTCTATGGCCTTGAGCCACTTAGCCTGGGCCCCACTTGGCTCTGACCCCATCAGTCCCTGCCTGCCTTCTCTGCTTCTCACATGGCTCAGAGCTCAAAGGCAGAGAGGCACTGTCTAGCCTGGTGACCTGGCCCCAAGCTGGGGATGTGACAGAAAGGCCCGGAAGACCAAGGGCCAGCTGGCTAGAGAGGAAACTGCTGGGGGAAGGGGATCTCAGGTGTGAGGGGGGATGTGGCTGTGGGAAGGGCGGTCTTGTTCACAAACAAGCTTAACAACTACCGTGAAGGCAGACAAGTCAATCCACCTCTAAGGGGTGGGCAGAGGGTAGGATTCCTGAAAGTCCCCGCAGAGTCACAGAACATGTTGAACAAGAATTCTACAAAAGAATCCTGGTTGGAAAGGGGGTAGGGTAGGGGTGGGGATGCAGAACAGATTTCCCAATTCTCATGGAATCCAGATTCTTCTGCAGTCACTGAGGATGAACCCCAAAATGCCTGCCCTGAGATTTTCCTGAAACCAAGCAACAGCCCAAACCAAACTCACTGCCGCCAAGTCAATTCTGACTCACAGGGACCCTCCGGTCAGGGCAGAGCGTCCCTGAGTTTCCCAGGCTATAACTCTGTACGGGAGTAGAAAGCCCCCATTTCTCAGAGGAGCGGCTGCTGATCTCAAACTGCGGACCTTGCAGTTAGCAGCCACCAGGGCTCCTGAAACCAAACAGCTGAGCTTCATTAATCAAGAATGCCCGCCTGTGCGCGTCTCAGCTTTCCCTCCATGAGATCAAAGGGACTCGTCGAGCGCAGGGCATTTCTGCACCGGGGAAGGGATCACTGGGAGGAGGTGCCTGCGCACGCAGCCAGCTCACCCCCCTGTGTGAAGCGAGCTTACATCCAACTAAGCGGGTCCCCCATCACACTCGAAGTCACTCGTGCAGGTCTGTGTCCTCCGGGAGACGCCACGCTCCCTGAGGGCAGGGGGTGCTCCTCTCCTGTCATCGCTGCTTCCCAGGGTCGCTGGACCAACGCCACAGATCCGTGCACGGAACGGGCCGTTCCCGGAGGGGTTTGTTGGCTCCGTGTGAAGTGACTGCCT
This sequence comes from Echinops telfairi, assembly GCF_000313985.2. Lineage (NCBI taxonomy): Eukaryota > Metazoa > Chordata > Mammalia > Afrosoricida > Tenrecidae > Echinops > Echinops telfairi. The sequence continues at coordinate 62,374,873 of NW_022103968.1, read as the reverse complement.
TCTCGTACAAGTAGATATTGGATTTGTACAAATTTTTCTTTTTAAAAGATCGTTTTATTGGGGGCTCTGACAGCTCCTTTAACAATCCACACATCAATTGTATCAAGCACATTTGTACATGTGTTGCCATCGGTATTTTCAAAGCATGTTCTTTCTACTTGAGCCCTTGGTATCAGCTCCTCTCCCCACCCCCCATGTTGGATTTGTAATAGTTTTTGAATTAATTTTTCTTCTTAGTTGGTTAAAAACAAAATCAAGCTCTCACAGTCATCTTGGTAACCAGACTGAGCAGCCCAGGAGCCACTGCAGGTTTGGGGGACAAGAGGAGGCTGGGGGAAGTTTATGCTTCCTGGTGCTCCTCTGTGGGCTGGGGGACAGACTGACCAGGCTCTTGGTATGGGGCTTCTCTGCCACCATGCCCAATGTTCCCTGTGCTGCCACCCCACACCCCATGGAGTGTGCGCACGAGTCTTATGCAAACTGCCTCCTCACCCCTGGCCCCCGTGCCTCTGGGAGACAGGCGGCTCATCTCCACAGCAGGGCCACAGCTGGAAACCTTCCACATGGCCCACACATCTGTCCACGTGTCTTCTGCTCAGCTGCTGTGGGAGGGGCTCCAGGTGGGCCCGCCACCCAAATGGGTCATCACCAACAGCCCCGTGTCAGGACCCTCTCCCTCTCTGCCCCAGACAGCACTTCTCTCTCCCCAGAGTTGTGTGAGTGACCAGAAAGTGGCGACAGTCACCACACCATCCGGAAGGGACTCTGGGGGCCTTGGAGATGGAGGGGGCATGGGCAGTGGGCAAGCACCCATCTCAGGGGGACAGGGTCCCACAGCTGGATCTGGTGCTGGTTCGGCCTCGTAGGCTGGCAGCACCCAATTAGGGTGGTAGGATGGCTGAGGTCAGGGAGAGTCGTCACCACATACTGCCACGGATGCCGCCTGCTCAGAATCAACGGAAGAGCAGTATGCCACAGCCTGGGGACGACGGAGAGGGCAAGGCGGGCACAGGGGGTGGTTGGGGAAGGAGAGGGGGGGCCTGGTGGCACAGCATTAAACACCCGGCTGCCGCACAAAACCCTGAGCTGGGAATCCAGGGGCCTGGCGATGGCTCTGGTCAAGCTCAAAGGCTGGTGGGGGGATCTCCAACACATCACACGGAGTGTGGGGAGGCTACTCCTCTGACATGTCACACGGGGTTGGGGGGTGGGGAGGGGCTTCAACATGTCACACAGGGTGGGTAGGGGAATACTCTTAACATGTCACACAGGGTCGGAGGGGAACTCTAATACGTCACATGTGGTTGACATCAAACGAGCCAGAGGCCAAGCGGGACTCTGCTGGCAGAGGGAGACCCGCAGGCAGGAAAGGAGCCAGAGACGGGGGCTGCCATGCAGACAGAGCTGAGGGCAAAGCGGGGCTGAAGCAAGGCCTGCGGACAGGGACTGGGGGCCTGAGGTTGAGAACAGCCCTGCAGGGGGCTGCAGAGAGAATGGGGGTGGGGGTGGGGGGTGGCTTCAGGACCCATCAAGGAAGTACTCAAAAAGACAAGAAAGAAGACGCACTCTTGTTTACCCATTAGTCCACAGACTAAACTGTATCTATTTCTGACTGGGGTCCTACTGTTTGCCTCCTACACAAGCGTCTCCCAGGCAGGGCGGGATGCCACGTGCCTGCCCTGGAGCCGTCACCCCACCCCTGCTGCGCGTGAACAGAGCTGTGCTCCCAGGGACTTCAGTGGTGGTGGTCGGTGGTCTTTCAGAGGAGACTGCCAGGCTTTGCTCCAGAGGCACCTCTGGGTGGACTCGAACCAGCATTGACAGCTAAGCGGGTTACCCCTTTGTACCGCCCAGAGGCCACCCCATCCCTTAGAGTGCTTGCCCAGTCTCCATCCAAAGGCCTGGGGCGGTCTCTAAAGATGGAGAGAACACAGGGAGACCAGTGGCACGCCCACTCGCTAAGAACCAGGCGAGCCGGCCTCGCGGTTAAGGAAAGCTCTCTGCTCTGGGCTGGGCCACACCAGCCCTCTCCGCTCTGTGCCCTCTTTCCCCTCCCCGGAAACGCTGGTGGGGACCCATGGGCGCAGGCTGACCGGTTCCTTCCGAGTCCTGCCGGCAAAGGTAGAATTATCTCTAAATCCAGGCTGCTACAGCCAGGGGACACCTGCCACTCCCTACAATGTCCCGTGCGCTCATCCTGCCTGATCACAGGTCTGCGACATGGGACAACGGCCCATCTTCCTAGCAAGGCCCTGGTTTCCCAAAGTCATCCCATGTCGACACTGCGGAGAAGACCGGTCAGCCTGCTGGCCCGTCGGCAAAAAATAGCAGAGCTGTTTTTAAATGGCCTGGCAGGCCAGACTGTCATTAGCTGTGGTGTGGCTGAACAACGCTTCCTCGTCCATGGGTGCTGAGCCCTAAAATAGAAGGGCCCAGGAGAGGTGGCCAGGGCTCTGAGCCTCGCAAGCCGCTCAACTCTCCAGGTTTCCCAATGAGGGACAGCAGCACTGTCCACGCAGCTCTCTCCAAGCTCTGACCTTTGCTGGGCACCTCAAGGAAAGCTCAGAGGTGGGCAGACTGTAAAGAGAAGGCCTCCTGGGAGCTGGCCCCTGAGAATCAACTGTTAGGCTCTCGTGCACCACCACCCCCACCCCCACATCCCTGGTGGCACTATACGGTAGTCACTGCACTGCTAACCACAAGGTCTGTGGTTCAAACCCACTAGTCACTCTGCAGGAGAAGAATGAGGCTAGCCTTCTCTTGAAGACTGACACGCTGCTAAAAGCTCAATACAGGGTTGGAATCAACTCGCTGGCAGTGGGTGGGCTGTGGTGAGCAACCCCATGAAGCAGTCCCACCCCGGCAGACAACACAACAGACGTGCAGGCTCCCCTGGCCTGTCTCACCTGCTCTGCTCCTCCACGCTGAATCCCCTTCCCACCCTGCTTGGCCTGGTCATGCTCAGCATGTCCCTTCAGGCCTAGGACAAGGGTCCTCCTGCAGCCTGCTGGGAACACACCTGTCCCGCACCCGTGCCCGCTCAGGTGCCTCTGCTCCCAGGCTGAGCCACCCAACTGAAAGCCCTGACATCCCTCACTGCTGTGCCATGGCGGACGGACGCTGTCTCTCAGGGAAATGACACACCGGAGCAGACACACGCTTCTAGTCAGGCGTAGTTAGGCTCCCTCCCTTCCCAGTCCCAGCAGGTGTGCAGCCAGGGAGCACTGACCCCCCAAGACACCTCATCTGCTTGAAGTATCAGTTCGATCCTAGATTCTGTGCAGGTGCTGAGAACTCCAGCTAAGCCCGACTCCGGTTTCCATAGGGGCGTCTGCCTGATCATCCTCCACCTGCCCCACCCACAACGTTCCCACCTCAGTGGCACCTCCAGCCTTCCCGCCACTCGGGTGAAAACCCGAGGCTCCTTTTTCAAACAAGCCCACCCCACCCCAGCCAACGTCCAAGCCATCAGGCCATCCCAAGGGCGGTCCTTCCAGAGCCCACCCACCTCCCAGCACCCTGACTTCCCTCACCCAGTGTCAACCCACCATCCTCTCAGCTGCGGCCCTGCCATCACCTCACCTACTACCTATTCTCAACACGGCAGACTCTGCGAACCGTTCCGTCTGCTCAGCTGGCCAAAGGCCACCCTGGTTCCCGTCCCACAGAGAACGGACAGATGAACGCAGAGGCCCATGAGATTCCAGCACAGCGACACAGCCTGCCTCCCACCCCCACCCCTTCCTGCCCTCATCTCCCACCTCTGCACTCGCTGTATCCTCGGCTGGAAACGTTCTTCCCAGATATCAGCGGGGCTGACTCTTCCTACCTTCAACACTGAGCTCAAATGCCTTCGCCCATCTTCTCAACAGGACCCTTCCCGATCACCCTTGTAAAGTCTAAAAGCAAACCTCTTCAAGAAATGGTGTGTGTGGGGGGGGAGGATAGAAGAAAAAAAATGGTACTAGAAAAAAATGGATTTGAATTTCCACAGGCAAAAGAATGAAGTTAGATCCCTACCTCACACCATATGCATACTGAGGTTATTGAGCGAAAACCATCAAATTCTTGGAAATAATGCTGCTATTGAATTGACTCAACGCATAGAGCACAACTGCCCAGCTGAGCTTCCCCAGCGCGTTCTTTACGAAACAGTGCATCTCCTTCCTACGGAGCGATTGGTGGGTTCGAACTACGGACCCTGCAGTTACCAGCCAAGCTTTAACACCCAGCTTCCTTCGTAAAAGAACACGGGGTAAATCTGTCACGATCCTGGGTTTGGCAACGGATTCTTGGACATGACAACAAAAGGGAAGACAAATAGAGATCCAGTGGGCTTCAAAGAGCGAAGATCTGGGCAAACTTTTGTACACCAAAGGACATTATTAGAAAATGACAAGACAACCTACAGAAGGGGATAAAGTATCTGCAAGGCATGTATCTGATAAGGATCTAATGTCTAGAATAAAGACACAACCCGTCCAATTAAAACACCAGCAAAGGATTCGAACAGAGCTGTCCCCGAGGGAGCCATACACATACCCCACAAGCGCAGGGACAGATGCGTCACGGGTCGATGCAGCCAGACGGAACCACCGCGCTTCCCCTTCCTGGGCTCCCCAGTCAACTGTCTCATACAAATGGAACGGCTGCGGCCACCCTGCAGCAGGCCAGTCTCAAAACCTCTCTGCCACCGAGTCGATGCCCACTCAGAGCGACCTTACACGAAAGGGGAGCCCTGCCCCGCGGGGTTCCGAGACTGCACCTCTGTATGGGAGGGCAAAGCCTCATCTTTCTCCTGGGGAGCGGCTGGTGGTTTCAAACTCCCGAGCTTCTGGTTAGCAGCCCAATGCACAACCATCACAGCACCACGGCTCCTCAGCAAGCCGACTGGTGCCATCTTCCCAGCATCACGTGCTCGCTTTGTGTTTCTGTCACATCCGGCAATTCTCGCAGAATTTCAAACTTCTCCATAATGCTGCTGCGTTACTGCGGAAACCCAACTCATGTATGCCGCCAACATCAGGGGACTCGCTTCACTGCAATATGAGCTTTCTTTGGGTAGTCTGGAATGGAAGCTGAGGCGTGCACAGAGACGGCCTGCCTGCGTACCAATGCTTACGGCACGGCTATTCACAACAGCCAGACCATGGAGACGAGCTAAGTGTCTGTTAACTGACAAACGGGTGACCTGCGGCCCAGTCGGGCAATGGAAGATCAGTCAGGCGTATTAAACGGGGGAGCAAGGGACAGATGCCAGACCCGGAGGTTATGTCTGATCCCACTCACATGAATTATCGTGAGACCAAGCAAAACTCGGAGAAACAGAAAGCCCCTTAGTGGCTGCCCTGGTGCTCTGGATGAGAGGGATTGGGCAGTGACTGCCGGACACAGGCGGCTTGTCTGGAGGAGAAACACCGCTCAGAAACAGCAATGACACTAGCACAACACGCAGCGCAAGATCGTCAAATGGTAATATGTATGGTTTTTGTCTGATACATTTTTACAACAAAAACATTACCACCTCTCATGGCAGGCCCACCCTACCCCCTTCTCTGTCCTCCACACCCATCCAATCTGACATGCCAGGAGCTTAACTTCCATGTATCTGGATGTATCCCTGCAAAGACAAGTCTCTCGAAGATAAACTATCCAGAATACAGGCAAGAACTCCTTCAGCCAACGACCAGAAGTGTGTCCGTCCACAAGGGCAGGACAGGGCTTTGGTGTGCTGTTCCCGCATCTCGGCACCCCCCTGTGGGGCGGGCACTTAGTAGGTGCACCCTGAGACAATACCCTGTACTTGGACTGACCCCAGCATCGGGGAACGCAGGGATTCGCTGGAACCCCTGAGCTTCCCAAAAAAGGGAGGCTGAGGTCAAAGGGGTACCCATCTGCCAGGGTCACACCGACAGCTGTCAGTCGAGCAGAATGAGGTGTCTCCGGTCCACTCCTGCTAGGAACGGCCCACTGTGCTTAAAGGCCTGGAAGCAGCAACAGGGGTGTGCATCGATCCACACCAGACACCTCGCCTGTCACCAGAGCCTCCCGTGACCTGGCAATGAAGGCCCTCAGAGGGGAGCCAGTTGCTAAATTAGGGGTCACCCTGATCCCAGAGCTCAGGCCCCACTCTTCCCACCACTCCTCCCTGACAGACAGCGGCCCCTAAGCAATTGGGCCAGCTGCTGGGGGAAGTTTCCCCTGGGTACCCACAAACACCCTCCCAGGCCTTCCCGGAACACAAGGGTGCTCTCTGTGCTGAACCCTGTGAAGGAGAAAACGGCCCTCAGTCCACTGCAAAGACGGGCTCTTTGGTCATGTGTTTAAAGTTGGCGGCATTAAAGCCAGCACCAAGGCTTCTCTGCACACTGCTCATCAACGGATGGCATCGGTGAACAGACGTGGGGGACGTGGTCCCAGTCCTTCCAGGAGCCCTGGACCGAGGCTACCTCTAGGCAGCGCTTTCCTTTAAAGGGCCCGCTTTACACCCACCCAGGAGGGGTGCGCACTCATGCCGGCAGCATCTTGGCCACCTCTCCCTTTTCCTCCACCACAAAACTGCCCCTGGCACTGTGGCCACCGTGGTGGAAGGGGAGGAGCAGGCCAAGAAGCTGGGAGTCGGGTCTGGTCCTGCCTCTGGCCGATCACAGGACTGCAGCGGGTCTCCGTTTCCTCCTACGCGAATCAGGCCTAATGAAACCTATCCTGAGCTGGGGAGAAAGAGCCAAAGCGTAAGAACGCTGTTAGATGAATCACCGCTCAAAAGCATTATAGTCTTTAGGAAATAAACCCCAATTTGACACCGGAGAATGTTTTACATCTGTGTGGCTCCTGTCCCCTCTGCTTTTCCTCAAACTGCAGAAGGGACAAAGGGGGGCACACTGGGCACACAGAGCACTAAGGATCCTGGTCAGCAGCCAAGGCCGAAGGAAAGTGCCGCTGGCATTAATGAGTCCAGCAGAGCTTCCTTCAGGAGCTGACCTTGTGGCTGTCCCAAATCGTTTCCCTTTCGAAGCCCAGCAGGAGACACCTAATACCACACGGTGTTGCCACCATGGGCTGGAAGCCGTCCTGGACCTTCCTCGGCCTGCTCACCTCCATCCCACATAACGGACTGGCCGAGTTGCGAGAGCTGCTTCCTGGGGCCTTAAGGCAGTGGAGCAGACACGCCTGTCCCCTCGCACACGGGATGGAAGCAGGCGCTCACTCAATCCCACGGGCACCCTGGCACCACACTCCAGACTACAGCCCCAGAGGTTGAGCCCCTGGAAAGAGAAAGGCCTACACAGAGAGGGGGGTCGAAACACAACACACCAGGGAGCATCCGCCCTGGGGGAAATGTGCCTGCAGCCTGGGTCCTCTCACCCACCCGTGAGGCAGCCCCCGCCCCCCGGCACACACACACACACACACACACAGCTGGGGTACCCAAGCTCTATGAGGCCCCGCCCCCTGCCCTTCTCCAATCAACCTGAAAGTACTTCAAGGGCAAGGCCATGGCCTCAAGTTCTTATGTCCCGCACAGCAGGGCTGGAGGTGGGCAGCAGGATTGGAACTTGCCTCCTCCTCCTGGGAAGGTTCTATGACATGGGGGTGAGGTCAGGTCTGGGGTCTCACCCCACTCCTGCCATCTGCCAGCCATGTGTTCCTGGGCAAGACAAGCACCCTTCTCTGTAAGGCTTCCTCACCTAGAAGTGCCTCCTTCTCACCCAGGCTGGTGTCCAGTCTCCGCAGGCCTGTGCATCTAAACGGACAGTCAGCTGGGGCTGGACGGTCTCTCAGGAAATGGTGCCCTAGCCCCTGGCACTGGTCTCCAAGCACCTCCTTCCTTGAGGGACCTAAACCCTCCACTCACCACCACCTCACCCTCAACCCCAGCTTCATCCGAACCCCGGAAACCGCCTCCAGTCCACTGGCCATCTGGCCAAGTCTGACTCCTGCTAGTCCACGTCTTCGACAAGAGACCGTACCCCACGGGCTTCCATGGCCTGCTTGTTGGCAAGTAGGTCACCGGGGCTCTCTGCTGAGGCACATCTGGTAGACCCAGAGCATGGCTGCCAGGCGAGTACCCTTGGCACCACTCGGAGATCAGAGGAATTTTCACCAAACCCACTGTCGTGCAGTGGCTACAACTTGCAGTGGCCCTCCACAGGGTTTCTGAGACCGAAGCTTGGTACGGGAGTAGACAACTTCATCCTTCTCCCTCAGAGCAGCTGGTGGACTCGAACAGCCAACGCTGTGGTTAGCGGCCCAAGACCCAACCCACAGCTCCACAAGAAAGAAACAAACAAGCCCAACTCACTGCCCTCCTGATGATGCCTCCTCACAGCGACCCTCTAGATGGGGTAGGGCAGCCCCTGTGGGTTTCCGACACTGGGACTCTTCACAGGAGTAAAGTCTCGTCTTTGTGCCAAGGAGCGGCTGGTGGTTTCAAACTGCCAACCTTGGGAATCGAGGCCCATCGTGTAACCACAAAGCCACCGGTGATCCCACCAGGCTGTTTAATCCAAGCTCCTTCCCCTCGGCTTCCAGAAATGCCTCTGGAGACAGGTGAGGGAGGGAGGAGGCAAGGAAGGAGACACCACGGGGAAGTCCCCCCTTCTGGAAGCGGAGCAGTGGACGCTGAGAAGGACGTCCCCGTAGGTGACAAGCACCAGCAGCTGCCAGCGAGAGGGCCCTCCGTGGCGGCACACAGCACCCAAGGGAGGATTCCGGCCACACCCTGGCCGGAGTCCGGTCCAGCTCCCCACCGGCCCGCAGCAAATGCACTGCAAGAAGCCAACAGTCTTCAGAGGGATTGAGACCCTGGTGACTGGGGGGGTGGGACACAGCACAGCTCTTGTGGAAGACGCCCCGAGGCCCCTGGAGAAGCCAGTCAAACACAGAATCCCACGACGTCGGTGCTGTGTGCCCTGGACACGTCACCCTCTCGCAACCCCAGAGGGCAGAGCAGAAGAGCCCCACCGGACTTCCAGCGCAGCGGACTAACTGGAAGGTCAGTGGTTCAAACCCAGGAGCCGCTCTGGGGGAGAAAGAGGTGAGAATCTATTTCTGTAAAGATGGCCTTTGAGAAACACGGTGGGGGCAGGCAGGGGGATCAGAACTGACTTAAAGAAAATGGGCTTGCTTCAGGGTTTCGCCTGCACAGGAGCAGGCGGCCAGGTCACGTCTTTCCTCCCACACGGCGCTCTGAACTAGCAGCCACCCAGGTCTCTCGGCACGCCCGATGATCCAGCAATTCCGTTCTTGGGTAGGTATGGGACAGACCTGCAAGCCGGGACTCAAATGGTCACTACGGTTATTGCAGCATTGTGCCCACTGGGCATAAGGCGGAGAGCACCAAGGGCCCAGCAACAGATCAACAGAATGGGGTACAGTCACACCACAGAGCCCCGCCGCTGCCGCCGCCGCCGCTGCTGCTGGGAGGTGCCGTCGAGACCCTATGCTGGCCTCGCAGTCACTATGAGCACGCCGGAGCCCACTGCTGCGGCCACTGGGCCAATCCGTCTGGTCAAGGGCTCTCTTCATTTGGCCCCCCTCTAAATCACCGAGGGTGGGTCTCTCCTGACAAGGGGCCCAAAGTCTGTAAGATAAAGTCTCACCACCCTTGCCTCTAAGCGCAATGTCCCTGATTGAGTCATGGAAGTAGACTCCAGGCATAAAGAGAGACGGGTTGTGATACGACCTTGAAAGCACTAGGCAGTGTGACATAGGCCGGTTCCGAGGGACTGACCCTGTACAGGAGATGAAATGTAAGCGCTGAATGTCTATGACTCAGGACGGTAGATGGGTCGGACTCTGAGTGAACATGCAGGTCATGAGCACCCGCATCTGTGGATCTGCCTCCTTCATGGTGTTGAGTAACTGGGTTTCCTTCCCAGGTTCATGCCTCGCCTTTGCCTCCAGCTGCTCTCTCAGCAGCACGGTCCTGCTGGGCGCAGGGCCGGCGCACACCTCACAGCAAGATTCCCCAAAGGAAACCAAACAGAGAGAGGAGATGGCAGCACCACCACGCTCCAGAGCAGTGTGATTGATCCACGGGACAGGGTTCTGATGCCTGATGCCCTGGGGCGGGCATTTACATGGTCAACCCTGTATGTTTCAGCAGGAAAAGCTCGTGTTAAAATAACACTAGAACACACAGTGCCTCCATAAACCAGCAGCACAGACATTTAGTCTGACTATGTGCAACTACGGCGCACAGATCAGGATGCACTGTACCACACTCCCTTTGCGTCTGGACGCATGAAAAGTGCAGGTTGCATGCAGGAAGCTCCTGTGGTCGCTGCATCCTGTTCTCCAACTGGGATTCCTGAACTCGACTACAAGCTGACGGAGCCACGCACTGCACAAACCAATGGCACACAGCGCAGGACTATCTGGACAGGCAAATGCATGCAGACGGGAGGCTGGGGGGACAGGGAGGGATGGGGAGGGATTGGATCCTGATTCCAATCAACCAACTATAAAAAGACTGGAACGAGACCTAAACAGATGAGCTAGTTAAGGGCAAGAAATGACAGTCCACGCTCTCGGGTTGGAGAATGGTGTTATGATTATCTTTTGGTTAAGAAGCCCCACCCCCAGCCCTTTCTTTTAGAGTGCTGGGCTGACATCTTCAGATGGAATTCCAGGAGGACTTCCTCTAGAAGACCCCACCGGGGCTTCGGGAAGACTGGCACGATGTACGCTGGACCCCGGTGCGGGATTACTGGGGAGGGGAGTGAGCGCCAGGCTTCACACAGACTCTGCTCAAAATTCTCCACAGCAATTCTTAAAAATGCTGATGAGTGCTTCCCTTTCAATTCTGTCAGTGATCCCACTCCTAAACTCCGAGCAGCACACACCACGATGTTCTCCACATCTCGTGCACACCTGTGTGTTCACACTCACACACGCACACACTCATTCTCTTACACACTCTCCCTCAAACACACACACTCATACTCTCTCTCACACACACATACACGTGCACGCTCACACACACTCACATATTCTCTCTCTCTCACGCACACACACAGCCACACACACCGTCCTGGAGAATGACAAGTGACGGTCAAAAGACCCCGACACACAGGGCCAGCACCTGCAGGGACACTAAAGTGAGGGTGTGCTGGATCCTCGGCACACATGACCGAAGTGGCCCGTGAGCTGAGGCAACTGACGAGCTTGCTGTTTCCCGCTCTACCCGGCCTGCTGGGAACACAAGCTAAACTGCAAACCACCCCTGCGGTCGATGCCGTGTGTTATAGCACAGAACTGCTCCAAGGGGTCTTCTAGGCCTCTCTTCTGGGGTGTATGGGGAGGGGGGTTTCGAACCGCCAACCTCTAGGTTACCCATGGAATAGAAACCATCTGTACCACCGAGACCTGAACACAGGCATGGAGAAGCTGGCTTTACTCACTGGGCTAGCTAGCCCCAGCCCAGGCCTGGCAGGGCAGGCACGCGGGAAGCATCAGTCGGAGCTGCCGTGGTTTAAAGCACACGAACCTATCTCACTTGGGCGCCAGGGACACAACCCTGTGGACACACCAGGCTCCATCAATGGCGGGCACCACGCAAGCAGGTGCACCAAGTCCAGGGAGAAGAATGCTGAGAAGAAACCCTCACTGGGCTTCGAGGGCTTCTGGAAGACTCCTTCCCCCCCAAGGGTGAGCTTGGGAATGGCCTAACACTGTCTTCACAGACGGACCCTGTCATGTGACCTGAAGACCCCTTTCCGATCCCCAACAGAGAAGTCCTCCTGCTCCTCCCTGCTGAGGACGGCCGGGAGCACTGTGATTGCTGAAGACACAGATCCATCATGGCCCATTATGGATGTGCGAGGTGCCGGCCGACCCCACAGGGGCCAGCAGGAGGAGGTGCACTACTGGGGGGATTTCAGGGCCGAGGGGCAGGAATTCAGAAGCCATGTGTGGCTGGGGTTTCAGAACCCCATGGCAGGGGGTTCCCGGGGAGAACATCAGCTGGTGGAATGTGGACAGGACGTGGAATGTTCCACCCACAAGCGCCCACCTGGTTTCCGCCCCGAGGCTCACCAACTGTGTCACCTGCGCACGCAGCATCCTGCCCAGCTTGGCAGCACAGCGGAGGCTGCTGGGACCAGGCGCCAGCGGCGAGACAAGTCCACTCACAGGCTCTTCTTGGCTGCAACCTGCACTAGCGGAGCCCCTGGCTGGGTTTGAACTGCCAACCTTTTGGTTAGGGGCTATGTGCTTAACTACGGCGGCACTGGGGCTCCTTGGTAGTACATGAGCCACAGCCTTTCCCCAGGGAGTCCACTGGAGGGGCGCCCTGCAGCCCACTCGGGCAGCTCAAAGGGGTACCCCACAGCGGAGTTGAATAGAACGGGGCCTGTGTGCTGCCTGCCGCTCGGGGTCAGCCCGCCCCGGCACATGCGGTCACCGCCTGCAGACAGCACGACACGCCAGACCTAAACCCAGGTGTGCTTCTAGAAAAGTCAGGGACCTTCTTTTCCACGCCAGGCAGAAGGACGACCAGGTCCCCAGGCAGAGGGCTGGGTGCCTGCCTCTCAGCCCTGCTCTGCCACCCAGCCAGGTGGCCGAGGACTCCGTTTCCCTCCCTGGGCCAGCTCAGAGGGCTCAGTACTCTCTGAGGGTGGTGCAGGGCAAGGCTGAAGCTACAGGGACGGGGCAGGACAGGACACTCTCCCCCACAACCGTCCTCTGAGCAGCAGCCGTGTCAACCAAGGCGGTTTCTGTCTCTCACAGTACACACGCCACTGCACGCGGCCTGGCCCCACACAGCCCAGCCCTGCCCACCGGCACCGTCTGCTCGGGCAGGGAGTGTGGGCCAACGTCCACGTGGGGCAACGGGGTCTTCGTGAAGTGAATGTCCCCGACACGCGAGCAACGGAGCCTGCCTGAGGCCCCTTCTCCTGTGACCTCGGGGGCAGCGCACCTGGCCGGGAGGGCCAGGCTGGGACGAGCAGAATGAGTTTCTAGCTCAGTGGCCACAAGCTGGGTGGGCCGCCATCACCGGCAGCAGAACTAGGTCAAGGACAACTCTACACTCTGAGCACTCAAGGGTCTGGGTCTCCTTCTGTATCGCGCAGAATTAAAGCTGGGCTTTAATGAAAGGTGGGTTCTTTCCTCCCTTCCCTCCTTTCTTTCAGACAGACACCCAAGCCAACAGCCCAAGTCGATCCTGACCCACAGCCACCTCTCCCGGGTTTGAGGCTGTCACCCGACCGAGCAGCCAGCGTCCTCTTTCCAAACGTGGCGCTGCCAACCCTGGAGACCCCTTCGTCTTTCCCGACACTGCGCAGGGGTGGCCGTCTAGGCTGGCGGGCCCTGGGGCCCTGGCTCAGGGGCCTCGCTCATGCCGCTTCAAAGTTCTAGGGCCTGCACTTTAAGACGGGATTCCCATCACCCCCTTCACGTGGTGGCACAGGCCCGATTCCCCCAGGCCCGGTGGCACAGCTGCCCTCCCAGCCCCACTGCCTTGAGGCCCCGTGCGGGCCTTCTGAGGTGCTAAGTCTTTACCGGAACAAATAGCCTCACTGTTCGCCCATGGAGCAGCTGGTGGGTTTGAGTTACTGACCTTGAGGTTAGCAGCCCCAAGGCTTAACCACATCCAAAGAGGCCTGGTGGTACAGTAGTTTCGAGCTGAGCTGTTTGAAACCACCAACTGCCTGGGGCAGAAAGACCGGCTTTGTACACTGGTAACAAGTTGCCATCTGGGAAACCCACGGGGCAGGTCGGAATCAACTGGGTGGCGGTGAATTTGGGGTTTTTCAGGAAGAGGACATAGACCTGAGGACAGGGCGCAGGGAGGAGGCCAGGGCCTTGTTCCTGCCAGCCCAACCCAGCCCTGCCCCCCCCAGGGAAGTGCCCTCAACACCCTGGCTGGACCACAGGGCTTCCTGCTCCATCCTGAGACCACAGTCCTGCCCCCAGGCCCCGAGACCTGAGAAAACACCGCACTGACTGCTCAAGCCTGGTTCTTGGCTCAGCCACTTCCTGCCTGCAGAGTCCGGCTGGGACTGTGACACCAACCAGGGCCTTGGCACGCCGCGGGCAAGGCCACGTGCTGACCTGCAGCACAGGCAGGAACACGAGCCACACGCGCTGGGCCCGCCCAGCATCCCTGCCCAGCTCTGCTCACCATGCCTGGCTGAGCTTTGGGACAGAACCCTCGGCGTCACGGGCGCCATCAGAATCACAGCATTGGAGCCAGGCCGTCAAAACCCTCAGGGCGCACCGCCACCCTCTGCTGCCGTATCCTACGGCTCTGTGCGTCCTCCAGAGGCTGTCACTGCCCACTCACAGTGACCCCAGGGGACAGCAGAGGTCATAAAACCCCAGATGGTTTTCCAGGCTGAATCTCGGTGGAAGCAGGGCAACAGACTACTGTCCCCAGAGCTCCCCCTCGGTGAGCAGCTAAGCACTCACCCACTGTGTGTGCCAGGGCATTCCCCAGGAATACAATGTGAGGGGCGGCACCCCAGGCGGCCCTGTTGTCACCAGTCCCCGTCATGAGGTCCCGGGTCCATGTGAAGCCCCCAGAGCAAGGGACTCCTTTGCAGGCTCCACACACACTTCCTGGGAGATGTTCCAACCACGCTCTCAAGCCCCGCTCCTGAGGTCCCTCATGGCTGTCTGAGAAGGGCTGGAGCAGGGGTGGTGGCGGGAGTCTGACTCTTCAGGGGCACCTGGCTCCTCGCCCAGCAGTCCCTCCCCCAGCCCCTGCACCTAGTCAGACCCCAGGTCAGATCCCCACTCTGGACACTTCCGATGGGCAGATTATACTGTGAACGCAGCTCAGCGAAGCTGCTGCTTCCCTAACCAAGCAAGCTGTGAGATGGGGGGAGGGGGTGCCGGGCCCCTAGTGCCATCGGCCCCGGCAGCCTCAGGATCTTCCTAGATGCCCTGACCGTGGAGCCCCGGCCGGCAGAGCACTGGGAGATGCCCTCACGGGCGAGCTCACCCTTCAGGCACATGCCTTCCCCAGTCTCTTTTCCCAGTGTCTTCCCACCTGGCGTGTGTGAGAAAGTCCCAGCCCTCCCTGGCCTCTGCATCCAGTCTCCTCCAGGCCTGAGAAACTGCCCGGGGACTGTGCCTAGCTCCCAGTCGGCGTGCCCTCTCCCCATGGAACAGGGAGGTGTCGCCCAGCTGAGCCTCAAGCCCCTAGGCCCATTTACACACACCCCCACCCGACATATTATTAATGCACAATCAAAGCCCCTTTGTGGCAGGCGGTGCTGTGGATGAAGGAGTGCCAGGCCTCAGTGGCAGGTGGGCTTCTCTGAGGTGGAGACAGACTGGGGCAGGGGGTGCCAGGCCTCAGTGTACATTTTCATGACACCGCACTCGGATGGCATTGCAAACACACAGGCAGCCAAGGGAAGGTTCTAATGTTCTGTGCTTTCGGCCCGGGGCCCTGGCACTATACAGCGAACCCTCGCCACTTCGCGCTTCGACGTCCGCGGCTTCACTCTATCGCGGTTT
>NW_022103968.1:62357632-62358804 GCF_000313985.2 Echinops telfairi | reverse complement strand
AATTCCTTTGGTCTCGAATGTGTAGAATATTCGGGTCTCTAGGGCTGGGGAGGTTGGGGGAGTTACTACCGCTGGATGCCAGGTTTCTTCTGAGAAGGATGGAATGGTTTCAAATAAACTGGGGCAATGGGGCACAATCAGGAATGCCTGAAAAATGGTTGATTACGCACTTCAGATGGGTGGGTGACACGGTATGCGAACGCAGCTCGGCAAAACTGCTGCCTCTCCACCAAGCGAGTGGGTACGAAGCTGAGGTCAGGCGGCCCCAGCAGCCTCGGGATCTTCTTAGACAGCTAGGAGCTTGTGAGGCAGACAGACCCAGGGGCCTGCTGACTCAGAACCACTGCGGGCAGGGCCCAGCCCTCCGGGTGGTTCTGAGTCTCTCGAGGGAGGGACCCCACTTGGAGCGCATGGTTCTCAGCCCTGGCTAGAGACTGGCACCCCCTGCTTTGTAACATACCCACGCCCCCCACCCCCACCCTCAGCAAACGGCACCACCCTCCCCCAAAACCCACTGCCATGGGGCTGATTCCAACTCAAAACGAGGCAGTGGAGGGGTTCAAGGCTGTAAATCTTATGGAAGCAGACAGCTGCCTCTCTCTCTCCCGCGGAGGGGCTGGTGGGCTTGACCTTGCAGTGCGTGAGCCAGCGCCTACCAACAGCACCACCAGGGCTCCTGGGCCTCACAGCGGACCGGGGAAATCAGTCTTTGGGGGCAGAGACCAGGCATCAAATCCAATGCCATCTAATTGATTCAGACCCATACGGGCCTAGGGGACAGGGTAGAACTTGCGTTTGTCCCTACGGGTTTCTAAGACTAACTCATGAAGCAGCTGGTAGTTCCCAACTGCTCACTTGGCCACTCAGGCTCCTCTAAGGCCAGGTATAGAGATGCTTAAAAACCTCCCACTTGGATCGATTGTGCAGCCACCTAAGGGCCACTCGATTTCGAGGCTCTCTTACACCCAGAGCCTCTTCAGCTGCTTTAGGAGTTTGGTCCAAACTCAGCTCACTGTAGCCACCTGGCGGCCATATTGGGGAATACAGTGAACCCTCGCCACTTCGCGCTTCGACTTCTGCGGCTTCACTCTATGGCGGTTTTTGCGTAACAGCGCATGCTCTGTCATTACTGCCACTGATTGGCTCATACTGTACACGCTTCTGTCTGCATC
>NW_022103968.1:62353424-62356588 GCF_000313985.2 Echinops telfairi | reverse complement strand
AGCCGTCAGCCCTGGAAGGGCTGGGAAGCAGTGTGGGGCTAACAGGGCTGAGTGTGTGGAGGGGCTCTGGCCTGTGCAGTGCTGGCTGGGAGTCCAGAGTGCTTGGAAGCAAGGTTAGACAGGGGTGCTGGGAGCCCTGGTGGCACAGTGGTTATGCCCTGGGCTGATAACTGCAAAGTCAGCAGTCTGAAAGAGCCAGCCGCTCCACGGGAGAGAGACTGGACTTTCAACTCCCAGTGGTTATGCACTGGGCTGCCATCAGCATGGTAGGCAGTTCTAAACCACCAGCCGCTCCGAGGGAGAAAGACGGGGCTTTCTGCTCCAGTAAACAATTACAGCCTCACAGACTCACGGGGGCAGTTCCACCCTGTCCTAAAGGGTCTCTATGAGTCGACATCCTCTCGATGACAGTGAGATTGGTTTTCGGAGTTCAAGAGTTACAGTCTTGGAAGCCCACAGAGGAATTCGACCCTCTCCCACAGGGCTGCTGGGAGTCGGAATAGGTGCAAGGGCAGGACTGGGAGTTAGGGTTAGGCACAGAGCCGTGGAAACACGCCCCTGCGCCGTGAGTGCCCCGCTCAGGAGCAGGGGCTCAGCCTCAGCTCACTGCTGCCACCTTGTGGCAGCATGCAAGACAAGTCTGTCTAACCACCTCCACCTCCCTCCCATGTGGCATCTTCCTCATCTCTGTAAACACCCCCCCACCCCCCACCCCCGATTCCAAGTGACCTCTGACCTAAGACACAGCCTGCCTCAACCTTCAGCCCTGGCCATTGCTCAGCAGTCATTCCACCCCATGGGGCTTAGCGGAGGGCAGTAGGGGATCAGGTTCTAGACAGAGAGGGCCCAGAATGAGGGTGGCAGCACAGGCCCATAGGGAGCAGGGCCATTGAAGACATGCGCCCCTTGCCGGCCAGGGAGGAATAACCCAGCCTGCCCCATGTTTTTCTAGAGAGCCTGAAAAATCCATTAAATGAGGGCTTTTATGAAAATTACAGGACTTTTGAAATTCTAACAAGCTAGTCAGCAACAACTTTCACTGGGGCAAAGTCCACCTGGTACTTATCTCCCCTCCCGGGGCAGCAGACACCCCGAGATTCTGAGCTGACAGCCCGCTGGTTATCCAGAACAGCCTATCCCCAAGGTGCCCGCCTGAAGCAGAAAGCTAGTACGTGGCCCACAGGACCCTGGAGTCCTGGGTGTCCACTCAAAGTGGCCCCCACAACTGCTAACCGCTTTGAACACTGCCCCTCCCACCAAACATGCCAGAACCAAGGGGGCTGGACTGGGCTGGGGGGTGGCGGGGCCATCTCCATTCAGGGGCCACCTGAACCTCTACTTCTGGAAAGTGAAGAAGTGACTGAGAGCCGCAGACAGGGGCAGGAGCTGCAGCGATCCCCGAGGAGGGGCGGGGCGGGGCTAAGGGCCGGTGGGGCTCACCTGGCGGTAGGTGCAGATGATGATCTCCCGAAGGTGGTAGTGCATGGGTGTCATGGTCTCACTGACCGTGTCCAGTGCCACGTCCACCTCCTTCTTCACACAGTGCCCATCTGGCAGCAGCTGCACCACCTTCAAAACCACCTAGGGCCCGGGTTGGGGGGGATGATCAGTCAGAAAGCCAGCAGGGGCAGGGGGACGGGGGAGGACAGTGTGACCGGCCCAGGGCACACAGGGCCTGGAGGGCCAGCCCTGACCAGCATCCTGCCTGTTCCCCAGTCTGACAGCTTGGGGTTGTGTGTGGGGGGTGTGGTCCTGGGCAACCCGAGGGCAGGCTCACGGGTGTCCTGCTTCGTGCAAGAAAATCTATGTGGACTCAAATCTAGGAACATCGGCGTCCCAGACGAGGGATGTGGGAGGGCGGGGGATAGTCCAGCTCGGCCCCCCAGGGGGACACCCTCTCTATGGAGTTCTCCGTGGACATGCTCACTGATACCAGCACTCCCTCCCCTCGGGCACTCAGCCTGTGAAGGTCAGGCTCTTGTCCCCCAGCCCCTCCAGCAGAGGCCCTTCCTCAGCCACTAATCTGGTGGCTGCCTCTTGTCAGTAGCTGCGGCAGCCCAACTGGCAGTCCACCTGCTCCCGGCCCCTGCGGGTGGCAAACAGGTCTTACTTCAGCCAAAGCGCAAAAAGCCATCTCTTCGCAGCCCCGTATGGGAAGTACTACCTGAGCCCAGGTCCCTGAGGCCTGCACAGCCTGACCTCTGATCATAACCCCCTAAAACGACATAACTGAGCCCCTCATCCCGACGAACCCCACAGGGGGCACTCACCTCAAACTCGCCCTTGGTGAACTTGGCGTCCGGCACACTCACGAGCTCCTCCTCACCCATCTCGGGAAAGCCCTGTGGGAGACAGCAGCTGGCACGGGGTCTCCCACCCTGGCCTCAGCCCTCCCCTGCCACCTGGAGCCCCTGGCTGGGGGTCTGCCAGCCCCAAATGCTTCTGCCCAGAGATGAGGGGAGGCCCCAGGGCTGCACCAAGCACCCTGCTGCTACAGCCACTGTTCCGGGGGGCTGGGCTGCCCCTGCCTGGTGGCCCCCCACCCGACTCACGGCCACCATACCCGGGTGTGCCAGAAGGCCAGCACGGCCAGCACCATGGCAGTCGTGGTCCGGCCCTGGCCGCTGAGGCAGCTGAACACGAAGCCGGAGCCCGGGTCCTCGGCGAGGGCAGCCCGAAGCACCTGGAGCAGCCGGTCAAAGTCCTGGGGGAGGAGCCCAGGGCTGGGTGAGGGGCTGCACTGCAGACACGGCCAGCCCAGCCACCCACCCAAACCAAACGGCAGCACCAGCAGCTGCCCGAGTGCCTTCCCCGGAGGGGCCCCTGCTGGCCGCAGCACCGTGTACACCCAGCTGCACATGCCACCACAAGCCTGAGACACTGCCTCCCTGAGCCAGGTGCCAGGGGCCAGGTGGGGCACACACACTGGCACAGCTGAGAGCCCCCCCCTGCCCACCCACCCACAATCAAGCAGGTCAGCAGCAGTGCACCCCACTGGGGGGCTGCACCAGGACCCAGTACAGAGCTGTAGGCACGGCCCTGTACCCACAGCCTCAGCTGCCTCCCGCAGCCGCCCACTTCATACAACCAACCCCAGGTCCCACCCAACCTCAGGGCTCTCTGCAATCACTGTGCCAAGGAGCTACGAAGGCAAACGGCCTCCA
>NW_022103968.1:62343484-62350209 GCF_000313985.2 Echinops telfairi | reverse complement strand
ACACACACACAGATACACACACACACCACCACCTACCCAGATACACACACAGATACACACACACAGATACACACACACCACCACCACCACCTACCCAGATACACACACAGATACACACACATACCACCACCACCACCTACCCAGATACACACACACAGATATACACACACACACCACCACCACTTACCCAGATACATACACACACAGAGCAGACCCAGATATACACACAGAGATATACACACCACAGACCCACATACACACACACAGAGCACCACACACCCAGTTTCATATTCACACACACACAGCACTGCAGACCGAGATACACACACACATTCACACTCACACACACACATACAAGCAAACACTAAACTAAGCCTGGGCAGGATGTGAATGAACTTCTTAGGCAGGTGAATTTGGCTGTTCTCCACCTCCCCGAGCCATGCCGGGGGCAGAGGGGAGAAAGGACTCTCACCTCCTCTCGGGGGGCACAGAAGTCCGGGATGGGGGCGCGGTGGTAGACGAGGCCAGGGCAGGCCGTGCGGTGCTGGCCGAAAGCCTCCTGCATGGTGAGGCACACCTGGAAGCGGGGGGTCCATGTGCCCACTGCGCCCTGGGGAGGCAGGCTCAGGTGGGCCTTCAACTGGGTCTCCAAGTTCTGGGGAAGATCAGCACAGAAGCCTCAGCCGGGCGGAAGCCTCTGGGCCACGCCCGACCACTCACAGCCCGTGATGGTCAAGGCCAGGCCCGTGATGGTCAAGGCCAGGCCCGTGATGGTCAAGGCCAGGCCCAGCTTCCGGTGCAGCTCTGCCCCTCCCTGAGCCTCAGGGTCACATCCCAAACTGGTCACTCCCTAAGCCTGCACCTCTCAGGCCTGTCTCCCCATCTATACATGAGGAATGCGCAAATGCTTCAAGACCTCCCCAGGCCAATTCCCCAGAAGGCCTCACCTCCAGCTGGTCAGGAGCTGTGGGTGGCCCAGGCCAGTGCAGCCTGTGTGTCTGCCCGTCACACTCCAGCACAGCCTCCTCCCTCAGGTTGACCCACACGACCCGCTGCAGCTTCCTCTTGGCATCTGTCAGGTAGGCCAGGATGCTTCCCAGGGCCTGAGGGGATTGTAGGGTACCCAGTGAGACCGACAGGCTCGGCCCAGCCCTCCCCACTCCTCTGCAGAGTGACCCGGGCCCCGGGGGCGGGTGGTCACCTTGGCGCTGGGCTGGGCTGTGCCATAGATGGGCATGCGGGGCACGCGTCGGAAGTTGGCCACATCCATCTCTCGGACGGTGCTGAGTGCGTCCGGGGAGACAAGGTCGTCCACTCTCTGTGGGAGACCACCCAGTCTGGAAGCCAGCGCCTCCCATCGCAGCCTCGGAGGGGCCCAGGGCCTGGCCTGAGGCCCTGGGGCTCGGGAACCAGCCCAGAGAAGGAGCAGAACCGGCCAGCCCTGCTGCAGGCTTGGTGCCACACCACTGCCCTGGAGGGACTGAGTGAGGTGCCCGCTCCAGGTGAGGAGGCTAGGGGCAAACACTGCAAGACCACCGGGCCCGGACTCCTTACCCAAGGCTCTCGGGGTTGAGGCTGAAGCAGAGGTACTGGAAAAACAGCCCATGCTGTGAAAGCTTCAGAGACCGGGGACACTTCCCTCCCTCGTGGGGACGCCACGCCATCACCCCTTTGCCTCAGATGCCCACAGGGTCCAGCCCCCCATAACCCACTGCCCCAGGAGGGCTGGCACACTCACCAGGGAGCCCTTGGCCAGTAGTTCCCCAGAGGCCAGTGGTCCCACTGGGCTCAGAGTCAGGGGCAGGCGGTACAGCTCCGGGTGGGCACACAGCCAGCGGCTGAAACTGAGGGCAAAGGCCAGCGGGTACTGCAGCCCAAGGCCAGAGAGAAGCGGAGTTCAGGGGCAGAGGGCCACCCTGGACCTGCCAGGCCTGCCCGCAGCTGGGGGGGACCCCTGGAGGGAGAAGAGGCAGGAGGAGGGGACCATGGTGGTTGAGGCCCCAAAGCCCAGGCCAAGGACAGAGACAGGGTCAGGGACAAAGTGGGAGGCGGCTCCAGGACACCGCTCCATCTCAGCCTCTGGTGGCCTGTCCCCAAATCACCCATACCACCTCCCTCGGGGCCCAGCACACACATGCACCCTCTCTCCTCCTGGGTCCATGGGGAGGTGGAAGGGGGTCATGGGGCTGCTCACCCAGAGCCTGACCTGCTCATGGAGATAGTAGTTAAAGAGGATCAGGTAGAAATATCGCTCTAGGCTCCGCAGTGTCCTCTGCTGGAGACTCTGCTGGCCACAGCTTCCCTGGAAGGAGTGGAACAGCAGCGGTAAAGCATTCAAGCTGGGGGGCCCTAGACTGCCCGGGCCCTACCTCTGGAAGGCCAGGAATTAAGCCTTAGAAGTCCCCCAAAGATGCTTCCTTTCTCTCTGACAACCCAGCCGTGCCTGGGTGGAAGTTCTACCACCCATCTAATCCCACTCCATCTTCATTACAGGGGAGCTTCGGGTGGCTCCCTCCGGGTGCCTTCCCAAGGCTGGGAGCCCAGCGCAGACCTGAGCCCCGGACCTTGCTCCACCACCACCGGTCATCTTGGGGCTGGGCCCCCTCGGTGGGGCAGGAGCAGATCATGAACGCCCCTCCCCTGATGGGAGAATTACAGACCCGCCTGCCCCACCAGAAAGGAAGGGGGGAAACTGTGTGGCTTGCTCCCAGTCGCAGTCACTGACAAACAGCTGGATGCCTCCCCAAACGATGTGCTCACCCCAGTCCACCACCCTGAGCAGGGGCTGGTCAGCGCACAAGTGCTCCTGCCTGCTGGGTCACAGCCCCCCTCTGGGGTCAACCAAGATGGGTGCACCATCCCGTGGGAGGCCAGGCCCTTGGGGATGCCTTACCCCACCTTTAGACTCTAGACCAGAGATGGGCAAACACTAGCAAAGGCCAGAGAGCAACTCTTTGATGCCCCCGCCACCACTCACTCTTCAGTGGTAGCAGGACGCGCAGCCAGAGGCAAGTCTTAACAAACGGGCCAAACTGCGGGCCGATAAAACTTCATGATTTATTAAAATTGCTGTGAGGAGGACATAGGCTGCAGTTGGCTGACCCCCTAGTGGTGATCCCTTGTGCTGCGATCTACGTGGTCGGCAGTTCGAAACCACCAGCTGCTCCTCAAGAGAAAGACTGCACTTTCTACTCCGGAAAACGGTTACCGGCTCGGAAACCCACAGGGGGGTCACTGTGAGTCAGCATCGACTGGACGGCAGGGAGTTCTGAGTTCCAGTCTAGAAGGAAGGGGGGGAAACAAACCCAAACCACCTTGTCTCCCTGCATGAAGATGCTCATCACCGCGAGGGCACGCCCGGGTGAGCAAGCAATTCAAGTGTCGGACAACAGAAGGCCGGCTGGGGAGAGCCCAGCGGGCAGCGCCCAGGGACACCCGCTCAGAGCAAGCTGTTCTGGGGTAGTGCTCGCTCGGCACCCCACAGACTGAGTGCACTGCAATTGTCCCCCAGAACCAGCCCGGCCCCTCTGACAACGGGGGAGACCGAGGCACACGTGCTTACACCTGCCAGGCCAGTGATGGCTGGCCCATCTACATGGCCACTAAAAGGCCCCTGGGCAGGCCAGCGAGGTCACGTGACTTGTCTAATAGCACGCTGTTACTAAGTGTCCGACCTGGATTTACAAAGGCTTATGGGCTCCAAAGCCTGGGGCTACACCAGCTTCTCCAGAGCCCTCAATCAACAACAAAAACGGTTTATAAAATATTAGGTATTATAGCTCCACATCACTTGTTCTCAGGGGGACAGCAGTCTAAGCTCAAAATAAACTTTAGGAAAGTTAAGCATCTAGAAAATAACTTTGATGTAAATCGGAAATTCCCAGTATGCCGTTCTGCAGCAATGTCTGGATTGCAAGCATCGATGTATCCCCTGCTTGTACTAATAAAGACCAAAGTATTTATATTTGTCTGAAGAACCTCTTGGGATGATGGGGCTAGAAAACATATTTACTTTAAAAATAAATATGCTGTTGGTTTAAAAAAAAAAAAGACCCAGGGCAAAACCCGGCGGTAGCGGCGACGTAGGAGCACTGCCCCCCGCAAAGCCGAATGAGAGCTGGCACTTAGGGTGTCACCACCAAATGCCAAAGCCGTCTAAGGGATGGGGACAGAGAAGGGCCGTGGGGGCTGAGGACAGGGCTTCCCCTGGCAGGACCTCCCCCCTCAACGTTCTCTCAGATAATACGGCATCAACATTCTCTTTGACAAAGAAACAACTGCCAAAGGAAGTGACAGGCTTAGAAGACGCGGAGCAGCGTTTCAAATTCTCCAGGAATCCAGGCTTTCGGGAGCCACCGAGGGTAGAGGAGCCCACGGAAACCACTACCCTGAGATCATCTTACACCGTAAACCAAAGACATCCCCTAGAGTCGATCTAAAACCAAAGAACGGTTTGGCTCAACGAGTGGAACCCTGTGTGGGATCCAATTCACTGAGCAGATGGAACCAGAGCGGGGCTGCGGCCTGTCCATGGGGGAGGGGCAGGGGGCCGAGAGGGGAGGGGAGCATGTGACCCTCGATCGCTGGATGGTACGAGCAGGAACTGCTGAGCTGGGGTGTGTTCTGCTGTGAACACCCCAAGAAAGAAAGTAAAAGTACCAATGGGTATTGAAAACAGCAGTCTGCTGGCATACGATTCTTCCTCGGTGCTGTGAGCCAACAAAGTCCCTCTCCTCCCCACAGCAAGGGGGCAGGGTCTGCTGGGAGCACCGAGAACCCACCACTCTCCCGGGAGCAGCAGCAGGGCCAACCACTGGTCTGCCTTCCCAAAGAGACAAGGGGTTTATGTCGGAGAGCGCCCTGAGCAGTCTGGGAACTATCTACAACCAGGGGTCCCCAGGAAGACCCCAGCCAGCACCAGACTCCCTCCAGTCTAACCTGCCGCTGAGGGGACTGTCCGGCCTAAGTACATTTTGGCTAGAAAACATGTTTACTTTAAAAATAAATATGCTATTGGTTTAAAAAAAAAAAAAGGCCCTGGGCAAAACCCGGCGGCAGCAGCAACGTAGGCGACCTTGTCCGTCCTTCCTGCAAAGGCAGCTCCCTCCTATCCCTGAGGCCATGGAAGCCACCGTTGCCGCCAGGGAGAGGCAATCCGAAAGGACCTAATAAAACCGGAGTTGGCGGCAACATTGGCCACAGGAGCAGAGGTGCCCGTATGCCCGCACACGCACACTCCTCCCCCGCCAGTGCCCTTACCTGAGCTGGGCTCTCCAGCTGGGCATCTTCGAGCTTCTTCCGGTTCCCCAAGACTACTTCTTTCAGGTCATGCAGGTCAGCACAGGTGGTGAGGGCTCTGTCCACCTGGGGCCCAGCCAGTCGAGGGAGAGAGGAGAGACAGCCCCGAGGACAGTGGGCAGCGAGAAGGTGGCGAGCGTTGGGGTCAGGACACAGCCCCCTCCCAGCCCCTCACTCACCTCCTCCACCACCCTCCTTCCCTGGGGCACTGTGCACAGGAAGCTCTGGATTAGCTGGAACTGCTCCAGGGGCAGGCACTTGGTCTGCGCAGGCACAGCCCTGAGGAGGAAGGGGCTCAGTGCCAGGGGCAGGGCTCCACGCCGCCCGCTGCCTCCTGCTCCTGTGATCAGCGAGAAACACTGAGCGGCAGCTTCCTAAACTTCCCGCCGAATGAGGTGGGGAGAAGCAAGAGGCAAGTCTCTCCCTGAGGAAACTGAGGTCAACTGACACTCCCCAGCACCGACCAGTCCGTAGCAAACCCCCGAGAGCCCACTCTGCAGCTCTGGCTCCTAGCTCTGACCCATCTCTCCCAGGGCATCCCGCCCCTCTCTGTCCCCAGCCCCCTTGAAATACGCCGGGTCCCGGGCACTCACTCTAGTTGCAGGGCAGACCCACTGCGGTGAAACAGGACCAGAGTGCCCAGGGCCATGCCCAGGTTTGTCCGGCCCACGCCTGTCTGGCAGCTGAACAGGAGGGCGGGGGGAGGCCCAGGGGCACCAGGGAGCAGCAACAGGCTGGGGGTCTCCTGAGGAAAGACCGTGCAGATCAGGCCACACTGGGGACCAAGTTGGAGAGGCTTCATGCCATCCAATCCACAGCAGGGGGTGGAGGGGGGGGCGGTCAGACACGTGGCACAAAGAGCACGCCGTCAGACCCCACAGCACCATCTGCCCACCTGCCCCCTGAGCACAGCCACAGCCCAGTTCTCTAGACGGCCATGCTGCCTCACAGCTACACCAGATTCAGAAGCCCCGGGCGGGGGGTGGGGGTGGGGTGGGGGGTCATGGGTTGAGAGCAGGGCTGCTGAGGGCAGGGTCAGCGTCTGTACCCACCAGGTGCTCTATGGAGACAGGGGAGGCTTTCTGGTCCCGGAAAAATTTGGTGTCTGAAACCAACAGGAGCGTCCCCCTTTGCCCCCCAGGGTCACCCTGAGTCAGAAGGGACTTGCTGGCAGTGAGCTGAGTTGAGATACAGACACACTGATGCGCACACACATGGAGATGTGTCGGTACCCTCCCCACAGACACGCGGTGCACATGCATGCCTGTGTCCTTCCCATTTACTGGTCTGACACACACGCCTATTCACCTCCCTAACTAACCCTTCTTCATGAGCACGGTCTGTGGGCTCTGTGTGGCCAAGGCAGTAGTGATCAACCCCAGCACAGATGCAGAGAGGCAGGGCGGGCACGGCCGCTGTCAGAGCAG
>NW_022103968.1:62310280-62342860 GCF_000313985.2 Echinops telfairi | reverse complement strand
CAGGGGCCTGGGCACGGACTACCTGTAGGTGGGCTGCAGGAAGATCGGCCTTTTGTACACCTCCTCGGTCACGTGCACATCGTCCTCGCCTCGGATGGCCAGCGCGTGGGGCTCCCCCCGCAGGTCGGCCGTGTTATGGTACACGTGGTATGTGTTTCCACTCAGCTGGGCAAAATCGTGGATCTAGATGGAGGTGTGGGGCCAACGGGCCATGACATACCTGCCTGGGTGCCTCCTGTCCCCTCCCTGACCGTCCCGATCTCCGCAGTGACACGGGGACACAGGCAGGCTTCGTTCCCTTCCGGAAAGCCCCACAGCCCTGGACAACCTAAAGGGGTCAGCTGACCACCGGTCGGAGGGCAGCAGGAATTAGCCAAGCACCTGTCTGCAGAACAGGGATAACCGGAGGATGGAGGACAGAGCAAAGGGCACCTGAGGTCTAGAGGGGCCTCACTCCTGCCTGCTGGACTCTGGGGCACCGTGACCCCACGCCCCCGTGCTGTGTCTGCAGGCTCAGTCACCCTGACAAGCCTCTGTGTTGTGGCTGAGGAGGAGGACACAATGAAGGGTAATGCTGAGCATGTGAAACACGTGAAATCTGCCCTTCACACGGCAAACAGCACAGGGACCCCCGCTGCGAGTGTCCACGACAGGAAACATCCCTCTGCAGGTTCCTGGGGTGGGGGGGTCGAGGTTTAGGCTGGAGGGCAGACTCAGACACTGGGACGGACAGATGGGGACACACACACACACACACACACACACACACATTCTCTGCAGGTTCCCGGGGTGGAGAGTCAAGGTTTAGGCTGGAGGGCAGACTCAGGACACTGGGTCTGTCTGTCTCTCTCTCTCTCTCTCTCTGCAGGTTCCCAGGAAGGGGAGTTGAGGTTTAGGCCGAAGGCTGGAGGAGAATTCGGGGCACTGGAACACACACACACACACACACACACACAGGGGCAACAGAGGTTAAAAAAAAAACAGACATTTTTGTCAGGGCTGTGCATTTAATTTTTTTTACAAGACAACCTTATCCCTTCAAAGTACTGACACTTAATCCATTTGTCAAGTCTGCGATTCCATTCTTAGAAACACTTCTCAAACTCATCTGTTTGGATGGCTGACAACACCTCCCTCATGTTTTCCTTCACCTCTTCTACATCATCAAATCGCTGTCCTTTCATGTCCCTCTTCATTCACGGAAACAAAAAGAAGTTAGGATGCACGGAGCAAGGTCAGGTGAGTAAGGTGTGTGGGACAAGAGAGACATGCTATTTTGTGCCTCCAAACTGGGGCACTGAGATGGCTGCGTGAGCAGGTGCATAGCCCTGGTGGCAAAAGCAGCCCCCTGTCTGCCACAAATCAGGCCTTTTAAAACGAAAATCAGGCCTTTTTTTTTTTCAGAGCCTCTAAATGGAAAGCTAGATGAACAGCCTGGCCTGGTAGAACCAACTCCAAACGGCTGTCCTGTATCCTTAAAGCAAATCTCCCAAGATCCCTCTTGGGATCCTGAGTGACCATTGCCATTACCGTCTGGGCTGATTTCTCTGCCCAGAATACAACTGGCCCAGCAGATCCACTCAGAAACCACTGTGCTGACTGGACCTTGCTCTCTGCGTCCCCTGGCAAACCCAAGTCCAACCCCCAGGGGCAAATGAGTCCATAAGCCTGCCTTGGTTCACTTGCGTTTCACTTTGAAGTGAGCTGACCACCAGGAGTGCTGCCACGGAGCCAGAACCTAGCTGAGGTCAAGACGGGTGCTGAAAACCCAAACAGCCAAACCACACAGCTCCCCCTCCATCGCACCCCTGCGTGCGCTTCTCGAGTGTCCCTCCACCACTCCCTGGGCTGCGGCCAGTCCCCTCCTCCACCGAGGCCGGCCGTCTGCCCTGTCTTGGCTCACGGCTGAGGTCTGCTGGGCCTTCCTTAAAACGCTCCCCTCTACATACTGCTCCGTGGGGGGCAGCAATCCCACAAACGTGCTGCGAAAACACCAATGACCTGGGGAAATGTCCCCTTGAGTCTTATTTCCAAACTTGACATTAGCGCTGACCTCAATTTTATCTTTCATGGCACAAAGGGAAAAAGCAAAACACTTTATGTGCGTGTGAAGCCCCTGAGTGAGACAGAGAGGGCGGCCACCCACTGATCGCGACACAGACGTCCACACACGCTATTCGGACAGACCCACGTACGTCTGGATGGGCGCGAGCGGCAACACCTCCTGACGTGTATTCCGCACACGTGTGTCTGGGGACACTGCTAGCTGTGCCTTTACATGTGCTGCCAATGCTTCCATGAACATAGCAGCACACACGCGGGGCCAAGCTGTGAAAAGTTCCCAGACATGTATCAAAACAGGGGCCCAGAAAGAACGACTCAGCCAGACCCCCTTCATGAACTTCAGTCTTGGGACTCTGCTGGGTCTAGTGCTCCGCTGGGAAAGGGGCAGAGGCAAAGGGAGCAGGGAACAGGAAGTGCTACCCCTGGCTGTCCAGTGAGCCCACCCTGCAGGTTGGAAAAGTGGGTGCCCAGGGGCTGGCTTGGAAACCAGTCTACCAGTTCCTCGCTGCCCGGCAGGGTTGCCGTGAGCCAGAACTGAGACAATGGCACTGCGTTTGGGTTTGTCTGGTTTTGTTTGTTGTTGGTTTGGTGGGCTGGTGAGGACCACCTGGCTAGCCCCAGGAACATGTCTACAAAGCGGAGTTGGGATCTGAAGTCCAAAGTGAGAGGCAGGGTTCCTGCCCACCTTGCCAGACCCCCCTCACCTCTTTCCGGATGGCCAGCTCCATGTTCTCTGCCCGGAGCCCGGGCCCGAGGGCCTGCAGGTTCGCCTGCAGGTCCCGTTTGTCCCTCGGCGTGTAGGGCATGAAGTCCTCGCTGGTGCGCAGAAACAGCACGGGCTCCTCCCGCACACAGAGGATGAGGCACTCCTGAAGGGGTCCCGGGGACAAGGAAGTCATCAGTGCTCGCCCCCCAAGCCTCTGCAAGGGTGGTCCGCCTTCCTCCAAGGCCCATCGTCCACAGTCTCCGAATCCTCCCCCAGGAGCAGAGCTCCACGCAGCTCCGCCTCCTCTGGGCCCTCTCTCTCCATCACCCACTGCAGGGTCCTACTCCATGCTAGCACGCACGGGTGTGTCCCATAAAGGACGAGCTCCTAGCAGGCTCACTTGCATATACAGTGAACCCTCGCCACTTCGTGCTTCGACGTCCGCGGCTTCATTCTGTCGCGGTTTTTGCGTAACAGCGCATGCTCTGTCATTACTGCCACTGATTGGCTCATACTGTACACGCTTGATGCCATAAATAATATAATAAATAATAAATGATAATTGTAACGTCCAAAATGTTTTACTGTATTTTCCCTTTTTCGTTTAATAAATTGGGTAATACGAGTGTAATGGTGACTAAAGGGTGTTTTTTCATGTCCTCTATGCTCTTAACTACGAAAATATTTGATTTACAAATAAGGAATCCTACTTCGCGGAATTTCATTTATCACGGTAAGGTCTAGAACCGATTAACCGCGATAAACAAGGGTTCACTGTACCCCTAATTCTTAGCGGGAAGCTGTGCGTCCACTGTGAAGAGATGAAAATACCCCTAATTCTTAGCGGGATGCAGTGCGTCCACTGTGAAGAGATGAAAGCCGGCCGCCGCCACGGGGCGACCATTCATTGGTCCAACAGTGCCCAAGCCGTGGGAGGTGAAGGGGCAGACCTGGCTCTCAAAGACCTCGCTGGACAGAGGGGAGCCAGGCACACGCCCACTCCCAGCTGGCTGCACCAAGAGCCTTCTACCCTCACCCCCGCCTCTGGCCTGGGGACACACAAAACCTGCCTCGGCACCCAGCTGGGAAAAGGGGCAGCTGCGAGTGGCACAGGGGCCAACTCGCTGGGTCTGGGCACCGAGCTACCACACAGTTCTGTGGCCTCCGGCCCAAGTTAATTATCTTCTCTGGACCCCGGTCTCCTCCTCTGTGACGGGCGGATGACTGCTCCTACCTCACACAGGGAGCATGAGGACAAGGCAGGCTCGACACAGGTGACAATTAAAAACTGTAAGCAGGCTCATCCTGTGGGGTCTCACCCCCCCACACACACACCTGGCTCTTCCGCTCACCCTCCTCCCCGCCCCCAAGGCCAGTGGAGCTGAGGGGGGCGGGGTATGAGCTTCCTGCCCATGGGGACTCCATGTCCACACAATACAGCGCTGCCAACGTCCACCCAGAATTTCCCCGCCAGGCTGACCACCCTGCCGTCCTAGGCTGAACGCTGGCAGGATGGGCAGTGGCCAGCCCAGGAGACAGCTCACGCTTACCCTGTGCCCGTCCTTCCGCAGTGTCTGGAGAACCCGCTGGAAGCCCAAGAGGCTGGGCTGTCCCATGCCAAACACAGGAAGCCCACACCGAACTTGCCGGAAGTTGGGAGCCCCACAGCTGCCCACCGTGCCCAGCACGTCCATCTTCTCAGCAACGTCCTGCACCAGGAAGTATCGGCCCTGGCAGGGAGAAGAGCCACAGCGTCATTTAGATGGCTGCGCTCTGCCTCAGGGCCCATGCCAGGGGGGTGGACACCATCTCATGGAGAAAACAAGACAAAATTGTGACCATCTGCGACCAGTGGAAGGTTGTCAGAGAGCGCCGAGGAAGCAAAGGAAACCCCTGCTAAGGAAATCAGAGGAGGCTTCTTGTAGGAGGCGGGTCTCCCATGGAGGCACCGGCCCCAGGAAAGAGAGCCAAGTGGGCTACTGCAGTGGAAGGAAACCAGAGCCAGCTCGAGGGGGAGCCAACGTCTCTCCCTGGAGGAGGCTCACGTAGAAGGGGTCCGACTGGGAACCAAAACTGGGGCGCCAAGAATGAGCCAGGAAAACTGGCAGCTTTTTCCTCGGGGACCATTAGGAGGATGAGGGTGAAGCTTGGGTGAAGGGCCCTCAAAGAGGAAAGTGCTGGGCAGACAGCTGGGCAAGAGCCAAGGGAACCCAAAGAGTCCACTCCTGGGT
Organism: Echinops telfairi; assembly: GCF_000313985.2. Classification (NCBI taxonomy): domain Eukaryota; kingdom Metazoa; phylum Chordata; class Mammalia; order Afrosoricida; family Tenrecidae; genus Echinops; species Echinops telfairi. Next base: position 62,337,859 of record NW_022103968.1, on the reverse strand, counting down.
AAAAGGCAACCCCAAGACCATCTCGTCCACCCCGCTTCCCCCAGAGGGACCCACACCTACACTGCCTGGCAGGCTGGACAGGGGACCCGTTCTTCCAGGAGAAAACAGAGATGCCCAAGTATGGGCTCATCGCCATGACTACTCACTGAGCCTCACGGTCACTGGCTACCTTTTGTGCACCCACACGGTATCTCAGCCCCAGGTCCTGGGACTCCAGCCTAAAACACGACAGATGAAAAACATCTGCCCTCCTCTGGGGTGAAGTCACTCCAGACTGAACTCACCTCCGTGTTCGAATCAGCAACCACTTCAGACGGAAAGGGCAGCACGTCCCCAAGGACGATGAAGCTCAGCAGGATTGGAAGGGGGAGAGGTGGGAGCAGGAAGCAGGAAGACGCAGGATCAGGAGGGGATGAGGGAACTGGACGAGTCGGAGTGTGTATGGACTGTTGAATGCAGAACTCTGATCTGCTTGTCAACCTTCCCCGAGTTCACGGTAAACAGTGAAAAAACCCAAAACACTGCCCTCACAGGTTTACTCTCTTGGGGACATTTAAGATAAAACAAACAAACACAATCTGCTAACTCTGACAAGCGGACCGAGGCTGGGGGAAGCAGAGGCTGGGGTTCCCGGGGCTACAGGTGGGAGGGAGGCCGGCTCTGTGCTCCCAGGTGTTCTGAAGTGGAAGTGGGGGCACGCCGAGGCCGGGCCGCGGGCAGACGAGAAAGGAGCAAGAAGGAGACCCAGAAACGCAGGGCTGAGAGGAAGTGGGATGAGGAGCCCCGAAGGTGGAGGGGGACCTTTCAGAGGGGTGAGGTGGTGATCCGGAGAGACAGGAGGAAGGGAAGGGGGAAAGCAGGAGGGAGAGCACCGGAGGGGTGCAGGGAACTGGAGGCAGGGCTGGACCTCACCTGCACCAGGTAGTGCTCCGGGGTGGCGTCTGAGAGCCGGCCCAGCGTGTAATGGGCCTTCAGGGGCTCCTCGTGGACCTGGAACTCCTCCTTGCAGTTGTACCTGCACGGGGGCCGGCAGACAGAGGCCCAGTCAGGGAGGTCCCACGGCCAGGTCTCCGTCTATCACAGAGACGGCACCCCACCATGCCTCGGGCCATTTGCAGCAGAGGCTGCCCACTGTTTACCAATACCCAGTCGACTCTCTCCCTCCTGAGGAATCAGAAAAGCCCAAATCATTGCCATCAAGTACATTCCAACTCATGGAGCCCTTGGTGGGGCTGCCTGTCAGGTGCCCTGGAGTCTCTTCTAACTCCCATCACCCCCACGCTCCACAGAACAAAACACTGCCCAGGCCCGCGCCATCCTCACCATCCCCGCCGTATTTGGCCCACGGTGGCAGCCACGGGTCGCCCATCTCCCTGGGGTTTTCCTGTTTTCATTGACCCTCTCATCTACCAAGCATGATGGCTTTTCGCAGGGGTGGTCTCTCTGATAACATGCCCAGAGTACATAAGACACATGCTCAAAACATTCTTGCTTCTACGCAGCATTTCTGACTGTGCTTCTTCGAAAAAACCATTTTTGTTTGGTTTGGGTTTTTTGGCAGTCTGTGGTGATTTCAATACTCTTTGCCAACTCTTTGCCAATTCAAATAAATGCATCATTTCTTTGCCAGTCTTCTTTGTTCCTTATCCAGTTTTCACATGCATCTAAGGCAACTGAAAACACCTTGGCTTGAGTCAGGCATACTGTGTCAGTCTGGGTGGACTAGAGAAACAAATTCATAGAGACTCATATGTGAATAAGAAAGAGGTTATATACAAGAGCAATTGAATATTGAGAAAACAGCCCAGTCCAGATCAAGTCCTTAAGTCCAACATTAGCCCATATGTCCCATACCAATCTATAAATTCCTCCTCAGACTCACATAACATATGCAATGATGCCGAATGCAGGAATATCACAGGCCACTGGGTGGAAAGTGTTGTGGATCCAGTGGCGGTAGAAGCATCTCAGCATGGGGGTTGGTCTCCATGTGGCTCCTCCATCTCCCAGGGCTCTGACTACATCAGCACAGCTCCATCAGGTTCATTGTCAGTAATGTCTCGCAGGGAGGGAGGGAGGGAGTGAATCTGGCCTCCAGTGAGCTATTTATGCAGGGGTGCCTCCAAACGAGGTCATCAAGCTGCGACCCGATGGACAGGCTGGACTTCTTCCCTTCACAGGTTGACAAAAGATTGTGTAACTGCCACACATACCTTCATCCTCAAAGTGAACCTCTTTGTGCTCTAATACTTTAAAGAGGTCTTTGTAGCAGATGTGCCCAGGGCAATAAATCATTTGATCTCCTGACCGCTGCTTCCATGAGCATTGATTGTAGGTCTCAGTAAAATGAAATCCTTGACGTCAATCTTTTATCACGATGTTCTTTACCGGTTTAGTTATGAGGATCTTTGCTTCCTTAACACTGAACTGTTCTCCATACTGAAAGCTGGTCTTTGATCGCCGTCAGGAAATGCTTCAAGTCCTCTTGGCTTCCAGAAAGCAAAGCGGTGTCATCTGCCTCTCGCCAATTGTTAATGCGACGCCACACTCTCCTTCAGTGTCCTCCTTTGGGGGTCTTTTCAGCACACAGACCGAATGAACATGGTGAAATGATACAACTCTGATAAGCATCTCCCCTTTGTGTTGGAAGGACGGGTTCTTGATCTGTGTACAGGTTTCCCACGGGTACAATGAAGTGCTTTGGAATTCCCATTTGTCCCAATGTGACGCTGTGTGCTGTGCCCCACACAGCACAATGCCTTTGCTTAGTCAAACTCAAATGAGCATCACCCTGGCATGTTCTGCGTTCAGCCAAGATCCATCTAACACCAGAAATGATGTGTCTTGGGCCACATCCTCTTCTGCATCTGGCTTGAATCTCCGGCAGCTTCTTGTCAATGTACTACCACAATTATTACTTAAAATTAGATTCAGCAAAAGTTTATTTGCATCTATTAATGATACTGCTCTATAGTTGAGCATTCTGTTGGGTCACCTTTCTTTGGAACGGGCACAAATATGTACCTCGTCTAGTCAGCTGGCCAGGTGGCTGTCTTCCAAATCTCTCAGCACAGATGAGTGATTGCGTCCAGTGCTTGTCAACATTCCCATTGGCCTTCCACGGCCCCTGAAGCCTTGTGTTTGGCTAATGCCTTCAGTGCTCCTGGGTTGGATCCTATGCTGCCTCTTGTAATGGTTGAATGTCGAGGTTCGTATGGGCCAATGTAGCTATCGTTCCAGTTTCTCTGTGAGTGCTTCTAGCATGGTATTGGGGTGTTTTTTTAAACATTTTCATTTTTTAAACAATGCCTTCAGTGCAGCCTGGGTATCTTCCTTCAATACACCACCAGCTCTTGATCACACGCTATGTCTTGAAATGGTTGTCAACCAATTCTTGCTGGTTCCACGACTCAAGGGGCTTCCAAGGCTGTAATCTACAGAAGCAGACGGCCGCCTCTTCCTCCCGTGGAGAAGCGGGCCTGTTCACACTGCTGGCCTTTCAGTTAGTGGCCAAGCACTTAATCAGAATGCCACTCCTTTCCAGTGGATCCACCACACTGTGAGTGGCTACTAGCCCGCTGGGAACTACAAGTCAGACTCCTTTGCAGTCAGATGCCATCGTATTACTGAAGCTCTGGCCAGGGGGACAGGAGGAGAGAGAGTGCTAGCCACAACTTCTAGACCAGTCCCTAAAGAGGAAAGTGCACACTCCGTATCTCGTATTCATCCCCTCCCTAATTAACATCTGGAAGTCACGATGGGATGCCGAGCAGCTATCTGAGCCCACACACAACATGAAAGCCACATGTTGGTAACAATGGGACAAGCAGCAGCAGCAGGGTCCCTGGTGACCACGGAGCAGCCATAGCAGCCTCTGGCCTGCCTCCTAGATTTTCACGTGAGAAAGACAATCAACCCCAGTCCTGTGTCAGACGCTCTACTGGGGGTTCAGGTCCACCCGGTGGCAGAGCCTCACGATCTAATTCCCCAAAGAGTGCAGCCAGTGGCAGTGCTGTGGGGTACAGCTCTACCGCAACACACATGGTCGTCAGGAGTCAGCGGAGATCTGACGGCAAACGGTTCACTGGAGGGTTACTTGTTACAGCAGCTCAACCTATGAACTCCAAAGCCGCTGCCTTCCGGTCGATGCTGACTCCCGGCGACCGAGTAGAGCTGTCCCTGTGGGTTTCCGAAACGCTAACCTCTCTGCGCCTCGGTCCCTCTCACACCTATCTCCGAGGCTGTCTGAAGCGTTAACTGTGGTCATAGGTGTAAAGAAGGCCTAGCCCAGTGCTGGGGTCCAGTGAGTCTTTATCAATACAACTACGATTCCTAATAGCACCTTTTCCACCGCACAGGGCCATTTCAAAGAAGCCGGCTGAAATAAAACTGGGATTTCAGGAGATGCTAAAGCAGAAGGAGGTTCAAACACTGGATTAAGCCTCAGTGTGCACTCAAGACACAGAAGCTGCAGGGCTCACGGCAACAGTGTCACAGTGTCACGGCAACGGTGTAACAGTGTCACGGCAACAGTGTAACAGTGTCGTGGCAACGGTGTAACAGTGTCACAGCAACAGTGTAACAGTGTCACAGCAACAGTGTAACAGTGTCGTGGCAACAGTGTAACGGTGTCATGGTAACAGTGTAACAGTGTCACGGCAATGGTGTCAGTGTCACGGTAACGGTGTAACAGTGTCACGGCAACAGTGTCACGGTAACGGTGTCACAATGTCACGGCAGCGGTGTCACAGTGTCACAGTAACGGTGTCACAGTGTCACGGCAACAGTGTCACAGTGTCACGGCAACAGTGTCATAGTGTCATGGTAACAGTGTCACGGCAACGGTGTAACAGTGTCATGGCAACAGTGTCACAGTGTCACGGCAACAGTGTCACGGCAACGGTGTAACAGTGTCATGGCAACAGTGTAACAGTGTCACGGCAACAGTGACTGCGACACATGGCTCAGAGCTGATGAGCTGTTTGATCATCTTTACGAAAAGAGGGCCTTTGAGACTGGTTTCTAAGTACATAAACTTCCTCCGAAAATGTTCAGCCAAAACAGATCTCAAAAACGGCCTCCTTCCAGCTCGCTCCTCTGCCGTCACTCACGGCGTGACCTGAGGTAAACCCCCCTCAACCGCCACAAAGCTCGGCGATTGAAGGTGCGCGATGAGGGCACTGCATCAGACCATGGGCCAGCCCGCCTTTTCTATAAAGGACAGCCCAGTCGATGTTTTAGACTCTGTGGGCCATATGGCTGTCAAAATGACTCAGCTCCCCCTGCAAGCACTAGGCCACCAGAGACCATGTGTCGATGACCAGGAGTTCATGTATGTTCCAATGAAACTTCATCTACAAAAAATGCATGTATGAAAAAAAAACACATGTCTGGACACTGAAAGTACCACGGACTGCTAAACGGACAAGCAAATCTGTCTTGGAAGAAGACTGGCCAGAGCGCTGCTTAGAGGCCAGGGTGCCGAGACTCCAGCTTCCAGACTTGGGGCATGTAGTCCGGGGAGCCCAGCTCCTGCCGCAGGACATCATGTTTGGGAAAGGGAAGGGGCAAGAAGCAGCAGCAGACCCTCGGGAAACGGATGAGCGCCGTGGCTGCAGCAACGGGCTCAAGCCCAGGAAGGGTGTCTGAGAATGGTGCAGGGCTGGGCAGGGCGTCGTTCTGTTGTGCGCAAGGTAGCTATGGGCTGGAACCAGCTCGAGGACACCTAACTACAACGATGGAAAAACAGGCTGAGGACCAAGTCAGGCGGCTATCCGCCAACTGCTACACAGATGCGTTCTATGATCCTCTCTGAACTCAGTAGGGGCGCAAATGGTGACCATGCGCAACTGCTAACCCCGAGGTCGCAGGTTGGGGCTCACCTAGAGCAGCGGTTCTCGACCTGTGTTTTGGGGGTCGAACAACCCTTACACAGGGTCGATCAATTCCTAACAGGAGCAAACAGTGATAAAGTAGCAACGAAAATAATTTTAGGGTGGGGGGGGTCACCACAACATGAGGACCTGTATGAAAGGGTCGCGGCATTGGAAAGGTTGAGAACCACTGGTCTACAGTCTCTCCTGCCTGAAACACTACAGCCCAAGGCGGCCTGCACTCCCAGCGGACTCCGGGAGGGATGCAGCGCGTGTTTGTAGGCGGTCAGCGATGGTCTGTCAGCAGCCGCACAAAAACGTGAACCCAACCTCACGGTCATGGGGCGAGTCTGATTTGGAGTCCCTCAGAGCAGAACAGCGCCCAGAGGTCCTGAGACCCCATTCTCTACGGAAACAGACTGCCACGTCGTTCTCCCATGGTGGAGTGAACAGGTCTGATCCCCTGGCTTTGGGGCGTGCAGTCTGGTGCCTTACCCGCAGTGCCGCCGGACCTCCCGTGAGCAGCACCACTCGGTGATGAACTTCTGATGGCATCCCTCATGGTGCTGATAAGGAAACCGTGGCCCAGGGAGGGGAAGACTTACCCACCCCAGGGCGCAAAGCAAGTCAGAGGCAGAGCCAGGCCCACTCCCCGTGTCCCCCAACACTCTCCCGATTCCCAAGCCTGGTTTGCTCGTCTGCCATTGCGATTATTGGGTGCTGTCCAAGCTGATTTCAACTCCCAGCAAGTAGAACTGCCCCTTGGAATTTTCTGGGTTGTAACCTCTGTGGGAGCAAGAGCCAGGTCTTTCTCCCGTGGAGCTGCTGCATGGATTGGGTCCACCTTTTGTCCAACGTCTGAACACTTATTTAACTAATGTGTCCCACTACAGCGACCACATCTCAGCCTCTCGTGTGTACCTCTTCCGTCCCTGACCTCAGTCACTCCTACTGGTTACCACTTTCCTGTCACGGCGGGGTCTCCCTGCCAAGCTTCTATGTGGGGAACACATTCCACTCTGAGCTCAGTGTCCTGCTTCCTGCTGTCCTGGAAGGGCCCAGAGGGGGGGGTGGAGGGGGAGCACTGCCCGCAGATGTGATGTCACTCACAAGGCTCCCGGCTCCCCAGGAGACGGGTACCCAATATCCCTGTTGTCTTCCTGTCCAGCACTGCTCTTCCCAAGCCCTCAGTGTGATTTCCGGGCCCACTCCCTGGCCCACTTCCTCGAGACAGACACCCAGAGTGTCCAGGCCTCTCTGGAAATGTGCTGCCTGAACCAACCCTGAGCCTCCTCCCTGGGGAGGACCCTCCCTGAAGGGCTGTGTGGCAGCTTCAATCCTGAACACTAAGTTTACTGGGACTACGGTTTACAGCGGGAACCCTCAATCCAGTTTTGAGTTTCCACACAGATTTAGACTCCATTGAGTTCTCTCTGACCAGTGACTGCGGGGCAACGTGGAAAGCCCTGCCCTCAGGCAGGGTGTGTTTGACAGTGGGCCCTCTACCACTCGCCCAGCCAATGTGGTACTTTTCCCACCTGACGTAGGATGCCTGTCCCAATCCTGGCCCCATGTCCTCTCCACATTCCCCCTGAGAACTGCCAAGAATTGATCTGCCACCAGCCATGACTCATCAACATGTGATACATCTAAACATACAGATTTTCTTTTCAAATGTTCACCCAGAGAGTCTTTTCACCAAGGGCCTCCTCTAGCCCACTGCTCCTTCTCCACACGCCCTGGCTCTGGGGACAGAGACCCCACCAGCTCTGGTCAGCCCGTTGCTCTGGGCTTAAGCTCTGGGGTCTCTGTTTCTTCATCTGGGAAAGTGAAACCATAGGAGCTGCTGTATGCCGCACTGCCCCAACCTGCCTTCCAGGGGACCAGACCCCAAGGCCTGGCCCGCTCCCCACTCCCCACTCACGTGATCACAACAGGCGCCACCTTGTTGGGGATGATGGACTTGGCCTTGCTGTTGGGCAAGCTCGTGTTCTGGAAGGAGTGGACGCTCAGCGAGTGCCGCCCATCCATCGCGTCCCCACCCTGCAGGCCCTCGAAGGGAGTGCCCGCCGAGACCGTCTGCTGGGCTGTGCTGGCCGTTGTACCCATAGTCTGCGGGCAGCCTCAGCACCCAAGACCTGTGGGGAGAGAGGGCGAGTGGTGAAGGGGGTGGTCAGAGGAAGCCCTTAGAAGATGCCACCACCAGAGGAGGCCTCGCTCACCCTCCCTCACCGACTCTGGACCCCCACCTACCACTGCCGTGCACAGTATGAAAATGGTACATTCATGGCATCCTAAGATGCTCGGTTATGTGCCTTGATGGCAGATTCGCAACACTGCCATTGGGCTGGCTCTGCGTTTAGGGAAACCAATGTGGCAAATATTCCATAAGTGGCGAAGTCTTTGACTTGTGTAATCTCTTCACTGGTGTGACTTTGTAAGTTAATAAATGTGATAAACCACTCGACGGGCTTTCTAGCTATTGACGGTGCGCATCTTACAATGCCCCTCCACTGTCTTGTTTCAGAATGATCAGACGGGGCTAACAAACTGAAATATCAAGTTATTTCACTTAAAAGAGGCGATCAAAATCACTCATTAATGTTCGTTAATCTTCATACATTCAGACATACACGACGGGTTGTCCTGTTCCTGTGTCACCATATTTTGAGCTGAGGCCCATTAAAAATGGATCAAGCTGAGAAATAAGTTCAAGTAAACCCCAAAATGTCCATTTTGTGGAGACCCAAACCCTGAACTTCTCCCTCAAGTTGACGTGGACATTTTCAGTACCGGTCATCACAAGAGCAACAATGCGTTGCTGAATGGCTTTCCAATCAATGGTGATGTTTTCCTTACAATTAGCGTTTCCCGGTCAAAACCAGGTCTCTGGTTTAAACATGACAACATACAAGCTCTGACACTGAACTGTTTTCACGCTCACCAATCCTAACTGGAAGGTGCCCACTGCTAAATCCATCCATAGCAAATCAAAAAGGAAATCATTCAGTACCAAATGATTTGCAAGCAAAATATAGAGAGCTGACCCCTTCCTGTAATTTTTACTAATAGCTTTGTACCCTTGAAATAAATTCTGGGGACAGAACCTGTTTACCTGCCAGAAATTTTATCAAATGGCTCGCTGTGATGTTGACAATCACTTGGCCCGTTTTTTTATCTAGTACTTTAAATCATTAGAAAACATTCCACAAACCAGGATCTGTATTTTCTGTTATTTGTGGGGGTCAACAGATGTGTGGGATCTGACAATTTCAGATTCTAAAGTAGCTTCATTTTCTGCGCCATTATTGATTTCTTCATGACGGCGAGGAACAGCTAGGGACCACATTGTTTTACCTGTACTGCTTGCAGTAACCTTAGGAATAGCACTAGTATAATGATTCAGGCCCTTTAAACGTGCGTGTTCGACGGAAGTCTCTTCTGAATTCTTTTATATCTTAAGAAGGAAGTTAATTTTACGACTGTCTTTGGGGATTCGCAAATCCTTTTCCCTACATTTTCGGGCAGCGTTCCTTGTATGCTCCCCTGAGTTACTGCCATTTTGTCTTATCTCCACATAAAATCATGCCATCTTCTAAATTAAGCTTTACCATAGCAAATACGTTTGAATGACTGAAAGTAAATGTGGGCATTGAGTTAGTTAATTGTGCCCGCCTGGCCGATAATCACATGTGGGGCTAATTGAAAGGCGGAGGGATAAATGGGTGGTGAGCCTCGCCTTTCTTGTTTTTGGGTTTTTTTGTTTTTTGTTGTTTGCCCCGGGTGCAGCTGCCTTAGCAGTTCCCTGCTTCAGCTTGCAAGACTGACTTCCTACAAGACATCCCCAAGGAGAAGCCACATGGACCTATCCCGGTGCAGCCCTGGGTGCTGGAGCAGCTGTGTGGAGACCCCTGCTAGTGCTGAGATGCTTGTTCGTTCACTGACTCAGCTTTCCTCCTGCAGTCGGCATCATTGCCTGTTTTGTGAAGTGGAGGACTTTGTGGACTGGTGTTGGGTTAATGGGTTAATGTTGGACTTGTGGGCTTGGGCAGCATTGGGTTGGGATGTTTTTGTGATGCACATTTTCTTTACATAAAACTCTTATACATGAGTTGCTGTGGATTTGTTTCTCTAAAGTACCTAGACTAATACAGGCATTAATATAAAATTTACGTATGAAAATCTGTAATTAAAATTTTTGTGATTTTAGAATGTCATTTTGTCTTGGGGTGGAGATCATCTAAAGTAACCGCACTAACAGGGCTCTCGCGTGCAGCAGTGTCTCTTGGCGGGCCTAACAAAGCTCCACAAGTGGTTTTCGCCTTAAAATAAGTCTTTAAAACTTGCACATGCACTTTCCGTCCTCTGATGCCACCTCTTCACAGGGCAGTGTGGTTTGCTGGCACCCAACGGGGCGGAGAGCAATTACAAAGAGCAAAAGACAAGCACAGGGCATGCTCAGGCTGAAGATGGGTTTGGCTCATTCCTCGCAGGACTGGATCCCTCCCGTCTCGTGCGTGGGTCCCGGGCCTCTGGCACGTTGGGTGGGTGGTCAGCAGGAGAACACAGAAGGTGAAGGTATCCCCCACCCAGCCCTAAAGAAATGCAACACTGTGACCAAACACAAGGAGCCTAAGATGCGCATTCTGGTTCTCTGTGGAACTGCTCAAAGCACCCCCCACAAGAGGTCCATAAGGGATCTGACAATAGGACCGCCTCTCTACCACCCAAGTTTGCTTCGGTAGTGATAACAAGGTACAGAGATTATCTTTTTTAAAGGCAGTCTGAATGGAAGTGGAAAATAAATACATTTATAAAATCTTTATTAGCTACGCATTTCATTTATTTCCTTGAGGAATTGTTCAATTTTCTTTTGCAGAGATAGGTAGATATTCTGATATAATGCCACTGTTTGCATAAAAAGCCCTTTGTTGCTTTTTTTGAAGTCAAGTTTAGAAGCGTACTCATTGCTGCAAAAAAGAAACATGTTTTGCTCGATAAACATACTGAATTTAGCATCCTCTTCATGTGCCCAATACCTGATCATACAGAGTCATATCACGCACCACGGTACATGAAGTAAAAAAACAAAACACAAAACTCACTTCAAGTGAAACTTTGTGTGTTGATAAATAATAATATTTCCAGTACTGGGGGGTGTTTGCCATGTTAATATGTTATTACTATTATAAATAGTATTTTTTATAGAATTTGTAGCATAATCCTATACATAATTGCTTTACAGTTGAAAAGCAACTTGACTAATTCATTGAACTAATTGACTTGTTTGAGTTCCCTCACTTTTACAGAGGAACCGGGTTCCTTGTGGACATCCCCTGAGACACGTGCATCCACTGAGACAACCTGTGTGGGTGTCGTGGCAAAGAGCCCCGCTGGTTGGCCCGGGTGGAGATGCTGCACCGAGCAGCAGATACGGAGCAGCAGATACGGATGTCCAAGAGGGGGTTATCAAAACGGATCAGAGACCGGCCCCCATGAATATAATGTGCCCCTGCTGAGTACCTGCGGGATTGCACATTGGGTGGGCTTTGAGTTGTAGATTGGGTGAAAGTACCCAGAATTACACAAGGCCCTTCCACTCCCACCTCCTGCTCATTAGAAAGAGACCTGCCCAGAGAAGGAGTTTCAATGACATGGGAGAGGGCCATGGGAAACAGATGTCAGGGGAGGTGCTGACAACCTTGCCCGGGGGTGCCCTTGGGACCCTGTGTGAATTGTATTGCCGACCAGCAGTCTCACGCTGGAGCTGCTAGAAATGTCCTTCAGCGTCCTCCTTCCGGTGCTCGTTTCCTTGTCCTTCGCTGCTTGGGCTCTATACTGGCCGTTGCCCTGCACGATGGGTGCCCCGTCCTGCTGCTGGGATGCCCTAAGCACGTGCTTTCCGTGCTCGGTGGATAATCCGCCCCTGACTGACAGACATGGAGAGCCACCCGGGAAACAGGAGGTGGCGGACACAGGTGGCAGAGCGGACAGGTGACACAGTCTCGTGGGAAGGCACTAAAAGGTCCCAAAGAAAAGTCCGGAGCTTATACGTCAGGATGTTAACTCTGAGGGATGCAATTATTGACCATTTTTATCACTTCCTTTAGGCTCGTTTGTTGAGATGGTTAAGGTTTATTGTGCCAACCTGGCCGATTAATGCACGTGGGATTCATTGAAGGGTGGAGAGATAAATGGCTTGGTGAGCCTCGCCTTTCTAGTTCTCGGGTCTCTTACTCTCTGATGGTTAGACCAGGGGGCAGCTGCCTTAGCCAGTTCCATGCTTCAGCTGGCAAGGCTCACTTCCTGCAAGGAGTGGCTTCTCCTCAGGCATGGACCTACCCTGATGCAGCGCTGGGTGCTGGAGCAGCCGTGTGGGGACCCCTGCCAGCGCTGAGATGCTTACACACTCACTAATTCGGCTTTCCTCCTGCAGTCAGCGTCACTGTGTGTGTTTTGTGAGATGGAGGACTTTGTAGATCAGTGTCGGATGTATGGGCTAATGTTGGACTTATGGGCTAGGACAGCACTGGGTGGGACGCTTTCTTAACGTACACTTACCCTTTATATAAAACTCTCTCTTATGTACCTATGAGTTTCTGTGGATTTGTTTCTCTAATGTACACAAATTAACACATGTGTTTTCTGGTTTTTGCTCATCTGAAGATGGTGTTGATATAATAAAACTAGTATCAGAATGGTCGGGAAAGGAGCGGCCAGGACGCATTTTAAAAGCCAGCCTCGGGTCTGAGAGCGGGAAGGGAATCGGTTGGGCATTCCACACAGATCCAGGTGGAAGGTGAGGGACACAGAAGACAGAGGCTTGTGGAACTTTCCAGGAGCTTAGAAGCTGCTGGCCTCCTTAGCGCTGATGGCGCAGGAGCAGGAGGGAGAGGGGTCAATCAGTCTGGTCAACCTCCACCTGGACTCGCTGCCTCACCTCGCTACTTCCTCTACCAGAACCGCAAAGACAAGACAACGTTCTATCCACCAGGCAGGCGAGCTGCTCCACCCGGGGGACTTCCTGCTCCCACCATCACAGTCCACAGCCAGCAGCAGGAGCCGAGGCAGCGGACAGTGGAGTCAGGGGGTCAGTAGGAAACCAGGGTCACCCTGAATCAGAGTTCCTCAAACCCAGGCGGCAGCTGCCAGCCTCAGCTTCCCCTTCTCCGGAGCCAGCCATCTCCTAACCGGGGCATTCAAGCCAGACCCTTCCCAAACCACCTGCAGTCCATCCCTCTCGGGTCTGGAAAGGGCGCTCTCTCACCTGCCCTGCCTTGACGTCCCTGGAAACCCCCAGCAGCCAGCCTGACCACTTCAGTGACAAGCACACCTTTGTCTCCAAGGCCCCGTCCGTCTCTACCACCCACCATGCTCGTTCTCTCTTTCAGGCCGAAGGTGAAAGAAATGAGCTTCGGTTTTCCCAAACAAATAAAACGGGAGTCCTGGAGAGGGAACAGCACCCTCAGCTGGTCAGGAACAGGGCTAGAAAGTTCTCTCCACTTCGCCAGCTGGGGCCTCCCAGAGCTCTTTCCCCAAGGCTGCCCAGGCCCCTCCAGCAGCCTGGACCACAGAAGCCTGTGTGGGAACAGCCTGCAAGGGAAGGTGACAGCTGGCTCCAGAGCGGGAGGCACGCAGGATGCGAACAACTGGCCCCAGCTGCCTGGCCAAAGGGCTAGGCAAGCCCGACACCTTAGTCTCTCCTCCCCTGTGTGACCCCCACAGTGGCCCCTCTGGCCACCCTGTCTCTCACAGCTCCACAGGCCAAGACAGGCTCCAGCTGGCGTCCCCCAAGACAATACAGATGTGCACAGCTGCAGGGGCAGAAATCACAGGCTGGAAGGGGGCGGGGGGGACAGTGGTGCTTTTAAAGTGAAGTCCTCCTCCAGATTGTCTAGGGAGGGGTGCAGACCTCAGGCCCCTCACTCAACACCTCTCACCTGAGACCCCTCTCTCAACCACACCCAGACTGAAGGGCCTTTATCCTGCTGACCCCATGCAGTGTCCCCAGCTGTAAAACGACAGTGTGGGAGGGATCAATCCGAAGGCACCTTCCATCTTGCAGGGGCGGTAATTAGCAAGGACAGGGGTTGGGTGGGGTCCCTTGTGCTCAAACCTGTGCCAGGGAGATATTGTGGCTGCACGGGGGATTGTGGTGGGAGGAGACTGGAATACTGGGTGCCCATGAATTTGAGTGGGTGAACAATGATGCCCTTATTGTCCTGAACTGTAAGGCAAACCAGCACCTCTTCCATTATGAGGGGTTCCCATCCTGGGAATGGCAGTCATTGTTATCAGGCCCCCTGGGGACCACACACGCCAGCCGGCTCCCCTCTACAGCTGCTGGTGTGAGGGGACTGGGCAGCTGCTGGGTGACTGCACCAGATGATCACGAGGCCAGTTTCGTACAACTGCATTGAACTCCACCAGCATGGAGACTTCCGGTGATCGCACCAAGCAGAGTTCACCTTGCAAGGCAAGCTCCAAGGAAGCCGTCTGTCCTTCCATCGAAACAAACACCCTCGAAGGCCTGGCTGTCCAGCACGACCTCCACAACACGTGTCCTTGATGTGCTCAGCTCGGCACCAACAGCTTCATGGAGATGTCTTTAAGACGCAAAAGTAACTTGAACTCGCCTACAGGAGTATCTTGCGAATGCCATAATCACTACGGACAGCTGAGGAAGACTTCAAAAGGCTTGTGGGTAATGGGATTAAAAGATCACGAACTCGTGAAGGCCCCTCGAGTGCTCGTCTCTCCATGGCTGGGAGTGGCTATCGCGCTGAATCTGACGCGTGGGGACCCGCCACATTACAGAACAAATCCACTCCGTAGAAGCTGCCCTGTGGAATTCTCTCGGAGAGGTGGCCTCATTTCTTTAAGAAAGATCATACTTCAAAGACTGGCACGCTTGTGGCAACTCGTCAACCTACTGCCTGATGCTGCGGCTGCAAGTCCACCCAGGGTGGCCTGCCCTCCCGGTCCGAGCTTCTCATCGATGCAGTGCTCCAGGGAAAGGGTGCTGGAGCTGCTCCTTCAGGCACTAGACGGAGGACAGGTAAGAGGTCTGGGAGCAATCAGCTCCTAGGGCCCAGCACCAGTTAGCTCCAGGTCCACATCCCTTGCTTGGTAGAAAAGAATCACCACCACCCTGGTCTCAGCGTCCCCAGCTCTAATCCAAAAGCCACATCATCTGTGTCCCTGTCCTGATGCATCCTGGCTTGCCACACCCAACAGGTTTGGGTGGATGAGAGAATGGTGGATGGATGGATGGATGGATGGATGGATGGATGGATGGATGGAGACAAGAGCTGTACGAGCCCCCAATAAAATGATGAAACAAACACAAACTAGTGATGATGGTTGTTCAACATTATAAACATAATTAATATCACTGATCTGCGCAATATACATACATACATATATACATGTAAAATAAACACATTTTTTAAAAGGTTAGAACAATATGCGGGGGGAGCTTTTGGGCTAACCGACAGCAGGCAGAGAAACTTTGCAGGAGGAACATCTCACAGGAACAGTTGAGGTACACACCCTGACTCAGTGCACGGTGAGGAGTGGTGTACCTGGTGTACCTGGGACAGGGAGTATGGGACACAGGTAGAGAGTAGGTTCTGTGTCAATCAACACCCTAAATCTTTCCACCTTTGGGGTTTTTTAAATCTTGTTTCTTTTTTTTTTGTTTTGTTTTTTATCCCATATTGTTAAACTCCAACTATTAAAAACTATTATTTTAATAGTTTTATTGGAATATGAATTCACATACCATAATTCAATGGCTTAAATATAATGAATTGTGCAGTCATCACCACAATCAATTTTAAAACATATTTTTCATTCTTGTACCCATTATTATTAACTCCCCACTACCTACCAACCACCCCTGCAATAACCCTAAAAACTATTAATCTAGTTACTATCTTTATGGATTATTTATCCTGGATTTCTTACAAAGAAAATCATATTAAAGAACCAACAACAACAAAATAAAACATAGAAAAACCTCAATCCAAAGAAAGCAGAAGATAATAAAAACTAGAACAAATTAAAAATGGATAGGAAACCAAATGATAGGATGTTACATTTTAACCTAACTCTATCTGCAGGAATCTACGTTCCAAAGCATCCGTCTGAGGGCAAACTATTCACATCTTTAGTCAATGGTCTGAAGTTCAAATGTAAGATGAATCCACATAGGGACCCTACAACTGGATTTGGGGTTTTCCATCCATGGTCTTCGGCAAACCAGGTGCACAGAATTCTAGCTATAATACAATTCCTTCCTCTGATCTTAGATTTTAGTACTGACAATCCTTGGCTCACATGAGCTAGTGGGCTCCTTTCATGTGGACTTAGCTGGCACCTGACTTGACTGCTTGTTTTAAGACAGGCCATTAAGACCCTAGCTGGACACCATCTGATTTCCTCACTACACTTTGCTACAGCACCCGTATCGACAGCGATCACTTTGTGAACTCAAGTATTGAGCACGTTCTGGCTCTTTGCCTGAACTTTGAGAAACTGCTTCCCTGATCCCTGCCTCAGTTTGTCTGCTGGAAAAATGGGCTCCACTGATAAACCTGAAAGAATAGTAAAAGGGTTGATATTTTCATATATGTGTAACATACAAAATCCTTACCACAGGACCTGGCCAATAAGTGTTCAATCAATGTCAGCAGTTATCAGATGCTTCGGGAGCAAAGATTCTGATAAATTAGACCCTGGCCCTGAAGGCAGAGTGTTCAAAAATGAGGCATCTTGATGTCTGCAAGTCTCACACATTTGAGAGAGAGCATCCGAGTGAGAAAGCAAATGGAGGAAAGTACTAACAAGCGGTGAGGGTGTGTAGCTGTTCACTGCTTCTTTCTACTCTTCCGTAGGTTTCAAACTTTTCAAACAAGACGGCTGTGTGAAAATATTTTAATGAAATTTCAAATTAAAAAATAAACAACCACAAACTCGTCATATAAAAAGCTGGTTTCCCACATATGTCTCCTGCTCTACCTCTTAAAGACTCAGAGAATTCATCTATCTGGAGAGCAAGCACTTAGCATCCTCCCTGCCCGTGAAGGACCAAAGGGGTCTGGGTCCCATGAGCTATTTGCTTGATCAGCACAGTTTTGTAGTTTCTACTTTAATGAGCACTAAAAAGCCCAGAGACTTCAAATGCACGCCCAGATACCTGGTTTCCCTAGATGAATGCAAAGGTGGCAACAGCAGGGCACCAAGGGTGTAGGGAGGGGGCAAATGGCTGTCCCTCTGGAAAGGTGCCCTGCAGTTTCCTTAAGTTCTGCCTTGCTGCCCCCAGCCCTCTCCCAGCCTCTGGGAGCTGAGGAGGGCGCCCTGGGGCCCTAACCCTTCTCCTGGGGCAGCCTTTCAATTTCTACCTCTGTCTTGTCCGCCTGTCCTGCCTAAGTCCTTGCAGCCCGTCCTCAATTCTCTCAAGTCCCCCAGCAGCAAAGACCCAGAGCTGTTGCCTATTCTGACTGATTGCCCAGAGCTGTCTCCCAACACCTCTGCGGTCTCTGCTCTGCTTCACTGCCATCCTAGGTGGGAGCAGCTGGTGTTGTGGCCTGAGGCAAGGCTGGTCTGCCCAAGGGAGAGGTCCCTGAGTGAGACGCCACCTCCATCGCCCTTCCCGTACTTGGTGAACCACATCCAGAGACCACGGGCCCTAAGAGGCACAGAGACAGAGAAAGCTAGCAGTGCACATGACCACCCATGGCGGGGCCCACATCCCTCATCTCCCAGCAGCTGGGTGGAGCTCACTTTCCATCCCAATGGGACATAAGGGACACAATGGGCAATTTCACATGGTGATTTCAAGAATCCCTCCAGTCCACGTGTGCCCTTCTCTCTTCCTTCCTCCATCCTGCTGCCTGGAACACAGGTGACAGCTGAAGTCGTGGAGCCATTTGGAGCCATGAGCACCATTCCCTGGAAAGCTAGGGCTCAAGGTCCCAAAGGAGTCTGAGGAGCCGCACCACACTCCTGGAACGAAACCCTAGAGCTCTCTGGACTTGGTCGGAGGGAGAAGTAAACTTCTATCCTGTCGAAATCCCTATTCTTTGGCTGTTCCTGACTAAAACGCTGCATTCTTTGTAGCTCTGGTCCTTGGTGACCAGATGCCATATGGCAACAGGTCAGAATTTCTTTCTCTTCTGACAGGACAGATCCCATATCTGTGCTGGTCAAACAATGCTCTGCCGCAGGCCTGATTCGGCCAAAGGACCTGAGGTCCCTCCCTTGCGCCGCCCATGCCGGGACTGAGGTGGTATCCTCCCACCCTGCTCAGTGCACAGGACACCAACAGCGCCAAGTACAGAACAGCACTGGGCCACCAAAATCCAAAACAAATCTCACTGCCATCGAGTCGGCTCCCACTCCCCTCAGCCTGCCCTGTAGGACAGGGCAGAACTGCTCCTGGGGGGGTTGTTTCCAAGCCTGTAACTCTATGGAAATAAAAAGCCCCATCTCTCTCCCAAGGAGTGGCGGTTGGTTTCGAACTGCTAACCAGAAGCTTGGCAGCCCCATGGGTAATCACTATACCACCACAGCTCTGTTGTTTGGAGCAAATATTAAGCTGCTGGGAATTGAATCTCGGCAGCTGACTGGAGTGGGTTAAGCACTGGGCTATTCACCACAAGGTCAGTGGTTCAAACCCGCTGATGAGGCTGGTTGCTCCGGGGAAAGATTTACCCTCGAGGAGCGGGTCACTGTGAATAGGAATTGGCTTGAGGACAGTGGGTTGGGTGATTTACAGGTGGGAGAGACCACAGACCGATCCTCGGATCTGTCCCTACCCTGGTGGGCTTTGTACTCCCCCTGCCTGACATCCAAGGCCCCCCCACATTCCAGCCTCCTCGTCACCCACCCCCATATTCCCCCCACCCCCGACACCCCCAAGGAAATCCCCTTCCTGGGCTGCTCTGGGCTACCACATGGAGAGTGCCCCTGAAGAGGGGTCTGCCCCCAGCCCTGACTTTCTCAGTGCCCACCCGGATCTCATTTATCTCCACCCCTCCAGTGAGGGCCAGGCCAAGCTCTAGTGTTCAAGGCTCTCAGCAGCAGAGCCCTTGGTATAAATGCCAGCAGACAGAGCAGTCCAAAGCCCAGCTGTCCTGCTGGCTGCAGACTTTGGGAGGGGGGTGGTGGTGGCTTCCAGAGTCTCAGTGCCCTGAGCCACCCAAAGACCCCTTTCAGACAAGGACAGCTCTGTAGTGGCTGGTACTGCAGCTCAATGCCTTTCCCTGCCTCCAATCCTGCTCCTGTCCTACAACCGGACCACCACCACCACCCACTGTCCCCCTTACCTACCGGTCAAAGTCCAAATGAAGCACCCACTCCCCTTCTAAGCACAAGGCACAAGGATCTGGATCCGCTCCCTTACCCATTCCCTTGACACCCCCTGGGCTGGTGTATCGGTAAGAACACACCTTATCTCCCCCATCCCAGAGTCCACTCTGGGTACTCCCTCCCGCCCCCACCAACACACACTGGGCCAAACCCAAGGCAGTCAAACGCTCCAAACATCACTTTGGTAAGTGAATCCCACGTTCGAAATTTCACTTGCCAAAGGAAGAGGCAAAAGCCCCTCTCATTTACTGACTGAAAACACCGAGTTGCCCACCTACCAGCAGAGCCGGCCTCTGGGGCTGCTGCCAGGCCCTTTCCCTGCCCCCCCTCCCCCCAGCCCCCACCCAGCCACCGGGCTTCCCCAGGAAGACATCTGAAAGCTTAAAGCAGGAGCCCAGCAGAGAGCAGGGAACTCTCTCTGCCCTCCCCCGCTCTAGAAGAAGCTGGACCCAGGGAAGAGGCCTCTTTCAGGGGGGCAGTCTCACCCTCTCAGCGCCAGATGCCCAGGGATGAGTAACAATGGGGCTAAAAATAGGCCACTGAGTGGCCAGCTGCAGGAAACATCTGGTGCAGCTGCAGAACAAACAGAGAGGAAGTCACCCTGCTGAGGGTCCCCCACTGTGGGGCCAAGGGCAGAAAACTTCCAAGGTCTATGCCCAAGTCTCCAGTTTGCGCACACTTGTCCACCTGCCCTGAGCCTCACCCCCCACTTGCAACGCATGCGAGCACACAGGTGCACACAAGCACACATGCACCCAAGTGACGCATCTAAAGCCCCCTTGGACATCAACAGAAATCTGGGGCTCAGCCAGAAGATGCCCTTGAGGTCCTTGTCTGTTCTGCTCATTTTACAGAAGAGGGGGAAACTGAGGTCCAGGGTAGACCAGAGACTGGCTCGTGCTCACAGAGACAGTAGGCGGCGGCAGGGCGGGGACCAAGAGTCTCTTGCCCCCTTGTGCATCTGCTCCACTTTGCACACCCTCCTGGAGCCAGACAAGACCCTGCCCAGGGAAGTGCTCCAGCTCTAGAGAATAGGGTACCTCACACAGGAGACAGAGTCCGGCACCGAAGACCAAGTCGGACTGAATGAAGAACCAGGTAGAAACCCATGACGTCCCTTAAGCAGCCCTAGCCTCCCACTCCTGGGCGCTTGCTCCAAAGCTCCCAACCATTACATTACAGCCAAACGGAGCTGCTTACAACCCTGGGAATGGGCAATATTTCTGCGGGCCTTTCTGAGTAAATGAACACCAACAACAGAGTTGAGTCTTACTAGGCTGAGAGTGAAGGATGGGTTCTAATCTAACCATAGTAGAAATTGTCCAAATTATTTTCAAAAATCCTTTAGGTATCTCATAAAGAATAAGACTGGGTCATCTCTCCATTGGCCAGTTTTTCATCCAACAACGGACAGATGCTGTGGTAGTTACATAACCTGTTGTCAACTTGAGACTATTAAGAATGAAGGGGTGGGGTTTAGCCTGTCAATCAGGTTGCATCTTGATGACCTCAAGATGCTTCCACCGCCACTGGATCCATAAGACTTTCCACCCACTGGCCTGTGATCTTCCTGCACTCGGTGTCATTGTTTGTGTTGCGTGAGTCTGAAGAGGAATTTACAGACTGCTACTGGACATCTGGGCTAATATCAGACTTTTGGATTTGATCTGGACTGAGCTGGGATGTTTTCTTAATGTACGGTTGCTCTTTGATAGAAAGCTTTTTCCTGTACACGAGTGTCCATGAATTTGTTTCTCTGTTGAGATAGTTTATTGTACCAGCCTGGCTGATAAATGCAGGTGGGATTGACTGAGGGGTGGAGAGATGGATGGCTTGGTGAGCCTTGCCTTTCTTGTCTCTCGCTCTGTGATCATTGGACCAGTGTGCGGCTGCCTTGCTTGTTCTGTGCTTTAATTTAAAGGCTACAGTGCCTGTGGGACGCCTAGCCTGTGGACTGTGTTGCTGTAAGTTGAGGTCCCTTTAAGACTTCTCTGGAGCTGGAGACTGGTGGTTGGTGACCTGCCTTGTGATTGGCTGCTGTGCTGACACAGCCTAGCTCTCTCTACAAATAGAGGAAGATCTGGCATCAGACAGAGACTTGAAGGACTGCTAGTCTCTCAACTTTCTCTCACGGCCGTGAGTTGCACTAAGCCATTTATAGTGCTTTCTAATTTAACTGTTTATTTCTTGTATTGTATATTTATCTGTATATGATTTAACAGTTCATTTCTCGTTATATATCTAATTATCTTTATAAATAGATATATTATATTATCAGGGATTTGGTTTTATCTCTCTACAGAACCCTGTCTAACACACTAGTCGACACAGATGCTGTCTCTTGAACAGAGCAGCAGATGAAGTTTACAGCCCACACATTCGTTTCATTTCTGCCCGCTTGTTTTGTCCCTCCCTCCCTCCCCTGGCTCCCTCTGCTGAGTTCACACCTATCTCCTCCATCAGGGCACTTTCCTTGATCCTTCCCTCAGGGTCCCCAACTCCTCCCAGGGGTCCAGGAGGTCAAACAAGTACGAAGATGATGCCATCTCTCTTCTACTGTGACAAATGCTAGTTGCAGTGATGGGTGGTAAATCTGCCTGGGGCTCATCCTAAAGCAGTTACCCAGATAGTGCTAGTGGTCACCAAACTCTCTGGAGACATACACTTGCAATGAAAACAGGCTGATTTTACGTAAGCGCATCCTCAGGACCCCAACCAAGATCCCCACACAGTGAACCTCCTGGATCCAGAAGACAAGATTTGGCATCTGAGGGGTGGCAGGGCAGCAGCAGCAGACCCAGGAGTCAGCACATGAGACAGGAGGGGGCGCTCCCAACACAGAGTGCAAACAATGCTGAGGACTCTTCTGCAGGAGGCTAGCTTAGGAGGTGGGGAGCTAGGCTTGCCACCCCACAGAGGTGGGAGCTGAAAGCTTTCGAGTTGAGGCTTACAGTGGAGAGGCATGCCTTTGGGGTATTTATTAGCAGCCCTGAAAGAACTTTGTGGCATGTCCCGACAGAATAACTGTAGCCTGAGTATTTCTCATCTGCACTGCAACCTGTTGGAGCCTGGTTGGAGCAGTGATTAAAAGTTGGGCTGCTAACAGCAAGGTCAGCGGTTCGAAACCCCCAGTCACTCCTCCAGAGAAAGACAAGGCTTTCTACTCCTGTAAAGAGTGACCGTCTCAGGTGGCAGTTGTACCCTGTCCTGCAGGGTCACTATGAATCGGCATCGACTTTATGGCAGTGAGTTTGGGTTTTAGTGCAAGCCGTTAACTTCCTTAATAAGCCCTTTGATCATGGAGACTGTCTGTGCGTTCCCGGTGGCCACCGCATGCATTCTCCAACTCAGTAGCAGAAAAAGTCGAAAGTGTTGCGAACGCTGGAACAGCGGTTTTTAATGTCCATTTACGATTCTGTGCCAAAACGGGAAGTGCCTGTCTCACAGCTGCTCTGCTCACTGAAGCATGTCCCCGACTTGAGGAAGCGCACCTGTGAGTCGGGAGCTGGACCAATCACTGCTCTGTGAGCAGCACATCGGTCTGACCAGGCGGGGGGATGTGACAGGTCTTCTCAAGATTGAACACAGGGAGGCTGCCCCTTTAAGTACAACAGCAGTTGCTGCCCATGACAGTCTGAGCTTTCAAGGAAAGTCAGAATTGGGGGAGGAGTGCGGGGGCTTGTCTCGGCCACTGTCAGTCTGACAGCTTCCCACCATGTAAAGGTGGGAAGGTTTGTGTTCAGTGACATTTGCATATGTACTTTTTTAAAAATCATTTTATTAGGGGCTTGTACTTTTTTTTTTAATAGGATACAATGTGCCCACCTTTGAAAGATGTGCATGAATCCAAGACTCCATGTGTTACAAAATCATGCCTGGATACAAAGGGAAAAGACTGACTCAATCCTGGCTCCTGGTGGGCCGACAGGTGTCGGAGTAGAAACATGCTTCCCCAGGGTTCTCAATGGTGGATTTTTTCAGAAGGACATTGCCAAGCCTTCCTTCTGGTCACCTCTGGGTAGATCTGGACCTTCCACCTTTCGTTATC
This sequence comes from Echinops telfairi, assembly GCF_000313985.2. NCBI lineage: Eukaryota > Metazoa > Chordata > Mammalia > Afrosoricida > Tenrecidae > Echinops > Echinops telfairi. The sequence continues at coordinate 62,314,564 of NW_022103968.1, read as the reverse complement.
AGCCAACCATGTTCACGGTTCACATCACGTGGACAAATAGATGCAAACATACACACAGGTAAAATGTCTAGAAGGATAAATCTCAAACAGCCCTGGTAGTGGTGACTCGTGGTTATCACTGGAGCCCGGGAATCACATGTGAGCTTTCTGACTGTCCTGCATATCTGTAGTTTCTGACGGCCCTACAGTGACCACACCTCCGTTACAGAAGAACACAAGAGCCATTACCATGGTTCCGTATCAGCTCTGCATCCCCAAAAGACCCGGGCTCCACAGAGGGGGCCGGATGACCCGGGGTGTTCCCACGGAGCAAAACACCTTCATGCAACGAGCACCAGCAGGAGCAGGAGTCCTGGCTGGGGCACACAGGTAGCATGCTCAGCTGCTGGAACTAAAAGTCCGAAATTCAAGTCCACCCAGCGGCACCTCGGAAGAAAGGCCTGGTAACCTACTCATGAAATCTGGTCCCTGCGGCGGGCAGTGTGGGCACAGCTCTCCTCAGACATACGGGATTGCTGCAAGTCAGGACGACTCACCTCTGGTGAGGCGTGGCAGTTACATAATCTCCTGTCCACTTGCGAAGGGTGGAGTCCAGCCTGTCAATCAGGTTTCAGCTTGATGACCTCATTTGGAGGCTTGAAAGAAATAAATAGCCCACTGAGGTCCAGATACTCTCTCTCTTTCTCTCTCTCTCTGCTGCAACTCCCTGCAAGACATTCCTGTTAATAAGTCACATGGAGCTACGCTGATAGAGCCAAAGCCCTGGAGCTGGAGGAGCCACATGGAGACCCACGCCAGTGCTGAGATGCTTCCACCACTGGATCCACAAGACTTTCCACCCACTGGCCTGTGATCTTCCCGCATTTGGCGTCATCGCTTGGCTGCATGAGTCTAAAGAGGAATTTATGGACTAGTATTGGACATATGGGGTAATATCAGATTTATGGACTTGATCTGGACTGGGCTGGGATGTTTTCTTAATATACAATTGCTCTCTGATATCAAGTTCTCTGTTCTTTTTTTCTGTATAAAATGGCATCTTCTTTATTTTGCATACTTTAATAGAACAAAATAAACAAAAAAGAAACCTCATGCATATACAAGTTCTCTCTTACACACATATGATTGTCCCTGGATTTGTTTCTCTAGTCAACCCAGACTAACACATTAGGAGAGTGAGCAACTGACTCCACTATTACAGCAGGCTGGGGTCCATCCTCGGGACACCCCAGGGCCGACCCCAGTCCACAGAGTCCCCACAAGTGGCACCTGGTCAGTCTGACCCCAGAGCCCCCTCCCCACCTTGCATCTCAGTGTGTCAGTGTCCCCTCCTCCCAAGACCCCACACCCCCATCCTCACCAAGTCTCTGTGCAGAAGGCAGGGCAGGAAAGGTGGGTGCAGACCCAGACAGGAAGCGACCCGGATGGACTGCCTACATTCCAGAGGGAGCCCCACCTGCTGGGGAGCTTTGGGGTCATGGGAGCCGGGAGAGCACTGACAGCGGGTGCCCGAGAGGAAGCAGGAGTCACTGCGGAAGGCCAGGCACACGGCGGAGCCCCGGCGGGGAAATGACTTCATCTCACACAGTCCTCTTCGCTTCCGGCCCTAGCCAAGCCTGGGAGGCCACACTCGCCAAGCCTGGTCATCCCACCCTGGCCAAGGCAAGGGTGCCGGGGCTGGCTCCTCCCCCCGGCCCACAGATTAGGAAACTGAGGCTCAGCGGGGCTGACTTGCCGAGCACAGGCCAGGGGCTCCAGGCTCTTTACCCACCGTGCTGGGCTACAGAGCAGGGAGATGTTAACCCTGGTCATGAGCTCCCGCAAAAGCTCAATGAAGCAACTGCCCTGGGTCCTGAGGGTGAGCAGCCCCTGACAGACGGGAGAGGGAGGAACAGCATGCTGCGCAGAAGGAACGGCATGGAGAGAGAAATGCTGGGGAGTGGGCAGGGCCCCCTCCAAAGTATCGAGACGCTCGGTAACGTCCACGGCTTGTCTGGCAGTTGGTCCTTCCGCAGTGGCTTGCGTGTTACTGTGATTCTGGAAGCTGTGCCGCCGATGTTTTCAATCCCAGCAGGATCACTCACAGGACAGGTTTCAGCAGAACTTCCAGACGAAGCCGGGCTAGAGAGAAAGGCCTATGGGTCTGCTTGTGAACGTGAGCTGGAGCAAACGCCGTGGCTCAGAAGCGAAGACTGTTCAGCTGGGCTCAGACGCACTAACAACAGGGCGCAGGACTGGGTCCTCTCTGCTGCCCACAGCATCGCCGTGCAGCTAGTCAACAAGGAACAAGAACGGAGCCGGTATACTGAGGGCAGGGGCGGGCTGACCCAAGAGTGCCTTAGGGGCTGTGCCAACAAGTTAGAATGCCCCCTGTCGGATGTAAAATGCTCTTCGGAGCAACAGAGGAGAGAAGCTACCATGGCCTGCTTCAACCGGTCAGGGCTGCAGAGTGGAGGCGGCAAGTGGGAAACCCCCTGAGCCAGGACTGGATGTTGCTCAGGGGCACAGAGACCTGGCGCACCAGGCTCGACCTAACCACCCCACCCACCCCTCAAACAAGGCTGGACTCCTCTGTAAACCAACACACAAGCCCACTGCCATTGAGTCGGTGCCCACTCACAGAGACCCTACAGAACTGCCCCTGTGAGTTTCACAGGCTGTAACTGTGGATGGGAGTAGAAAGCCCTGTCTTACGCCCACGGAGCAGCTGGTGGTTTCAAACTGTAGATCTTGAAGACTCAGTCCAATGCTTAACCACTACACCACCAAGGCACCTTCCTCTGCAGAAGGAAAAAGCATCCGCAGAACCGAGTGCCTTGTGCCAAGTGTGCCAGGTGCTCCATCAATAAAACCGGGTTTTGAGAGCCTGTGGCCCCAGCCGTGTGACTCCGACCAAAACACTTAGCCTCTCTGCACGTCCACATGCATGAAATGAACTCAGTAACCACATCCATCTGAGGCTGGGAGCATTAGCTGAGCTAACGGCTAATTCCTGTACCCGTCAGTGCCTGGCACAGAATCAGCACTCTGTGAACACTCACTGCCACCCTGACTTCTCCCAGCAGCAGGCAGCACGGCCGTCTGACTCACACGGCCTCAATCACACGTAAGGAGGTAGTGGAGCCAGGATTCACACTCGGGTCTCTTGGCCCCAACATCCAAGCTCCCCCCAGTCCATCCCACAAAGCAAACCACGAATCCTGAAAGGTAGGCCTGGTCGCGGTCTGGCAGTTCCACAACCTCCACCCTGCTGTGGGCGGGGCCAAGGGGGCAAAAATGCCAGGGCTCAGGAGGGAAAGGAAAATATTTTGAAGTTTCTCTCTCTTCCTGTTGATCTATCTTCTCGGTCCTGAAAGTCCTGGCAGCTGTTTGTGCAGGCAAAGTCCTGCCAAGAGGGACATCCTGCCGGGGGCCGCCTGGGCCAGGCCATGCTGCCAGCCGCACGCTGGGGCATGGCAGGCCACTTCCCTGCAGGCCCCACCCCGCCCAGGGAGACTGCTAGATAAAGGGGCTTTCAGCAGGAGTGGGGTGGGCGGTGAGGGCCTGGCCCAGGGAAGAGCGCCCTGCTGCCACCTCCTCCTCCTCCTCCAGCTGGCCCGGGTCAGCTCCACAACGGGCCATGGTAAGGCGACAAGAAGGATTTCAGGATGAAGACAGAGGGGCCGGAGCACAGGCTCAGGGTGCTGCTGGGACAGGCACACCTGGGACCCAATCCTGGCTGACCAAGGCCTTGCTGTGTGACCCTAGCAACATGACGGAGCTTCTCTGGGCCTACATTTCCATCTCTGCACGTGGGATGAGACCAGGCCTGAGATGGCTGTGAGGCGGTGCAAGAGAAGGGCTGGCACACAGTCAACATGTTGACCCCGCCTGTCCCCACCACCAAGCCGGCAAGCCTCACTCAGCCCTGAGGACTGCAGTGCCTTGGAGTGAGGTAAAAGAACAAGGAAATGCTCGATTCAAGCAAATTCCTTTCTATGTCAAGATTCCACTTCTCTGAGAGTTCAGGGCCAGGAGGTGGGATGGACATGGAAGGAGTTACCGAAGGGCGTGCCGCCTGTGTCTGGGGTACTGGAGCCATCAGGAGAGAGAACCCAGTGACAGAGCTGAGGGAGGAGATAACAATGCTGCCTCCGGGAACTGGGGGTGGGGGTGGGGGGTGTACACAGGTTTCCAGAGGAAGCAGCTCCTGAGCCAGGTATGCAGCTGAGCCAAGTATGTACCTGAGCCAGAGGTCTACCTGAGCTAGGTGTGAAGCTGAGTCAAGTACAGAGCTGAGTCAGG
>NW_022103968.1:62305602-62310180 GCF_000313985.2 Echinops telfairi | reverse complement strand
AGCTGAGTCAAGTACAGAGCTGAGTCAGGGGTCTAGATATGTATCTGAGCCAGGTATGCAGCTGAGCCAAGTATGTACCTGAGCCAGAGGTCTACGTGAGCTAGGTGTGAAGCTGAGTCAGGTAATCAACTGAGTCAGGGGTCTAGATATGTACCTGAGCCAGGTATGCAGCTGAGCCAAGTATGTACCTGGGCCAGAGGTCTACCTGAGCTAGGTGTGAAGCTGAGTCAAGTGCAGAGCTGAGTCAGGGGTCTAGACATGTATCTGAGCCAGGTATGCAGCTGAGCCAAATATGTACCTGAGCCAGAGGTCTACCTGAGCTAGGTGTGAAGCTGAGTCAGGTAATCAACTGAGTCAGGGGTCTAGATATGTACCTGAGCCAGGTACCTGACCCAGGTATGAGCCCAGGATGCAGCTGAGCCCCTCTGCACCCAGCAGAAGCACGGTGAGTGTAAGTGAAGGTGGGAAGAGTCCCAGTTAGCCTGTATACAGCACTCACACACAATGCACACGCTGCCTACGGCCAACAGCGCCAGGCAGCACCCGTGTCCAAAGACATGCTTCCTCGTCTTGTTCTGGCCCCCCATCAAGGAAGGCAAGGAGCCCAGGAAGGTTAACACTCACCCACATCTCTGCAGGGGGGGGGAAACTTAAACCAACCCCACAGCTCCCTTAGGGCGATCTGCTCCCATCGAGATAATAGCCCCCAAACCCTACATGGCAATTCTACTCAGCTCACCGCCACCTGACGTCCAGGTGGCAATTCACCCCGAGCACATCCTGCAGAAGCGAGCGTTCATGGCCATCAAAAGGCAGGCCTGAATGTCTCAGTGACTTTACCCTGATCGCCGAGACAGAAAACAAGGAAAAGTCCATCTGTAAGACAGAGAGGCAATCACTGGGCCCCTGCGCGGCGCCGGAATACTACACAGCCATGGAAAAGGAGCAGCACCTGGGTCTGCAGCGGCATGGGTGCATCTCAGAGGTCACGCTGACGGACGTCAGAAGCAGCCAGATCAAAACCATTCAGGTTTTGATCCACTCTGCACTTCTATCACGCTCAGGAGCTGGCAAAAAATTAATCCTTGGGGAGTCGAGAGGTGACTGACGGGGTAGGGCATGGGGGAACTTTCTAGGAATTCCACAGACGGTGTATTTCTAATGACACCGAGCTATCACGCTACCCCCTTCTTCCTTCTCAAACTAAAACAGGAACAGTGAGTGGCTCGTGTTCTGCCTCTTCTCAGGGCTGCAGAGACCTGACTGGACAGCCTGACCCAGGGTCAGGAGCTGGGTAAGGGCAGGGCTGGATGCTAGAAGGACCAGGGGTCAAATCTTTTATGCCACTGTTATTGTAGTACATATGTATGTGGGGAAGCACGTGTCGTTGCAACATTTTTACATCTACAATTGCATGTTGCGCATACATCACCACCCTCCATGTTTCTAAATCTTTCCATCAAAGGGGGTCAAATCTCAGTGCTCCTTCCAGCAATACTAACTCCTTGCCTGTCTTCAATTTTGGTTTGTCGCTTTTTTAATGACAAAAGAAATCTGTCCTTACCGCCTCAAGCCCAAACAAAAGATGTTCCATACAGAAAGAACACATATGCCCTCATCTCTCTCCAAGGTCGCTGGTGGCACAGTGGTTAAAGCAGTCGGCTGCAGAGAGATCAGCGATGTACACCAACCAGCCGCTCCATGGCATCTCATGTGGCCAATCTTCCAAAAAGATCAGAGCCTTGGAAACTCCAAGGGGTGGTTGTGCTGTCCCAAAGGATCCCTGTCCGTTAGAACTGGCTCAGGGGCCGTCGGTTCGGGTGCATCTCTAAGCCCAGCTCTTCCAGCACCCTTCTACAGCCCGCTTTTCCTCCCCAAGGACTGAGCACATGCCCTTCTCAGCCTAAGCGTAACTCGACTGCTGTGTGTCTGTCGGAGGAGGGCATGCGACTTCACTGGAGCAATGGGCACCCGGGGAAGACTGGGCAGCACAGCAGGTAACGCTAACAGAAAGGTCAGTGGCTTGACCCCACCAGCAGCACCCCGGGAGAAAGATGTGGCAGCCAGCTCCCAGAAAGATGACAGCCTCGGAGACCCTGTGGCGCGGCTCTGCTCTGTCCCCCAAGGCTGCTCCCTGGGGACCAAGCCTGCCTGGCAGCTCAGACCCGTGAAGAGCTACTCACTATCCAACAGCTGGACCAGACGGCATGTCTGTGTCCCTCCTGGCACAGACAGGCGAGGCAAGAGTAAGAAGGACCGGGACAGAATGAAGGAAAAATGAGGTGCAGAACTCACAATCATAAAAGAGACCCAGCTTCCTGGTCTACAAGAGGCTGGTGATACCCCCACGACTGTGGCCCCCAGCCAGCCTGCAGTCTGGAACGGAACGGAACTCCTCACCTCTACACTAGGATGCTCAAGGTGTCAAGATGGAAAGGGCAGTGCTGAGCCTAGGACAAAGTGCAGCGGGTTAGGAAAGGAGGAGTGGAGGCAGACGGAGGAGAACAGGGATTCGTGGTGCGATCTCTAAGAACAAACACTGCAGGGGAGGAGGAGAAACACAACGTGCGTGAACAGTTGGAAGTAAGTCGACGGTCTGCTCTGTAACCTCTCTCACAGCGAAGAGGTTTCGTGGCTTTGTGTTTTGGTTTTTTGAGAGAGGGGGAGGCACCTTGGATTCGCTGTGGCCTGGGCAGCTAAGCCACTGGCCTGGAAAGCGGGGACAAGGCCATCTTTGAGGGTCCTCCCCTGAAGGCCATTTCTGCAGAAAGGGAAGTTGCGTGTGGCGTGCCAGGCAGGGAGAAGGGCGCGTGCAGCTGGCCCGGGTGGGAGATGAGGTGGGACCTGACGGAGGAAGTGAAAGGAGACCGTGGCTCCCAGCGCTGCGCCAGGACGCCGCCACAAGACACTGGCGCAGCCAGCCACATGTGGGGCGGGCAGTGTCGTGTAGGACCAGGTACTGAGCGTGTGCCACTTTAACACCGTAATGGTTTCAGCAGGCAGGTGCCGGGGCTTCACCCTGCCCAGCCCTGCTGAGTGGTGCCCTGTCTACCCACTCACTCCCTGGCCAAAGATGCGACTGAGGGTATTCATTTATGGCCGTGTGAAAACTCCACGTCTGGTATGTCAAACAGGGGCAAGGGGGGCATACAATTCCTCCCCCGCCGGCTGCTGTGAGGTCTGAAAGCTTCCCTCCCACTAGCTGGGCAGCAAACTCAAAAGAGGGCCCGACAACCATCCTCCTTTCTAGACAAATGCAAGCAGCCTCCCAGGAGGGTTTGCCCACTACCCCACACTGTGCCAACACCTGGGTGCTGCTGAGACAGGGAGTGGGGAGGAGGCGTGGCAGGGCTCAAAGGAGCAAACGGGGAAGGAAGCTCGCAGGCAGGGCTGTCGATGCAGACAGGAGGGCGCTGTCAGGTTGTGTCTCAGCCCCGGCTGCAGTCTGAGGAGGAGGAAGTGGCCCGGAGGCCAAGTGCAGGCCACTCTGAAAAGCCACAGCCAAGACAGGGGGAAAGCAGACCCGGAGGGGAGATCAGCACAGCACGTCTGTGACCTGCCACGGGACTCGGCTGCCCACTTCCCAGGTGGGGAAACTGAGGGAGCAGGGTTCTACCGTGAAGTCAGCACCAAACCACCTGCCGGAGAGCCAATTCTGACTCGGGGCAACCCCCCGTGTGCCGGAGTGGAGCCGTGCACTCCACAGGGTTCAGTGGCTGGTGGTTTCTGAAGTCGATCGCCAGCCCTTCCTTCCGAGGTGCCTGTAGGCGGCCACGAACCTCCAACCTCTAGGTAAGCAGCCAAACACGTGAAACCACTTGCACCACCAAGGACCCTTGAGTCCAATGAGCAGCAGAACCAAAAAAGGTCCACGGGATCAAGGCAGGGCAAGGGGGTGGGGGGGGAGTACTCAGCCCAATGGTCCTTATGGGTGCCACCAATCATCCTCAAGCACGGACCACCAGGCGGAGGCCCAGCTGCATCCCCACCCAGGAGGACTCCAGACACCCAGGCGGGGACCAGGGCTCTGGCCCTCCGAGAGCTGAAGCCGGGTATCAATGCAGACCCGACAGATGTCAGTTTCCAGATGGGGTGAGCTTTATCGTTTTTTAAAATTGCGATATAATTCACATACTACAAGACTCACCCATTTAAAATGTCTAATTCCTTATTGCTGTCAATAAACTTCACACCTATAAAACATGGAATTGCCAACAGTTGGCGAGCGATGCTCACCACAGTGACCAAAATGACGAAGAGTAGCTATGGAGGCTGTTGAAGTACCAACCAAGCCTCAGGGATCTGGCTCTTTGGGTGGGAGGTTCAAGGTCGTGTCTCATGAGACATCTCAGTTAATCGTGTCCAGAGCTTCTGTTCAGCCTCTGTGGCATTCAGAGCTTGCAGGCGGCCTTCCAAGACACAACAATCGGTCTCTCTTTATCCGGAGCAACAGAGGAAGGAGAGTTGAAGCCGGAGGCATAGAACGTGTGGCTCCCTGTCTCCATGAACAACTGTCTCCATGAACAACTGTCTCCATGAACAACTGTCTCCATGAACAACTGTCTCCATGAACAACTG
>NW_022103968.1:62297978-62305502 GCF_000313985.2 Echinops telfairi | reverse complement strand
CTGTCTCCATGAACAACTGTCTCCATGAACAACTGTCTCCATGAACAACTGTCTCCATGAACAACTGTCTCCATGAACAACTGGTCTTGTACCACAAGACCAGAACTGGAGGGTGCCCGGCGACCATTACTGAGCATTCCGATCCAGGATTCCATAAAAGAATCCCAATCAAAAGGGGAGAAGTGCAGAACAGAATTCCACATTCTCATGGACTCTAGACTTTCTGAAGCCAGGGAGGCTGGATGAACCCCTGAAGTGACGTAAACCAGAGCCACCCCCTGTGGTCTTCTTCCAAAGCAAGAAGGCCTGAGCTCAGCCAGTAGAACAGACATGAACAAGCCTACCTTGGGCACTGTGCCCTCTTCAGAACTATCTGCTGGGATCACCAACAGCCCCTTGGGAGAAAGTTGAAGCAGCTGGTTTCCATGAAGGCTGACCACCTCACACGCCCTATGCTAGAGTTCTACTCGGCCCCAGAGGGTCTCCTGAGTCAGAGATGAACGTGACAGCTTTCAGAGGCAGGATCAAGGTGACAACAGAAGCTCCAAAGCCTAGAGAGGAACCTTACGGGATGGCGAGTTGATGTGAAAGGGGGAGGAACCACTCAGAAAACGAGGAGGAGAAAGGCTGACCAACTCAAGAGTGTGATCAACTTGTACAGCAGAAGTGCTTCCATTGGCGTGTGTTTCTCAAAGAAAAAAAGAGTGTGCCGTTCAGTAGAGGTTAGCCCCAGTCTTCTTCTCCATGGACTTGCTATGGTGGACACTTCACACACGTGGGATCACACACACTGTTCATGTGTGGCCTGGTTCTGTGCCTGGCTCTTTCACCACCATCATGGGCGCATGGTGCATGGGTGCTGAAGCGCGTGGCAGCCCTTTCTTCTTTTGATGGCTCTCAATAATATAATGCTGAGTGGATGCACCACCAGTGGCTGATCCGGTCATCTGTTTATGATGTGCATGGTTCAATACCACTACTCTCCCGCCCTCCTCTCAGCAAACGAGACCGCCACCCAGCTCAGCGACATTGGGGTGTTTCCATGTCCTGAGTGCTGTGCTGTGGACACAGAAGGACGGGTGGCATAGCAGTGACGATCTGGGCTGCAGATCAGCAGTTCAAAACCACCAGCCACTCTGTGGAAGAAAGACGAGGCTTGTCAGAACCCGCAAAGGCAGTGCTACTCTGCCCTATAGGGTGGCTCTGAGTCAGCATCGACTCGATGACAGTATTGTTCTGGGTTTTGTTTGTTTGTTTTTTTTGGGGGGGGTGCGATGCTATGAATACTGTGTACAAGAGTCTGCATGGACACTTGCTTTCCTGTCCCTTGGGAGTGGACATGGTCACGTGGTAATTCTCGGCTTAATTTCCGAGAAAGCTCCACACTGCTCCCGTGAGTGCCTCGCACCAACCTTTCTCCAGAAACTCCACCCTGGGCGAAGCGCTTTAGAACCGTCAACCATCCCCAACCCCGAGGCTCCGTTTGTTAACATATGCTACATATTTTAATGCAGATGGTCATGTTTGTGTCTTTTGCAATTTTATGGGGATCTGTGCAAAGTCTCAAAAGCACGTGCAGTGACTGTGCCCCTACTGGAGAGGCCCCTCCCTGTCAGCTGGGGCTCCAGTTTGCTCCCGTGGTTACAATCCCGTCCCTCCTCCCGGAACGCCAATGGCAGTTCTGTGCACAGCACAGAGACAGGCTGTGGCTCAGGGGAAAAGGGGGGAGGAAGAAAGTCACCTCCTAGCGCAGGGCAGCCGGGGCGCACGGAACCCAAAAGCCGAGCCTCTTTGCCGTCTGGGCCACATGCACAATGAGCGCATCTGTGTGCGCTGAGCAAGGCCCGTCTGGCTGGTGCCGACTTCCCGATTCCCCAGTCAAGTGGGTTTAATGCCCATGACATGCAGAAGGAAGGGGCCCTGGCGGGGCAGTGAGTGGTCGGAGGGCCGGCTACCGCCTGAAAGGTCCCCACTCTGAACCAGCTGCTCCTCGGGACAAGGAGGTGGCCGTCTGCTTCCATGATGATTTACATCCTTGGGAATCCTATGGGGCCGTCCTTCTCTGAACTGCAGCGTGAGTCGGAATGAACTCAAAGGCAATGTTGTTTCCTTGGCTTTGATTCTGCCAAACACATTTCAACGATGTCACTGTTCCACCCTAGTTTGAGCAATCAAGACAGCTTCCCAGTTACCAAACAATGCCTTATTAAAACAGACATTTAGAGATTACTCACCGGCCCCAAGCCCCATTGCCATCCAGTTGAATGACGACTCAGAGCAACGCTACGGGACAGAGCAGAACTGCCGCCTAGTGCAGTTTGGGTAACTGTGCTCAGAAGACCCCACACCAGCCCCCTGGCCTTGGCAGTGTGGACACCCCTCTGCACAGCATGCCCAAGTCAACAGGGGCACAGCAAACAGGGAGCCCAAGGCCCACTCGCTCCTGCACAGAACACTGGCAGGTTAGTTCAACAAAGCAGTAACATCCAACCATTACAGTAATGTGGTCGATTTGAAATGCTTTGGCTTTATTCATATTACATTTTTATGTTTAGTTACGTAAAACATAGAAAACACACACACACACACACCCCTACTGCCATCATACCCGTCCCAACTCACAGCAACCCTCTGTAGGGTTTCTGAAATGATCCATATCCACCAGGCGCAGACAGACGGCCTCCTCGTTCTCCTGAGGAGGGCTGGTGGGCTTGAACAGTCGACCTTGCAGTTACCAGTCCAACATTTTACCGGTCAGTGCCACCAAACCAAAAATAAAAACAAACTAACTCACTGCCATCAAGTCGCTGCAGGCTCAAAGTGGCCCCATCCTTCTCACACAGCAGCTGGTGGTTTGAACTGCTGACCTTGCTGATAGCAGCTCAGCACATAACCAGTCCGCCACCGAGGTTCCTGAAACATGGAAGCAACAGGCAGCTAGAGCTAGTTTGATGCTTGTACACACTTGAGGGATATTCTAGGAGCCCTGGGGCAGAGTAGGTTACACCCACCAACCGTATGGAAGGAGAACACGAGACTGTCTGCGCCCGTAAAGACTTACAGTCTCAGAACCCTGGGGGGGTTCTCCGTCCCGTAGGGTTGCGGAAGTCTGATCGGCTCACGGCACTGGATTTGATTTGGGGTTTAAGGTAGAATAATAACAATAAACCAACCAGGGAAACCTGTGAGGTTTGGGGTTTTTTTTAACCCCCTCGAAAGAGAGTGCACACCCATTTTTAATTTGTTCTCATTTTTGCTGCTTTCTGTGGATTGAGGTTTCTGCGTGTTCTGCTTGGTTCCTGGTGCTGCGGGGATGGTAGAAGGTTCTCGGTGTGAAATGTGAAACCTATGAAGACAACCACTAGAGTAACGGTTTCTTGGGGCTATGGCAGCAGAGGTCGGAGGGAAAAGGGGAGCTAACGATACTTAGTACAAAATGAAGAAAATGTTCTAAAAATGCCTGTGGTGGTGATTGCACAACTCTTTTTAGTATGGCCAAACCCTTCCCTTGTAGCATGCACGAGAAGAAACGTGCTATTTAAAACGAGAGTCTACAAAAGACCACATACTCTATGATGTCATTTCTAAGAAATGCCCCAAGCAGGCCGATCTAGAAAAGGCGAGAAAGTAGACCCGTAGGGTGGCTGGGGTGCGGGGAGCGGCTACTAAGCTGGCATCTATTGGGGGTGATTAAAATGTTCTAAAGTTGATGGTGGTGCTAGACCCAGGACTCCGTGAAGACGCGGAAAGCTAGTAAAGTGTCGCCTTTCAATGTGAGAACTGTGCGACGTGTGAATTGTATCTCAATAAAACTTCTCCCGGGGCAGGGAGGGCCAGTCCCTGGAGAAAGACATCATGCTTGGTAAAGACATGGTGTCCTGGAACTTAAAAGAGGTGATGGCTGTCAATGTGGTGAGTGGACCAAATGCCACTGAACTGTCCCTTGGAATGGCTAACTTCCACTGTGAATGTCAGCTCAACTCTAAGTAAGCTATGGAGAGGGTCCTCCCACCACCAGGAAAGAAGAGCCAGAGGTGGCATGTGCCCTTTGGCCCTGGGGTACCCAGGATGAGAAACTCCTAGAATTTCGGGAAGACTAATGCCAGGACACATGGAGATGCATGGGCCTACGGAGGCTATCAGGAGACCGTGAGCAACAGAGAGAGAAGCCTCCCCCGGCGCTGGCGTCATGAATTTGAATTTCTCGCCTCCATCAACTTCTGTTCGTCACAACGCACTTGTGCACTTCTGCTGTCGCCCACCCAGCCCACTGCCATCAAGACCACCCTGGCTCTGTGATCTTAAATAGGGCTTCTGAGACCATCAATTGCGACCATCAGTCTTCACGGGAACAGTCTCATCTTTCTCCCAAGCAGCAGCTAGTGGGTTTGAACCACGGGCCTTAGGTTTACTCGCCCAATATCGAATCCATGGAACCACCTAGGAGGGTCCCTAACCAAACCAAACATCCAAACTCACTGCCATGGAGGTGACGCTGATTCACAGGGACCCCCCAGGACAGGGCAGAACTGCCTCTGTGGGATTCTGAGACTGTTAACTCTTTACAGGAGTAGAAAGCCTTGTCCTTCTCTAGATAAATAAGATAGCAGCACAAGAGGGCTAAGAGGAACACTGGTAGCATAGTGGGTTAGTTGTTGGGCTGCTAAGTGTTTCCAAGTTCAGCAGTTCAAAACCACCAGTGGCTCCACGGGAGAAAAATGAGGCTGCCTACTCCCGTAAAGAGTTCATCTAAGCATTGATCAGTGTAGACATGAAAAAATAATAATTTATAGATGATCAAAGGTTCATGAAGGAGGGAGGGAGGGAGGGAGAATGGATGAGGGAAGGGGGGGAAAATGAGGAGCTGATACCAAGGGCTCAAATAGAAAGAAAATGTTTTGAGAATGATGATGGCAACACATGTACAAACGTGCTTGACACAATGGATGGATGGATGGATTGTAATAAGAGCTGTAGGATCCCCCAATAAAAAAAAATTTTTTTAAAGAGTTAGTCTAAGAAACCCACCAGGGCAGTTCTACCCTGTCCTATAAGGTCACTATGAGTTGGCAGTGAGAGAGAGAGTTTGCTAAGAGGCTCGGTATGCCTGGGCTGCCCTCACTGTGGCCCCTGCTCATCCTGGTCACCAACTCCGGATGTGACTGCACGGGCCCTTTTTGTCCAAGTCCCGATGAGGCCAATGAAGCTGCCATTCAAAGAGCGGTGCTGGCTGGTGAGGTCACAGCTGGGCTACTCCTGGGGGTCTCTGGGTACTGAGACTCTGGGAGGCGTCTCTGCCACCCTTACTAACCGGAACATCACCATCCCACCGAAGAGAGCCTGGTGTTCCCTACAGCTGCTGAGGGACAGCGCGGTGGCAGACACAGTGTGCAGGGTAGAGGGAGCTAGCGGCCGAGAGGACACTTCTTGGATGGGTCACTTTGACTGGAATCCCCCCAGCCCCTCACAGACTCCCTCAGCTTGAAGTGACATGCCAATGAGCTCATATCTGGCTCTGCCAAAGATAAGGGCAGAGGATGCGAGCGACAGATGTATCCCAAGGGCCACTTCTGGTGAGACAGGCACATGTGATGATGAAAATAGGGTTAAAAATGCAGAGAAGCGTGCTGAGGAAGACCAGGGGCTGAAGGAAGCAGGGGAAGCGGTTAGCATGGCTGAAGGAGTCAGTCCTGACAGACACCGAGAGGGAAGAAGGCAAGGGGCAAAGGCCTGCTGCTGAGCACCACCGAGAAGAGCTGGCTCACAGGAGCGGGCACAGGCAGGCAGCACCCTTCCTGCAGCAGGCATCTGGGACGTGCTTCGCAACAGCAAACAAAAAGACAGCGCCTGAGCTGGGAAGGGCCCAGATGTTCTGGCACAAAGGTGGGGACCCAGCAATAGCAGCCAACTTGGCAGCAGGAAGGAGAGCATTGTGACGCTTGGAGCAAAAGGGCTTCTTGAGCAGATAATGAGCCAACTTGGGGGTTTTGCAGTAGTCTGTCGATAACTTTGGACACTGAATAAGGAACAGCGAAGAAGAACGATGCATTTGAATGACGGCGCTGGCAAAGAACACTGAAAACCCAGCAGACTACTACAAGAACAAACGATCTATCGCGGAAGAAGCACAGCTCCTCAGAGGCAAGGGTGGCGAGATTCATCTCCCGTGCTTTGACAGGCTGTCAAGAGAGACCCGTCCCTGGAGAAGGACATGACACTCGGCAAAGTGGAGGGGCAGCGAAAACGAGGAAGGCCCTGAAGGAGACGGACTGACGTAAGACCTGCTGTGAGGACGGCGCAGGGCTGGGCAGGGCTTCACTCTGCTGCATGTAGGGTCGCTCTGGGTCGGAACCAACTTGACGGCACCTCAGTGGAAATGTAGTGGCCGTTAGCCACTGATCATTTCGTGACCGATCAGCTCCAATCCACAGTTCACAATGTCCCGTTTCCAGTCTACCGTTTTTTCAGCTGCACATGAAAGGGGGAAGAGGGGACAATGCTCTGATCATTAGAAAAACTTAACATTGGTGGGGGGGGGGGGGGGGGTTAAGGGTAAAGCAGGCAGGAAAAAAGAAGTCACACTCATTTGGCAGAGGAGAAAAATGGGTTCAGAGGGGGGCTCAGCTGAAAGCCTAGGGCCCCATGTCTCCCTGGGGGGATCGACAATCCTGAGGCCTGGTCTCAGGCAGGGTCCTTCTCTCCGGAAGGTTTGAAGGCAGCACGTCCCCCAGGACTGTGTCAGCCAGGAGGCATAGCTTCAGGAGAGGCCCAAAGCCCTCTCACCAGAGGACTGCCCTGTCATGCAGGCACTGCAGGCTGGGCACTTAGGGAGCAGAGAAGGTGGGGGTCCCCCAGCAGAAAAAAGGCTGGAAAAGAGGGCTTCTAGGATGAACCAAGAGGGTCCAGGCTTCACTGGGGGGCTAACATTTTTGGAGTCCCTGGGCTCTAAGAAAAGGGGAGTGGTGGTGCCCTATTGTCTTTCAAAGCACAGCCTCCCAAAGCGCCCGGTCCTCCACTCTGGGAGGGTGGGGCATCAGGGACCAAGGTCACCTAGGACACCCACCTCTCCCTAGGCATGGCCTCAACCCAGCCTCCTGGCAGAGAGACTGCGGCTGGTGGGCGAGGACGGGAAGCCAGCGTGGACCCACAGCCCTTCCAGCACCACACCCTTGATCCTCCTGGAATTTCGAATGCCTCACTTCCCTGCAATCCCATGGGGTCAGCAGTGACACACCCAGTACCCAAAACCCCAGACCACAATGGGGAGTCAAACACTCCTTACCACCTGCCTCAGGGGTGCAGGTGACCCCATACACCCACATCTCTCTCAGAGTGCCCCAGCTCTAGGCTAGGGAAAAGTACTCCTTGGGAGCCAAAGCCAGTCCATGTGCCAAGTACGGGAAATATATAAAACACGCTCCAAGGTCAAGGTTTCTGTTCAAGGCATTTCAGAGGAGGTGTGCAAACAGCCTAGTGTTTCCCAAGGTGGGTGATAACGCTCCCTGGGGGGACTGGAACAAGCCT
>NW_022103968.1:62294310-62297863 GCF_000313985.2 Echinops telfairi | reverse complement strand
GGGGAGGGGGGGGGCACTAAGTAATTATTTTTTCTTTTTCTGAAAAGAGGCAGTAGGCTAATTGAGTTTTGTAACCTATGTATAACTCAAGAGCAAAAAAAAGCAGGAGCCATCTGGAGCTCCGAGCGCAAAAAGGAGGGGCCGCAGGCCAGGCTGGAAGGCACTGAAAGCGGACGGGGAGTCCCTGGAAGAAAGGAGGGTGAGGGTCCTAGAATCCCGGGGGGCCTCCAGCTCCTGTCCCAGAGTGGGGCACGGGGATGGTCCCCGCACACAGGTCCTTCCTGGCTGGTGTGCTGATCGAGGTCCCCTCCCTAGGACCCAAACACACAAAGCTGTCACACACCTTTGCCTCCACCCCTAACCATGGGCTGCACTCCCTGGAGAAGTCTCACCTCCCACACCTCTGACCAACTCCCCGCCATCCTTTGAGACTCCCAGGTGTGTCGGGGTGGGGTGGGTACAGAACAGGTCTCTCTCACCTCCTGGCAGGGGTGAGGCCACTGCACCTGTGGACCATCAAGACAGAGCCGGAACCCAGGTGATGGTGCCATCTGGTGCCTTCTCCCCCATGGCCCAGTGCAAGCATCCCTGCCTCTGGGATCCTCTGCAGAGAAGAGCCACCTCAAGTCTACTGGGCACAGATTAGGAGCTAGACACGACCCTAACGAGCCTCCATGCTCTTAGCTTCTTTCATCTCCAGACACCCCTTTACAGGCGTGTTGGCTTAGTGGTGAAGTACTGATCTGTGAATCTGAAAGTCCGAGGTTCAAACCCACTAGCCACTCCATGGGGGAAAAGATGTGGCGTCTGCTTCCCTACAGATTTCCAGCCGTGGAACCTCTGTGAGGCAGTCCAACTCTGTCATGCAGGGTCACATGCGATGAGGCTAAAGCACCTTAACAACAATGGTTTGGGGTGTTGTTATTTACTGTCACTAACTCTAAGGAGCCCTGGAGTGGTTACCAACTGGGCTATGATCCACAAGGTCAGAAGTTCGAAACCACCAACCAGGGCCAGGGGGGCACAGCTAAGTGAGGGAAGGTGTAAAAGGTCAGAGTAGGCAGGTTCCTGGTGCTACAGGTCTATTGGAGGGGATGGAGTTAGCTGTAGACAAGATGATCTGTGAGAACAGAAAATACTGAACCCCATCATGAACCCCCAATCTCTCCAAGGAAGAAAAAGGCAAGGCTTCTGAAGGCCAGGGCTCCCAGGTCCCAGACAAAGGCAGGCAGTGCTTCCTCTCGGACCCATCCAGCCGTGGGCCCACTCCACGGTCAGCCTGGCTACTCCCAGGCCCATCCCTGTGCCAGCTACAGGAAACATAAAAGGCCCGTCCACGAGCACCTCGGCCCAGGCTGCCCACTGGGAAGGCCAGAGCCATGATTTGGAGCTATTCTTAGCAAACCACTGGCTCCCATCCCAGAGCCTGGCAGGCGTAGGCCTGTACTTCCACATGCCCTGCCTCAAGTCACACAGGGATGAGAAGGGGCTGGTGGGCAAGGGGTGGGGGGAGTAAGCCGTCAGCCTTTATGAGAGAGGTCCCCTGGTTTGTCTAGCCTCCCCCAGTTTGGCCAGTCTTCAAAGCATACAGTGCTTGTGCTTCTGTCCAGGCCTCGGCATAGGGCCATGTACCTGGCTACAGAAGCAGCTCTGGGAGGTCTGGCCACTGGGGAAGGGCCCCCCGCCCCCCCCCTAACCAGAGCCACACCCACCCCCTTGTGCGCACCCCCCACCCCCCAGCTGAGGGCTGGGCCTGGGGCTCTTTTGACCCACCATCAAACCATGAGGTTAGGTGTCTCCACCCTTCATTTCAGAGATAGGGAACAGAAAGGAAGCCTCTCCTGGACGGTTACAGGGCGTTAGCTGCATCCAGCTGCATCCCAAAGGCCTGCATCCAGCTGCATCCCAAAGTCTGGGCTGGGCAGAGGGAGCGAGAAGGTGGGGAGTCCTTTGTCATCCAAACCCAGGGCTAAGGAGAGAAGTTCACAGCAGAAAGCAGGCACGCATTCCTACTCTTCCCCACCCCCAGAGCTTTGCCCAGCCCGCCAAAGACCCTTCAACTTGGGTTCAAAGGAGAGTCAAGTTCCTCTTCTACCCCACACCAAAGAAAACCAAAAACCCAAACCCACTTCCATCCAGCCGCTGCGGACTCACAGAGGCGCTATAGGACAGGGCGCTGCTCCGGGGAACTTCCGAGACCACCACTCGTTCTCTCTCCCTTGAAGAGAGAGAACCTTGGAGAGAGAGAAACCCTGGTGGTTTCCAACTGCTGACCTTGCCAGCAGCAGGCCAATCTGTCACCGCTGTGCCACCAAGGCTCAGTTGGAGGGCACTATCTCACCAGACCCCCTCACTTCAGGAGTCCTTTAGAGACCCAGGGAAGACTAGAATCAAACATGCAAGGAGCTCAGTTGGTGTAAAAGGCATTTGCACCCAACTACTTTCAGGTACCGGGCTCTCTCCTCCCATAAACTGCTACCGTCTCAGGAACCCACTGGGGGTGGCTATGAGTCAGCACTGACTCAAGGGCGGTGAGTTTTGAGACTTTCAGTTAAGTACTGAGCTGCCTGCTAACTACAAGGTCGGCAGTTTGAATCCCCCAGCTGCTCCTCAGGAGAAAAATAAGGCTCTCTCCTTCTGGAAAGAGTTACAGCCTCCGAAACCCTAGGCTGGGTCACTATGAGTCAGAATGGACTCGTGGTTCCAACCCACTGAGTAGCACCATGGAAGGCAGCCTTCCGTAAGACTAGAAAAAAGCAAACAAAAACAAGCAGTTGCCATCAAGCAGACGATGTCAGCCATTAAATACCCAAGGGAGTATGCACAGCTCCACTCTAAACACCTGAGGCCACTAGGTGTCAGCATCATAGCAACAAGGCTTGAGTTTGAACTTAGAAGGCTCAGAGTATAACAGAGGATGCTCACCTCCCATCGTCAAAGCGGGAGTTTCAGACACCAGGCCACACCACAGGTACCACCATCACTCCCCACAGAACAGCTTCCAGAGTAAATGAGCAACGGAGGGTCAGATGTGATCTCAGTCCACGCCTCTGCCCATGTCCTTGGCCTCTGCTGCCACAGGACTCGGACACGTCTGTGTCTGTGCCCCAGGTGTCCGTGCCAATGTGCCCACAGGCGCCTGCCCCCTGCACGTGATACACTAGGCTGCTAACCCCAAGGTCAGCAGTTGGAAACCACTGACTGCTCCCCAGGAGAAAGATGAGGCTTTCTACTCTTGTAAAGAGTGAGTCTCAGCAACCCACAGGAGCAGTTCTAGCTCGGCCTACTGGGTTGCTGTGAGTCAGAATTAACTCGACAGAATTGAGCTTTGAACGCATGTCTGTCTGTCCCTGGGATCCCGCCTGTGTCCCTGCATGCCCACAAGCATCAACCACCTTCACCTGAGTGCCACCTGTCTGGAGAACACCCAAGCTCTCGCAGAGCCATTCGGCTGCAGGCTAGCTCAGCAACTCCCAATGTTGACCCAGAGCAGTGCCCAAGGCCACAGGCATGAGCACACTGCCACCTCCGCAGAGTTCCAGAAAAGCGGAAC
>NW_022103968.1:62292917-62294210 GCF_000313985.2 Echinops telfairi | reverse complement strand
GGCGCCTCTGCACTCCTGAAGCAGAGACAAAAGCCCAGAACCTCCACCTGGGGCTTGTCTGTACTCACAGGAAACAAGTGTCTGGCTCAGTGTCTCCCCCCTCCCCACTCCCCAGGAGGCTCTTCGGAAAGGAAGTGAGGACTTCCTCCTGCCTCTGAACCTCCCCAAGGCTCAGCTCTAGATCTCACCCAGCCCAACCCACCCGCAGGGGCGGTACCCACGCACAGGAACCTCTATCTCCCCAGCACCCCCACTGCTCCCAGGCCTTGGGGGTGGGGAGTTGCCTACTAACCAGCAGGGTCCTGAGGAGGGTGGGTACTAGGTGGGTACTAGGTCAGTATATTTTGAAACACTTTCATGGGGGCAGGAGTGCTGTAAGCCAGCTCCCACAGTATCACTTAGCAATTAATCACGCACTGCCACTGTTCTTGTCCAGGCTGCAACAAGCCTGCAGCAGCTAACTTTCCAAGACTGTCCTGTCTTCCCCACAGGCAATGCCCTGTAAGGACAGGGCCCCCCAGTCCTCCCACACACTCCGAGCCCAGTGCCTGGATTAAGAGATGCTTGGCCATGGGCAAAGAAGCCAAGGAGCCGGTGATGTCAGCTCTGCGGGTAAAAGAGAAGCATCCTGAGGCCTGTTAAGTTTGTTCCTCGGTCCCCTCCCCAAGAGACATCCAAACCTGTTTCCGACCAATATGGGCACTTTTTAAGTGCTTGGTGCAGACAGCCTCTCTCACACCACTCTGTGTCCAGGCAGGTCCCCCCCCCCACCCCCTTCTGAACTTGAAAAGAGATTCTCAAAGGGGCCTAGGACCCTCACAGGGGCGGGGAGAGGATATGTAGATGGGGCCACAAATCACAGCCTAAGCCCACGGAAACCTCTGACCTCAAGCGCCCGGGGAGCCCCTCTCTACATCACAAAACTGCTTCAGGACGGCAGACCACGGGCCACGCGCCCAGGCCTAGCAGTGCAGAGTGGGGGTCTCCCGAGCCCCAGCCGAGAGAAATCTCGGGAGAGGGCTTAGTAAGCGCGGTCTCCTTCACCATCCGAGATCCCGCCTCCCCCTGGGCACCCGCGAAGACGTGCACTTGGGGAATGGGGGAGTGAGTGGTCCCAGCACCGCGGCTAGGGGTGCTAGGGGCTGGGGTAGGGGGGGGTGCTCGGGGCTGGGGTAGGGGGGTGCTCCTGGGTCTGCCCTGCCCTCGCCAGCTCGGTCGCGTCCATACCTGCCTGCCCGCGGCTCCGGGGGGCATTCGCGCTCCGGCAGCCCGCGCGCTGCGCCCGAATTGCGG
>NW_022103968.1:62275652-62292535 GCF_000313985.2 Echinops telfairi | reverse complement strand
GCGGGGGGCTCGGGCTTAAAGACACACTCACCCTGCCTCGGCCGGCCGGATGGGCAACGCCGGGTCGCTGCCCCCCGGCTGGGAGGGAAAGGCGGGCCCCACCTTCCCGGCCGTGCTTCCTGCCTCCACCCGGAGCCCGGACCCCTCCGCCCTTGCAGGGAGGGAAAGTTTGGGGCGCGGGTAGACTGCCCAGGAAACCAGTTCCTCTTCCCATGTCATTAGCTCTGCTCCTTCTGGAAGATGCCCAACCCACCCCCACCACCCCCATCCAGCCTCCCTGGCTGGAGAAAGAAGCGACGGCTCTCGGCACCACACCCCCAGCCTGACTCCGGCTCCCCGGGGCTCGCCCTAGGGAGGGCCTGGCCCACACCGGCCACAAAAAGCAAAAAGCCTCACTGCCTGCCACCAGGCTACCCTGTAAGGAAGGACAGGGTGGAACCGCCACTGTGGGTTTCCGAGACTGTAGCTCTTACCGGGAACAGAGCTTTCTGCTGCGAAGCGGCTAGTGGCTGGTGGCTTTGAACGGCTGACCTTGTGGTGAATGCAACCCCCTGCAGGTCTGGCTCACTCTGGCCCTCCCTCATTAAAGCCAGACCCAGCCGGGACCCAAGGCAGGAATCTGGGCTCCGGAATCCACCTCGCTCTCGGCTGTGCGACCTGAGCCAGACGATTGGCCTCTCTGGGCGACTTCCTGCATGGTCCGCAGCCCATTGACCAAGAGCTTCACCCAAACCTTGACTTGGGATGTCCCCGGACACGCGCGCACTTAGAACCTGGGGGCGGCGGTGAACTGGGGAACAACTCAGAAGGAACCCCAGGAGAGGAGGGAGCCCTCGCCCACAGCTCCGCAATGCTCGTCCTTTAAGAGGGTCCACCCTCGCCTCCCTGGCTCCGCAGGGTCCAGCGTGCACCCACCCCTCGGCCCTCTGTTCACACGCCCCGCGGGCACCCACGTGCAGTCCAGAACCTCTCTGCCTGTTGCTTCCTCTTGGACCCACGTTTTGTTGTGCTGGGTGAGTCCCTCCCTCCCTCTCCACACATCACACTCTGGAAGTCCTCTTCCTCACCTGGACCACTGGACTCACACCCCCCCACCCCTCCCAGCCCTGGAGATGTGGATGGCAGCGGGACTTGGACAAGCCCCGGAAAGTCCAAGATGAAGGCAGCGTGGCCCAGAGGACGCTGGCCTTGGAGAATGGCCATGCCGGGCCTCTGACCTTTCATAACAAGGGGACTGGTTCTCATGTGGAGCGCTCTGACCATGCCTGTTGAAAACCGCACTGCCATTGAGATGATTCCGACTCACAGTGACCCTGTAGGACAGGGGTTACTGCCCATGTGGACTTCCCAGACTGCCAATGTTAATGGGGGTAGAAAGCCCGTCTTTCCCTGTCAGCCACACTGACCTTGCAGTTAACAGCCTGTGGGTAACCGCTATGCCACCCTAGTGTTGCTTTAAGGGCTTATTTTATGAGGCAAGGATTTTTAACAGCCTTATTTTATGGAGGAGGAAACAACAGAGGCCCAAGGAAGGCTTGTCTTCAGCGCCAAGCCTCCTCCTGCCCCAACTAATCTGAGTGAGGAAGGGAGGGGCACAGAAGGCCAGTAGTGGCCTTGGGGAGCAGACCAGCCCTTCAGGATCCTGCAGAGCGAGGCTCAAAAAGGGCTCACATTTTACTGGCTGTGTGACCTGAACAAGTGCCATCACCTCTCTGATCCCCAACTGCCTCATCTCTAAAATGACCCCCCACCCTCCTTCAAAGAGGTGTTTGCACAGCCCGTGGGCGCTAGGATACGGAGCATGTTGGAAGGCGCTGTCCTTGCACACCATTCCCTTCCTTCTCTGGCCATAAACCCGTATCCCACTGTCCCACACTGTCAGATTGTCCAACTGGGAGTGGTTATGGGCTAGGCTGCTAACCTCCAGGTCAGCAGTTGGACCTCTCCAGGAGAGGTCACCAGCCTCTCCTCAGGAGAAAGGTGGGGCTTTCTATTCCCATACACAGTCTCAGAAACTCACAGGGGCAGTTCTACCCTGTCCGATCAGGTAACTATGGGTTGGTGGAGACTCGATGGCAGTGAGCTTGGAACTTGGAACCCTTGCCATCCTGAGGAGCCTGCATTCCAGGATATGCCCCCCTGGAATGGTGATGGTCGGGACCAGGTTAGGGGCACACAGCATGCACATAGGCACACACACATGAGCACACTGACTGCTTCAAGTCCCCTCTCCCTCCTCTGACACCCCAGCAGGTACTGTGTCCTTGGCCGCCTGTGAGCTCCTGGAGCCAGGTCTGACCACACCTTTGGTCCCCAGCGAAGTGCCTGGCCCATCCTCGTCCATTCATTTGTATTCGCCATGTACACACCAGGTGCTCTTCTGAACCCAGCAGAAAAGCCCCAGGCAGAAGCATCCTCTGGAGAGCCAGCCACCGGGGTCCAGCTGGCATAAGCCCACAAAGTGAGGGGCTCTGGGCTCGGCAGTGTCTCAGGGAAGGGCCACAGACTGCATCCAAACCATGGCTCTTGGCCTGCCCCCAAGAGGATCTGCCAAGTTCCCACTCAGAACAGCAAGTGCTGTCTCCTGGCTGCCCACTGGCCTGGGCCTGGTGCTTCCCCCAACAAACATAAGCCTTTAGGATCATGGCCCTAGGAGCAGAAGGGGCTGAACACTGGCCTTGGTAAGAGCTGACTAAAGTCTGCCTGAACTGCAGCAGGGGCTCCTGGGAAGTCTGGAGAGCAGAATTCTGAGAAAGGTATATTGGAAAGGCCTGTACTCCCAGAACTGGACCTCAGAAACTAGACAGCTCAGGGCCTATCCCTCAGGACTCCCTGCTCAGCTCCCACCGCCGACCCTCAACCCATATGCACAAGCACCCGAAACACCACATCACCGTCTAAGCAGACCAGAGCCCTGCGGGTGGTCCTGTCTACCTGTGTGTTGGTGGGTATGTGAACTCACGGTTTCAGGGGTGAGAAGAAGCGTCTGAGTGTTGGTGATCGTCTGGCAGGCGAATGAGATTGTGAATATGTAGGGTGTAGGACTGGGCAGCACAGACACACCCCAAACCCACCATCACGGTCCAAAACCAGATGAGCTGCCTTTATCAAGAACGAGTGACCCCGTTCCTTGTGAGTTACTCTCGGTCCAGGAGATTGGCCTGGGCTCCCCTGCAGGTCCACAAGGTGCTGGTGCTCTGGGGAGTGGGCTCCAAGTGAGTCCCTGTGCAGAAACAAGCTGTGAAAACCTCAGCTGCCCTCGTGGAAACACTCAGGCCAAGAATTATTTCCTAACAGGGACAAACGACTCGCCAGAAGGCAGGGGAGCTGGGGCTGAGCCAGCAAAGGTGAGACGTGACAAAAGATGATCTCCTCTGCTTCCTATTCCGCTCAGCAGCCACAGTTTGAGCCACCTGAGTGAGCCCTGAGGAGTGGCAACATGAGGGGAGGGAGCCAGCCTCGCCTGGCCCCGCATGACCACACTGGGGTCCTCCTGAATGGGTGTCCTGTGGCCAACAGTCTTTCCCCGAGTCAGGTGATCTCTGAGTACCTTATCCCTGCCGCCTGAGTCCCATTAAAGGTGATCTCCTGCTGCCTGCCCTTTGCAAACCAGGGTCCTCCCCCCACCCAGCTGCCTTTTAGACCCAGGGCTCTGAGACCAGGACCCAGCCAAAGACAGTAGCCAGGGAGCCACTCTGACCCCTGGTGACACCAGACGTGTCAGAGCAGAACTGTGCACTACAGGGTTTCTTTGCTGTGGCTGGTTTTTCTGGAAGTAGATCTCCAGGCCTTTCTTCCAAGTCGCCTTTGGATCAACTCAAACCTCCAACCTTTAGCTTAGCTGCTAAGCACATGAACTGTTTGCACCATGACCCAAGAACTCCCAGGATGTGGAGCTAAAGACAAAGGTGGGGGGTTGGTTTGGTTTTGAACTCCTAAATCTTTTCATTTATTTCAAATGACATTTGTATTAAAATATATTCGAAATTGTATTTGTTTCATACGATTACACTTTATCCTTAAAATTTCTTAGATCGGGGCTTGGCAAACTATGACTCACAGGCCAAATCCAGCCCACCACCTATTTTGCATAAAGAAAGTTTTATTGGAACGAAGCCAGCCTATCTATTTGTATCTTGTAGAGACATGGGCTTTGCCTAGGACAGACCTCGGCCTGAATCTTACCTCTATGGCTATATGACCTTACTACTATGAGTTGAATTGTGCCCCACCTTGACCCCCGTGACAAAAAAATTAGTGTCGAACTTCTAACCCTGGAACCTGTGAAAGCGTCCTTGTTTGGACATGGAGTCTTTGGAGGCGTCACCTGCTGGCATGAGGTCATGCTGGCGTGAGTGGGTCGTGGGGCTCTTTGTCACGCATACTTCAGATATGTGGTCAGGAGAGAGCAGTCCTGGAGGAGGGCATCATGCTTGGTAAAGGGGAGGAGCAGCAAACAAGAGGAAGGCCTTCTACCAGATGGGTTGACTCAGCGGCTGCAACCATGGGCTTAACCGAGCACAATGGTGAGGATGGTACAGGCGGCAGCTGCAAGCCAGGGAAAGCCTGTGGTGACCAGAAGCAGGCAGGGACCCGAAAGGGTCTCTCCTTTCCAGAGCTGTGGAGACCGCATGGTCCTGCTGGCCCAAGGAATTCAGACTCGCAGTTTCCCTCCAGACCGTGGGCTTCCTGCGCAGTGGGGCTTTGTCACACAACACCTAAGACGTGCATACGGATGGCATGCATCCCATCTCCTTTCTCCCGTTCACAAAATGGTCAGAAGGGCAGCTCCTGCCCTCCCCACCCCCCACCCCACGAAGACAGCTGTTGTGGAAGTTACAGCTCACCACCTACCCAGCCCACGCTAGCCCCAGCGAGGGGGTGCTTCAAGGCTGAGTTTACAGGTTCAGGTTCCACCTCCTTCAGCCAGCCTTCCCTGGCCCCTTCCCTTCCCCACCCTTGGGATCTGTCTGCTGTGGACTCCCTCCCTGCCCTGAGACCCGGACACCCCAGCCTGGCACAGAACACATTTGATCACTGGCAAAAGAGCTATCAGCAGGCGAGTTCATTACCTTGCTTATAACTATGGTCCGGGTTACTGCCTAAGAGGCCCTGGGTTTTGGGGTGGGCTGGTGAAAAGCTTTCGAACATGATAGCAGTGCTGGTTTCTTGGCCTTCAGAAACTAGATTGCTCAGAATCTATCCCCCATGACTCCATGCTTCCTCTGCAGGGGGAGAGGCAGTGCTGACGACAACCAAGCCCAGGGCCCATAATTTTTTTTAAACCAAACTCACCGCCATCAAGTTGATGCTGACTCGTAGTGATCTTAGAGGACAGGGTAGAACTGCCCCTGTAAGTTTCTGAGGCTTTTATTCTAGACAGCAGTAGAAACCGCCCCATCTTTCTCCCGTGGAGCAGCTGGTGGTTTCGAACTGCTGACCTTGTCGTTGACAGCCCACTGCATAACCACGACTCCACCAGAGCTCCTTCAGGGGCCATAGGTGGCTTGATTTGTCCCTGCAAGAGCAGCCTAGCAGGTCCCTCCCTCTGCAGCCCAGCCCAGCCCACTAGAGCTGAAAGCTCCACACCCTTCACCACCCCACCTCATCCTGTTCCTCCAGTCTCAGTGGAATTCCAGCTGGTCTCTGTGTCCCAAGAATAGGGGTGTCAGGTCCCCAGCAAAGCAAGCCCCTGGAGTCAGGCTAAAGGGTTGGGCGGTCCGCCCGGAGCAGAGAAAGAACCATCTTCTAGTTCCTCAAGGGCCGCCGGGAGACAGCTCAGGGGGAGCTGCTCCAGGGGCTGCACTCCAGGGGGCAGCAGCAGTAAGTCCCTACTATGCGCCTGTCCCTGGACTCTGCCACTCACAGCCCCACGGGAGAGGCAATAAGAGACGAAGCGTGCTCAAAGCAGGAGGCTGGAAGCTCTCAGCTGAGCAGAAAAGCACCCCCTTCCAGATCAGCTCGGGATAAAGTGGATGCCGCCCCCAAGCCAAACCCAAACCCACGGCCATCAAGCTGCTTTATGGAAGCAGACAGCCTCTCTTTCTCCTGCCAGCCAGCTGGTGGGTTTGAACAGCGAGCCTTGGGGTTAGCAGCCTAACTCACAATCCATCAGGGCTCCATGGATGCCTGCTCAACCCTGCCACCTCTAGTCACGTGCAGGGATGGGGTCCAGCTTCCCGGTCAGACAGGCCTGAGTTTTCATTCCATTTCTGCCGAGTCTTGACTCCGCGGCCTCAGACAAGTCACGCAGCCTCTCCGAGCCTCTGTGTCCACATTTATGGACTGGGGACAGCCGTGTCTACATCAAAGGGGTTTTGAGAGTAAACCAATACATTTCAAGCCCCTCACAAACAGTGCTTGGAGAGGAAGCTCAATCTGTGTCACAAATGTGGTGACCGCTGCCATCCTTCGGAGGCCTGCAAGATCAATGGTTCAAGTCCACCAGTCACGCCATGGGAGAAAGATGAGGCTGACCGTCTCAGAAGCCCTGAAGGCAGTGGTTCTCAACCTCCCTAATGTCTCGACCCTTTCATACAGTTCCTCAAGGTGTGGTGACCGCCCAACCATAACATTATTTTCATTGCTACATCATAACTGTCATTTTGCTACTGTTATGAATCGGGTGACCCCTGTGAAAGGGTGGTCCAACCCCCCCAAAGGGGTCACAACCCACAAATTGAGAACCGCTGCCTTCAGAAGTAGTTCTCTTCTGTCTTAAAGGGTCACTAAAGTGGAAATGGCTCGAGGACAGTGGGTTTGGGTGTTGCCATCAGAGATGCCGTGTGAGGGTCCGTCCCTCTCCCTCCACCACCTCCTGCCTTTTCTAGCCAGCACTGTTCTTGTGCTCCCAGCATGCTGAGCGGGCCCCACCCCCACTGCAGGTCCTAGACGCTGGGAATAATGGGACCGCGTAAACGGCTGAGCCCCCTGCCCCTGAATAAGTGGGCTGCTGCCCCTTGCCCCACACCCTTCCCCTCTTTTCAATACCTCAGGGCTGTTGCCCAGTTGTCTCCAAGCAACACTGCCGGAGGCGCGCAAGGATGCCTCCCTCTGACAGGCCATTTGTGCAGAGGCTGCGGGAGGGCAGGGGCGGGGACGGGTGTCCTGGGAGCTACCGCCTCCTCTAGGCCCCTCAGAGACATTCCTATGGTGGTCTCCTTGCCCCCACAAACAGAGCCCCACCCCCACCCCGGGCTGACCCTCACAGACTGGCGGCCAGGGTGAATGCCTGATCACCAGAGCATTCAACCAGAGGCTTCCAAGCTCTGGGAAGCTCGGCCACGCTAACTGGATGTGTGATGCCAGCCTCAGCGGCCAGCCTCTCGCGGCCAGCCTCTCGGGGCCTCAGTGTTAGAGGGTAGCTTGGATGAGGAGCAAGAAAGCGGCCCTCTCACCCAATTAGCAGCATCTATCCCAAGAGGCCCTGGGGACGTAGTGGGTTAGGTCAGCAGTTTGAAACCACCAGCCACTCCTTGGCAGGAAGACAAGGCTTTCTACTCTGGTGAAAGTTCTTCCCAGAATCCCACAGGGGCGGTCTCCCTGTGAGCTGGAATGGACTGGATGGCAGTGAGGGTTTTTTTTAAGGTCCTCGACAAGAAGGATCCACAGGGCTCAATGGGCTCAAACAGAAGGACAATTATGAAGATGGCCACGACCTGCGATGTTTGCTCCATCGCACCCAGGGTCCTTTGAGTCAGAATCAACTCCACGGTGCGAACAACCTCACAATCATGTTGGTGAGCACTTCAGAGAATGGACATCTCCCTGTCAAAGATACACCAGTGCTGTTAGTTATACGGATCGATTAGACGGCTGCTGCGATGGTTATCCCATTGTGAAAAAGCAATCGCTGAACACACTACCGGAGTCCTCGGAGAAAAAGCAATAGGATGGAGGGGAAACGTGGCCGTTACATAACGTGGTGTCAATTTGAGAGGATTACCAGTGAAGGGGTGGAGTCTAGTCTGTCAATAGGATCATAGCCAATGAGGCCTCTGTGTGGGTCTCGCTTTCTCCTGAGAATTCTGGATTTCCTTCTTGGAGACAGGAAACACTTTCTCTCGCTGCTCACTCCCTGGGAGACATTGCAGCTGATAAGACACATGGAACTATGCTAGTGCCCTGAGCTGGAGAAGCCACATGGACCTACCCTGATGCAGCCAGACCTCTGAAGCCAGAGAAGCCACGTTGAGACCCCTGCCAGCGCTGAGATGCTTACAACGCCACTGGATCCAAAGACTTCCCACCCACTGGCCTGTGATTGTCTCGCATTCAACATCATTGCATATGTTTTGTGAGTCTGAGGAGGACTTTATAGATTGGTATTGGACATGAGGGCTATTATCGGACTTATGGGCTTGGACTGGAGTGGGTTAGGATGCTTCCTTAATGTACAATGACCCTTTATCTAGAACTCTCTCTTATACACATATGAGTTTCTATGGATTTGTTTCTCTAGTCTACCCAGACTTGCACAGGAAAGAAAATACAACAAGAGAAAAGCATTATCTGATGATGTTGATGGTGGTGGTGGTGGTGGTGGTGGTGATGATGATGGTGATGCTGACAAGGTACTATAGATTCCAGAAAGGTACTTTGTCAACTCTGCTCTTGAGGTAAGAAGGCAAGAAAGAAGGGTGGAAGTATAGAAGAATGGCTGGATGGAAAAGATGACTGGAAAGAAGGAAGGAATAGAGAGAGTGGGAAGGAGGGAGAAAATAAGAGAGAGGAAAATAAAATACAGAACAGCCTCTAGGTATAAAACCAAACTCACGGCCATCGAGTTGATGCTGACCCATGGCGACCCTATAGGACAGGCTAGCACCTGCCCCTGCGAGTTTCTGAGACTGTAACTCTTTATGGGAATAGAAAGCCCTGTGCTTCTCCCACCAAGCTGTTGGTGGTTTTGAACTGCAGGCCTTGCAGTAAGCAGCCCAACATGTAATCACTACACCACCAGAACGCCTAAGCGGGGTGTGAGAAAGTAGAGATGGTATATATACAAGGGGGGTACCCCAAACAATGGAATATTGCACTGGGTGGGGCAGGGCTTTTGTAGTACACATTCCATTTCCCACACTCCTCCTACCCCCCACCCCGCCCCCTAGGCAAGCCTAGCCCCACTCCTCCCTCCCCCCACCCCCTAGGCAAGCATCTAGCAACTGGCATTGGGTTAGTGCACCCAGCAGGGTCACCTGGGAAGGTTCTCTCTGGTCACAGTGAATTTTTTCATAAAAGCAGTTTTACTCGAACCTCGTTTTGTGTTTTGACCGATTTATGAGAACAGCATGTGGCTGTGAAATTTTGTTTTCTGCTCAGGGAAAATGCCACAGAAACTGTTGTGATGTTGAACACAACTTACAAGGGCAGCGCTGTGGGAAAAATTCAAGTGTATGAATGGTTTTCTTGTTTCAAAACAGGTGAAATGTTGATTGATGACAAAACTTATTCTGGACATCCATCAACTTCCCGAATGGATGAAATGTTGACTGGTAGTGCATTTGGAGTTTGTTCCACCAGGTCAGACTATTATTCAAGCTTTCTATTTAGAGGTTCTGAAAAGATTTCGTAACTGTATATGACCCAAAAAAGGCCTGATTTATGGCAGACAGGGAACTGGTTTTACCACCACGACAATGCACCTGCTCACACAGCCATCTCAGTGTGAGCACAAAACAGCATACCTTTCTTGCCCCATGCACCTTACTCACCTGACCTCGCTCAATGTGACTTCTTTTTGTTTCCCCAAATGAAGAAGGACATGAAAGGGCAGTGACTTGGACATAGAAGAGGTGGGGGGAAAACAAACAAGGGAGGTACTGTCTGTCATCCAAATAGATGAGTTTGAACAATGTTTCCAAGAATGGAATCACAGATTTGACAAACATATTAAGTGCT
Source organism: Echinops telfairi (assembly GCF_000313985.2). Taxonomy (NCBI): domain Eukaryota; kingdom Metazoa; phylum Chordata; class Mammalia; order Afrosoricida; family Tenrecidae; genus Echinops; species Echinops telfairi. The sequence goes on along the minus strand of NW_022103968.1, from coordinate 62,282,635 downwards.
CCTGGAGAGTACTTTGAAGGTGATAAGATTCTTTTGTAAAGGCAAAAAAATTCCGTTTGGGGGGGGGAACCCCTTCATCTACTACAGCCTTGGAAACCCATCACAGAAGGTCTCTCTCCGTTGGACTGGACTTGACAGCAGTGGGTTTTGTGTCTGTCTGTCTGTCTGTCTGTCTGTCTGTCTGTCTGTTTGATGGTGTTTGTTCTCATTGTACACAGAGGAGCTTGTGCAGCATGCTTCCCCCCTCCCAGACTCCAGAGCCTTCCCTTGCTACCCTGCTGCCTGACTCTCAGTGTTGGGTCACCCAACAGATAGCATGAACGAGGCTTACTCGTGCCTGCTCAAGAATCTGCAGGGGACAACGTCACCATTTCCCACCACATCAAATATTTGGCATCTGCCTCTCTCCCAGCCCCGCAGCCCCCTCCAGCAGAATCAAAGCCCTTTCCACATGAAAGACGCCTGCTGGAGATGGAGCATACAGTAGGCGAGGTAAGCAGGGGCTTACTTGTGCTTGTTGACTAACCTACAGTGAACAGTTTCACACAGGTCTCACCTCCTGATACTAAATCCATGTGAAATTATTCACGACAGTCAGATAAATAAGCACTAGTCAGCCTGCACTTGGCTTATTGGGTCATCAGCCCCTGCTGGCTCTAGGGGGTGGGGGTGGGAGACAGGAAACTCACTCCCTCAGGAGGCAACTTTCTTCCCTGCACTTCCCTTGGACACACACATCCCTGTCACCCCCTCAGGCTCCAACTAATCCTGTCCTGCCCCCGCCCCACCTGGGACCACCAGAGCACAAGTCCCTGACTCCCAGGGAGCTGCCTGTCAAATGTCTGAGAAATACCATCTTCCTGCCCCCACCCCTGAGTTCTTCCTCAGGGAAACACCCCAGGGCTTCAAAGGCTGGTGGGAACTTCAGGACCAGGAGAGGCCTGAATTGCTATTCGACTGACTTCCAGACCCCCCACCCAGGGGTGTTTTTTCCAGGGCAGCCAAGAGAACAAGGGGGCCCTTTTTTCTCTGCCCTCTCAGCCCCTCCCCGTGCCATGGGGTAGCTGGTCTGATCTCCTGGCTTTGATTTCACACCCAGCTGGCAGCTCCATTTAAAAACTTGTGGGCAAGTCCCCTTCAGGGTTCCCACCCCACCTCCCAGGCTTTCACCCCCCCCCCTTCAAGCCTCTTGATGGGGGTGAAGCTGCTCACAGGTAGCAGAGAAATGGTTAAATGCCCATTGTTCCATCGGCTAGCGGGTGTGAGGCAGGCAGGAAGGGCCCTTTTGGGCACCCAGATAGGCTGCCAGCAGTCTCACAGAGGTGAGCAAGCCAAGCCATTCCCTCTGTGGCAGGGGTCCCTCTGGGATTCCTGGGATTTCTCTTCAGATGGGTGTGTCTCCTGTCCTCACTTGCCCCACATAACTAAGGGAGGCTGCTTCCCACTGCCGCACTGTGAAAGGTGTCCCCACATCCCCAGCAGACCGAGATGGGCTCTGAATGAGGAAGACCAGTGTGGGGGAGGCAGAGAGTCCACCCAACCCCACGGAGTGGCACTGGAAGCCTCAAAGCTGCCTCTGCCCTTGCCTCCAGAGGTAGCCCCGGGGCCAGGGACTCTCACCTGCCAGCCTGGTGAAGACCAGGAGACCCTCAGCCCCAGCCCCAACACAGACCAGAGCTAGCAGGGGCCCAGACTGGGTGTGTGTGCCCCAAGGTAACTGGGCAAAACAAAACAAACAAAATTAAAAATCACCACCACCAAGTGGATAATGACTCATCTTGACCATTTACACAGGGTAGAAGTGCCCCTGTGAGTTCCTGAGACTGTAACTTGTTACTGGAGTAGAAAGTCCTGTCTTTCTCCCTAGGTGGTTTCAAACTGCCGACCTTGTCATTAGCAACCTGATGCGTAACCAGGACACCACTAAGCTCCTACCTGAGAAGTTCACCAGAAATACCAAGACTTTAGGGGTCTTGAACTCAGGCAACCCTGAGCAGTTCTCAGCAGACAAATGCAGGTCTGCGAGGGGGGCCGGGGAGGCCTGGATTCTCAATGTTGTGCTTTATCCCTGCCTGATGTGAGGAGCCCCTCAAGTCTCCGAAAGGAGACCTGGTGGAATAGAGGTTACATGTTGGGCTGTTAACCACAAGGTCAGCAGTTCAAAGCCACCAGCTGCTCCTGGCTGAGGCTGAGGCTTTTTACTCTCAGAAAGAGTTACAGTCTCAGAAATCCACAGTTGTGTAGGATACTTTTCCTTCCTCCTCAGTTGGTCTTTGTGGCCCCTTAAGAGAGACCTTCACTAACGCCCCAGATGAAATGGTCACTCGGCCTCCCACTGCTTCAAAAAACTCACTGCCATCAAGTCGATACCAACTCATAGCAAGCCTATGGGACAGGGTAGAACTGCCCACCTGAGTTTCCAAGATTGTAATACTTTGCAGGAGTTGAAAGCCCTGGTTTTGCAAACACACAGAAAACAAAACAAACTCACAGCCATCGAGGTGATGCTGCCTCAGAGCAATCTTATAGGACAGGGTAGCACTGCCCCGGTGACTCCAGAGACTGTGACTCTTTACCGGGGTGGAACGCCTCACCTTTCTCCCACAGAGCACCTGGTGACGTCAAACTGCCAGCCGTGGGGCTCTCAGCCCAACTCTTAAACGCTACACCACCAGGGCTCCAGCGTATAGTAGGTACTCAATAAACACCTATAGAGCAGGTCTTGACAATGTTCTCATAGTGGTGAAAGGAAATTCACTTTCTCTTTCTTCATTCACCCCACCAACCATTCACAAGATGCCCACTATGTGCCTGCTGCGATCTGGACTCCCAAAGGGCCAGCCCAGACCATCCTACTGGGGTGTGAAACAAGTGTCCACTCAGGGCTAGACAAATGCCCAGAAGTGAGTGACTGGCCCAGCCTCCCTGTCCCTGGTGCCAGAAGGCCGCAGCAGGCTCTGGTGTGGCCCTGACTGCTCAAACCAACTGAATATCTGGTTGGCAGGGGGTCCCGTGTCTTGGAAGGATGCCACCCACTCTTGAAAGCCAGAGAACTTGGCCAAGATTAGCCACTGTCCCTGTTTGAGGGCCTGGTCCCTTGCTGCCATGGCAACCTGCCCTGCCAAGTCAATGGCACTGAATGCAGGAGGCAGTGGGGCAGGAAACGACTCGACCTGCCAGGTTCCCCTTTCTTGAGACAGGGGCACTTGGATCTGCCTGAGCTGCAGCTGGGAGAGCCATGTCTTGTATGTGCATGCATGTGACTCATGCAGGGGAAAACCTCCCTGCCACTGAGTCTGTTCCAACTCAGAGGCACCCTAGAGAACAGGGCAGAACTGCCCTCATGGGTTTCTCCAATGGTACATCTTCATGGGAGTAGAAAGCCTCACCTCTTGTCCTGCAGATTGGCTGGTGGTTTCGAACTGCTGACCCTGGCAGTAACAGCCCAACATGTAACCACTACGCCACCAGGACTCTTGAGTCATTTAGAAGCATGTACAATTGTCCCCAGTGTCCCAGTGCCCAATCTCCCCCCAAGCTGACTTGGGAATACCTGTCAAAGGACCCCTGGTGATGTTGTTGGGTAAGCATTGGATGGCTAACCATAAGGCCAGTGGTTCAAACCCACCAGCTGCTCCACAGGGGAAAGGTGAGGCTCTTGAAAAGATGTGCAGGTCTGAAAACTATATCCAGGTGGCTGTGAGTCAAAATGGATCAGGCGGCAGTCAACTTGGGATTTGAGTAGGCGTTAGATAAAGGATAATCTGGTGATCAAATAAAAGCCGTCACTTCACGGATGAGGAAATGGAGGCAGAGCATCCTTGGATGAATTGCCTGAAGTCTCACAGTGAATGGGCAACAGGATCAGGATTAGAACCCAAGCACTCGGACTCCAAAGCCCTAAGCTTAATGGCCATGTGCACAGCCTCCTCACAGGACCGGGGTGCCCTACACAGCCATTCCGTTGTTTCTACGCTCTGCAGTCCCTGAGGCAAAAGAAAGGCTCCCAGGGGCCACCAGCCCCATGCAGGGACGGGACAAATACTCAGGACGCCCAGCTGGACTTCTCAAAGAGACAAGGGAATGCAGGGGGTCCCTGGGGCAGGAAGGGAGGTAGGGTAGCCTGGCTTTGTTCTTAAATAAGAAGTCTGGGGTGGGCGAGCTTGTCCACAGGAAACATTCTACAGCCTTAGAGTGCCACCTGCTGGACAGGTGGCCACAGGACTGCCTCAGCCTCCACTCCATCCCTCACCATCCATCCTTCCAGGTACCCGCTGTGCTGTGTGCTTGGCATCCCGTGGGGTGTCGTAGAGGGGCCCCCTCTGGAATGTGCAGTCTGCTCAGGGATGCCCACAGGTGTCCGAGTGGAAGCGTGCTTCCCGGAAGTTTTTTGTTTTTAATCGTTTTTATTAGGGGCTCATACAACTCTTATCACAATCCATACATACATCAATTGTGTAAAGCACATTTGTACATTCATTGCCCTCATCATTCTCAAAACATTTCCTCTCCACTTAAGCCCCCGGCATTAGGTCCTCATTTTCCCCCTTCCTTCCCGCTCTCCCCTCCTTCATGAGCCCTTGATAATTTATAAATTGTTATTTTGTCATATATTGCCCTGTCCGACGTCTCCCTTCACCCACTTTTCTGTTGTCCATCCCCCAGGGAGGAGGTCACATATAGATCCTTGTCATCGGTTCCCTCTTTCCAACCCACTCTGCCTCTACCCTCTCAGTCTCGCCACTCACACCACTGGTCCTGTAGGGCTCATCCGCCCTGGATTCCCTGTGCTTCCAGTTCTTATCTGTACCAGTGTACATCCTCTGGTCTAGCCAGGCTTGCCAGGTAGAATTCGGATCATGATAGTGGGGGCGGGGAGGAAGCATTTAGGAACTAGAGGAAAGTTGTATTTTTCATTGTTGCTACATCGCACCCTGACTGGCTCGTCTCCTCCCCAAGACCCCTCTACAAGGGGATCTCCAGTGGCCTACAAATGGGCTTTGGGTCTCCACTTCGCACGGCTCAATTTTCGGAAGTAGATAGCTGGCCTCCTCCGGGTCGAGGTGCCTCTGGGTCGAGTCAAACTTCCAATCATCTGATCACCAGCCAAGCATGCCACCCATTCTCACCTCCCAGAACCCCAGGGGATGTGCTATTGTGGTGAGGTGCCGTGGACACGGTCCTGACCCAGGGCAACCCTGTGTACAACAAGATCAAGCGCTGCCCCGTCCTGCACTACCAGCAGCACGTCCCAGCCCAGTACTGCAGCCACTGCGTCCGTCCATCCTCTTTCCCACTGCCCCTCCACTTTACGAAGCATGATGCTCTCTTTCCAGGGGCTGGTCTCTACCCACAACATGCCCAAAGTCCAGGAAACAGAGCCTCACCATCCTCGCCATCCTCCTTCCAAGACAGCTTTGTTTGTTCTTCTGGTAGCCCATGGTACTGCCAATCACCACGGATAAACCCAGGTGTCTATGCGTTTGCCTGTTCCAGATAATTCACATAAGTGGGATCATATGGCGTTTGTCCTTGGTGTTGCAGGGGGTTGGAGAGGGGACAGATGGAGGAAGAAGGCCAGTAAAGAGGTCGCTGCCACCGTGCAGGGGTTCGACAACAGTGGCTTGGACCAGAGCTATGACAGAGAAGATGGAGAGGTGGGCATGAGTGGGTCTGGGTTTTGGAGAACCGTTTGGGAAGTAGGATCAACAGGGCCAGTGTTGGGTTGGAGTTTCGGAAGTTGGAGGAGGAAAGGATGGTTGGCTTGATGAGCCAGGTAGGGGGTTGGCTGAAGTGGGAACGCTGGGGAAGGAGCAGATGAGGAGTCCAGACCTCGATGAGCAGAGTTCGAGCTGTGTATACGCCCAAGGAGCGAGCCCAGGGAAGAGGCCCAGGTAGGTAGGTGGAGGCAGGAGACCCGAGCTCAGAATAGTGGTTTGGGGGAATTCATCTTCACTGTCTACGTGGAGTTCTCAGCCTCGGGCTGGATGAGGCCCTCCAGGGAGATGGAGCAGGAGGGGAGGGGAGGGGAGGGAGCAGTCAGGATGGAGTCTCAGGAGCTCCTGTGTGCATGGAGGGGACCACAGGGGGTGGAGGCCAAGAGGGCGGAGCAGTAGCAGTCAGGGACCTGGAGGGGGTGGGGTGAAAGCAGAGAGTCTGAAAACAAAGAGAGGTGGAGCATGGCACCCATGTCAAAGGCTGCTGTGAGGCCACGTAGGAGCCCCCGATCTGGCAACAGGAAGTCATCAGCCACCCAAAGCAGGGTAGAGCCCACGGAGCAGCGGGGAAGGAAGACACACAGGATTGGGGTGAAGGACAGGGAGACAGGGAAGACAGCATCATCAATAACTTGGTTGAGAAGAAGATGCAGGAGACAGAAGGGGCGGTGGGGGTGGGGGTGTAAAGATGGGGAGGGCAGATGAAGGTTGCGGGGAGAGAAATTGGGGGATGTAACCAGGAATGCAGACTTTTCTTCCGCTCCCTGCACGTTACCCTCATGTTGGCTGTCACCTCTGTGAAGACTACCCCCCTTCCTCAGAGAAGTGATGCCGAGCCTGAGGAGGAGCCTGGGTCACACCCCTGCTATGCACCTGAGCTGGCCCCTTCCCTAGCAGGCCAAGGGCAGGTGTGTGTGCATCAGACGCTTTGGAACTGAGGAAAGCTGAGAATCAGGCCAAGGTCATGTGGCCTCTTGACAGAGTCTGGGTGCCCTCCATTCTGGCCTGCCTTGCTCAGTCCAGCAACCCCCTAGCCCCAACTTGGATGAAGTGCAGGGTCCACAGACAGACCAGGGGACCATTAAGGGACCCACTTTTGGTGGAACTTGAGAGCCTCTTGAGGGAGGGGACTTTTAAAGAAAAGATTACAGTAATACAACAACAAATATAATTGCACATACAGGTAAACAAGTGGCCATCTAACTCAGAAGCAACAAAGCCCACATGGAAGAAGCACACCAGCCTGTGCGATCTCGAGGTGTCAAA
>NW_022103968.1:62273910-62275042 GCF_000313985.2 Echinops telfairi | reverse complement strand
GAAAAATGAGGAGCTGATGCCAGGGGCTTAGGTGGAGAGCAAATGCTTTGAGAATGATGAGGGCAATGAATGTACAAATGTGCTTTACACAATTGATATATGTATGGCTTGTGATAAGAGTTGTATGAGTCCCTAATAAAACTATTAAAAAAAGAAAATAACAAAACTTCAATGTATATACATATTTTAAAAATAATAATTGCATATACAATCTTACACAGTGATAACAAACAATAATTCATGATCTGCAGCTCTGTAAACTGAGCAGGTGGGCATGGCATATGGAAGTACCAATCAAACCAAGCCCACTGCCACTGAGTCAATGCCAACTCATAGTGACCCTCTAAGGACAGGATAGAACTGCCCCTGAGGGTTTCTGAGACTGTAACTCTTTAGGAGAATAAAAAGTCCTGCCTTTCTCCCACTGAGCCGCTGGTGGTTTTGAACTGCTGACCTTGCAGTTAGCAGCCCAATGTGCAACCACTACGCCCAATGTACAACTATATTCAACTATAGGTCTGGCAATGGGCATGTCTACATTCATATTTGTATGAGCTGCAGATCATATATCCATGTCTATCATAGAGCACAGCGGGCAGTCAGAAAACGTCGTGGCTATCGATAACCAAGAGCCTTGTGGGACTATGTACTGGCCTTGAGAGCTCAGGACAGCCCGCCGTCTCAGGGGCCATCTAAGTCAATTGGCCTACCACAGCCCAGCCCAAAGAGAGCAGGTTACATGCTGCTGTGAGTTTACATTCTACTTTTGCTTCTCTCTGGAGCAAAGAGTGAAGAAAACCAACTGTTCAAGGAGCCAGTTGTTAGACCAAAAGACTCACTCACTCACTCACCGCTGGCCAGTCCATGCTGGCTTATAGCCCCTGTGGGTTTCCGAGACTGTAACTGTTTATGGAAGTAGAAAGCCCCATCTTTTGCCCTCAGAGCTGCTGGTGGTTTTGAACTGCAGCCCAACACGTGACCACTACACCACCACAGGTACCACAGCTTCCACTCACCTGCGTCCAGAAGCAGATGGTGCCTGTATCTCCCGACTGTCAGCTCTGGCCTGGATGCTGAGGGGTCTTTTTATATTCAGCTGTGGTTATGTTCAATTTGTAACAATGAAAATACA
>NW_022103968.1:62272700-62273810 GCF_000313985.2 Echinops telfairi | reverse complement strand
ACCCTATAAGGTAGAGTGGAACTGCCCCCTGGGGCTTCTGACACTTTAACTCTGCACTGGAGCAGAGAGCCTCTTCTTTCTCCCTTGGACTGGGTGGTGGATTTGAACCTTTCACAGGGGTCACTTAATTCATAACAGTAGCAAAATGACAGTTATGAAGTAGCAATGAAAATAATTTTATGGTTGGGGGGGGGAGGAACTGTATTAAAGGATCGCAGCATGAGCCCTAGAAGGTAGAGTGGAACTGCCCCCTGGGGCTTCTGGGACTGTAAATCTGCACTGGAGCAGAGAGCCTCTTCTTTCTCCCTTGGACTGGGTGGTGGATTTGAACCGCCAACCTTGCAGGTAGCACCCGGCACTTACCCCACTGTGCCACGGGGCCTCCTCAGCCAGCCAAAAGGCATGTGGGAGGAAAGGAACACCCTGCTCAGAGCAAACAACTGTGCGTGACCAAAACGGCAGCCTTCACCCGGGAGCAAAACTCAGAAGGCGGCAGGGGACAGGGAAGTTGGGGGCATGGAATGGGGTCCACAGGGGAAAGCGGGAGGGGTAGAGCATATCGAGGCGATTGCAACCAAGGTGCCAACACTACCTGTGCATGAACTGTTGGGTGGGAAACGAATTTTGCTTTGTAACCTTTCACCTAAACCGCAAGAAAATGTTCATACACACACCGATTAAGAAACTCAGTACAGAGGCCTTGGCAGGCGGGAACGTCCACTTCATTGGCCTCGGGCAAATGCCACCCCCTGCCCTTGTGACCTTGGGCAGCGGGTGTGCACGCCCTGGCGCAGGGTCCTCTTCTGTAAAGTGGATGCAGTCGCAGGGGCAGTTTGAACCCTCAACGGGATCCCTGAGCCAAGTGGTCAGCACACCTCTGGCTCTGGGGAGCGTAGCCAGGTCATCGGAATAAACTCAGGGGTCCAGAGAGGAAGAAAAGCCTGCCTCTCTTCCGGAGGCCAGACTCAGGGACACACAGACTCCCACCAGACCCACCCCACCCCCTGCCCCCCCCTGCACAAAGCACAGGGTTTATAAGAAAGGTGGTAGCATAGCAGTGAGTAGGACCATCTCATCTCTCTACCCACCCCACCCCTCCTCATCCTCTCC
>NW_022103968.1:62269345-62270781 GCF_000313985.2 Echinops telfairi | reverse complement strand
CCTCCAGCGAGCTATTTATCTCCTTACGGCCTCCAAATGAGGTCATCAAACTGCGACCTGATTGACATGGTAAACCCCACCCCTTCCCTCTTAATAGTGTCATTGACAACAGATTATGTAACTACCACAAAAAAGATGGAGTGCCATGCTACTCCATCTAATGGAGTCACTATGAGTAGAAATGGATTCCAGGGCTACCAACAAAAACAACATTGTGTCCCGCCCCCAAGGGGGATGAACAACAGAAACACGGTGAAGGGAGATAGGTAGAAAGAGAGACAGGAAAATAATTTATAATTTATCAAGGGGTCGTGAGGTTGAGGGTGGCAGAGGGAGAGGAAAAAAAGATAAACTGATACCAAGGTCTCAAATAGAAAATGTTTTGAAAATGATGATGACAACATAGGTACAAATATGGTTGATACAGTGGATGTATGGATTATTATAAGAGCTGTAAGAGCCCCCCTCACCCCCACCCAGTAAAGTGAGCTTTAAAAAAAAATTCAGCATTGTCTCTCACAGGCTACCAAGCACAACTCTGCACACAGGGCGCTGAATGCCACGGTTTCAAGGGAGCCCAGAAGCCCTTGTTAGGAGGTGGGTGGTAGATAGTAAGGGCCCTGAAAAGGGAGCTGATGGGCTGGATCAAGGCTGGCTCCCTGGAGGAGAAGTAAGTGGCCTTAAGAAAAAGAGAAAGCCCACCCTGGGCCCGAAGAATTCACTTGAGAGGACAGCACTGAAGCTGCAGCTCAGGGAGAGGGACATGTCTGATCAGAGCACACACGGGAGCAAATGAAGGGGGAGGAAGAGAGAGTGGAGCACATCCTGGCCCACCAGGCCTTGAGGACGATATCCCTGCTCAGAGCAGCCAATGCACAGAAAGGACCATATGGCCGACCCCACTACGGGACACAACATCCCTCACTGACCCATAGCCCTACAGGGGACAACACTGGAGACAGTGTGGGAATTGTGCCCGATCTGACCCCACCACACCAAGGCAAGACACTAAGGGTGTGCAACAGAACAGCAAGGGGAGCAGAGCAACAAAGTCCCCGAGGAATACCAAAAATAGACTTTGGGGCCAGGGCATGGCACCCCATCAGACTGAACTGGAAAACACTCCTAAAGGTCAACAAACAGACCTTGAACTATTTATAGGCACTTTTTTTGGCCATTGTTTTGCTGTTGTTGTTTTGTTTTCTTTTGTTGCTCTGTCTTGTTTTTGTGCACATTATTATCTCTGCATGTCTATCTAGATAAGAGAGGCAGGATAAACATTCTGGAGGAGAAAACAATGTGGTTCTGGGGATGGGCATGGAAGAGGAGGAGGCAGGGGAAAGGAAGTAAGTGTTAACAAACCCAGGGACAGGGGAACAAGTGATCCAAAGTCAGTGGCGAGGAAGGTGTAGGAGGCCTGGTAGGACTTGATCAAG
>NW_022103968.1:62266065-62267239 GCF_000313985.2 Echinops telfairi | reverse complement strand
TTCCTTGGCTGGGCTTCCCCAGCAAGGCCCTTCTAAATGTGTGTTACGTGTCCTTCTGCCCCTCCAGCCTTACAAACAGCCCTGCCTAGACCTCTGGGACAGGACCAGACAAAGGAAGTGTCCTGAAATCTTCAATCTTTGGGGAAGCCAATTCACAGGGACTCCAACTGCAGGGAGGGCGGGGAATGGGGGCTGAGGGTGGGGGCAGGGGAGGCCAAGGGGAAGTCTGCTTAGGTTGGACTGAGGTCTCCCCTGAGAAACCAGCCAGCAAGACCCAATCTGGGAGTGTAGTCCTGAGCTCAAGCACTCTCCGCCCTCCCAAGGCCTGGGCTGTCTGGTTCTGAAGCAACAACGGCCTTTGTCGGCAGGGGTGGGGATGGGGTGCGTGGGCATGAGTTGGGGTTTGGAAGCAGAGGGCAGGACTAAGGGAATCCCTGGGTGAGTGGGTGGTCTTATGACTTCACAATAGCTCCAATCCTGGGCACGTGATCTCAGACTTGGATACCCAGTTCCTGTTCCCCACAGATGTGCGACAGACAGACACAAGTGGGCCCATGGGCCGGGCACAGAGCTGCCCTATAGGCCTGCCCCTCCTCCTGTCCAAAGTGAAGGGGAAAAACAGATCCAGAAGGGAGCCCTGGGGTCTTATCTGGTGTTTTTTCCCCTCCTGAAAATAACAAGTAGGTTGCAGACCAAAAAAAAATAGCAAGTAGGAAATAGGAGGTTAGAGTAAAAAAAATAAAATAATAATAATAATAATGGGGGCCCAAAGCCATCTCAGTCCACCAGTGCAAGCTTGACTTTAGCAATCAAAGTCTCAGTCTTCTCATCAATAAAATGGGAATGATGATCTCTTTATGAGTCAGAATTGACTCACCCGACAACGTGAGAGGTCCTTCCTGGTATCTCTGTCTCACGTTCTAAGATAAAAAGGAGACATATAACTAAAGCCAAGGAGTCCAGTGGTTAAAAGACTCGGCTGCTAACCAGAAGGTCAGGGGTTCGAGCCCACTAGCTACTCGGAGGGAGAACGAAGCACTCTGCTTCCGTAAAGATTGTCAGCCTGTATTGCACAGGTGGGTGGTACTGTATTAGAGGAGGAAAGGAGTGCTCTGAAGTCTGGGTCAAACAGTTGGAACTTATTGCCTTGGGCACAGTGCTTGCTCATTCATGC
>NW_022103968.1:62255086-62265533 GCF_000313985.2 Echinops telfairi | reverse complement strand
ATGTGCACTTACCCTTTATATAAAACTCTCTCTTATACATGAGTTTCTGTGGATTTGTTTCTCTAAAGTACCCAGACTAACACACTACCTTCTAATTGATTCTGACTCAGTGATCCTATAGGTCAGGGTAGAACTTCCCCATGGGTTTCTGAGACTGTAATGCTTTACGGGAGTAGAAAGTGCTGTTCCTCACACAGAGTAGCTGGTGATTTCGAACTGCTGACCTTCTGGTTAGCAGTCCAATGGGTCACCCACCAGGACTCCTCCGACACAAACAAACAAGAAAAGCCACACTCATTGCCATCGCGGTCCTTTGGACTCCTGGCTACCCTCTAGGACTTGCAGTAGCATTGCCCCTTGGGGTTTCCGAGACTGCAACTCTTTGGGGAGCTGAAAGTCTCCTCTGCAGACTGGCTCTGTGCTTGACAGCTCAGTGCGTAACCCGAAACGCCACCCTGGGTTCCTGCAAGGGTCAACTTGACAAGAGCAACTCGCAAAATGAGGTAGGAAGTGTAAGGGGCAATGTGCTCACGCCTATGGAGGAGAAGCCATTTGGAAACAGTAGGTGAGACTGGTTACACAACGCCAAGAATGTCCTCAACATCCTGAGTTGTAGAGGTCTCTAGAGTGGTGTCCGGTTTGCTGTGTGTAGGCTTTCAACGAATATTTAATAGCAAACAAAATGAATCTGATGAGGGCAATTTATTCCCCCATGCTTCTTTATCAAAAAAGAAAAAGATGTTCACCCTGGCAAACTGATGGGGCTCGGTAGCATCACTACACATCGGGCCGCCTCGTGGACAAGGGGCTGGGTATATAAGGCACACAACGCAACCCAGTGATGGGATGAAATTGGTAACAGCTGGCTTCATTCAGGGTTTCCATCCCTGATCAGGACACATCCTTGGCACAGCCCCCATGTTACCCCCAAGTCCCAGGTGCCCAGAGTTTCAAGGGTGGTTGGTTGGTGAGAATGTATTCCAGTTCTTTCCAGTGAGTTATCTGCTCACGGAAGACACTTCCTGCCCCGGTGGGTTAATCATATTAACTCTCCTTGGCTTCCCTGCATACCCAAGCTGGTATGTGCATCTCTCCCAAACGCCTTTGAAGTCGTGGGCCCTTTGATGTGAGTAGGGGGTGCACCACCCAGGGGATCCTGCGAGCAACTCTGGTCAGGGCTTGGGGCTGTGGGGGAAGCAAGCCAACCCTTTACATCCCCCAGGTAACCCAGGTGTAGATGTGGAGTTAGAGAGGGCCTCACTGTGGGACCTGGGGCACGGCAAGTCTCCGAGCCTCTCCGAGCCTCACATGCCTCATATTTTAAAGAGACGACAGAGGCCCTTCCTCCTGGGCTTGTTGAAAGTCAGAGAGCGAGAAAGAGTGGTTGTGTTGTTTCCATCTTAGCGAAGTTTTACTAGAAACATTTTCTATCACACGTACAGTATTTCTACTTCAGAAGAACAAAGACTACAAATTTGCAAGGAACATCAAAGCTTCCTTACATTAATGTCTCTTACACTTTCAAACTGAAAAACTCACTGCCATTGAGTGGGTTCTGACTCACAGCGACCCTATAGGACAGGGTAGAACTGCCCTTGTGGGTTTCTGAGACCGTAACTAGTGAGCGTAGAAAGCCTTGTCATTCTCCTGTGGAAGGCCTGGTGGTTTCGAACCTTCAACCTTGTGGTGAGCAGCCCAGCATGTAACCATTATGCTACCAGGGCTCCTTAGTTTAATATCTCTATAGTAATATATGTTTTATATGGTTTAATATATATCATTTATATAGTGTGATATATTCATATATATTTCAAATAAATTTGTTTCTAAGTGATCATGCTTAAATGAATGTTTGGAGTTTTAGTGAGATGTAATTGATACACAATAACTGCACATGATTTACATGCATAACTTGGTAAGTTTGAGATATGTATATGTGATAACCACCACCAAAATCAACATAACGAACATATTTGTAGCCACTCCCTCTTCTCCCAGGAAACCATTGATCTGATTATTTTCTGCTGCTATACAGAATTTTATATAAATCAAATCATGCAGTAGATCCTAATTTTCATCAGGCTCCTTTATTTATGTACTTATTTATTTTCAAAGTTTTATCCTTCAATGTGTAAACCACTTTTCTTTTTAAAATTTTAATAAATCATTTTGTTGGGGCTCTTAGAGCTCTTATAACAGTCCATACATCAATTGTATCAAGCACATATGTACATACATTGCCATCTTCATTTCCAGAACGTTCTTTCTTCTACTTGAGCCCTTGGTATCAGCTCCACTTCCCCCCTCCCCCCAACAACCAGGCTTCTTTCAGCCAGTGTCAGTATTTTGAGATTTATCCTTGCTTTGTTCGTGTACCAGCAGATCACTTATTTGTCTTGTTTAGTAATATTCCAATACATGAATAAACCAAAATGTGTCTATTTGTTCACTTGTCGGTGGACATTTAAATAAATTTTGAATAATATATTTTTAATGCAATGCTTTTTGAAGATGGCAAATATTGGACCTAAAATGTCTTATTGAAAACTCACAGAGCTAAATAAGTGCTGAAAATATATTTTGTTCATTGCTATCATGTTATATAGTCCTGACGTTTTTAAAGCTTGAAAAGTGTACTAAGACTTTGAGGACACACTTGTTTTTTTTTAATATTTTCACATCATCTAATATTTCCATGTCATCAACAATGTCTGCCGCAGCATATAATCATATCAATTGCTTTGTGCTTTAAATCAAAAATGTCTCGCCAATTTTGATTTAGCTGCATTTTAGGTTAGAAAGAGGCTCCTAAACGCTATAGCCTTTGCCAGAGAGCCATTCTAACTCATGGCAACTCGGTCAGCACAGTGGGCAGGGCCCAGAAGGTTAATTAATATCATGTACTGACCTGGTTGCAGAGCGCTTTAATCACAGTGCCCACAGGGTTCCGAGCGGGAGAGAGAGAGAGAGAGAGAGAGAGAGAGAGAAAGAGAGAGAGAGCATACTTTCAAGCAATTCCCACTTTTTCATTTCCCTTTTAAATATTTTATATACATCTTTAATGGATAAGGATTCTTATTTAATTTTTTAATTATGGTAGATAGATATAACAAAATTGAAACCAGAAACCCATTGTCGTGAACTTAATTGACTCACTGTGACCCTGTGAAGGGTTTTGCAAAGCTTTAGCGAAGCAGACAGTTTCACCTCCCCGCCCACCGCCCCCGCAGACCTGGGGATTTGAACCACTAGTCTTGTGGTTAGCAGTCTAATGCTGCCCCAGCACAGCCACCAGGGCGCCATTCACAACAACTCCCAACTGCCATCAAGTCGATTCTGGTGCACAAGGACCCTCTAGGACAGGGTAGAACTGCCTGACGAGTACCCAAAGCATTCCCCAATTCAAGCAGTTTTACACGTACATGTACATATACATCGGTTAGCGGCACTGATTTAATTCATCATGCGGTACACCCACTGCCACGATCCCTTTCCAGATTATTCTTGCCACCGTTAGCAGCAGCTCAGTGTCCTCATTTACTTTTCTAAGAGACCTGGATGATTAGTATGATCAGGTACCTTTGGGAGGCACTGAGCTGCTACCACATGTAAATGTCAATGGCGTGTAAATGTCCTGCGCTCAGGAGCGAGCGCACACCGCCCTTACAGAGCTTAGCTCAGGCTCAGTTGGACCATTGAACTCTCGCCCAACTCCCCACCAGTGACCCCTGGTGGAGAGGAAATGGGAAGGCGGGAGGCATGCCTAGGCTGTGGGAATCTCGGAGTAGCTTCTGGGGCCCCGAGGAGAAGGCATCCATCCTCCTGGTGGTCTCTCTGTTTGTTTCACAAGACCCTCCCAGTCCGCAGGGGTTCTCAGGGAGGGCTGAACCTTCACCTCCTGACCCTGTGAGAAGCCCAGCAACTGGGGCCTGGGCGCCACCCAGGGGGGCTGGGAGAAGAGCCAGGCCACCGGGGCTAGAAGCAGCATGGAATTCTGAGGCAGGCCCCTGGCCAGCACCAGCTGTTTGATGTTGGGTCAGAGGACTGCCTCCGTGACACAGCCCCAGCAAGGTCGTGAGAGAGATTGGAGGTGGCCCAATGAGCACACTGAGAGGAGACACATTGTCTTGCTGAGTGACACCCCCCCTGTGCAGCCCAACAAATACTTATGGACTAACCGTGCTAGTCGGTCAGCATGGACATGGTGGAGGAGGGCGAGCTAAACACTGAGGATACAGTGGCGGACCAGGCAGATAGGAGCCCTCCTCCAGTGTTGGGAAGTGGTGCAGATATGTATGCATCTGAGCATATAAATACATATCATATGTTAAAGATCATATTACTGTATATCTAATCTATTGCTTATATTATACATAATTATATAATAAAACATATATATATATATATATAAACAAGGAGCCGTAGTGGTTGCGCAATGGGCTGCTAATTGCAAGGCTGGCAGTTCGAAACCACCAGCTGCTTTATACTCCTGTAAAGGGTTAAAGTCTGAAGCTGAGACCATAACTCCAGGAGCGTAGAAAGCCTTGTCATTCTCCTTCAGAAAGCCTGGTGGCTTTGAAAACCTTGAACCTTGCGGTGGGCAGCCCAATACGTAACCCACGACAGCACTAGGGGGTCTTTTGCTTAATATATCGATTAAACGATATTTTATATGGTGTAATATATAGCCTTCATATGGTGTGATATGTATGGCCCCACAGGGTCACTATGAGTCGGCATCGGCTTGGTAGCAGAGAGAGCCTAAACTAAAGCAGCTAGTTTCTGACTGTGGAAGTGCCACAGGGGCAACAAACCAGCTGGTGAGGCGGCGTGCCAGGAGGCCGGTTGGGAAAGGCCCCTCAGCAGTGACTGTCAGGACATCGTGGTGTCTGGCTGGGGTTCTGAAGTCCCATGATTCAGGGCCCATGCAGCTGTACCACTTGCCGGGTGCTCCACCTTGGGCGAGCCCCTGGCCGCTCTAAGTGTCACCTGTAAAATGGAAGCACGGAGTCAACAGAAGCGCACGTTCCATCTGCCCCGTTGGATTGCTGCGGTTGTTGTTAGGTGCCCTGAGTCCATCCCGACCCACAGGGACCCTGTGTGCGACAGAAGGAAACATCGCCTGGTTCTGCGCTGTCCTCACAACGTTCTTAATGCGCAAGCCCAACGTTGCAGCCGCTGTGTCCTTCCACCTTGATGGGAGGGGCAAACTAAATCATGCAAGTGCATATGGCAAGCACTTATTAAGGAAGAGATTGCTTCTGTCTCATCCAACCTGGGCTAAAAAAGAAACCTCACTCCCACTGAGTCAATTCCAACTCATAGCAACCCTAGAGGGCGGGGTAGAACTGCCCCTGTGGGTTTCCCGAGGCTATCACTCATTACGGGAGTACAAAACCTCATCACTCACCCTTGGGGCGGCTGGTGGTTTCTAACAGTTGACCTTGTGATTTGAAGCTCAAATGCATAACCACTATGCCTCCAGGGGTCCTGCAACCTGGGTTAAGCACCCTTAAGACCCAGTTCCCATCTTGTGGAGTCCAATTCATGGAGACCCCACCGGTGTCAGTAGAACCGCACTCTATAGGGTTTGCAAAGGTGGTTGATTTATCTCAAGTAGATCACCAGGCCTTTCTTCCGAGTGTCTCTGGGTGGACTCAAATCGTGACTCTTGTGGTTCAAAGTCATGCATCAGCTGTTGGTAGCGCCCAGGTTCCCACAGTCCGTGGGCTAGCACTGTTGGAAGGAGGATGATTCAGGGAGCCCCACCCAAACACTCTCAACTTCACTTTTCCACCTTTCCCCAGCAGGGCTCTAACTCACCTGTGCTTGGGGCCCAGGAAGCTGGGTGTAATCCATGAAGGAGCACCGGGGATGGTGGCACATGGTTGGGAACAGACCCTTTGGAATGGCAACAGTTCCTGGTGAGAGTTCAGGAACATGAGCCACATCGAAATGCAGGCCAGATCTCCTTTCCCATTGAAGCAACAACAGTTAGAGAAAATCTCAAAATGTTTCCTTGTTGCCAACTTAAATGAAATCTATTTGAAATGCTGCAGGCCAAGGGGGCAGAGGGAATGCTGCTATCATGGAGGTTTGCGGCCTCCATTTGCCCAGTGGATGCTCACAGTGCCAGGCCCTGGATGCCAGTGCTTTGCAAAAGACAGCACGAACAAGGCCCAGCCTCGTTGGTAAGAAGTTCCAACTGAGGTTGGACTGGAGCCCTCCACGCCAGGTGCCAGGCTCCAGTACCAGCAGTATAAAAAGGGTAACTGAAAGGTAACTAGCAGGTGCCCAGGGTGGAAGTAACCAGATGGGCCCTGCCTCTACCATGGGCAGGCTCAGATTCATTCTATAAGGCCACAGTGGCAGCCAACTAGTGATTGGTTAGAAATCGGGGGAAATTGAGTCACGAGCCCTCCCTGCTTCCAAGGAGCTCACTGGGTATGGAGCTCACGGAGAACACTGTGGACAAGTGCTCCAGGAAGCTGTACTCGGAAGAGGGTTCTGCTAAGCGGCTGAGCGAGCTAGTGGCAGGTTTGTCAGTGTCTGCAGTGTCTGCCAGAGGGAGAAGGGGAAAGTGGCAGGAGGCAGTAGAGACGGGAGGGAATGTGAAAAGCAAGGGCGTGTAAGGAGCTGGCTTCAGAAAGCCAGTGGAGGTCACCACTCAGCAGCCCTTTTGACAGCTGTGTGCCAGGCCCCGTGTTTGCCATTGCTTGTTGGTATCACTGGCTGCTCAAGGGAACCAACCCCACCTGCCCCAGGCCATCAGCTGAGGGCGGACAGCGTGATGCGTAGGGCTTTCGCTGGCTGACGTTCAGAAACAGATTGCCAGGCCTGAGTTTGAAGCACCACTGATACCTCAGCACCCCACAGCTCTCCCAGACAGATGGGCTTGAGGCACTGGTTGGGAATCGAACGGGTCTCCTGCAGAAGGCATGATTTCTACCTGCGAGCCAGTAATGCCTTCCATGCTGGGCATCTCACTCCTCTGTACCCAAGTCTCCTAATGTCTGAAGTGCCTGTGAGCCTCGCAGAGTTTCAGTGGGGTGAGCAGGGGGCATCACGAAAGTTCACGGGGGGAATTCTACCACCTTTCCATTCCATTTGTCCAAGATCTTTTTAAAGCCCCCTCCTCTATGGGAGGGTGTGATGGCGAGCTGACAGAAAACGCTCCTTCAATAGTCACCCTGGAAATGTCTCCCCTTCCCCCGAGAGCCTAGTTCTCTGCGGGAACCACTCAGTCAACCTCCCACCGGCCCCCTGGGGAAGCAGGCTTGTTCATGACTGGATTCATGGATGACTCCCGGGGATGACATGCACTTGGCTCTTCTCACACGCTTACTGCTCACAGCGCCGCCAAGGAGACACTACCATGGAGCCCCGTGGGGGAAGCAGAAACTTCAAGATGAAATATACACAGAAGGTGGGTGATGGGGAGGGATCCCGATTCAGCCTGCCGGGCCACCTGACCTCAGGCCAAGCAGTTAACCACCCTGTGAGCCCAGGCTCACATCAAGGGAGAGTCCCAAATGGCTCTGCGGAAAGCAGCTGAGCACTCCAAGGGACTTTGCCCACCCCCCACACCCCCCCTGCAGCCAGCTGGGACAGCGTCAAAGGTTATCTCTCAGGTCAGGTAATCCGTTGGTCAGTCTGTCTGGGGCAGGAGAAGCTGGAAGTTGCTATTCCCCTCCGGAAGAAGGCACTTGTGGTCCTTCTTGTAGCAAGCAAATCCCAGACTCATTAATGCCCCTGGAATAGGAGAAAGACGCCTATTAGACTCTGTCCCAAAGAAACCCTAGCAATTCCGGTTCTTCCAGGATCCCAGAGCTGGAAAAGATGCTCCGAAGATGGAGAGGCTCTGCCAGAACATCGCGCTTGTGGTCAGAGGGCCATTCCAGCCCCTCACAGCCAATACACACCAGAAATTAGCCCCGTCTGCAGCTGTTGGACCCCAGGAAAGGCGAGACTCTTATTTGAGAGTGCTAAAGTCTTAGTACAGGACGTATTTTCACACCTCATCTGGGTGGGGAGCAGTAGGGGGCAGAACCAAGGGTCTGGGCGTCAAACAGACCAGCTCTCTGCGCCTACTTGCTGTTTCCATCTGTGAATCCACAGCCGCGAGCAAGTCACAATATTATCCTTTCAAATAAAAATCCACACTCGCTGCCAGCAAGTCAGTCCTGACTCTTAGTGACCCTGTAAGACAGAGTAGACGGGAGTAGAAAGCCTCGTCTTTCTCCCATTGAGGGGCTGATGGTTTCAAACTGCTGACCTTGCTGTTAGCAGCTCAACTGTTCACCATTATGCCACCAGGAAGGCTCCAATAAGGACTATAGGGTGAATAACACTGCATCCTTGATTTCGAGAAGCTTCTGGTCCAGTGCAGAAAGATGTAAACCCCCTAGCCCCCACATCCTTACCAATAGTGGTGACAGGCTGCTCTGGATTCTGGTAGACTGGGTCATTTGGGAGACAGGGTTTCAGAATTGAGCCCATCCAGACTGACCCTCTGGAGCAGCCTGTTGCCCTTGGGTTGCCAGTCTTGGTTCCCTTGTTCTCGTCACGGGCCTCCAGAGCACTAACTACAGGTGATCACAAAGTATGGCCCCTGAGAGGCAAGGACGGTCAGGCTTCATCTCACATACTTTGGACCTATTGTCAGGAGAGGCCAGTCCTTGGAGAAGGACATTATGCTTAGTAGCGGAGCAGCAAAAAAAAAGAGGAAGGCCATCCAGGAGATGGACTGCCACCAGCGCTACAACAATGGGTTCAAACAAGAACTGTTTCGGGAACAGGGCAGTGCTTTTTTCTCTTGGACACAAGGTCACTGGGGTCAGGGCTGACTTAAGGACACCTAGGAGCAACTGAGGTGAGGATGCCTCTGATCTGGAGACAGGTCTGATCCCCGGCTGGAGCTGGGGCCCCTGAGTCCTCCAGGCCGTCAACTCCTGGGCCAGGGAACTCCGAGGACAAGCTGGAGCCTCCGTGTATAATGTTTGGAGTCCCTGGCTATGGAGAGAAAGGTTACCTGGCTCAGTCACTGTATTAGGCTGGCTTGTCTAGAGAAACAAAACCAGCGGCCTCATCTGCCTAACAAAGAGCGGTAGATCAAGAAGCCATTGTCTCTCAATGAGGCATCACTAGTCCAGTCCCACCTAAATCCACCGGTCTGATGCTAGCCAAAACCCTCTTCAGACTCATGTAGCTGCAGGCTGAGGGTGCTGAACAGTGAAGTGGGTAGCAGGGAGAGCACAGTGTGTGCAGAATCATGGATCCAAGATCAGGGGGGAAATGGCAGGGCACCAACAGCTCTCAGGGCTGGGTGGCCCACTTGAAGCAGTCCCTGGAGGCAGGCACAGAGTCCCAGCAAGCAGGAAGGCTATGGGGCAGAGAGGGAGGAACTTCCAGGTTCTTGCTTATAAAAAAGGCCACACCCCCCAGAAGGCATCTTCGGGCTGTGACCTGTTTGACAGCAGGACTCCACCCCTCCACAAGTAAAGACATAAAAGTTAATAGCCACAGTCACTACCCAAAAGGTTGGCAGTTCAAGTGTACCCAGAGGCATCTCAGATGAAAGGCCTGGTGATCCACTCCCCGCAAACTAGCCATCGCAAACCATGTGGTGTTCACAGTTCTCTGACACACATGGGCAAGAATCAACTTGACTGAAACTGCCTTTTTCTCATCCCATCTTACAACGACATAAATGCTGAGCATTTGCAAAGCATTTTACCTTTCATTTCATTTCACCTGCATGGGAGGAGGTACTTCCCATCAGGTTTCTTTTTTGCCATTCTAACCTTTCCTGTGTGCACTGAATCATTCACAGTCATCAAGCTCATTCCGACTCACAGCGGCCCTGTCGGACAGAGCTGCCCCTGTGGGTCTCTGAAGCTGTGACTCTTTTCAGACACCAACGACCCCTCTTCTGCACGCACCATGCAGGGATATTCCTTACACTCATCCAGTTGTCCAGCCACTCCGGACATGGTTTACAGTTGGGGAAACTGACCAGAGAGGCCGTTTATAAACTTGGATGAGAACCCTAGGCCACCCAAGTTTCCAATGTTGTCTAATAAGGATCACTTGGGTGCTGGTTAAATATATAGATGTACCCTCTCTCCAAATTCTAACTCTGAAAGGCTGTGCTAGGACTTGGGCATCAATAGTGTTACGGGCATTCAGGGTGATACTGTGTATCTACAGGGATGTCTGGAAATCTGCGGGCCCTGGTTCCGTAGTAGTTATGAGTTGGGCTGTGAACCACAAGGTCAGCAGTTCGAAACCACCAGTTACTCCTCGGGAGAAAAATAAAGCTTTCTACTCCCTGAAAGTGTTACAGTCGGGTGGAGAGCGGATGTTTGGAGAAGGATGAGGGCAATGAATGTACAAATGTGCTTTACACAATTGATGTATGTATGGATTGTGATAAGAGTTGTATGAG
>NW_022103968.1:62252082-62254986 GCF_000313985.2 Echinops telfairi | reverse complement strand
GGGGCCTTCCCGCCACAGCGAGGTGGAGTCCCGGGTGCCCGGAGGTGGGGGCGCCGCCGTCGGGGGCACAGATGCTTTCGTAAGACGCCCCTCGGGGAGCAGGGGTGCGGGATGGGAAGCTCAGTGGCTGGGGCGGGGTGCCGATTCCGACACGCGGGGCTGGCCGTAGGGGGTGGATCTAGCGCATTTTTATCTGCTTCCCATTTACCGTACTTAACCTCCTGCCGCCTCGGCTTCTGCATCTGTACAATAGGAGTCATAGTTTCAACCTTGTAAAACCGTTGAGCGACTGAATGCTAAGTTGCTTAAAGGGCTTGGTCCAAATGGGGCCTATTAACAAGTACCCACCCACTGCGGTTCAGGTTTTCTGAGCCTCGGTGGCATAGTGGTTGGGATCCTAACCGCAAGGTCAACGGATCGAAACCACCAGCCGCTCTGCGGGAGAGAGACAAGGCTTCCCCTCCCATAAAGAGTAGTGTCGGAAACCCACGAAAGCAGTTCCACCCTGTCCTATAGGGTCGCTATGAGTCGACGTCGGCTCGATGGCAGTTTGGTTTGGGTTGAATTTTTTTACTGGAGCAGACAGGCTCATCTTTGTCCCACGAAGCAGCTGGTGGATTTAAACCGCTGACCTTGTGCTTAGTACAGCGCTTATATATCACAAAACACCATTAGGGCTGTGGAGACAGCCACCCTCCCGCCGCCTTAAATTAACAAGTAGTTGTTATTGCTGCAATCTTTCCCTAGTTGAATTTGGTTGGGATTTCGTTTTTGCGGGTGAGGATGAGTGGATCCCGGGGTCTGACGCTAGGAGCTCCTCCGGTACAGGTGTGTTTCGAACCACGGGTTCCGGTCTGTAACATCCGGCATTGGATCCAGAAGCGGCCTTAGAATAGAGCGTGAGTGAGGGAGTGAGAGTAGCTTGCACACCAACAGCGCGTTGTAGGCGCCGAGTGTGTGCGCGCAGGTAAGTGCTAGGTGCTAAGGAGGTCTGTCCTAAGACCCCCTTTGCTGGCGCAATCCACATCCTTTAAGCAGCTGACAGCCTGCTGAAGGAGTCTTGGTAGCCTTGCGGATTAGCTGTTGTGCTGCTAACTGCAAGGCTAGCAGTTCAGGCCCCAGCAGAGCAGTTCATTCCGCTCTGTCCGGTAGAGTCCAATGAGTCAGAATCAATCCAAGAGCAGTGGGCGCGCTTTGATATTAGGGTCACAGTCTGCTGAGCATGAGTTTAGCTGAGGCCCCATGGCTGACGATGGGACTGACACCTGGCGATTCCTAGGGAAGGCCGCTTCCTGCTGAGTGGGACAGCCTCCCCAGGGACATAGGTCTGGGGACATGGTCTTTGTCTTTGAAGCATCATACGAAAGAAGCCAGGTGCCTAAGCACTCAGCACTGTGCCTGGCACCTAGTAAGTGCTTAGTAAATGGTAGCCAGCTGCTCAGATGTCTGCTGGAGCCCTGGGGTCATCATGACTACATGTTGGGCTGCCACCCAAAAGGTCAGAAGTTGGAAACTACCTGCCACTCGGCTGGACAAAGATGACACTCTCTACTCCCACAAAGAATTCCCATCTTGGGAACTCAGAGGGGCAGTGCCACCTTGTCCTACCTACAGGGTGGTTATGAGTCCCAGTTGATTTGATGGCAGTGAGGTGAGGAATCTGCTTGTCAAGTAGCCCTGGTGGCCCAGTGGCTAAGCCCTGGACTGCTAACCAACAAGACATGGGTTCAACCCTAGCAGGCACTCTAAGGGAGAAGAGACCTGTAAAGATGACAGTCCAGGCAACCCTAGGGGACCGCTCTACCCTGTCTCACAAGGCTGTGAGTCAGAATCAACTGGAATGCACCTAACAGCGAGGTGTTTGTCAGGCCTAGGAAAGGGCTTGGGGGTGGGACAAACCAGGCCAGCTAGCCACAGAGCAGGGATTTACATTTCTTTAAAGGCAATCCCAGCCCTGCCAGTGACTTTGCACCTGGAAGGGAGGCCAGGAAGGGCTCACCATTGTGCAGCTAAGGAAAGAAACTGGCCAGAGAGATGGAAGCCCCTGTAGTTTCGGTCCAGGTCTCCTCCGGTCCTTCCCCAGAGAGCAGGAGTTGCAGAATGGGCAGTGACTTTTATCGAGATCTCCAGGGTGATGTGCACCTGAGAAGGGGAGGGCTTGATTCACGACGCCTCACACACCTGGGCAGGGATGGGCGACACTGGAAGCAAGGTAGGCATGGGTTTACGTGTGCTTACTTACTAATCTGTGGTGAAGCATTCCCCACTGGAAAATGCTCTGCCCCTGTCAGGGAGTATCAATGTGAAAAGCGGGACTGTGGGGTTGGGAGACTGACAAATGCCAGCCATACGGAGAAGCAGGGTCTTTGAGGTGGCTAAAAATGTGAAATTGTTCCCTACAGATTAGTAAGTAAACACATGTAATCCCATGCTTTCCCTGGCTGAGTGGGTGATGGGACACTGCACCTAGGGTTCAGGATCTCCCTGTCAGCTGAGCCCCAGCTTCCCCAAACCCTGAGGTTTCTGAGGGCACCATGCAGGTCTCCATACTGCCGCAGCTGATGCCACCTTCTTCTGCGAATCTCCTCAGTACCCAGGCTTAAGGCTGGCCCTCCAGACAGATATGATGGCCAGGACTCTAGAGACTGGGCAGGGACCTGGCAGGCATCACCTCTCTCCCCCAATTCCCTACCAGAGAGAGAGAGAGAGAAAGGACCAGGGGTTCCCAGATGAGGCAGAGGCAAAGAAAGCCACTATATTGATGGGGGCATTTAGTCAGCTTTAGTCTCTAACATAGCAGGGTGCCAGGATGCTCACGTGCCCGTACCCCACCTGACCAGGAACCCCAGACTCCTAGGACCCCAGGACCTAACGCCTCCCCGAGCTTTGCACGCCCCCCCACCC
>NW_022103968.1:62245262-62251266 GCF_000313985.2 Echinops telfairi | reverse complement strand
GTCCAAATGGGGCCTATTAACAAGTACCCACCCACTGCGGTTCAGGTTTTCTGAGCCTCGGTGGCATAGTGGTTGGGATCCTAACCGCAAGGTCAACGGATCGAAACCACCAGCCGCTCTGCGGGAGAGAGACAAGGCTTCCCCTCCCATAAAGAGTAGTGTCGGAAACCCACGAAAGCAGTTCCACCCTGTCCTATAGGGTCGCTATGAGTCGACGTCGGCTCGATGGCAGTTTGGTTTGGGTTGAATTTTTTTACTGGAGCAGACAGGCTCATCTTTGTCCCACGAAGCAGCTGGTGGATTTAAACCGCTGACCTTGTGCTTAGTACAGCGCTTATATATCACAAAACACCATTAGGGCTGTGGAGACAGCCACCCTCCCGCCGCCTTAAATTAACAAGTAGTTGTTATTGCTGCAATCTTTCCCTAGTTGAATTTGGTTGGGATTTCGTTTTTGCGGGTGAGGATGAGTGGATCCGGGGGTCTGACGCTAGGAGCTCCTCCGGTACAGGTGTGTTTCGAACCACGGGTTCCGGTCTGTAACATCCGGCATTGGATCCAGAAGCGGCCTTAGAATAGAGCGTGAGTGAGGGAGTGAGAGTAGCTTGCACACCAACAGCGCGTTGTAGGCGCCGAGTGTGTGCGCGCAGGTAAGTGCTAGGTGCTAAGGAGGTCTGTCCTAAGACCCCCTTTGCTGGCGCAATCCACATCCCGCCGCCCGGGCTAGCCCTGCGGCCCGCGCCTCCCCAGCCTGCGGGGGCCAGACGGCCCTCCCCGGGGCTGGGCGCAATCCACATCCCCTAATCTGATTTGAGGGCCGCCCGCCGGCCCCTCGTGGCCTGGGGGCGGAGTCGACTCCGCCGCGGCTGCGCTCGGACGGCGGCGGGTGACCCTCTCCGGAAGGGTCATCCGGGACAAGCCTGGGAGGGGGACATCCTGGGGACCAGCGGTGAGCAAGTTGATGGGAGCGCGGGCCTTAACCAAAAGCACCCGGAGGTGGGATGGGGCAGGTAGGGGGAGCGTAAGAGGGCCTTTTCCAGTTCATTTCCTCATCTGGTAAATTCTGGAAGGTTTGTGATTCTGCAAGTGTCCAGACACCTGGTTTCTCATTGAGTGCGGGTGCGCGTGCCATCGCTGGCTTTTCCGATCTCCACTGTGCTGGTGGCTGCTTTTATTATGAGAGCCCGGGGCCTGCATGCACTCCTTACCTGACGAGGTTTATTTGTAAACTGCACCACTGGGGGAAATGGGTCCTGGAGTCAGAACAGTTTTGCTCTCCATCTGTCACTGTGTGACCGCTTAATTTAACTTTCACCTTGGACACCTGGGAAGGATTCTGCTTCCTCATTTGCAAAATGGCAACTGGGCTGGGACAATGCTTATAAAACGCTTTGCATGGCCACCACGCCTATCATTTATAATACTGCCCTCATCTACAAACCCTCTAATCCTTCCTCAGTCTCACCACCCTGTTTGAGGGGAGAGGTGCCAGGGGGAGGCTAACCCAACCCCAGGCGCCCAAGAATCTACTTCCATGCATGGATGGATTTCAGGGTGACCCCAAAACCCTTTCCTCATAATCACTGCCAAATCACATCAGTTAAATGGATGGTCAGATTGGATTTTTTTCCGGGAGAGAGACCATTTTCAGCTTGTACCAGGCATTGGTGAACCCCTACTTCAAAAAAGAATTCCTGGGTAGCACTAACAGCTGGCTTGCCCTCAACTACTCACCAGAAAGTTAGCAGTTCAAACCCACCCAGTAGCCCAGCCGAAGAAAGACCTGGTGACCTGCTTCCATAAAGGTAATAGCCAAGAAAGCCCATGAGGTCGACTGGACTCAGAGTCGCCTCAACAACAGACTTTCTCTGAAAATGAACCCAGTGTGGCTGGAGGAGAACCAGCCAGCACGGCCCTGCCCCAGGGAACCCTCAGCTGGGACGGGGAGGCAGGCCATGGACTCAGACTCTCCCAGCTGGAAGGAGCAGATTCCTGCCCCTCCTTGTGCCGCCGGACTCATCCCAGTTAGAGGACGTCCATCGCCGCCCAGCCCGCGGCTTCTCACTTTTGGAGCTGGGCAGTCGTAGGGGGTGGCAGTGGCGGTTCAGGAGTAGACTTCTCACCTTCCGTGTGAGCTGGATTCCTAGCCAGTGCGCCTCATGCCCAGCTGTGGAGCCCTGCAGGTTTCAGTGGAGCTTCCAGAGGGGGGAGGCGGCCATGCCTGGGGTCACCAGCAGAGGACACCTCAGTGAAGCCTCACGGTGCTATTACTAATCACTAGCTCCCTTTTACAGACAGGGGAACAGAGGTCAGCGGGGTGGGGGGGTGACTGTGCAAAGTCAAACAGCTAGCATTGTACCTTGATCCAGTGTGCCTGCCTCGCTCTAAAAGGCCATTTGTGAATACTTGAGATAAAATGCTTTAAATTGCCGCTCCTGGGCCTCCTGTGGCACATGGCCAGGACTTGCTACATGCCCCACCTCTAGCAGCACCTAATGACCTGGTGGCCAGCTGGCGCTCCCATGGGTGCTGGATAATGCCACCCCCTCTCCCCACACTTCTGGGAAGAGTTGCTAGTCTGGGCGGTTATTCCCCCTGGAGATGCTAACGAGGAGGGAAGTGGGAATTAAGTGACAAGGAACAGCTGGGCTGGAGAGGTGGGAGGTGGGGATGTCCTGGGAGGGGTGGTAAGCTGTCTGGGGGCTGATGCTGGGAATTGCTCCCTTATAAAGCAGGCTGGGTTTCCCAGGGACATTCACTTAACACACCAAGGATGCTCCCAGACCATTAAAGTAGGCAACAACAAAATGTTGTGTGTTCTGTCCAGGGACCTCAATGCAGAGACCATCCCCACATCCAGGATCTGTTGACAAAGACTACCTTTGCTTTCTCATGGAAAGGCCTGGCTTTTATCTAGCAGGAATCCCTGGGTGGTGCAAATGGTTAATGAGCTCATCCATTGGAAACCAATGGGAGCCCCTCTACTGTCACAGCACATATTGGGTTGTCAGTCTGCTCCATGGAACTGGCTTTTACTCCTGGTTTTTAGGTAGCAATCAGCCTTCAAGCCTGTGTGTCCCTGGGTCCTCGCAGTAATGCAGAGATGGGTCAGTATTTACGATGCCCATTGCAAAGAAGGGGAAGCTGGGATTGAAAGAAAGATCTACCACTTTTGAGAACCAAAGCTGACTGCCTGCCATCTAGTCGATGTTGACTTGTGGCCTATAGGACCGGGTAGAACTGCCTGTGGGATTCTTAGACTGCAACTCTCTAGGGAAGTAGGAAGCCTAATTTTTCTCCCTCGGAGTGGCTGGTGGCTCGAATTGCTAACACAGAACTTTTAAGTGACCTGAAAACCTATACATATGTGCTATTCCCAAACATCGGGCCACATTATTCCCGGACTAAGATCAATGGACTGGGCTCCCCCACTCCTTTTCCCAGGCATGAGTTTGGTTTTCCTGGGTGGATGGAACGCGGCTGAGGTTTGTGTGATTGGTTGCTGGGCACCGGCCCTACATAGGCATAGGCGTGTGGGAGCAACGGGCAGAAGGGGGTGGGTCCAAAGGAAAGCCCACTGCGGGGGAAAGCTGTGAGGTCTTCAGCATGCCTGTGTGCCCAGGAGACGGGCCCCCCTTCCCAGGGAGAGACCAGGCTAGAGAAGGTGACTTCTCCACAGGGTGCGTGGAGGTGCGCAGGGTTTGGGTTAGAAGGCTGGGCCTGGCCTGAGACTCTGTGCGAGCCAGGTGGACATCATCAAATCTTTACCGATCTCCAGCAGCAGTGCCCTTGGGTGGGAAGTGGGGCGTTGCATAAGAGTGGTGTCGGGTTTGGGTTTGGGAGTGGAGCAAACCCAGGCTTGGTTGACTCTTGGCTCTGCCTCCTCCCCAAAGTGAAAACCTTGGACGGGCAGGTCATCTCTGGGTTTTCCTTTCCTTGTCTCTAAAACGGGCTCCATGACATTACCAACTTGGGAGATCGGCTTGAGAGGGACTATGGTTTTTGAGGCCAGGGAGGCGCCTTCCTCCACTCACCTCCCTTCCCGGTTTCCTCCCACCCAGATATGGACGTGGACGGGCCGAAGTGGACCTTTGCTTTTGACTTCTCCTTCTTGAGCCAGGAAGAGGATCTGGCTTGGGCTGAGCTCCGGCTGCAGCTGTCCAGCCCCTCGGACCTTCCCCCCGAGGTACCGCTCACCATTGAGATTGTCCACCACCCAAAGCTGGACCTGGAGCAGGACCCAGCTGGCTGCCCACAGCGCCTCCAGATGGACCTGTTCACAGTCACCCCATCCCAGGTCACCTTCTCTTCAGGCAGCATGGTCCTGGAGATCACAAGGCCACTCTCCAAGTGGCTGAAGAGCCCCGGGAGACTGGAGGAGCAGCTGTCCAGGCAGGCTGGAGAGTGCTGGCGGCGGCCCCCCAAGCCACCCATCCCTGACGTGCTGCTCATGCTCTACTCCAACCTTCCCCAGGAGCAGAGGCGGCTCGGGGGCTCCACGTTGCTGTGGGAAGCCGAGAGCTCCTGGCGGGCCCAGGAGGGACAGCTGTCCCGGGAGAGGGGTAGGCGGCACCGGCGACATCACCTGCCAGACAGAAGCCAACTGTGTCGGAAGGTCAAATTCCAAGTGGACTTCAACCAGATTGGATGGGGCTCCTGGATCATCTACCCCAAACAGTACAATGCCTATCGCTGCGAGGGCGAGTGCCCCAACCCTGTCGGGGAGGAGTTTCAGCCGACCAACCACGCATATATCCAGGTGGGATGCTGGGGCACCGGGCAAAGGGAGGCCGGATGCTTTGGAGGGCAGGGGGCTAGAAGCAGTGGTCCCACTGCCGGGTCAGGAAGAACATGGTCCCAACTTGGCTCATTCATTTGAGCATCCATGCCAGTCCTAGGGATGTAGAAGTGGCCCTCACAGTGTCTTCAAAGCCATGCCCCAGCGGGTAGCCTCGAACACAGTGCTTCCATGAGCCTTCTTCCTTTCATCAAATGGGGGGTGGACTAGAGGGTCTCAGGTCCCCCTCAGCCCGGCATGCTAAGAAAGGAAGTTCAGAAATCTGGGATTTGGGGAGAAACGGGCTTGGGTTTGACTCCTCCCAATCCATGCAACATTAAGTTGCTTACTTACGCCCGCCTCTGTTGCCCCACCTGTTAAGCGGAGGTGGCGGTGTCCTATTTCATGGGGACTTTGTGTAGGATTCAGTGAGATAATGGGCATAAAGCACGTATGGTGGTTGCCAAATGACCGGATGTTTGGGGCCATGATTGGGATCCAATACTGCCTTAGCCGCTGTCCCGTTGCTGCCTGAAATCAGAGTTGGCCGCGCATTTCACAAGAGCGGAGAAGGCCAGAGGCTGCCACCACGTGCCACTGACCAGGTCGAGGAGTGGTGCAGGGAGAGGAACAGAAGGATGGATGGTGGTAGGAGAACAACAAAATGGACAGGAGAGAATGGAGCCCATCGTGGGGCCTGATGTGATAAACAGTTGTGATCTTCCCTCAAAGATCATACGGGATCGCATGTTCCTGTTTTAATCTGAGCCTCGATGAGCCATTCTTGGAACTGCAGTCCATCCTCTGGCATAGGCTATGCCAAGCCTCGGCCTGGGCTCAGAGGCTCTGGGGAGCACGCCCACGTGAGCTGGGCTCACGCCGGGGTCTCGGCCTCACCTCACTTCACCAACCCACTGATAGCATGATTCAAGGGAACCCGTAGAGACCCAGCCAGGCCTAGTCGCCAGCTCGGCTGTGTCCTGGAGAGGCCTCAGAGACACCACCTAGGTGCAAAATACCAAGGAAGTTGGTAACCGTTCCTCCTGTTGACTTCAGTTGCCCTTCTCTGGGCAGCAAAGCAAATCCCCTAAGAATTTCTTCATAACAGCTTTTTTTTTTTTTAACATTTTATTAGGGGCTCATACAACTGTTATCCCAATCCATACACACATCAATTGTGTAAAGCTCATTTTTGTACATCGTTTCTCAAAACATTTTCTCTCCATT
>NW_022103968.1:62243244-62244090 GCF_000313985.2 Echinops telfairi | reverse complement strand
TCTTTCCTCTATTTCCCTTGATTCTCCTCCTGTCCCACTATCATGCTCAGTCCCCACCAGGATTTCAGCACTTCCTCTTTTGTTACATTCCCTTTGATCCTGCCCTACCAGGTCTCCCACACCCACCTCCCCACCAATTTGGATCGCTTATTGTTCCCTTGTCCCTGGGTTTGCATAACAGCTTTGTTGGCTTCGTGTTTCTGGACCTAAACCAGGACGTTTCTGGGAATCTTTTAAAAATTGGTATTCATTCACTTTAGACCGGAAAATTGACACATACAATTTTCAGAATCGTTCTAAGGGACAGCCGCTAAAATGACTGCAGAGGGATGATTGGTTTACAGAGTTTTCTTGCTTTGTCCCCTGGGACTGACTCTAACCCTGTACCTCTTGACCCTTGCCATGTCAAGCTGACCCCCCTCGCCTCCCTTTTCCAGAGTCTGCTGAAGCACTACCAGCCCCACCGGGTCCCTTCCACCTGCTGTGTCCCCGTGAAGACCAAGCCACTGAGCATGCTCTACGTGGAAAATGGCCGGGTCCTCCTGGACCACCATAAAGACATGATCGTGGAAGAATGCGGGTGCCTCTGAGGAGTCTGGAGGGATGGTGGATCTGGCTGTAGCCTGGGATTGGGAACCTCCCAGAGGCCATGACGACCATCTCGTCCAATAAGGAGAAGCTGAGAGGGGGACATTTTCCACTCTGGGCAGCAGAACTGAGGAGCAAGGGCTGTCCACACACTAATGGAGGCATTGGTGAAGCACATCTCACCAGACTTTCCTCACAGCTCTCTCTTGGGTGGCGGCTAGCTAAACCCCGAGGCCATGTCAGAGAGGAGGAAGCTCG
>NW_022103968.1:62225878-62241998 GCF_000313985.2 Echinops telfairi | reverse complement strand
GGGGGGACCTGAAGTAGCAGTCTGGCTACCTGCTGACCTGGTTAACCATTACAAGAACCAGAAGCTGGGATTTATGGTTTCTTTTTTAGGGGAGAAGGGGCTCGGGAACGAGTCCATGATAAATGCACCCTTGTCCACCTGTCCCAGGAAACCCATCGACGTGTGTTTAAGCCTCCGAGAGGCCAGCCTTGTGGGCACCCTTGCTGGGTTTAGATGTGACTCCACTGCAGCTTTGGTTGATGGTCAAAATGGAAGGTTGGTTTTTAAAAAAAATTTTATTGGGGGCTCATACAACTCATCACAATCCATACATCCATTCTGTCAAGCACATTTGTTGCCATCAAATTCTCAAAACATTTGCTGTCTACTTGAACCCTTGGTATCAGCTCAGTTTTTTCCCTCCCTCCCCACCCCGCCATGAAAATTTATAAATTATTATTTTGTCATGTCTTGCACTGTCCGATGTCTCCCTTCACCCACTTTCCATTGGAAGAAGGGCTTCTAACACCTGGTGATGTGTGTGCTGTGGGAATCATGGCAAGGCTGGATCTGCTAGCCAGGCCTAGGCTTGAGCGGCCTCAAAGCCGGTTCAGCCACACAGCGGATCCAACTGCTCATTTCCTGGAAGGGACGTGGACCTGCCCGAGGTCTGCTCTAACTACAATGCAGAATCACGGTAGGTACAACCCTCCATCTGACTGGAGACCTAGGGAGCCTTGAGGTCAGCTGGTCAGATAGCCTTTCTGAGGACCCAGAGAGCCTGGCCCCATTACTAAGAAGTAGCAGGGCCCAGAGTTGAACTCACTTGAGTCCCAGGTCACTACTGTTCTTAATAGCACAGAGCTCTTGTTTGGGGGTAAGTGCCTTGGCCTTTGGAACCAAAGATTTGAACCCACTCCACTGCTGAACCCAAGTTTTCTGCAGTCAACACCCCATCCCAGGCCTCTTCCTAGAGATCGTTACTGAGTAGGTGCCCTGACAGTTCTCACATGGCTAGGGCCAGGGAAACGAAAGGGCAAGCTATTTGTGGCTACAGCTTGTGGGAGTGTTTAGTTGGCAGCTCTACCAACTTGGAGAACACCGCTCCCTGAAGCTGCCTCCTGTAAAGCACGTGTGCAGGCATCAAGGGACTGTCTTGCTGGGCTGCAAGCTCTGGTTGGTGTGCTCGCTGCATGGTTGCTCTGCTGCCTGGCCAGGGCATTTGGAGCCTCACGCATGTACTCCAGCCTAGCGGCAGTTCCAGAGCTTGGCACCTAGTGTGCTGCCTGAAGGTTGTTTGGAAGGACCAAGAAACTCTGTCTCTGGGACTGCCCTGCCCTAACCTGGGACCCAGAAGGGGCTCTAACAGGAGTTATTCTAGCTTGCTCTCTGGGCCTGAGGTTTTGGTAGCAGTGCCGAGCCAGTTATGGAGTTGGGAAAACTGGGTGCATTCTCCCTGGCTGGCTGGTAGTGGGTCTGAGTGGAGAAGACAAGAGAGCAGCAAAACACAGTGCACATAGCTGGCCGGCCTTCCCCTCAGCCATCTTTAAGTCTCCCACTTTATTTGCAGTAAAAGCCTCCATTTTTATGCTAAATTGCCCTTGGGGCAAAGATGCAGGTTTTCAGACTGAAGTACTTCTGGAGGTCTCATAATGAGGGACCCCTAGCTGCTCACTCCGTGACCTCTGGCAGGTCATACCGACTGGGATGCACCGGAGTGCCATGATCAACTATCACTATTGCCCTGTACCAGGTGCTTTCCCTTGCTGGCATCTCAACATTACTTCAGCCCTCCACCACTGTTCTACAGGAGACTGACCTAAGGGATTACGTGGAATTAAGCCTGACTCCAGCGATGGGCTGCTAACCCAAGGTGGGCAGTTCGACCTCACCACAAGGATGGGGCCATCTGCTCGAGGACAGTTCTCCCTGCCCCACAGGGTCCAGAGGAGCTGGAGTGGACTTGATGGCAGTGGGGAGGTGACTCCAGGGGGTGTGCAGACTTCAAAACCACACCAGCGG
Source organism: Echinops telfairi (assembly GCF_000313985.2). Taxonomy (NCBI): domain Eukaryota; kingdom Metazoa; phylum Chordata; class Mammalia; order Afrosoricida; family Tenrecidae; genus Echinops; species Echinops telfairi. Next base: position 62,239,997 of record NW_022103968.1, on the reverse strand, counting down.
GAAGACACCTCCTCATGCCTGGTCTTATCCTGTGGCCTGCTCACAAAAAGGAAAACATAATAGGACCAAATTCTTGCTGGATTAACAGGGAGGAATCTGATGCTCACACAGCCTGGCAGCCTGGCCTGTTTTATTTCGAGACCCAAGACATGATGGATGTGTAACACCTGTCTGATGGCCCCTGTGAACATACTTCAGCTCCCAACTCCAGAGCCCAGGACAGGCCTCTCTTCTTCAGAAGGGGCATCCCAGGCCCACTCCTTGCACACATAAGACATCGTGGGACTCAGAAGCAGGGCTACCTGTTGACAAGGAGGCGCACAGAAGCCAAGGCCTCCCAGGCAACACTCATGGTTTTACTGGAGTGTTTGAAAAAGAAGTCACGGAGTTGAACTCAAGATCTTTATTAACTGTAACAGCAACCAATGGTGAGAATTTATTACTTTTTATTTCCAAACACCTGCTGGTTTTGAAGGACAGTTAAAATATAGATGACAGTTCCGCAGGCCTGCCTGGTGCCCCTATTATCCTTGCCCAGCAGCGAGATGGCTGGAGGGCTGAAGGGACGACCATGCAGGGGAGACAGGACATGCTGTCCGCCTCTGGTCCCCACGCCAGGGGAGCGGGCCATTGGCAGTACCAAGACAGGAAAAGGCATTTTCTTTACAAAACATCTGAAAGATGCGTCACACAGGACACCTAACCACGTGAATGTCCTCTGGGCTCTCCAGCCCCACCCCCCACCCCTTGGAAGGTTTAGTTAGTCCTGGGGCAACAGAGGAAGGAGATGGGCTCCATCTTTAGGTGAAGGGAAGGCACGGGCTGCCCCCAGCCGGTGGCGCTGCAGGCACCCACACGACTCACCCATTACCGCTACACTCTGCAGCCCCCCCCGCCCAGGTACACATGCCACGGTTTCGAGTAACCACCACCCGTCTCAGGCAGGGTTTCCTTTTCTTACAGAGGAAGTGGGCACACCGGGGCCAGACTGGATGCCCAGGCTAGAGCTGTGGAACCCTCGCAGCCTGGTTGTCTAGGAATTTTGGTTTTAAAGCACCGGCAAGAGCTCCCTTTGGAATCTCACGCAGCAAATGATTATCAAGCATCGCAGCATCTGTGTGTCAGCCTGCCCCTGCCCGTGCAAGGTGGCAGAGCGGAGTGTCCACTCTGGGACTTTTATGTCATCTAACTGAGGGCTCCGCATGGCACCCATGACATACAGTGTGGGCTGCCCGGGCTGCAGGCAGAGGCGAAATGAAGAGGAAACCACAGACCAACCGGGCAGGGACTCAAAGACCTCGTTAAATCTAGGCTCTGACCACTGGTCTTAGCTTTCGGGAGCAACTTAGGACATTTCAATTCCAGAGGACAGTTAAAGTGAAGTATTAATTGAAAACATTAAAAGTACCCATTATTAATAGTTTTTGGCCAAAATGTCTTGAGCTAGCCTCCAGGGAACTGCAGCAGTTAACCCAGAAAGCCATCACAGGACCAGGGCATGCTCCCGAACACAAGCCTTCTAAGGATGTGTGACCCAACAGCCTCAGAGCTGAAATTTTATTGAAAGCAGAGGTAAAGAACTGAGGTAACTATGTGCCCCTCTCCCCAAGTCCAGGCATAAATTGACCTCGCAAAGAAACGATGATTTGCTAAAGCAAACACTTCCCTCCCCCTCCCAGATGGCATGGATGGGTAGGTGACTGTGCTTCACAGGTTACTAAGTAGCTGCCCATATGCAATGTCGCCCAGGAAACTCGCTGAGCAGGAAGTTCTGAATCAGACACACAGGCAGTGGGCCCTGTTCTCAGAGGAGCAATGCAAAACAGAAAGGACCCTGGCTGGTTCCCCAAGTGGAGAGAAAAGACAAAGATTTGATGCTGGCACGCTGCTGCCACCATGCTGAGCCCTGCCTTGATTCAGCAGGCCCTCAGTATAGACTGGCTGCAGATGAGCTCTCTGGTTAGCTGCATTCTAGGAGACGAGGGCTTTCCACAGTGCTTGAACTGAGAAGGTATGGCCCGAGAGTTCCAAGGAGCAGGTAATCCAAGCGGCAGACAGGCCTTCCAAGTGGTCAGTGTGCTCAGCTGCTAACTGAGAGACTGGAGGTCTGAGGCCATGCAGAAGCACCACAGAGAAAGGCCAGACCTACTTCTGGAGGGGGAAAAAGAAGACACCAGAAAATCACGGGCAGTTCTACTCTGTCACCCACGGGGTTGTTCAAGTCCACACTGACTCCACGGCAACTGGCTTGGTTTTATTTTTTTTGACTCCGCCTCAAAAGAAGAATCAAAGAATGTGAAGGTCCGTGAAAGATGAGCGCTTTCCGTCTGAAGAAGTGCCTTAGAGCTGCCTCGGCAGCCATGCTGCTCAGGGGAGTACACGGTGAAGCCAGCAGAGCTGCAGAAAATGCAGGGCCTGACATTTCTAAAACCGTGGGGGAAAGGGTGTTGGGATACACGGCAGATGCTCAGTAAAACGAGACGAGCCCGCAGCCTGAACACCTTGTAGTCGGCGCTCCCAGCGGGTCTTCAGCCCGAGATTCCCTGCACCTCCTCAGCTCAGAGCAAGGGCCAACCTGACTTAAGCTCTCCTGAGATGACCAAGCAGCTTGACTGTGACCACTGGTGAACAAAGCAGAATCCACCCTCGCCAGCCTACCAAGTTCCTCTCAGCCCTGCAAAGTTTCATGCAGGCCCTGAGCCTGGTCATGCAGGTGGAAGAACAGGCCAGCAAACAAATCAGCAGCAAGAAAAAGTCCCAGTGACGACTGCAAATAAATTTTAAAATAATGGAAGTTTCCCACAAACTTTTGAAGCCCCCTTGTATGTCTATCACACAATTTTTGCCTGTTCAGTTATTTACAGGTTTAAACCTTATTGACAGCAATTACAAGAATCTGTTTGCAAGAATACCATTCCATGATCCATGGAGTTTTCGATCACCCCCACCCTCCACCCCCCACTTTCTGTATACTGACCCTAGTAACCACTAATAAAATTTTACCTCTATTAAAAAAGAAAAAGAACTGTGTGGAAAAGCTCCCGTAAGCTTCATGGTGAAGACCATGCTGGCTCTCTTTAGCAGCTCACTTCTACCAGGAAGCTCTGGACCAAGCAGGCACAAGCAGACACTTATGAGACACTGCTGCTTGGTGAGATACCTGGCCCAGGTCTCTTTAAACTGGTGGTTGGAGAGAGCAGGTCCCAAGCACTAGCTCTGGTGGGGAATTGACTTCTTATAGCAACATCTGCTTCACTACAAATGACTGTTTTTACCCCAATAACCTAACAACTAATTCACATTTGCTCCCTTTACTTTACAATCCTGATCCCAGTTAAATCGGCAGCAGTGGCTCGGCTGGTAGGATTCAATTCCCTGTCTTTGCCGATCCCTGGTTAAGAGAGGGAGCAAATGCATGGTGCATGAGTCTTAGGGACACTAGGCCTGAGTCTCGGAAATCTGTGTCCTTGAACTACTGATAATTGGCATTTGGACTTCTCACCTCCTGAGTCAGCAGCTGGATTTGGGGAGAGGGCTTGTCTGCTTTCAGTTTGGCAGCATGATTTGATTTGTTTTCAGTGGCAAGAGCACTCTCAACAGACTCTGTAAATTCTATGCTCCGGCTCCACGTACGAGGTGGGTGCATGTGGCGTCAGAGGCCACGTCATAGAAGGCACTGCAGCATCCCCCTAGGCCCTCTCTCTGGAGAGTGCCAGCTGCCCTGCCCTGAAGACACCTATGTAGCCCCATGAAAGGCCCACACGGGGACCGGGGGTCATCCTGCCAACAGTCAGAGAACAAGTGAGTGAGCTTGGAAGCAAATCCTCCAGCCCCAACTCATAGCCTGACCACAACCTCACGAGACCCTTCCTGGAGCTGCTCTCCAACCCTATCCCCAGAGGCTGTCCCCACACAGTGTGTGCTGGTTTGAGACTTCAGTGGCGATGTGCTCATACTTCGGTACACAGCGACAACAGAGATGGAAGGAGCAGTCTTGGCCTTGGAAGCCCCTTATCGAGAAAGCTGCCTCTCTGGGTCTGTGCACCTGAGGCCATGACGCTCACTTAGCCAGGATGGGAGGGAGGGGAGCTGGAGGAACCACATCAAGCAGGGAGAGCTGGCACACTGCACATCTCCTGCGGGCACTTGGAGAAAGCCATTTCTTGTTAAGCTGGTTTCCCCAACAAGGGCAGGAACAGGGTTTCCTTGTAAAAACATGAAGGTAGACACGAAGATTTAAGAAACCCGAAAAAAGGCCAGGATAACCCAAGCTACTAATCATTGGGGCTTCTCCTGAGAGGGCCCCTCTGACCTGTGGTGAGCCCTGACACTTGTGTTTTCCTACAAGCAGAAAAACACGGGGCCATCGATTGCAAGTTTGTCTCTTGCCTCTGGAATTATTTTGTCAATGCTGACTTAGGGCCATCCAAGGATTTCTAGCAGGGGCCTCCTTCCTGAGAAGAGCTGCAGCAAGCAAGCATGTAGAAGGCCCTGGGAGAGGACAGGGGGCCTGGCAGCTGCTCTGTCACACAGCTGACCCTCCCGAGAAATCCTACCTCCATGTCCTCCACTTGAGCCGCCTGCAGTCCCTGAGGCATCCGTCACTCGGCCCCTCACGGTTTCATCCACTACCCATTCTTCAGTGAGCACGTGGCGTTCTCACCTGAGGCTGTAAAGGCCCAGGAGGACACGCCTGTCGGCTCACTGGGAATCACCTTGCTGCTAGCTGTGGTCGGTCCCACGGATACCAAGGCTAGCGCGTCAAGAAGGAAGCTTCCTTCCCCAAAAACCACACTCCCCAGAGCACCAAGACCATAGCGTGACTTAACCTTTTCCAAGAGTCCACAAAATTAGGAGTTTAATAGAAACCAAAACTGGGGTATATTAAACAAACAAACAAAAATACTTTTTATGATCATCAGATTGGCATCCCCCAAACACTAAAGATCCATCAGCTTATTCCTAAGAGACATCAATCTTCACAAAATGTTAAAAAAGAAAAAAAAAAAGAAAGAAAACGTTTCGATCTCTGAACGATTCACATTTGGGAGCAGAACACAGCACAAGGGTCCTGAGCCGGCTTCCCTCGCTCTGTCTAGAGTGTGTTCTAAAGGTAAGACAACGGCTTGCTTTCTTTGCCAGCGGGCTGGCTTACTCTCACCCTGGGACGGGGTCTCTTAATGAGAGGGTTCAGGACACCGAATCAGGCCAGAAATACCCAGGACATACTTCACCATCTTCTGAGTAGGGACAGGTGCCCCAGCCAGTCTTCAAGTGGAGTCCCTCCCCTGTGACTATGGTGCCACTCAATATCCGCAGGTGGGTGGGATGGGATGAAGGGGAGCGAGAAAGAAAACCGGTAAGAGCATGAGGCCTTTCATCAACAACCCACAGCAGGGCAAAATGGGCCGGTTTCACAAAGCACCCACTACTCTCTCTAAACATGCACACCCAAACTGGAGGGGGACAGAGCTCACAGGGCCTGGGAGACACAGAATAAGGACTCGGAACCCCGGTCTTCCCTGGTCACTTCCCACCTCCCCAATACTGGAAGCTGTTTAAGTACAAAGTTGCTGTTCAAAAGTATACTGGAAACATCTCTAAAAATAGGTCTGTAGTCATCTTAAAAATAAAAGGTCACCCTCAGATAAGAGTGACAGATATTATCAGATACCAAGACTTGCAGTATCTCTGATACAAACGTGAAGGGGGAAAGGCCTGCCAGAGAAAATGGGAGGTTGGCTAGAAGAAAGGTGGGCTGTTCGGATCACAATGGGAAGGGAAGGAAACGGGAGAACATGCTTACGAGGGGGCTTCAAAAAATTCATGGGGAAAAACCTCACCATCTTCTCATTCCATTGGGCCCATGAGCTCTCTGAAGTGCCCTCGCCCATGATGATCTATCCCAGCACCCAACTAAAGCAGACCCACAAAGGGAAGATATTACATTGTGGGTTTTTTTTCCTTTTTTGTTTTTTTAAAAAGAACATTCAGATAGTCAATTCTCAAACTAGAAGAAGTAGGGATCTGAGAAAACAAACATGGCAATGCTAACTGGGCTGCTGGGTCTGGGTGTTCCAATAGGCCAACACTCCCCTGAAGACGTCCCAAGTATGACCGGGGGCAGCACTAAGGGCGGACCTCCCCAGCAAGTGGAGGCCTCACTGCCAGCTGCGGTCCCTTGGTGCAGGTGGTTCTGGGAGGACAGACCCGCCTGGGTTTCTCTGAAGGAGATCAAGGGACTGCAAGAAACCAGAAGCCGGCAGGGAGGATCAGGTGGGCTGGGAAGAGAGCAGCTGGTCACTGAGGGTCCCTCTCTGATACCATTTCAGACAAATGTACTAAGTTAAGGACAAGGAAGAAGAACACCACAGACGGGCGTGGGGGGTGGCAGCCTCCACACCATGCCTGAGGGCCACAAACCATGACCTGTCCCTAAGGACCTGCAACCTTAGGTCAAAGGGAAAGCAGCTCTGATTCTCTTCCCCTAAGGGTCAGACACATGAACAAAGTGAACCCGTCAAACCCCTGGATCTTCTTCCCAGATTTCCCAGTCAGGTGGCTATTGGTGGGTCCATATTTGACTTAGGACTTTTTGGGTTTTGGTCTCGACAGAATACTGACCAGGGAAGCTGGATTTGCTGTTTTCCTGTGAGGTGGCTTAGTTCTACAAAAATATGCTAAGGGTCTTCCCTGCAAACCTGTCTCACCGGGGAGGGGGGATTGGGAAACAGGGAGAGGAAATGATCAGACGAAACTCTTCTTGGCATCAGTTGGCACCCAGAGGAGGAGGCAACTGCTGGTACCGCCACTTCCGTCTTCTCATTGTTGATGCTATTGGCCAAATCAGGGACACGCAGGGCTGCTTTTCTGTTCCGTGCAGAATGGTCAGATGTCCATTTCAAACTGAGCGTCCTCCCCTAGTTAGGATGAAGAACACGAAAGTTTAGCACAAAAGGAAACCAAAAAGAGGAAACGGGAAAGCAGCCCTAACTGCCATCCCTTCTAACTCGCTGCAGCTCTGGGCTCTTGCCACGGCAGGGGAGCCTTCCAAGCACCATGCGGACACCAACAAGCAGAGGAAAAAGGGCACCCATTGCATGATCCCCCAGAGAGGTCTGGAAGAGGCCAATTCAGACACAGAAGTTGAATCGTGGCGATGGAGACTAGGGCGGAGAGACTGAGAAGTTATTCTTTAAGGAGTACCACGTTTGTTTGGGAGATGGAAACATTAGGGAATAAACGGCGGGGTGACTGCTGGACACTGTGAATGCAATCGATGCCACGACTTGCGTTTGCATACTGTGAAGATGGCGGTGTCCTTGTTGCACACATCTCAGAACAGGATGGTTTTAACAGCAGCAGCTCCTGGGGAGCGCTCTGCCACCTATTATGTTCAGCGTAACTCCCCACAGCCTTGAATTTTGGCCCTGCTCTGAATCGTCACTGTGTCCATTAAAAACCCACTGGGGATTTGAGGAAACAGAATGTAAATTCTAGTACCACCCCATCCAAACCCAACCAACCAACCGCCACTAAGTTGATTCCAACTCACAGGGGCCCCAGAAAACAGCAGAGCTGCTTCTTGGGGTCTCCAAGACTTGAAATCGCCATGGAAACAGAGAGCTGTGATTCTCTCTGGTGGAGTGGCTGATGCACTGGAACTGCCCAAAGCTCAAGCACAGAGGTCACCAAATGTAGGCCTAGCTTAATTCCCACCTCACTGCTCAGCTCCTCCAGGGGCCCTGGTGCCACAGTGGTTATGTGTTTGGCCGTTAACCACAAGGTCACCAGTCCCTCTGAGGGAGAAAGACAGGCTTTCTACTCCCGTAAAGTGTTCGTCTCGAAATCCCACAGGGACAATGCTACCCTCTCCCATAAGGTCTCTCTGAGTGGAATCAACCTGAATCTCTTTCTCTTTCCTTTTCCCTCTCTATGGGAGAAAGATGTGGCCTTCCGCACTTGTAAAGACCTAGTCTTGGGAAGAAGACAGTCCTATGAGAACTGGCTTGGTGCAGTGAGGTTTCCTGTGTGTCCGTGCCACAGAGATAAAGGTGAGTGTCACTCAGTGCCCGTGCGTGATGCTTGTTCGACTACCACAGGCACTTGTGGAAAACGGGGAACAAACCTCATGATGCTCCCCAGGCCATAAAAAGGACACTTCTGATCACAAACAAGCTCTACTTCCTGAAGGTGCTATGAAACTCTGCTCTTACTGTTGTTCGTTTTGGGCGTGTTTTACTCCAAGTCCAATAAAGTCTAGGTTAAGCAGTCCATAAGGTATGGTCCTAGGGGTTACCTTTTGGGTTTTCCATTCCCTCATTTTAGATCCCCTCTACATACCACCAAACAGATATTGGATAATGATTGAGAACGTGGTCTCCTGAACACTCCCATTAGCACTGAAGAACCTATGAGACATTCCTTCAACTGGCCGTCAGTTGCAACCAAAGCACCAACACTGTCCCACCTACAACAGGCTGGCATTCAAATTACCAGGCCCCCCGCCACCAGCATTCTCTTACCAACTGCATGCTTCCTGTCATGGCTGTTCAAGTTGTTCAAGTTGTTCACTTCTACTTTGGAGTCTTCAATTAGGGTGCTAGGGCTAGTGACTCCAGGAATATTGGGCAGATGGCAAGGCGGGGTCTGAGCCATGGGAGAATTGCGACGATCCAACAGAAACTTTCGATCATAAATGATTCGAGTTCCTGGAAAACAGGGTTGCAAAGAGTTTGAGACAAGTTCAGGTGCTGTTAACATAATTGATACCTAGGAGGTTCTCCTATCGATCACATCTAATCCTAGCCCTTACGGAATGTACTCCTCTTTTTAATGAAAACTTCTACTCATCCTACAAGACACAGCTCCAACATCACTTCCTTGATAAGGGCTTTTTAAGTTCCCATCGCCCACCCACCCCCACCCTTGCTCAAGACACATCACTAACAGGGCCCCTCCCACCACGTTTGAAATCATGTTTCTCTTTCTGCCTTCATGGCATGGTGTTTCTTATGCCAGGCCTCTGTCCTTAAGTAAATTGGGGGTGTGGAGGTTTTAAATGAAGGAATAAATATGTGACAAAATCGTCACTAGATGGAGAGCCGCCTTTAGTTAAAAGGCTTTCCAAGGCAGCACTGAGACCAACCTTCTTCCAGAAAGGGCTAAGGGAGAAACTGACCTGCCACTGACTCACCAAACACAACCTGCTAACCTACAAATCTGCCGTGTGTTAGCAACAACGGTTCTGATTACCGATAACTGTTTACCTGGGAACACCTGCTGCAGCCTGTCCCTTGTCAGTCTTCCCAGGATACTAATGGTGAGGACCATGCGGCAGTTTAGATCTGCTTGAGCCTCGCCAAGGAGCGCTGGTGGCACAGTGAAATCAACAACGCTAGACTGCTAACCACAACGCCATTGGTTTAAAACCCACCACCCAGCCATTGCTCTGTAGGAAAAGAACGAGGCTGTCTGCTTCTGTACAGTTAGAACCTTCAGAAAGCCTATGAGTTATGCTTTGACTTAAGACTCCAACTAGCTCATTAAGAAAGAACATGGTGGAAGTAGAAAAGCTGCAATTACTATGGTGTGCTCCTGTGTAGCTAAAATACGCCTCTCAAATCGTTGCTGCCCAATGTCCAGCCAGGGTAGGGGTGGGGTGGGGTCTTGCTCTCCTAAGCAGGCTCAAGAAGGACTTTATTGCGACCCTGTTCTCACTGTTCGTGTGTTTTTAAAAACATGGCAAAGGTTCAGGTGAACAATGCACTGGTGCTGGATAACTCTTCTCTCTACAACCCATTCCAGTTCAAGATCACCTTTGGGTGCACTGAGGATTTACCTGCCTGAAGACTTGGAATGGAAAATTACCTCCTCAGGCTCTGCGGGGGGCGGGGGTGGGGTGAAGAATACCATCAAGTTTTAGACTGCTTAAGCAGGACCTGTGCGTGCAGGGAGGCAGGCTGGTGCACCTAGCCCAGGACTCCTTCCAGATGCAGTAAGTGTAACAGTAAGTTGTGCTAATCACACACACCTATTGAGGTTAAGAATGTATTAGAATTGGCTGTCATGTAAATACTGAATGCACTGAAACAGAATTAAGAGAAAATTCACCAAAACCAGACTTTTCTAGGCCCCAAAGGAACAATCTGGCACCTAATTCCAGGGTCACAAGATTGCACATTAATTGGGAAGAGAAGATAATGCAGAGAGCAGGCACCCAAATCTACATTCTTCTCTCAACAGACACCTTGCCTTCAGCATCAACGGGATGGTCCACGCCAGGATCCCACAAGGACTGCATGTGACCACCTGCCTCCCTTTCAGTCCAAAGTAAGCTACGAAAACACAGAACTAGTCCCTGAAATTCCTTAAATACAGTCAAGACACCACGTGGAGAATTTGTTTAAAAAAGCATCCTGTAGAAAGTCTATTTAAAAACTAGTATTTGAACAAACTGTGGAATATAAATACAACTATTTTTAAGTTGAAAAAAGAGAAAGAATGTATTGGGGATCACTTAGAGATGTCTGCCAAAAGAGGTGGTAGCCAGAGCCTGGCTCACTGGCCACCCTACGTAAATAAAGTGGAGGTGTGCAGCTCAGTCGGCTTGACTCCAGGGGAAAAACCTGCACCATGGGTTTGGGCACCCAAGTGAGAGAATGTTACAAAGACAAGTAACCCTCAAGCACCAGAGGTTTGGTCCCAGAGCACTGCAATAAGCTGAGACAGACTGTGCTGCTGTCGCTTCCGAGTGGAGGAAAGCTATTAGGTATACAATCACATCATGAGAAAGTGTGAAAGGTGCTTTCTGTTTTCAATATTTTCTGCTTTCTTTTCTATTGTCATTTTTCTCTCTTGTCTAGTCGTGGCTGTTGGGTTTTCGTTTGTTTGCTTGCTTTCTTCCTGTTTGTGTTTTGTATTATCTTCTGTTGACTGAAATCCAGGAGAGAGAAATCTAGAGACAGTACTTGGGTGAAGAATTACCTGTAGGCACTGCAGGGTGGGTTGGGTGGGAAATAGGGAGCCAGTTCTGAAGCTGATAGTGGTGCTGACTGCAAAACTCTTAACATGACTGAACAATTAAACTGTATGATATGTGAAGTATATGCCAATAAAAAGTAATCAAAGAAAAAGTTTGCAGTATTGTGAAAAGTACCAAAATGTGACATGGAGACCCAAAGTAAGTACATGCATTGGGGGGAAATGGTGCCAACAGCCTTGCCACAAACCTTCAGTTTGTACAACACGCAGGACCTATGATGTGCAATCAAACACAGCCTGGCAGTATAGAAACCTGTGTACTAGGCTACTCCGTTTGAAGTGGTAGAGTATAAATACTGCATGCTTGTAAAGTGCTTTATATTTACCTTCTCAAGTGTGTGTGTGTGTGTTTAACCACAAAACTCTTGTCATGTTATAACAAGGATAGTTTGACTCAGACATACTTTCTCAAACAACATATGATGGCTATATCCCAGGCACAGAATAATAGAATAGCTGACAATTCTTTTTGAAATATGAGGGAGCAAGTGGGGAAAAATGCCAGACAAGAGAACTGTAAACTCTAGGATCTTCCCAAACAAAGGAAAAGACTTAATTTAATAAGTAAGCTACTTATTATTTTATTTATTTATTTAATAAGTAAGCTACTTATTTATTTCAGGGTACAAAACTGACCCCAATCTACAATATGATTTAAGGGCAACATTTATTAAGTCCTAAAAGACACAGAGACAGACCTAGCATCTGAATGAAGGCAGTCATTAATTAGCAATGAGGTCATAATAGTGTCCCAGGAGAAACTGTCACATGACTGGTGGCAGATCAACACATCACAGTGACAGGTGGGGCCACAGACGCAGGAACATGACCATGACTGGGGAAGTTACATTATGTTAAATAGAAAAGCTTACAAGATTGGCACAAGGCATCTACTAAGTCCACACAGAAGCATACCAGCCGGTGTGAGCCAAGGATTATATATAACAAAATCAAAATCTGGAGGGGGGAACTGTATCAGAGCCTAAATTCTGAACACCCAGTTTACAGAAGGCTATAGATGACAGTGGAAGCCCCAAATCCATTTGTAGGGTCCTTACATGGATTTAAGCGTCTGATGGATTTCCTACCAAAGCCCAGGGATGTGAATAGTTGTGCTAAAAAACAGGTTATTGTAAAGTCTACTATGGCAAAAGTAGTTTAGGTTAAAATGTAACATCATCATTTGATTTCCTTTTTGACCCATTTTTAATTTGTTCCAATTTTTAATATTTTCTGCTTTCTTTTTGATTGAAATTGCTCCCTTTTGTCACTGTTATTTTTGTTTGTTTCTTGATGTGTTTTGTAAGCTCTTGTATATATAAAATCCAGGATATGTAAAGCTATAGCAGCAGTACTGGATAAATAGCTATCTGACATTGGGGAGGTTGGGGTAAATAAGGAGCCAACAAAAGCTACAAAAAATTAGAAAATGTTCTAAAACAGATTGTGATGACTGCACACCTCTTCTTAATAGGACCAAACTACTGAACTACGTGTGAATTTATCCCAATAAATAAATAAAACAAACCTACACCAAATCAATCACACTTAAAATATCAGAGGTAGTTTCTTCATATCAAATATCCATCCAGTGTTCACATTTCCTTAAGTGGCTCAAAAATGTTTAAATTATTAAAAACGTGTCCAAATAAAAATCTAAGCAAAAGCAATAAAAGAAGCCAGATTGTTTTTCGGACCAAGGCAGTCAGGGCATGACTATGAGATGACCCCCACCCCCACTACTGTCCACCATCAAGCCAGACTCAGGCAAGCCCCTAAGAGAGACTGCCCTTCCCAGAGTTGGCTGGAGAAGGGCAGAGGAAAATTTGCTTTCTAATGCACGCTGCCTGAGGGCAAGATTCTCTACAGCCTTTGTTAATGAGCAGAAGGAATTCAAAGGAGCCTCTGCAGTGTTCCACAGCCTTTGGCAAACCTAGTGCTCAAAATTTAAAGTTGAATACAATATTAAGCTAAATAATTAGGAAATGCATTCAAAATCCAATTTTATTTATACAAATGCTAGTAAGTAACTTTCTGTGGCTCAGGTAGAAAATCGTCAAACTGTTCCTTCTAGGTTTTGAGGAAATGGCTAAACAGCGCCTCTTACCAACACCTCTTTATGTAACTACAATTAGGTAGCATGCATGGATAAGTGTTGGGCTACTAACCACAGGGTCAGTGGTTCAAATCTACCAGCAGCTCCACAAGACAAAGTTGAGGCTACTGCTTCCATAAAGATTCACAGCTTCAGAACTGACTCCATGGCAGTGGGTCTGGGTTTGAGTGGATTATGAATTTGGGGGTATACTCCCTATATACTACGTCTGTCAGTAGCAGGAAAGAATGGAAACTGATCCAGGATGTCCTCCAATGGGCCTTAGCACATGAACACATTTCAAAAAAAAAGTTTAAGGCTTTTAAACCAACCCCAAAGGAAAATGAGTTTCTTTCTTACTTTTGATTTCTGTAGTAATGCCGCACACAAAGATGTATGGCTTTAGGAAGTGGAAATAAAATACCAGGCTCTCAGTCTCTCTGTAATATCAGGTAATCATTGGACTGCAAACTGCAAGGTACTACCAGCCAGTGCGCTACCCAGGGAAAAGAGGAGGCTGTTTGCTCCCATGCAGAACCTGTACAGAGTTGCTGTGAGTTGGAATCGAGTGGATGGCAGTGCATTTGGTTTTAATTCTTCTACTTCTGTTGATGTGACTGAGACACAGTTTTGAAAATTGTGTGGATTGGTTATGTTATACAATCTAAAAGATGTATTTCAGGATAGTACATGGGGCATCACAAAATGCTGGTAATAAAAAGGCTGACTTAATCTGAGCAGAAAAGCTCTGGATGTCTTCCTCCAAACCAGTCCTTGAAGAACAGCTAGAAAAATTATGAACCCTTTCTTTCTAATTTAAGGATGTCATATTACAAAATATTTTAAATATAATTTTAGTACAATAAAAGTAGAAACTGAGGTGGGTGTGGGAGACCTGGAAGGGCATGATCAAGGGGAATGTAACAAAGAGGAAGTGCTGAAATCCTGGTGGGGACTGAGCATGATAGTGGGACAGGAGGA
>NW_022103968.1:62213356-62224653 GCF_000313985.2 Echinops telfairi | reverse complement strand
GAGTGTTGTATGAGCCCCTAATAAAATGATTTTTTTAAAAAGGTAGAAACTGATCTCCAACTTCCTTCCTTGCTTAAAAATAAGAACAACAGTAACAACTCAAATAGATATCTGGAAATTATGAGGAGTGGGTCAGTCTAGCTTACAAAAAGAAAATATCCTGAATTATTTGATGGGAAATTTTCTAGTGTAGATATAAAACTCTACCACCTTCAACAGAAAGCAATGCAGCCATTTCTCTGTGAACCGGGGTCATTACGATTAAAATAACTTATTGCACTCTGGTGTGTCCTAAAATGCCCCAGGGCATGTTCAGTGCATGCTATTCTTTTCCCTATTATCTAGTACGGAATCTCCTGGGCCAGTTAAACACAAGCCAGAGCAGTCAGCTCTGAAGGTTTTACAGACAATCTTTTGGGATTCCAAAGGAATAAGCTTGGTAGTATTTTCTCAAAGGATGCAGGATGATCACGGGGGTTTATTTTGAAGTAGTCTTACAAAAACATTGGTGAGCTAAAGGACAAGAGAGTGGCCCCGACCAATCTCTCTTCCATCCCAACAATGCACCTGCTCATTCTGAGGGCACTAAAGGGTATTCTACAAGAACTTCCTTTGGAAACCTCACTCTACAGCCCTTATCTAGCCCCTCTGACCTCTTTTTGTTCTCCAAACTCAGAGAACATTTCAGAGTACAGGATTTGGGTCCCTAGAGGATGTCCAAACTGCTGCTTTGACACGGTGGAAAACAGATCACAGCATCCTTGAAGGAAGGGTTTAGAGTAGCCGTTCTCAACTTGGGGGTCAAATGACCCTTTCACAGGGGTCACCTGATTCATAACAGTAGCAAAATTACAGTTATGAAGTAGCAACAAAAAAATTTTATGGTTGGGGGGTCACTACAACATGAGGAACTGTATTAAAGGGTCGCTGCAATAGGAAGGTTGAGTATCACTGGTCTAGAGGGATGGGAATGCCATTTTCAGAGCCCTAGATAGTGGATATTTTTGATACTTTTGTTTCATAACGCTTACTACGACTCTGTAGAAATACTTTTTAACTTATCTTCTTATGTTCTAGAGCTTTAGCACAGTGAAAAATAATGAAGGAGCTTGAATTAGCATTATAAAATGGCTGCTGGGCAGGAAATCAACAGTGCTGGCCACAGCTGTTTAATATTTATCTAAAGTTAATAAACACAACAGGCACATGACTTGACAAAGTGAGTTGAAAAATCAGGAGGTAGAAGTACATATGCTGGGAGAAAGGTATATATATATATAAATCGACTAAATCCTCATCCTCCATGGAAAAAAGCGAATTGCTTTTACTGGAAACCTAGAAATAGCATCAAATCATGTTATCTAGATAGTCACAGGAAAACACTAAAAGAGATAGTTTTTAAAAATTTAAATGGTTTCTCTGGGAAGTGGAAATGGAGATGAGAAGGAATGGGTCATGGGAATACATATATATGGCTCTTAAGTCTTTGCCTAGTACTACTATAGGCCTTTTGAAACTGTTGCTTTTCTAAGTATGTATATAAGCTAATGTTTAAAAAAGACAAAATAAAGAGGCCATGGCAAAGTCCTTGTAAATATAAAATAAACATGAGCTCAACATTGCTAAGACCACAAGCTGGCTGTGAGCATAGCCTTCACACAAGAGACAGAAAAGAGACAAGGCAAGTAATCTCAATCTTCTACGAAGAATTCTCAGCAGTTCTCGGAGACTCACAGGGTCGGCAGGAGAAGAGAGAGCCATCATGATGTCATATCTAAGGTCCCCGGCCCAAGCAATCGGGGGAGTCCTTCGCGCTCCTCTATAATGTCAAACAGAAGACATTAAGTGAAAACACGGGAGGGACCAATGAAGAAACTGGATTTTCCTACTTTTCATTCTTTCGACTTGGGAAGGCAATGATAAAGTCTGTATCTAACCAACTAGATTAGGGGACATCTGTAAATAACTGCAGTTTTGAACATTTATTCTTCGTGGAAGCTCTGGATAGAGAGGGCCGGCCTCCTCAAACGCTCCAAAGCCAGAAAACGCAGAGACAACTAAAAGCTGGACCAAGCCCCCTTCCGGGAGGCTGATGTTGGCAAAGCCACATTCATTCTGAGTTGGAAAGCACAACAAGCAGCACAACTGGAGGCTCGGAGCTTTAGAACTGAGCATGTTTAAATGTTAAGGGCAGATGGAAGACAAGCAAGGCCTATGGAAAGCCAGCCCATATTGACTAGCTCCAGTCTCAATAACTGGGCGCACAGATTCCCAAGACATTAGTGTATGTCACAGGACATCTCTCAACCCCTTAGGGCACAGGCGTGAACAGAACACACACCAGGCTTGAAGGGGCTAATGACTATTCTCTACGGAGAAGTATTGGCGAAGCCTCTCATTTCACACATGGCCAGGAAAGTAAAAGTATTTGTGAACAACCACATAATGACACAGGATGAAGAACACCAATACAAACGAGTTAGGTACCCTAAACAAATCTAGTGCTCAATTTCAGATGCAAATGAATTGCAGGAACCAGGTGATCTTCGAAACTCAATGCCATTGAGTCAATGCTGACTCCTAGCAATCCGCTGTGGGTTTCTTGAGACTGTAACTGTTTCCAGCAGAGACAGCCCAGTCTTTCTCCCTCTGAGATGCTGCTGGTGGTTTTGAACTGCATGCAGACTGCAGCCTGGGACTGAACACTACAGTACCAGGGTTCCACTTATCAGCTCCAAAGTGGTACACAAATCACAAGCCAACCATAACAAACATCAGCTAGGTTTATTTTCATCTATCTGACCTCGATCATCATAAACTCTGGGTCAAAACAAAACATAAGGGCCTTCAAAGGATGGTAGAAATATGATGTTATCTTCTAATGTAATTTCCCCAAAACTCTTTGAAGCCCCCTCCTATACCGCACAAGCCCATTCTTGTTTGGACTTGAACGTTCACCTTGAAATAAATGTTCTTCACAAGACGAAATACCTGGTTCTGATTCCAAGAAAATGCAGGTGGGATCTGCCACTGGGGAGAGGAATCCACAAAAAAACGAATTATATCTCCCCTTTAATTTACCCTTACTTGTTTTGTTTTAAAACTACCCAATGAAATAAACTGTTTAAGGCGACTGCCCTACAGTTGTGACAGATTACTTATGCAGATATAAACATGCTGCATGTGGAGGGCCTTTAAGAACTGGCCACATATCAAGGAGCATACAGGTTTTGCCTCACAAAGCGAAACACTATAATTAACAACTTTGAAATGGGCCTCTACTTTGTTCTACTGTAAGTGGAGGAACAAATTTGCTCACCTAAAGAACTGGGAGCCAAGGTGCTCAAAACAGAGCTGAGGGACTCTACCTTTCTAGCCATGGAACAGCGTCCCCCATGTGAACCTCACCCTCCTGATCTGTGAGTCTCCATCTGTATACTAGTCATCAAACTTACGCCTTCCCTCCCACAGCCTGTAAAAATTGTCTAAAACAGGGCACAAACATAAAACGGGCTACTCCTCAGCCAGGAGAGAAATGAGGTCTGAACACACGCTACAGCATGGATGGGCCCTGAAGACACTATGCTGAGTGAAAGAAGCCAACCACAGAAAGTCGAGTACTGTATGACCTCATTTATATAAAAGGAAAAGGCATAAAGCCTAATTTATTTGGTGGTTACCAAGGGCAGGAGGGAGAGGGACAAGGAGGTTAGCAATGGTGGGGAAACTGCAAGATTAAGGGGAGAGTCACACGGCTGACTACTGAAATTGCTGTCAGTAAGCTGTACACCTGTAAAAAGTTTAAACTGGCAACAACAACAAAAGAGTTGCTGAGGCTGCTGAAGTACAACCAAACACCTCAAAGAATTTAGTTCTTGGTTTGCAGGTTGGGCCCAGGGGTATATGGGACATCCCAAGTAACTGGCCTAATCATGGATTTAGTGCCTCCGTTGCACCTATTAGTCAGAAGCAGTGTCCTGGGTCTTAAATTTGCAAGCAGCCTACTAAGGTACAACAATTGTTCTCCATTTGCCTGCAGCAAGAAGCAGAGTCAGGAACAGGAGGAGGAGATGGAATGTCTCGCTAATTGCCTCCTTGAACAACGGCCTTGAGACCGGAACTGGCTATGAGTTAATCAACATTTTGATCCAAGATTCCTCAAGGTTCTACAGGAGACTCCTGACCAAAAGGTGGGAAATGCAGAACAGAACTTCAAATTCTCACTGACTGGATTTTCTGACACCATGGCGCTGGATGAACTCCTGAAATGACTGCCCAGGGATCATTAAACCTTTACCGAGAAATATCCCGATGTGATCTTACAACTGAGTATTTTAGCTTAAGCAGTAGAAAGGCGGGGGAAAGAAAGACAAGACTTTCTATTCCCATGAAAAGTTACAGTCTGGGAAACCCCTAAGAGCAGTTCTACCCTGTCCTCTTGGGTCGCTAAGAGTGGGAATGGCAGTGAGAAGTGGGTTGTTTGAGAGTAGGAAATATCTGCCTCAAGCTTTATGCTCTTTTAAGACCTATCAATATGGGAATTAAAGTAACTACAGGAACTGGAAAGATGAGATAGAAATGGGGTGTGTGTGTTATGCTAATAAGGGAGGAAGAAACCAGAAAAAGAGGCCTAGAAAGAGTGCACAATTCAAAGAATAGAATCACTGTCACTACACGCTGAACAGATAAATTAGTAAATGTTTCCTGTGCATATTCTTACCAACAACACGATTTACAAAATAAAATAGCCTTCAAGACTCCACTCCTCAAAGTCTTTGCTGAGTAGCTGTGGGAGTGCCAAATCACAAACCAACTCCTAACATCCTTCCTACGCAGCAACAGGCTGAAAGGAGCTATGCGCGGATCGGTCCTGCATTCTGTGCTCTTTCCTCTAGAGCAGCGGTTCTAAACCCTCCTCACGCGGCCACCCTTTCATACAGTTCCTCATGCTGTGGGGACCCCAACCAGAACATTGTTTTTTGCTACTTCAACTGTAATTTTGCTACTGTTATAAATCGTAATGTAAATATCTGATATGCAGGATGTATTTTCATTGTTAGTGATTAATCACAAAACAATATGTAATTACATATTGTGAAATATTTACGTGTTTTCCAATGGTCTTAGGCAACTCCTGTGAAAGGGCTGTTCAATCCCAAAGGGGTCGAGACCCACAGGTTGAGACCCGTTGCCTTAGACAGTATCTGACTTAAATCAAGGAAGGGCTCTCATTTCTTCATAGTGCACTGGGGTCCGTGCCCCTTCACCAGGCTCAGAACTCAGTCCCTAGCCAGTAAAAAGGCACCCAATATAAGCTCATCTTCTTCAATATGTTTGTCAGCTGATTAATGGGAGACTAAAATGGAATGTCCTATAGAAGGACTGCTGGTATTCACGGCTGTTGAGTGGGCCCGACTCGTGGTGCCCCATGCATGATGGGACTAAGTGCTGTCCAGTGCAGCACCATTCCTGCACCCAGCGGCAGGGAGGTCCATGGTGATCTGTAGTGCTTTCTGAAGTACATCACCAGGCCTTTCTTCCAAGTCCCCCTTACACTGAAAGAGCTGCTGAAACCTGTTCATTATCAGAGCAACATATACATGACCACCAGCAGACAGGTGGTGGAGGAGTGCGCGAGGTGCACTGGTTAGGAACTGAACCTGGGCCTCCCTCGTGGAAGACAAGCCTCTGACAGTGAGCCACCAAGGTCCTCAAAGGACGGAAGCCAGACGTCTATTTGTGTTTTTCTGATCTGTAAACTCCGTCTTCCTCAACTACCAGGCATGGTGATTGTACATCGTTCACTGTGTTTCCATGCACTTCCCACATGAAGTTCTTTGTCTAATAACAAGCCAGAGACAAATAAGTACATTTATTGGCTCAGGAGCTAATGGCCTAGAATACACTCAGCCCCAAATCACCAAATTAGAAATTGTATGATACAGGCAGAAACTGGCCTTCCCTCCCCATATATGCAGCGCTCTCTATTCATTTCTCCCAAGGCGCTAGACGGAAAATCAGGACCACTTCAAAATACTTAGTTTGATATAGCGCCCTCCAAGTGGGTAATTTCCTCTTATTGCTGCCTTCTCCTTGATCTCTATATCCTTTTAGTGGCCATCAGGTGATTCTGTCCCTGGAAACCAACTGCAGCAAATGCCTGGCACGAGCACTATTTCAAACCATCACGTTACTTCCCCCCACTGCTCTCGTTATGGCAACAGCATACTTTTCCACAGCTGATGCGGCTGTTATGCAAGAAAAGCAATGCCAAAGGAAGTCTCTATGTTTCCACCTCATCCCCAGGACACACCTCCTCCAGGAGACAGTTCAGCACATACAAAAGATATGGCAGCAGATAGAACATCAGTCAGTTGGGGTTTTGTTTTTAAGTCTCTCTGAAAGTTCACAAACTTCATTTCCCAGTAAGACAAGCATCTGAAGATAGAGAAGGAAAAATCTGGTAATCAAGATGCTATATTCAAGGCTACCCTCCTGACATTAATTGGCTGCATAGCACTAATGAGCTACTTAATTTCTCTGGGTCTCAGTGTCCCTCAATTATAAAACGAGGGGTCCCTTTCACGCTGCCCAGTGTTACAAGAGCAAAGACAACCTAATAACCTTTCCCCTCCATTAAAGTTCTGAGAGAGAAAAAAAAGGCACAAAGTAGGTTCTCAATAAAAGAACCAAGTACCCCCCCCCCCACTCCACAGGCAGATAAACCAAAACTCACTGCCACTGAGTTGATGCCAACTCACAGTGACCCTCTAACCCTGTAGGATAGAGTAAAACTGTCTCTGAGTTTCTGAGAGTCTAACGGGAGTAGAAAGTCCCATCTTTCTCCCTTGGAGCACCTGGTGGGTTAGAACTGCTGATCTTTCGAATCACAATCCAACCACAAAGTCCCTGGGGCTCCTACCACAGGTAGATAGAAGAAACAAAATCCAAGAGCATCTCTACCTCCCCTTACTAATGAAAAAAGGCACATCTTTTAGCAAAACGGGGCACCTAAGACATTAGACCAATTGTGTTTTCACCTCCCCCTTGTTTCCCACACCACCAAAACCAATGGTCGCCAAGTCCACTGCTCATGGCGGTCCCTCATGTCACAGAGCTGTGCTCCCAGGTTTTTCAATGACTGGTTTTTCAGGTAGTTTCTATTTTCCAGTAGATCACCAGGTCTTTCTTGTGAGGTACCTCCAAATGGATGCAAATCTCCAACCTTTGGGACTCCCAATTCCTAAGAAAGCAATTTGAGAAAATCGGTTCATGGTTCAATTGTATCCTCTAATCCAGTGTTTCCCAGAGGGAGTGATACTATCTTCGAGGGGACACTGGGATGTTCCAGGGGTGTGTGTGTGTGAGTGCAAAAGCAGATACCTCCACTCCTGGATTATGGGTTGTAATACAAAGGTTTTTTTAATTGTGTGTGGGGGGAGGGAAGATGTGTAATGAGGTAATATTTTATTCCTCTGAAAAGGGATAAGTCAAATAAATTTGGGAAACTATGTTTGGCTCCCTCCTTTAAAAAAACAAAAACACTTTATTGAGGGCTCTTATAGCTCTTGTAACAATCCATACAGCAACTGTATCATGCACATTTGTACATGTAGCCATCATTTTTTAGAGGCTCCCTCCTAATAGCGCAGATGTCTACAGTTTACTATGCTGTGGCTGTGCTTGCCCTGCTGAATTGTTTAGGGCAAGGGTTTGGCCGGTAGGTAAGAAGACCTGAGCAATCATCAGTACCAGCTAGCATCACAGCCCTTACCACAGAAGCAGTTCCAGCCACCACATTAAGGGTGAGTCTGACTAATAGAGCACATATGCTTGACAAGTATATATGACAAAGTTTATCATTTTGTTTGTTGGTTTTTTTTTAAAAGTTTATCATTTTGTATGGCCCTCAAATTATGTTATAAATATCCAAATGGCCCTTGGAAGAAAAAGGGTTCCCCATCCCTGGTTTACGGCATTCAGCACATCAACTATAACCCTGGAATACCCTGCCTATGACACTCCAGAAGGCTTTCAGAAACTTGAGACAGGAAATGCTAATCCCCTCACAGGAGCCCTGCACACCACAAGGTCAGCAGTTCAAAAAAAACTACCATCTGATCTGTGGGAGAAAGACAAGGCTCTCTACTCTGTAAAGTTACAGGTTCAGAAACCCACAGGGTAGTTCTATCCTGCCCTTCTGAGGTGACTCTGCCACTGGATGGCAGCAGTTTGGTTTGAATTTTTGCTTTTCTTCTCACCAGAGATTTCCTATACAAACTTCCTATCTTTTTTTTTTTTTTTTTTTGGTCTAAATGTTTGCAGTCTGAAACACTTAAATTAGCACTTAATGCTATACTGTTTCAGGGCTAAAAATCTTATGCCCACCCCCCATCAAAATTTTAAGCTGCTTCAGAACAATGATTGGATTTCCTAGTCTGTTCCCACCTTTTGTGCAAAGTACCACACACACAGAAAACCAAAAACTAAACTCACTGCCATCAAGTATAAATGTTGACTCAGTGTGGGTTTCCAAGACTGTAACTGTTTATGGGAGTAGAAAGCCCAGTCTTTCTCCCTCAGAGCTGCTGGTGGTTTTGAACTGGTGACCATGCAGTCTACAGACCAACATGTAACCAACCACTGAACCTCCAGCACTCCCACAAAACGCATTCAAGATTCCTAACTACAGTCATTTGGCTGACCGGAGGTGACCAAACAAAATATTTCATTCTGGCTGAGGGAAATAAAATTCCATGGGGAGGTGAGGGTGTTGGCAATTCATTCAGATGGGAGGGGGGGGGAATCCCAAAGGGGACAAAAAGAAATCATCAAATACTGAGCCCCTAAACAGCAACGCGTGAAATGCTATAAAACAGTGCTGACACCCAATTGCAATAGTGCTGTGTCTTTTAAACACTTTCCATAAACTCTAGTGTTAAAAATCCAGAGATTAGAAACACGCTCTAGCGATAAAGAAAAAAAGGGCAGATTTCTCTCCTCCCACTCGGTGACCTGGGTTTGATTCTCTGCCAATGCACTTCACAACTGTCTTTTACAGAGGCCTTGGTAGCGCAGTGCTTATGAGTTGGGCTACGGAGTGCAAGGTCAGTGCTTTGAAAGCACCAGCGAATCTGTGGGATAAAGGTGAGGCTCTCTACTCCTGTGTAACGTGCTGTCGTCTCAGATACCCACAGAAGGCAGTTCAACCCTGTCCTATAGAGTTGCTAGGAATTCCTATTGACTAGATGGCAGTTACCGTATACATTCGTGTATAAGCCGAGTTCCCCAGCACACTTTTAATGCAGTTTTTGTGGTAAAATTAGGTGACTCGGCTGATAGTCGGGTTGGCTTACACTTTGAATATATAACGGTAGTTTCTTTGCGTTTCTAGCAATATAAATTCAATGTTACAGATGAGCCAAGATGACAAGTATATGAACTGGAAACAAAACACCACGTGTGTAGAAACTATTGGGAAGCCGGTTAGGTGCTATCTGAGAAAGCAGTGGTGAGCCAGTGTCTGGGAGAGGGGTAAATGAACCAGTGTTTTTGGCAGAATCCTTCCAAGCAGCGTCTTAGGAACTACTCCAGACTATGAGAGCGGCGTCTATCTTTAAAGCAATGCTTACGGTTAGGCTCTATTTTAAAAGCATGGAGTTGCCTGTGAGAAATATGCCAAAAGCATTTCCTTCTGTGGCCCTTCCCTCAGGAAAAGAATGGCTTATAGCTAGAAGTTAGTTTCTCTCCCAAATCAACTACTACGGAGTGCAACTATCACTGTGGCACACGTTTGGAACTGCTGAAATGCAGGAGGAATTTATGGACGAACGAAGAATTCAGGAAGATGATACAAGTCCCCTTTCATCGCGTTGGAAAACAACAGCCTTAAAAGCCACGGGTTCAAGTTCAACACAACTCTGCCTGCGGTAGATTCTGGTCTGCCCCAAATCCCTCAAGATTAAAACGCAAAGTCAGGCCTGGCATGCTCAGGCCCAGAGGCTGGCCTCGACTAGATCAGGTCAGGAGGTTTTACCCGTAAACAACCTCACTGGGAACTACAGAGTTCTGCCAAGATGACACTTCCTGAAATGTAGCTCTCCGAGTATACAGGGTGAATCTCCCCTGCCGGGGTCACTCATTCCTGGGCAGCCAGCCACCCGGCCTGTGGCCAGGCCAGACTCCTCTGTAAAGCTCTCTCCTTGGCTTGTATCCCTTACTCTAGAGCCCCTACGATAGTGCAAAAAGGGATAGCTGGCTCAGGCCCACGGGAAGGGCCTTGGCAATTCCATAACAGTAGGGGCTGCCCAAAAAAGTTCCCTCCCCCTTGAGGGCCTGCTCACCCCCGCCCCCCTTAACAACTCCCACACCACCCCCCAAAGGCAGCAAACAAGTTACAAAATGGGAGCACCGTTCCCTTTATGGGCTCCTTGCAACTCCGCTCTCGAGTCTCCACCCTTGTAGGCGGGCCAACCTTTGAGCTCCCTTTCCCCGTGACCACTCACCCCGCCTCACCTCTAGCCCAGTGTGACTTGTAAACAGTTCCTGGTACTTGGAAAGGGCTGCCCAGGCGCCTCCCTCGGCACCGCCTCTCTCTCGCCAGATGCCCCCTCCCCAGATCGGGCAACCGCACCGGACCGACCAGGATGTCCTGCTTGGCTATGCCCCTTCACTCAATCTCCAAAGGCGCCGAGCCAAAAGCCTGCCCTCGCGGCTGGCACAGCGGTCGTCCACCCACATCTGGGCTCCGGAGCATTATTTTCTGCCTGGCGCCTTCTCCACCCGCGGGGCCTCGTCCCGCAAAGTCAACAATACTGTCAAAGCGGGGTAACTAACTCAGACGGAGCCAGGCTTCCCAACGCCGCCCCCCAGCCCCTCCGTGGGCTCCGAAGCAACAGACAAATCGTCGCAGGGTCCCACGAGCGAAAAGACTCTCCCCGGGTTCGGGGCTGGGCAGGCGCCCGAACGCGCACCGTGCCAGGGTGGCGCTAACGGAGGGCGGGCCAGGCGGAGTGCAAACCACTTTGCCCCAGGAGGCGGCGGCCGCCCCGGGGGCGCGACGGGTCGCGCGCGCAACAACCCGGCCACGAAGCGGGAGCGCGGGACTCTCCGGGTGTTTCTTTCCCGCGCCGGGGCAGCCCCGTTCCCACAGTGAGCGCGCACTGGGTCGCGTGGTGGGGAAAAATCCAACGCGAAGTTCAAGTTCCCGATGCGCGGCCGCGACCCCAAGGCTGTCTGGGGGGGGTGGGGCGGGTCCGAACACAGCCCCGCGGCGAGCTCGCGGGGGCGGCCGGCGC
>NW_022103968.1:62210362-62212430 GCF_000313985.2 Echinops telfairi | reverse complement strand
TCGTATCCTCTCAAGTCCAGCCACAGAGCTAACCTGTGGTCAAATATCGTCCAAAGGCCCTTCCAAAGCTTTTTGCAGAAGGTAGGAAAACATCAGATACCTTCTGGTCTGTGGGCCTGGGGTGGCAAAAGGTCTTTCCGATTTCCTATTTAGATGAGATTTTTTTTTCTAAATGTACCATAGTTTCTTTGTTCATTTAGCAGAAGAGAATTTGAAAGAAAAAAGATCTCTCTGTCTTCTTCTTAAAGCTCACCAGGGAAGATAGAAGAACTCTCCGGGGTGTCAAATGCACGCATTGGCTGGCTATAGGCTCTGCATGAAGTGAACCATGTAGGTGGGGATTGGGGAGTTGCGAATGTAATTGTGACCCCCACAAACACAGTGTCTCCTACCACCGTACTAAATGTACTGGCAGGATTTGAGCACACCCTGTCATATTTTTAAAACCTTTACAAGCTGGAATGAATCAATGAAAGTGACCTGGGTGTCTCTAGGGTCTAGGGTGCCCTTCCTGTTGTCTTCTATTTCAATGTTTATCCGTCCAAGTTCCCCAAACTCAGTCTCCAAATTCACCTGCACTGTGCTGATTGTCTCTACTCCTGTGGTTTTCTGTCTTTCCCATGGGGGAGAGGAGGTTAGTTCCTTCCCTCTGTCTTGTAGCCACCCACTCTAGATCCCTATCATGACAAAGATAATAGCCCTTTACGTTTAGATAACACTTTTCCACTTCACAAAGCATTTTCACCACCATTATCTCTTTCAATCCAAGCCATAGCCCTGTGACTCAGCTAGGTGGTCATGATCGCTATCATCCACTTTTTACAAGTGAAGAAACTGAGGCTTGAAGAGGATAAGTGCCTTCTCAGAGGTACACATCCAGGACTGCGGGTCTGGGACTAGAAATTAAACTTCTGATGGTTGTCTAATGTGTTGCCTAATGCATCCGATGACCCTCTACATTCAGAAAGACTCCAAAGTGGTCCGTGGCACCAGCCTTTGTCATTACCTGCACTGGACTCACTGGAGGTATGAACAGCATGATTTCCTGAGACAGGATGTGTGGAGAAGAGACTAAGAATAACAACAGATAACATTTATAAGCATCTGGGCTGTGTCAGCCATGGCACTAGGTCTTTCAAAGTTCTTATCCCTAATACAACAGCCATACAAAGTGGGTGTTATACCTAGTTAACAGATGAGGAAGCCAGCTTGCCAAGGTCACCTGCTGTATCAGAAATGTCTTTCACCTCTACTTCTTGTTGGGGAGCAGTCCACTGTGTATAGGCCTTGACATCATACAGGCCTTGGTTCAAATGCTGGCTCTGCTGCCTACATGAGCTCTGAGCCTGTTTTCTCATATAATGTATATATATTATAATCCTTCATTCTTCTAATATATATTTATAATCCTTCATCCTTACAGTGCTGTCCAGAGGTAAGGCTTAAAGGTAATGCTGAGCCAAGATTGCTGGCTGATGAAATTCTGGACACCCCTAAATGGATCCAAGAAGGGGCACTCAAGGGGCTGGGGAGAGGCAGAAGGATAGCAACATCTGTCTATCTGTCAGGTATACTGAAGGGGGCCATGCTTTGGATTCAGTACTTATACCTGTTGAGGTCTTGTCAGGTGAAGCCTTCCATCTGAGGTTGTAGGCTCCAGAAAATGAGACGGGGCTCGTTCAGAGTTACTCAGGTATGATGAAGTCCTCAGCTGAAACCCATTTGTTACCTGCCTACGTATAATTCAGCACCTGTAACTGCTCTGTCCCAAGTCCCGCCCCAATATTTAGTAGCCTTTTCCAGGGCACAAGACTCCCTTTACCACCTGCAAAGTGATCTCCATGTCACAGGGGGCCATGGCTGCATGCCACACCCTGCCCACAGACATCTCTGGAGCTGCAACCTCAGAGAACACCTTTGAAAGGGAAATGCACTGTCATCAAAGTGATGAGTGGTGTGCCACACCCTGGGCCATCCACAGCCCAGAGGCAGGGCACATGCTGTGCAAAGCCTGGGAGCCAAAAGTAGGTGTTCGCCAAGTTAAGGTAAGAGGTGCTCTGCCCCCCCC
>NW_022103968.1:62193271-62210262 GCF_000313985.2 Echinops telfairi | reverse complement strand
TCCTGTCCTCTCAGGTGGAGTCCAGAGCTCTCAACAGCCATCCTTTCATGTAGGCTGGGTGTGTGCTATAGGGTTTACGTCAGAAGACCATGATATGATTACCAGCGGTCTGATGCTCCATGCCAGCTCTGGGCAATGCCAGCTTCACACAAATTACTTGGCCAGCTTACTCAGCTCCAGGTGTGTCCCCAGTTCTGGGTTCAGGTAGAAACAGGTCAGACCTCATGCAACATCCAGCTAACCACAGGATGCACCTGCCTTGATGAGAACCCCTTGTAGCCAAGTTTTCTGGTAGCATTTTGGTGGGTTTCCAGTTACATTGAATTAGAGTCAGAAGACCGAGTCACAATATCCAGCAGCGACCACTACCCAGTCGAACCACCACAGGAGAATTCAGCCCTGGTTGACACCCTGTTGGCACCCTTGCAGAAGATTCAGCTAGAGCATACCTGGACTCCTGACCTACAGAACTGTAATGGTTAAAAATGTGCTGTTTCAAGCTGCTACGTTTGTGGTAATTTGTTACACAACCTAGAAAACCAACAGATTCACATAACTAACTCTGACTCGTCCCTTATCCTTTCCATCCCACTCAGATTTATTTCCTCAGCCAACCTTCCCACCATCACTGCCAAGTTCCAAGCTCCTTGTTGCCGGGGTGGTGAAACATTTAGTGTGGCTCTTCTAGCCAAAGCCTCTAGCCCCCACCAAGGGACCTTTTCCTGAGTGGGTCTGGTAAGAAGGTGGGGCGATAGTGGTAGGGTTCCCTGGAGAGCCATCTGCTGTGTTTAAAAAGCAGGAGTGGGTCAGGTGGGATTTCATTACCAGCAAGAGTCAGGTGTGGAGTGTATCCTCTGGACGTGAGATCCCTGGACAGTGAACCTCTTGGATCCAGAACACAGGTGTGCCATCAGAAGAGCAGCGGCAGAATGAGGAGCAGCGTGGTGAATTTCCCACCCCACGGGGCCTTGGGGTGGGGGGTAAGGGGGCAAAGGGAACTTTTCCAGCCCACAGAGCAAGTAAAGCTGCGTGCTTTTACACAGGAGGCTGGCTAGTGGAGTTAGTTGCCTCTGGCCACTCCCTCAAGGAAGCTGAACCATGGTGGTGTAGTGGTTATGTGTTGGGCTGTGATCCACATGGTTGGCAGTTTGAAACCACCAGCAACCTCTTGGGAGAAAGACTGGGTCTCTACTCCTGTAAACAGTTAGAGTCTTGGAAACCCACAAGGGTTCGTTCTGAATCAGCATTGACTTGATGGCAGTGAGTGTTTGGGGGCTTGCTGACCCTCAGGAGTGGCTGAGGCTTACTGGAGTGGGGAGCCTCTGAGCAACTTAATTCACCAAGCTGGGTTTGTTGGCCCCCAGAGCGGGAACTGAATGCCTGCTGGGTTGAGCCTTACAGGAGAGTGATATGCCCCTTTGGCAGACCTGGAAAAAAGAACTTTGTAACCTGTGCTGGCAAGCACCTGTATCCTGAGCATTTCTCACTGATGTTATAGCCTGTCAACTTCCTTACTAAACGCTTGTCTGTGTAACTGTGGCAATGGGTATTAGAACCTAGAGGTAGAATACATCTAGAACCTAGAAGGAATACTACCTAAAACAACACTCTGGTTATAGGCTCTTATGCCACGGTGCACATCTCCTCCTTCTAATCTATACCGTTCTTATTGTGAATACTGAATTAAAACTGTAAGTCCCAAGAAAGCAAAATAAAACAACCCTTACTTGTCATCTTCTCTGCCCCATCCCACCCCCTGGCCTAAGGCCTAACACATGTATGTGGTAGCTACCCAGTAAGTATCTTTTGAATCAATGGGTGCTTTGTAGGACATTCTGGGGGGAGGATAGATAGGGGCTACGTTGTTCAGTGACTAAAGTGACTTGGGGAAAACTTGGATGATTCACTTCAGAAGCTCCCCATTTTGTGTGTGACCTATCTGTGCTTTGCCACATCCTAGAGGGGTATCACGTGTCCACACGTAGCACTGGACCCATTGAGCCGCCCTCCAGCCTTGGCACGAGTGTGTTACTCCCGGACCTGCCAGGCTCCCTCATCCTCCAGAGAACAGCTCCTTTTCTGACCACCAAGCACTTTTCTTCTGCGTGTCTGCCGGAACGGTCAGAGCAAGGTGCATGACAGGAGAGGAGGAAGAGCCAGGGAAGGAGCTCCAATCTGGCAGCTTCAAGAAAGCCCACAAAACGCCAAGGAGCTGATTCCAGGAACAGAAAGGTGAACCCCTGGGGTTACCCAGAAAGCTCTACTTTCAGGTGTGACAATAAGGTTGAGGGACTTTAGAATCCTTAGCCTGCATTTCTCTGTTTTCCCAACTGGGCTTTCTTCTTGTCTTCCTGGATTTTGTGGCATCAGCAATGAAATGTTTAAGTCTCTATGGCTGGAAACATCCCTCCTTAGGCCCAGGAGGGAGGTGCCTGCTGAGATGGCACCGTGCTGTCCTCCTTCCGTTCCAGCCGAGCTTCTTGGAAGCGTTGTGGACACTTGCTAGGCGTTTTCTTTTCTGTGTATCTGCTCCTCCGTCACTGCCTGCTGGCCCCCAGCTGCCGTGGCGTGGACATGGCCTTGCCGTTGAAGGCAGTGGACTCTTGCTGGTCATCTTCTGATTTCCCTCTTTCCTGACCTTCTTTCCCCTCTCAGTTTCGGGGCACCGTCTCTTCTGCTTCTCTCCATCCTCCCTCTGTCTTCTAACCATCACCTGTTGCTCTTACCCCCCTTCGTCAGTTTGATGCCCCCCTGGTTTTGCCCTTGGTCCTTCCCCCGCCTCATTCGACACTTTTCTCCAGCAAACGCACTCACTTCAGATTCCCCGAGGGTGCCCAAATCGGTAGTTTCAGCTTAAGCTTCTCACTGAGCTCCAGGCTCAATATCACCTGTCCACAGGTGTCCCTCAAGCACATGTAACTGTGCATGTCTTACATGGAGCCTGCCGACCCCTCCCCCCCAGTCCCAAATCCTACCCCTTCCTCCATGTCCCCTCTGGGCACTTGGCACCATCATCCTGGTCACTCCAGTCAAAACGGAAGGTAATAGCTTCTATTCCTCTTCTCCCTCGGTCCTCATCTCTAACAGTCACAATGCCTGTCTTCTCTGCTTCTTAACTATCCACATGCATCCACCTGTTTCTGTCCTTTCTACCTCATACTTCCATGTGGATAAGTTGAAAGACTATGATGGACCTGACGCATTAAAAGAGGTAGGTGTGTGTGTGTGTGTGTGTGTGTGTTGGAGGGCACTCTAGGAAAGACCGAGACTAGCTGGTCACCTGTCCCTTCTGGAGCTGCTACGGAAACGTGAGTTACTATCTGGAGTTGCAGGATTCAGTGGATGCAGTTCATAAACTCTCTGCCTTGGAGACATTCAAGGAAAAGTTTGGAGTAGGTCAGATCCTTGTCTAGAATAAGTGTGACCTTCTGCTCTGGCAGGCAGGTAGGACTGAGCTGGTGGTGGTACTTTGGTGACTGCACCTAGCTCACAAATGCATTCCCTTTGGCTCCCATATTGTTCTATAAAGGGATGGAATCAACTCAATGGCAGTGGGTTTGGTTTGAGCTGGTGTGTCTCCTCCCAGCCCCCAGCCCCGGCCTTGCCAGAGACATCCAGCATGACTTCTAGAACAAGAAGACACATGATCGGGAGGTTATTATGTAAGTTTCTGAGCATCCCCTAGCAGTCCAGGGAGACAGTCCAAGCAGATGCTGAACCCGTTAGGAGTACGTCCTGATGCTGGTCAGGGGAACGGAGAGTCAGTGGCTGAAGCAAAGTCACCAACCGAGAAAGATATCCTGAGCAGTGGTTCCAGGCCCCTCTCCCGTGGCCAGAAGATGGCAGCTGAGGTTATAGGCCATGTTCAAGGCAGGAAGAAAGTGGTCCCATTCTATCAGGAAAGCAAACACTTGCTCAGAAAGTCCCAGCGTACTTCTATTTTATTTTATTGGGCAGCTACAAAGCAAAGTTTCCAGAGATGCAGGGAAAGCGAGTGTTTAATGGGCACATTGCTGTCCAAAGAAGGTGAGGAGGAATGCCCGACGCATAGCCAAGCCTGTTGACCCCCGCGCCTTCTGCGGGGAGAATTACAGAACAAAACGCAACTGCCTCATCAAGATCCGGCTGAGGAACCTCTAGCTTGTCCCCTCTTGTGAGGCGCTCTTGAGTCGGCTCCCACTCGGAGCGGCCCTGGACACGGCAGAATGCAGCTGCCTGGTCCCGAGCCGTCCTCACAATCACTCCTACGTTGGCCTGTTGTTGCAGCCACCATGTCCATCCGTCTCCTGGGGGTCACTCGGAGATACTCTTTAAACTTGGTTTAAACGGAAACCACTCAACCTTTCAGCTAAGTAACAGAGGGGGGCATATGATAAATCGTGTCACTCGTAAATACTGAGCTCCTAAAAAACAAACCTCTAAATGACAGAGCCCTGGTGGCACTTTCAGGTAAACATTGGACTTACCTGAAGTGCAGTGTGGACTGCTATTCAGAAGGCCAAGGGTTCAAACCCACCAGCCACTCCACAGGACAAAGATGAGGTTGTCTGCTCCCATAGCGCCCTGGCCGCTCTGAGTCAGAACATTTGTCTGTCAGTTTGCAGTATTGTGGTGGCGTGTGGGTCGCTGTGATGCTGGAAGCTCTGTCTCTGGTATTTCAAATGTCAGCAGGGTCACCCAGAGTGAACAGGTTTCAGTGGAGTTTCCAGACTAAGAACAGACTATGGAAGACGGAACTGGCTGCCCACTTTGGTAGAAGTGCCTGCTGCACATCTTATGCATAGCTTCCCAAAGAATGGAAGCAGAACATTGAGGTGGGGCCAGAAGATGGGCCTCAGGTGGGAAGGCTCTCAAATGGGAGTGAGGGGGGCTGCTTTCTTACAGTCGAATTGGCCGTGGTGATGTGAATCGTCATTTGCTGACGGAGCACCCCCCACGCCCCAAATGAGAAGAAACAGTTGCAACGCATTTGCTGATGCCGCACAAGACAAAATGAGAAGAAACAGTTGCAAAAATCGACTAATAATTGGAACTCTGAATGCACAAAGTATGAATCCTGGAAAACTGGAAGTCATCAAAAATGGAATAGGATGCATAAAGATTGAAATCCTAGGTATTAGTGAGCTGAAATGAACTAGTATTGACCATTTTAAAGCATAAAATCATTTGGTTTGCTATGTTAGGAATGACACAATCAAGAGAAATGGGATTGCATTCATTGTAAAAACAACAATAAAAACCTCATTTCAGGCGCGCCCACCACACGGCCTGGCGACGTGGCCAGGCGGACCAGCCCACCCCCCCCCTCCCCCGCAGCGGCTCAGGCCAATGGACGCGTGAGCCGGGCTGCCCCTGCCCCTGCCGAGCCGGAGCCCCCATTCCCGAGGCACCGCCCTGGCCGCTCGCCCGGAGCTCCCTGCGGGCCGCCCGCGTCCTGATGGAGCTTGGCTCGAGGCGGCCGCGCTCGCCGCCGGGGCTTCGCGCTGGGGCTGCTGGCTCTGGCTCTGGCACTGGCACTGGCGCGCGGGCCGCTGCGCAAGGAGCGCGTGGTGCCGCCCAACTCCGAGCTAGGCGAGCGGCCCACGGAGGACAACCAGAGCTTCCAGTACGACCACGAAGCCTTCCTGGGCCTTCAAAGAAGTCTAATCAATACAATTCCAAATTTATGGATCAACCACAAAAGCTAGTGATGAAGAAACTGAAGAATGCTCCTAGTCTTCAGTCTGAAATTCATCAGATATGCAATGTGTTCTCACATGCAGTGATTCAAAACAAAGTAAAGTGCTCCCTTTCGGCAGCGCATATACTAAGAGTAGAATGATACAAAGAAGATCAGCATGGCCCCCGTGCAAGGATGACAGGCAAATTCGTGATGCGTTTCATAAAACTAAACTAAAATAAAAACAAAGTGAAGGGGCAATGCATGTGGATTGAGACTGGTGAATCCCCTCTGACCATAGACTAGGGACTTGAATAGCCCTTCCATCAGGCATGTAGGTTAAAATTTGGTACCTTATCATTTGAACTCCCTTTGGACCATTTCAAATTTGTTCTAGGATTTAATATTTTCTGCTTTTTTTTTAAATTAAGGTTTTTCTCAGTTTTACCTTGGTATTATTGTTAGGGTTTTCTGGTTTTGTATATGAAATCTAGGGTAGGTAAGTCTACAGAGACAGTAACTGGATCAATGTTTCCTGCAAGTGTGGCAGTGGAGTTTGGGGGGAAATGGGGCGCTAATAACAATGAGTCCAAGAAAGAAGAAAATGCCTTAAAATGAACTGTGGTGACAATTGTACAACTCTTTTTAGGATGATTAAACTATTGATATGTGATTTAAGTGCCAAGAAAACTGTTAAAGTAAGATTCTTTTTAAAGATGCATTGATCATTATTGGTGATTGGAATGCAAAAGTTGGAAAGAAAGAGGAAAGAACAGTAATTGGAAAATAGGGTCTTGGTGACAGAAATGATGTTGGAGATCATGTGAAAACATTTTGCAATATCAATAACTTGTTCCTAGCAAACACCATTTTTCAACAACACAAATGATGGCTATACGTGTGGACTTCTCCAGACGGAATACACAGAAACTACATTGCCTACATCTGTGGGAAGAGACAATAGAGAAACTGAATATCAGCCGCTAAAACCGGGCCAGAGGTTGACGATGCAGCAGACCATCAATTGCCCATATGTAAGCTCAGGTTGACGCTGAAGAAAATGAAAACGGGTCCAAAGACACAAACTACAACCTTGAGTCTATCTCACCTGAATTATAAGAATCTCAGTGGGGAAAATGGACACATACTAATAACAAAAGACTTGATGAGCTGTAGAAGCATATCAAGGACACGCATGAAGAAAGCAAACGGTCCCTAAAGAGAAAAGAAAGAAAGGAAATGCAACGTCGATGTTAGAAGAGACTCTGAAACTTGCTCTTAATTGTAGAGTAGCTAAGCAAATGGAAGAAATATGAAGTCAAAGAGCTGAACAGGAAATTTCAAAGGGCACCTTGACAGACAAAATAAAATATTATATTGAAATGTGAGAAGACCTAGAGTTAGCAGCTAGAACACATTCAGCATATATTAAACTGAAAGAGCTCAAGAAAAAATTGAAGATTTAAGTTGCATTATTGAGAGATTCTGTGGGCAAAATATTGAACAATGCAGGAAGCATCAAAAAGATGGAAAGAATACACAGTCACTGTACTTACATGAACTGGTCAACATTCCACCAGTTCAGGAGGTAGCATATGAGCAGGAACCAATGGTGCTGAAAGAAGAAATTCAAGCTGCACTGAAAGTATTAGCCACAAACAAGACTGCAGGAACTGATGGAATACCAATTAAAATGTTTTAACAAGCTAATGAAGCACTGGAAACACTCACTCATCTATGCCAGGAACTTTGGGACTGGCCGACTGACTGGAAGAGATCCCTATTCCAAAAAAAGGTGACCTAACAGAGCGCTAAAATGATAGGACAATGTCTTTGATATCACATGCAAGTAAACTTTTGTGGAGATCACTCAACAACAGTTGCAGCAGTACACTGATAGGGAGCTTCCAGCTGTTCGGGCAGAATTCAAATGAGGACGTGGAACTAGGGATATCATTGCTAATGTTAGCTGGACCTGGCCTGAGATGAGAATACCAGAAAGATGTTTGCTTGTGTTTTGTTGACTATGCCAAGGTATTTGATTGTGTGGATCACATCATGCTATGGATAGTCTTGGGAAGAATGAGAATTCCAGGACACTTCATTGTGGTCCTGTGGAGTTTGTACAGGGATCAAGAGGCGATTGTGTAAACAGAACAAGGGATTCCTGCATAGTTTGAAATCAGGAAAGCTGTGTGCAGGGTTATATCCCTTTACTTATTTAATCTGTATGCTGATCGAAGATAATCAGAGAAGCTGGACTATATGAAAAATAATGCAGTACTAAGATTGGAAGAAAGCTTATTAACAACCTTATATATGCAGATGACCTAACCTCACTTGCTGAAAGTGAGGAGGATTAGAAGCACTTGCTGATGAAGATCAAGGAATGTAGCCTCAGTAAGATTACAATTCAATGTAAAGACCAAAATTGTCACAACTGGACCAATAGTTAACGTTCTATTCTGCCTCTCATTCTGTCCCATGGGTCACAAAGAGACAGACTTGATTAGATGGTAGTGGGTGGGACCTTTTTCTGCTGTAAATGTCATGTACAATAGTTTTATCCCATGAAGCTTCAAAACTGTTTTGTAAAATCCTGAGACTCACTGTGTGGGCTTGGGGTCAATTGTGGTCAGCTCTGGAAACCCAATGAGATGGTGACTCAATAAAGTGCTGGTCCTGGGGTCTGCAGTTTGCAATCTGATGAAATTTTGGAACACCATTTTAATAAACAAAATTTGTACTATGAAAAGAAAACCAAGTAGGAGAATGGACCTATAATTCAACCTTTAGCAGATCTAAGAGAATTTAGTAACATTATTTAACGTCCGCTGTAGTTATTTTAAGGTTATTTGCTACTTATGGCAGGAGATACTGGTTTTCATTTGTAGTAATGATCTAAATTTTCCTTTTCCAGTATCATTTTCGAGTGAAAAAGTGAGTCGATTTAAATGAAAAAAGAAAGTAATAGTACAACACGCTGGCAAACAAGCTCTCGGAGTCAAAAAGCATTCGTTTGAGTGCTTGCTAATCTCCAGTGTACATGTCCCCATCCTGCCCTCTCTCAATTAACCAAGGCGATGTGGCTGACTGCAAATTGGCAGAAGACACGCAGCATCAGCTCTGGAGCCATTGCAAGCACTGCAGCTCACCAGTGGGTGGGGCTAAGAGACAATGAATTTGGACAGCACTGGAAAAACCCTCCATTACAGTCACTTTAAACAATACAAAGTTTTGATGTACACAGTTCCCGTATGTCCCCTCTACCCTCTGCGGCGTTTTAACATCTTGCATGTGTGTGTGTGTATGTGTTCCAATTGATGGTCCAGATTTGACACATCATTGACCGAAGACTATAATTTAGAGTTTACTCTTTGTGTTGTATAGTCTAGGGTGTTTGTTGATATAAGCTTGATGTCATGTGTCCAGTATTACAGAGTTGCACACAAAAGTTTCACTGGCTCTCTGTCCTTTACCTATTCATTCTCCCTAAACCCTTGGAAACTTTGATCGTTTTCACTATAGTTTTGCCCTTTCCTCAATGTCGTGCAGTTGGAAATCCCATAGTATGTAGCGCTCCCAGAATGCTTTCTTTTACTTAGTAAGATTCATTTCAGGGCCCTCAAGGTCTTTTTGTAGATTGATAGGTCACATCTTTTATATCACTGAATAATCCCCCTTTGTATGAATGGATCAGAGTTTGTTAATCTGTGCATCTGTTGAAAGTTATCTTGCTTGCTCATTCACTTTGTTTTCCTACTACATTTTTCTTCTAACTTTTTATTGTGAATTAGGTGGAGGTTTACATATCAAATGATAATTTTTGCATTCAATACTTAAACAACTTACCAAATCTTCCCTGACATGACCTCCTGTTTCTTCCCTTTTCTCTCCAGCTCTCTCACAGTATCTCGCCCTTCCCCCAAGTGAACTCCCATCCATCCATCCTTTAGTCCACTGCTTCCCTTGATTTTTTAAATTTTGTATTATGGTGGTTTCATGCAATATCTGTACTCCTGTGTTTGAATAACTTCACTCAA
The DNA here is from genome assembly GCF_000313985.2 of Echinops telfairi. NCBI lineage: Eukaryota > Metazoa > Chordata > Mammalia > Afrosoricida > Tenrecidae > Echinops > Echinops telfairi. The sequence continues at coordinate 62,200,560 of NW_022103968.1, read as the reverse complement.
CTTAATGTTCACCAAATCCACCGTGTCATAAGGTAGTTCACAGTTCCCTCATTATTCTTTAAGGGTGTCTAGTTATTGGGTGTGTGTACACAGTGTATCTCTTCTTCCACAGATGGCCATGTAGGCTGTCTCTGTGCTCTTGCTATGGCCCTAGTGCTGTGAGGAATATGGGTGTGTGCGTTTGAGTTCGTGCTCTGTCCTTTATTTCTGTAGGGTCGATGCCAAGTGGCACTACTGCTAATCGAAATGTGGTATTTCTATTTCCTATTGTGTAAGGAAGCGCCATTATGATTCCCGCAGTGGTTGTATTGTTTTACGCTCCTCCCAGGAGCGTATGAGGGGCCCGGTCTCTGCACCCTCTACAGTATTTGTTTTCTGCTTTCTTGAGCTTTGTTATCAATTCTGGGTTGAGATATTTTTTGGTTTATGTCTCTCAGATCACCAGTGATCTTGAGAATTTCTTCCTACACTGGTTGGCCACCTGAATGTCTTCTTTGGTAACCTGTCCATGTCCTCTGCCCATTTTGATTTTTTTTTAATAATAGATTTATTGACATATCTTATACAATCCAATACATCCATTCACATATAATTCTCAATTCTGTTTTTCAGTCCCTTCGAGAAGAGTTACACAATCATCAATGCTATCAGCTCCCCACCCCTCCCTTCCACCCCTCTTCCTGTACCCTTGGGGAACTGTTACTCCTGTTACTGTTTTTGAAGGGTTATCTATCTTAACTTTCATGTACTGAACAAACTTACATATACAAATGAGCATATACAACTAACATGATTAATGAGATAAAACAAATAAATGCCTTAATAGTAAGGGGAGGAAATATTGGTAACTAGAGGATATTTATGTGGTTCATCAGTGCCATACTGCACCCTGGATTTATCATCTGTTCTGTGTGGCTTTTCTGAGAGGGACTGTCCAATTACTTTGCAGATGAGCTTTGGGTACCTATTGCATCTGTGCCCCTTCCCATCAAGTTGGTTGCATCTTTTTGAACGTCTGAGACCTCTTCCCATCGACATCTCGTGCTGACACAGGCTGGTGTGCTTCTTCCATGTGGAATTAGTTGCTTCCCTGCTAGATGGTCACTTGTTTAATTATAAGCCTTGAAGACCCCAGACACTGTATGTGGTAGTTCCACAATTTCATGTCAACTTGATCAGTAAGAGTGAAGGGGTGGAGTTTAGCCTGTCAATCAGGTCATAGCCTGGTGATCCCTCCTTGTGGGTGTGGCCTTCTCATGAGGATTCTGGGACTCCTTCTCATCCACACTCTCTGTTTCACCTTCTTGTTGACAAGCCTTGAGGAGCTACACTCAGAAGGCTGGAGGGGCATCACGCCAGCTGAGATGCTTCCACCACCACTGGATCCACAAAACTTCTCACCCACTGGCCTGTGACCTTCCTGCATTCAGCATCATTGCATGTGCTGTTTAAGTCTGAAGAGGAATTTATGGGCTGTTATCAGACATATGGGCTAATTTCAGACTTATGGACTTGATCTGGACTGGGCCAGGATGTTTTCTTAATATACGATTATTTCTTGAATAAAGTTCCCTCTTACATATATCTGAGTGTCTCTGGATTTGTTTCTCTAGTCCAGTGGTTCTCAACCTTCCTAATGCCATGACCCTTTAATCCAGTTCCTCATGTTGTGGTGACCCCAACCATAAAACTATTTTCATTGCTACTTCATAACTGTAATTTTGCTACTGTTATGAATTGGGCGACCCCTGTGAAAGGGTCATTCGGTCCCCAAAAGGGTTGTGACTCACAGGTTGAGAACTGCTGCTCTAGTCAATCTGGACTAACACACTATGCCTTTTGATAGCCACCTTGGCCCATTTTGTACTTGGACTATTCATCTTCTTTTTGAGGTGTTGAAGTTTTCTACAGATTTTAGAGTTTAGTCCCTTTGTCCAGTATGTCATTGCCATTTTTTTCCTTTTTATTCTTTTGATGAAATTTCTTGATGCAGGTAAGGTTATTTTTAGGGTGCCCCAATCATCTATTCTGGTTTTTGCTGTATACATGTTTATCATTATGCTTGATAGTATATTAATGCAATGTATTAGGGCCCTTACATTTGTCACTATTTTTTCATTGATAATCTTTACAGTTCTACATTTAGACTTTTAATCCGCCTTGAGTTCATTTTTGCATATGGAGTCAGGTATGGGTCCTGATTCATTCTGCAAATGGAAATCTAAGGTTGCTAGCATTATTTGTTGAAGAGATTCTTTCTTCTCCATTTGATATGTTTCAATCCTTTTTTCAAAAATAAGTTCTCTGTAGGTAGATGACAGGAGCTCTGATAGCAAAGTAGGTTACATGTTGTGCTGTTAACTGCAAGGTCTAGCAGTTTGAAACCACCAGCTGCTCCATGGGAGAAAAGTGAGGATTTCTACTCCTGTAAAAAAGTTACAGTTTTGGAAACCCACAGGGGCAATTCTAGTCAGTCTGATAGGGTCATTGTGTTAGACAGGGTTCGCTGGAGAAACAAACCCAGGACACTTTTGATTTCATTTCTAAATAGATAGATATAGTTGGATAGATACAACACAAGAAATAAAGAGCTAATTAGTCCACAGAGTGGTACAAATGGCTCAGTTCAACTTACTTCCGTGAGACAGTTAGTACACTGGCAGTCCTTCAACTCACAAAGGCTGCTGGATGCAAGTCAAGGAAGTAGACAGCTGAGTCTTCTGTAGAGCAATACAGGCAGTCCGACCACAGGCAGCAAACAGCAGGGCAGGTCACCAACAGTCAGCCAGATGACAGGGTCCAACAGTCCCCAGCTCAAGTGATGTATATACCAGCAGTGTGGCAAAGCAGGTCTTGAAGGAACCTCAAACTATAGCAACACAGTCCATGGGTTGGGTGTCCCACAGGTAGTGTAGCTCACAAGTTGAGGCAGAGAACTAGCTAAGGCAGCCCGCACACTGGTCTGATCATCAGAGAGCAAGAGACAAAGATGAGACTTGCTGAGCCATTTACCTCTTTGCTCTTCAATTAAATTGCAACCTTATTAACCCCACATGTTTTTATTGGCAAGGTTGCCACAAAAATCGTATCACAGTCACCATGAATCAGAATTGACTGTGTGGCAGTGAGTTTGGCTTGGGTTTGGTTGGTGAAAGGATTTCTTTATGCGTTTTCTATTCTATTCCATTGGTCTATGTATCTATGGTTATATCATGCCCAGGCTGGTTGTATAGTAGGTTTTGATACCAGGAAGTGAACAATCTTTGTCTTTACTGTTCTTTGGTAGTGCTTTGCTTTTCTTGGGTCTTTTTTCTTTCTGTATAAAGCTGGTGATTAGTTTTTCCATCTCTTCAAAGAATGATACTGGGGTCTGGATTGGAATTGCATTACATACACTTATAGATCACTTTGGGGAGTATGACAATTTCACAAAGTCTACCCATGAACATGGTTTATTCTACCATTTATGTAGGTCTCTTTTGGTTTCTTGTTTCCTCTACACTTAATTGATTTAGTAGTTGTGGTTGTTAAAATAATTAAACACACACTTATTCAACAGTTCAAATTAATTAAGTTGATTACATTCTTTGAGTTGTGCATTCTTACGCTCCTTTTCTGGGTTGTTGTCAATTGGATCTCAAAAGAGCACAGTGGTCCAGGCAGACATTAAAAAAAAAACAACCTAGTTAAGCTAAACTGTTGTTTGGTTTTAAGAGTTCAGGGAGTATTTTTGGTTGGTTTAAGATTTAAGGATTATCTTAGAGTAATAGCCACGGGATTCGTCTGCTTCCTGCAGCTTCAGATGTGCAGTTGTTTGGTGCCGTCAGGTGGTTCTGGCTCATGGCGGCCTTATGCGAAACAGAAGGAAACACTACCCAGTTTGCCCCATCCGCATAATTGTTGCAGCTACTGTGTCACCCCATCTTCACGAGGGACATCTGGTCCTCCACTTTACCATGGATGATGTCCTTCTCCAGGGACCGGTCCCTTCTGATAACATGTCCATAGTAGGTGAGACAATGTCTCATCTCTCACATCTAAGGAGCATTCTGGTTATCCTTCCATGATTGATTTGTTTTTCTTTTGGCAGCCCAAGCTATGTTCAATATTCTTTGCCAAGATCGTAATCCAAATACATTGATTCTTCTCCAGTCTTCTTTATTCAGTGTTCAGCTTTCATAGGCATATGAAGTGATTGAAAATACCATTGCTTGAGTTAGGCACATCTTAATCTTCAAAGTGACATCTTGACTCCTCTGACTGTGGCAACTCTATAGAGCGGCGTAGAACTGCCGCTGTGGGTTTCCAAGACTGTACCTTTTTGTGGGAGCAGGAAGCCTCATCTTTCTCTCACAGAGTGGCTGGTGGCCTTGAACTGCTGATCTTTTAGTTGGCATTCCAACATGTAATCATGATGGCATCCGGGGTCCTATTTAAAACTGTAAAGAGGTCTCTTGCAGTAGGTTTGCCCGATACAATATGCTCATTGATTTCTCAACTGTTGCTTTTATGGACTTTGCTTTTGAATTCAGGTAAAATGAAATCCTTGACAACTTCAATATTTTATACATTGATCACGATGTTGCTTATTGGTCCAGCTGAGATTTTTGTTTTCTGTATGTTGAGCTATAAATTCATACTGAAGACTGTAGTCTTTGATCTTCATTATAAATCCTCATGTCTTTCCGCAAGCAAGGCTGTGTCATCTGCATATCACAGGTTGTTAATGAGCCTTCCTCTAATCTTTAGGCTTCTTCTAGACAGATTATTTGCTCAGTAAATAGATTGAATAAGTGTGTTGAAAGGGTATAACCCTGGTGCACACCTTTCTTGATCTGAACCATGCAGTCCCTCTTATTCTGTTGACCGGTTGCTTCTTGGTCTATTTATAAGTTCCACATTAGCACAATTAAGTGTTCTGGAATTCTTCACAATGTTGTCCCTGATAAGTTATGACCCACGCAGTCCAGTGCCTTCTTTGCAAGTCAGTGAAGCATAGGTAAACTTTTTTTCCAGTGTCACATTCTCTTCTGCATCCAGCTTGAATTTCTGCCATTTCCTTGTGAGTGTACTGCTGCAGCTACTGTTAATTATCTTCAGGAGATTTGTATTTGTGTATGATAATAACATTGTTTGATAACTTCTGCATTCTGCTTCATCACCTTTCTTTGGAAAGAGCATAGGTCTCTTCCAGTTGGTTGACCAGGTAGCTGTTTTCCAAATGTCTTAGCATAGATGAGTGAGTGCTGCCAGTTTTTCATTGTTTATTGAAACATCTTAACTAGTATTCCACCAATTCTTGAGGTCTTATATTTTGCCAATGTCATTGCCACTTGGATGTCTTCCTTTAATACCAATCTGTCATAACTTGAATAGTGTCCTCTCAAAATATGTATCAATTTGGCTATGATTCTTCTTATCATGTGATCTGACATAATTATTCTAAGTATTGTAAATCCTAACTTCCATGATGTTAATAAAGCCAAATTAATAGTAGCTTTATTAAAGAGGCAGGATTAGGTAATCCTCAGGATTAGGCTATATCTTGAGCCAATTTCTTTAGATTCATAAAAAAAATTAGACCTCACTAGCACCTAGGCAAAAAGAGTGCTTTGCACTGTGCATTCTGTCAGGCCACACAAGGCCAATGAATGTTGCCAGGGACATCTTAACTCAGATTTGAGATTATTGTATGTTATCAATGGTGGTGTTTTTACTTTATGGACAAAATCTTCTGCTCTTATGGAAACATGATAGTTTAGTGAAAATAAAGACTTATTGCTATTATCTCCCTCTTTTACAGAAATGTAAATGTTTAACTTAGCAGGAAAAGACAAAAGACTTTTAATATTTCCTACCATCATCCCTCAGTATGTAAGTATCAAATTGGTATGTCTTTTGGATCATACTGTTAGTGTTTGATTGTAGAAATTGCTATTATCTCCCTCTCTTATAGAAATGTGTTTAATTATAGCAGGTAAAGACACAAGTCCTTTATTTTATTTTTTATGAGTCCTTTAATAGTATTTCTCTACCATCACCATTGTATGTGTATGTAAGTGTGAACATCAGTTTTAAAAATAAGCACAAATGTAATTTCACAAACTAAAGCAAGTGTAATTTCACAAACTAAAGCAAGTATTAATTGAGACATTACTAGTATATTTATTTATATTTTAAAGTAAAATACTTTTCAGTTATAGATCAGTAGGTAGATTTAGACAGAAGAGTTAAAAATACTGATGACAATGTGACAGTCTTCACTACCAGGTTGCAGTACATCTAAATTGTGAAGAAAAAGAAAACATGTCAAGCCATTTTTACTTCTAATAATGGTGGCGGTGTGGACAAGCTCTTTGCTTGATCCGTAATGGAATTTTGACTGTGGAGACCACGAAGCCAGCCAAACAAAAATGACATCTTAATACTGATGCAGCATACTCTGATAAACCAAGGGAATATTTTGGAAGACTTTTAAAAAATATATGTTTTATTATTTTTTTAAATCATTTTACTGGGGGCTCATACAACTCTTATCACAATTCATCCATCCATTGTGTCAAGCACATTTGTACATTTGTTGTCCTCATCATTCTCAAAACATTTGCTTTTTCTACTTGAGCCCTTTTGAATGACTTTTAAAAACCTGCAAATAAAGAAAAACCATGCTTTGGAAATTAGTTCCTGTCTTCTCTGGACAGGGTTCAGCGCCATCTTATATGAAACTTCCTAACCACGAGAGCCAAGCGGAGGAAGAAGAGAATGCGCAGACTGAAGCGCAGGAGAAGCAGGACGAGGCAGAGGTCCACGGACAGCCACCGGCGCTCGTCAGAAGCCACAGCTTTAGGAATATGGAGTGCCTGAGGCCGGGACACTGCTACGAGCTGTTGACTGCGTGCTACCCACCGTCTCTGCATCTGGGACTTCCGTTGCCATTGGCCGACAGACCATCACCTTACTCACACCTAACCAGTCCGGCTTTGACCCTTTGCCCCGCACCCAAGACATTCTGGACTAGTTCTGTCTTCAGTTGCGGCTCGATGTAATGTGCACAATACATCATTTCTTCTGCTGTCTTAGCTGAAGAATAAAAAGAAAATTAGTTCCTGTCAACAAACCTTGCATTTTTCCAGCTGCGGGAGAGGGACATATCTGATCGGAGCACATGGGAGCAGATGACGGGGGAGGAGGAGAGACTGGAGCACATCCTGGCCCACCAGGCCTTGAGGACGATGACCCCAATTAGAACAGCCACTAACAGAGAGGACCACATGGCCAGCCCCACTATG